>NC_092708.1:118139470-118815204 GCF_047496885.1 Scyliorhinus torazame
CCAGCGCCCGCTGTGGCGCCTTGATGTGGGACTGTTGACGGATGAGGGGGGGTGTGGGCGGGTGCGGGGGTGCATTGAAAGATACTTGGGGGCCAACGACAAGGGGGAGGTGCAGGTGGGGGTAGTCTGGGAGGCGTTGAAGGCGGTGGTCAGGGGAGAGCTAATCTCCATTAGGGCCCACAGGGAGAAGAGAGAGAGGAGGGAGAGGGAGAGGTTGGTGGGGGAGATTCTAAGGGTAGACAGGAGATATGCAGAGGCCCCCGAGGAGGGGCTACTTAGGGAGCGACGGAACCTCCAGACGGAAATCGACCTGTTGACCACGGGGAAAGCAGAGGCACAGTGGAGGAAAGCGCAGGGGGGGCGTATGAGTATGGGGAGAAGGCGAGCCGGATGCTGGCAGATCAGCTTCGTAAGAGGGAGACAGCGAGGGAGATTGGTGGAGTTAAGGATAGAGGGGGGAGTACAGTGCGGAGTGCGGTGAGAATAAACAAGGTATTTAGGGACTTCTATGGGGATCTGTACTGGTCTGAGCCCCCAGCGGTGGAGGAGGGGATGCGACGATTCCTGGTTCAGCTGAGGTTCTCGAGGGTGGAGGAGGAGGAGGTGGCTGGTTTGGGTGCGTCGATTGGGCTGGAGGAGCTGGTTAAAGGATTGGAGAGCATGCAGGCGGGGAAGGCCCCGGGGCGGGATAGGTTCCTGGTTGAATTTTACAGGAAATACGTGGACCTGCTGGGCCCGTTGCTCGTGAGGACTTTTAATAAGGCAAGGGAGGGGGGGGACCTTGCTCCCGACAATGTCCAGGGCGCTGATTTCTTTGATCTTGAAGATGGACAAGGATCCATTGCAATGTGGGTCGTATAGACCGATCTCGCTCCTCAATGTTAACGCTAATTTGCTGGCGAAGGTGCTGGCTACGAGAATGGAGGACTGTGTCCCGGGGGTGATTCATGAGGACCAGACGGGATTTGTGAAGGGTAGGCAGCTAAATACAAATGTGCGGAGGCTCCTCAATGTGATTATGATGCCCTCGGTGGAGGGGGAAGCGGAGGTAGTGGCAGCTATGGACGTGGAGAAGGCCTTTGATCGGGTGGAGTGGGAGTATCTTTGGGAAGTGTTGGCGAGGTTTGGGTTCGGGGAGGGGTTGATCAGTTGGGTCAGGCTGCTATATAGAGCCCCGGTGGCGCGTGTGGCTACGAACCGGCGGAGGTCGGAGTACTTTCGGCTGTACCGGGAGACGAGGCAGGGGTGCCCTTTACCCCCCTTGTTGTTTGCACTGGCAATTGAGCTGCTGGCCATGGCACTGAGGGAGTCCAGGAAATGGAGGGGACTGGTCCAGGGGGGGAGAGGAACACCGGGTGCCGTTGTATGCCGATGACCTGTGTGGTGGTACGTATTAGGTAATACGGTACACCACGTGTCGACAGGCTATTGGTGGAGGGATGCCTGGTCCTGATAGGATCTGCCACCTACTGGACTCCACCCAGAAATGCCGGTATAAGAACCCAGTTTTTCCCTCCATTTCCCTCAGCAGCTGCATTCTGTAACCACACTGCTGGGGATAAAGTTCTGCTTAATAAAGCCTTCAATTGACATTACCTCAACCTGCCTCGCATCATATTGACGGTGCCACAACCTGTTGTTGTATGTTGCGGATCCAGTGGAGGGGATGGCGGAGGTCATGCGGATCCTGAGGGAGTTTGGGGACTTTTCGGGGTATAAACTCAACGTAGGGAAGAGTGAGCTCTTTGTGGTGCATTCAGGGGACCATGGAAGGGGGATAGACGAGCTACCACTGAAGAGAGCGGAAAGGAGCTTTCGGTACCTGGGGATCCAAGTAGCTAGGTGTTGGGGGGCCCTGCACAAGCTCAATTTGACGCGGTTGGTGGAGCAGATGGAGGAGGATTTTAAAAGATGGGATATGCTGCCACTCCCACTAGCGGGTAGGGTGCAGTCAGTCAAAATGACGGTCCTCCCGAGGTTTCTCTTTGTGTTCCAGTGCCTTCCCATTCTGATCCCCAAGGCCTTTTTCAAATGGGTAAACAGGAGCATCATGGGATTTGTGTGGGCGAATAAGACTCCGAGGGTGAAGAGAGAGTTTCTAGAGCGTAGCAGGGACAGGGGGGGAGCTGGCGCTGCCAAATTTGTGTGGCTATTATTGGGCAGCCAATGTGGCGATGATCCGTAAGTGGGTAATGGAGGGAGAGGGGACAGCGTGGAAGAGGCTAGAGATGGCGTCCTGTGTGGGCACGAGCCTGAGAGCGCTGGTGACGGCACCGTTGCCGCTCTCGCTGACAAGGTACACCACGAATCCGGTGGTGGCGGAGACGCTGAAGATCTGGGGGCAGTGGAGGCGACACGGGTGAGGTGGGAGCCTTGGTTTGGTCCCCGATTCAGGAGAATCATCGGTTCGTCCCGGGAAGGATGGATGGGGGGTTTCGGAGCAGGCATCGGGCAGGGATTAGAAGAATGGGGGACCTGTTCATCGATGGGACGTTTGCGAGCCTAGGGGCGCTGGAGGAGACGTTTGGGCTACCCCCGGGAAACGCTTTCAGGTACATGCAAGTTAGGGCGTTTGTGAGGCTGCAGGTGAGGGAATTCCCGCTGCTTCCGGCACGTGGGATTCAGGACAGGGTGATTTCGGGTGTATGGGTTGGAGAAGGCAAGGTTTCGGCGATTTACCAGGAGCTGAAGGAAGAGGAGGAGGCCTCGGTGGAGGAGATAAAGGGCAAGTGGGAGGAGGAGCTTGGGGAGGAGATAGATATGGGGCTGTGGGCTGATGCCCTGAGTAGGGTTAATTCTTCCTCCTCTTGCGCCAGGCTTAGCCTAATACAGTTCAAGGTTACTCACAGAGCGCATATGACAGGGGCGAGGTTGAGTAGGTTCTTTGGGGTGGAGGACAGATGTGGGAGGTGCTTGGGGAGCCCGGCAAATCAGGCCCATATGTTCTGGTCGTGCCCGGCTCTGGATGGGTTTTGGAGGGGTTTTGCGAGGACTATGTCCAGGGTGGTGAACGCCCGGGTCAAGCCGAGCTGGGGATTGGCATTATTTGGGGTATCGGGCGAGCCGGGAGTGCAGGAGGCAAAAGAGGCCGGTATTCTGGTCTTTGCGTCCCTGGTAGCCCGGCGGAGGATTTTGCTACAATGGAAAGATGCAAAGCCCCCTAGTGTGGAAGCCTGGATCAATGACATGGCAGGGTTCAACAAGCTGGAGAGGATAAAGTTTGCCTTGCGAGGGTCTGTGCAGGGGTTCCTCAGGCGATGGCAACCGTTCCTAGACTATCTCGCGGAGCGTTAGGAGGAGGTCAGCAGCAGCAGCCCAAGGGCGGGGGGGGGGGGGGTTCTTTTGGGGTGGCGTTTTGGTGAAGGTGTTTTTTTTCCCCTATTTGTGCTTTGAAATGTTATATGGGGGGTTACTGTATATGGGGAAATCCAATGTATAATTTCTGATTGTTGTGTTTTGTTTCTTTCTTTTTTCTTGTTGGGAGGGGGGGGGGGGGGTTGTTGAAAATTTGTTGAAAAATTTGAATAAATAAAAAAATCAAAAGAAGCTCAAGGATTTTAAGAAGCCAAGATATTAATAATAATAATCTTTATTGTCACAAGTAGGCTTACATTAACACTGCAATGAAGTTACTGTGAAAATCCCAAGTCGGCACATTCCGCGCCTGTTCGGGTACACAGAGGGAGAATTCAGAATGTCCAAATTACCTGACAGCACATCTTTCGGGACATGTGGGAGAAAACCGGAGCACCCGGAGGAAACCCATGCAGACGCGGGAGAACATGCAGACTCCGCACAGACAGTGACCCAAGCCGGGAATCAAACCTGGGACCCTGCGCTCTGAAGCCTGAGTGCTAACTACTAGGCTACCATGCTGCCCACAGTATTAGTGTGATGACCTAGCAGAGGTGAAGCGTGACTACAGATTTTGAATATGCTCTGGATTCTGCAATAACTGTCAGAGAGATAGTTAACATCAGCTTACAGGAGGCTTGCATACTTTAGCTAAGGCATTAAACTTTGTTTAAGCATTTGAAGCAATCACAGGCTTGTAAGGATGAACGGGTGGTATGGTAGCATAGTGGTTAGCACTGTTGACATCTGTAAAGAATTGGAGAGGATGAGAGACAATCAGTTATGGTTTCCACCCCAAGACCCGCGGGTCCCCCTTGCCTTCTCACCCTAACATGCCCTGCCATCCCTCATGGTGCCATCCAACATGCCCTAACAATGCCCCCTTTGTGTCCCCATGTGTAAAGGTTCAGGGCTGCGGGGACCTTTATGGTCACAAGGTGCCAAATCCACAAGGACATGGCACAGGTGCCGCACTGTCTCCTTGTTGAGGCGGAGCCTCCTGCGGCACATGCTGTCTCACATCTCTTCGAAAGACCAGCGTCGCCTTTGCACCTTGGGCCATCGCAGGCCTCACTCTCTGGGTCCCTCCCTGGCCTGATGGACGGCCGAGTCCTCAGGATGTGGGCCCTGCACATGGGCCGCTGCCCTGAGTCTCTGTCAACGCTGCTGCCACTGCCTTCTCTGGTGTCTGACCGCCTGCGCTGCCAACATCACCACGAGGGCAGCTTCTGCAGGGCCCACGATATCTTCCATAATGTGCGACATCTGTAAAGAATTGTAGAAGATGAGAGACAATCAGTTATGGTTTCCACCCCAAGACCCGCGGGTCCCCCTTGCCTCCCCACCCTAACATGCCCTGTCATCCCTCATGGTGCCATGCAACATGCCCTGCACATGCACCCCCGGCAGTAGCAGGGGCCCCTGGGAACCAGACCCCAAAGCCTGTACTCCAGACATTTGCTGGTAATGTTACCTGGACCGGGCGCTGGTTCTCTCCTCGGTCCACACCCTCTGGTCGCAGAGATGTCCCAGGTGCTGCGACCCAACTCTTGGATGTTTGAATGTTGGCTGCTGCTTCTGTGGTGTGGACGCCTCCGGAGATTAGGCAGTGTCCAGGCCTCACAGTCAGATTGGGATGCTAGGCGGTAACACATACCTGCGACATCCATGCCTATTCACGGGAATCCACTTGTGAGCCGTGAAGGCTCACATTACTAGAATGATTAACTCCCTATTAGCAATAGCCAGCGGCTGCCATGGTTAGTGGGAGTTAAAGAGACCGTTACCATATGAACAACAGACAGAGCTCTGTCATGGGGGTGTTCAGTTGGACAGACAGGCAGCAGCCAGAGCTCCCCTGTTATGGGTATACACGATCCTGGGGGTGGCATGCTGGACCCACCGATGCTGGACCACTCGCAACCCCCCCCACCGCCCGCACCCCAGGGGCGAACCTCCAAGAATGGCGGCTGATCCCCCCACTCCCTGGGGCTCTTTTGTAGTTTTATCTGCCAAAAAGGATCAGAATTCAGAACGTTTTTCTAGTAAAACGCTTGGACAAGAGTTTGGTACAGCCCAGTAGTGCGGTGTGTTGACTAAGGAGTCACGTGAAAATGATTATCAGCAGTAGCACAGACTGACATTCATTCATAGCTCCTGAAGTCTGCAGGTGTGATGAAGACATTATGATTCCGCTAGCTGCACTTTTCCTCTGCTGTTTGGTGGTCTTCTCTTCACTGCAATTCCCAACTGTGTATAAACAAATCAATAACCCCAAATCTGTCAAAACAAACGGCAGAACCCTGCCTGCAAATGGATATTTATGGCTGCAGGCTAGGATCTTAACAGAAAGCACATTAATGGAAGCGTGTGAGTGCAGAAAAGAATGCTGCCTTCTAACTCTTAACCCTTTGATTACGCAGGGAACCCTTTTCAAATGTGCTTCTGTTCACTCCAGTTACAAATATAACTTCCTGTGGATTTTTCAAAACTTACTGAAACGTACACAACTGAACAACAATTTGGACAGCTCCATCTTTACAAAGAAATTACTTAAAAAAAATATTATTTGAGGTTCAGAGTAGGAAAGTTCATGCAATCCTGAAAAGATCAAATAGTCTAAGTTACTTTTAGATACCATCTATTTCATATGCTCTATGCCTATGTCAAAATAACAATTAATCAATTAATTTTGGTGAATGATAATCATAGATCAGAAATATACATAAGATAAACCTTGGGAATAATGGAAGGACTGTGGGAGTGCGGATACCAGCTTGCTGGTCAAGGCCTGGTCAGGAACCTTAGGCTTGGGGTGGGGGGGTTGAAAACAGTCAGAGAGTGGCTGGAAGTCAGGGCCAGAGATGGATGGATAAGGAGGGAGGGGTGTGGGAGGGATGCAGAATATCATGGAACCTGGAAAGCGAGCCAATGCAAGTGGGGGAAAACAGCTTCAGTAATTCTAAGTGCTGTAACTACAATGTTTACGAACATCAACCCCTTCAAAGAGAGTTAAGTGCATTCCAATCACTCAAGCATGGGCGGGGGGGGGGGGGGGGGGGGGGGGGGGGTGGTGATTGGAATCCACTCAACTCTCTTTGAAATGGTTGATGTCTGTAAACATTGTGGTTATAGTGCTTTGAGTTTACTGAACCAAGGGGCGGCACGGTGGCGCAGTGGTTAGCAATGCACCTCACAGCGGCGACGGCCCGGGTTCGATCCCGGCCCTTTGTCACTGTCCGTGGGAGTTTGCACATTCTCCCCGTGTCTGCGTGGGGCTCATACCCACAACCCAAAAAGATGTGAAGGGCCACGCTATTTTGACCCTTAATTGGAAAAAAAGAATTGGGTAATCTAAATTTATAATTAAAAAAAAGAGTTACTGAACCATGAAGGAAGATGAATGAAGCAAGGCTGATACCTGTGTTTGTGGAAGCTGTCAATCGCAGCCCACTAAGAGAGTGAAGGAATGGCTTGTAGTTAAAGGATCTGAGGGGTTTAAAACAGGTCAATGCTTTTCTCCTTCCAGGAATTGATATGCGATGCTCCCACTGATTGAACCAGCAGGTGTATGCCCAGGTGAGTGTTACAACAGTAGTTGTTTTCACTGCCCCTGTCTGGGCTACTTTCTAGCTTCCAGACAGGGGTCTCTTTTCTGGAGGATCTGTTGGGGGAGGGGTTTATTTTAGCTAGAGGGTCTCTGTGGTTGGGGGGGGGGGTCCCTTTCTAAAGGTCTCTGGAGGGCATCCCTATCTAGGGAATCTCTGAGTTGGTCTCCCTATCCGGGTGGTCTTTGTGGGGGGTCTCCCTATCTCAGACCATAAGACATAGGAGCAGAATTAGGCCCATCGAGTCTGCTCCGCCATTCAATCATGGCTGATATGTTTTTCATCCCCATTCTCCTGCCTTATCCCCATACCCCTGGATCTCCTTATTATTCAAGAATCTATCTCTAGCTTAGCGTGTTCTCTATGTGGGGGGGCCTCTCTATCTCTGAGGGTGTTACCCATTTTAGGGGGATGTCTGGGAGTGTTTCCTGTTTTAGGGAGGTCTCTGGGGGAGGGGGGGGGTTGGTGGATGGGTCTGGTAGGGGAGGGGTGAGCAGGTCATGCATTGTGGGGGGGTAGTGTGGCTTTTGGGAGGGTGGCCTTCAATTACGAAGTACCACCAATATGTTTATGGACGGCACTTTAAGATCACAACAGACCACAAACCATTGCGCAGCCTGTTCACGGCAGTTCCGCCGTTGGGCGCTACTATTGGCAGCGTATGAGTACATGTTTGAATATTGTGGGGGCACACAAATTGCACATGCTGATACGTTGAGCCGACTCCCATTGCCTCCCCACTCTCCGCCAGTGGCAGACAAAGTCGTGTTGGCCTTGAATTTTATGGATACCTTGCCGGTCACAGCTTCAACGATTCGTGAGTGGACACAATAGGGCCTGGCCTTAGCGAAGTTATGCCATGCTATCGTCCTGGACAGGGCACAGCAGAGAAAACTGCCTGAGGAACTGTGGGTTTTTGCGACTAAGCAACTAAGGCGGCACGGTGGCACAATGGTAAGCATTGTTGCTTCACAGCATCAGGATCCCAGGTTCGATTCCCGGCTTGGGTTACTGTCTGTGTGGAGTCTGCACCTTCTCTGCGTGGGTTTCCTCCGGGTGCTCCGGTTTCTTCCCACAAGTCCCGAAAGATGTGCTGTTAGGTAATTTGAATAATCTCAATTCTCTCTCTGTGTACCCGAACAGGCGCCCGAGTGTGGTGACTAGGGGATTTTCACAGTAACTTCATTGCAGCGTAAATAAATAAGGGTTATTATTATTATAAGCTTAGCATTGAGGATAGCATTCCCCTGTGGGGAGCCTGTGTCCTGGCCTCGATCAAGGCAGAAAGACCATAAGGCAGGACCCGTACAATGGACACCCTCGATGAAGATGCACGCCAGGAGCTACGTATGGTGGCCAGGACTTGATGTTGACATTGAGCAGTTGGTGCAGCAATACACCACATGTCAGGAGCATCAAAAGCTCCCACCAGCAGTGTCCCTTCATCCTTGGGAGTGGCCAGGCCAACCCTGGATCGGTTCCATGCTGACTTTACCGTCCTTTTCAAGGCTCGATGTTCCTGCAAACAGTGGATGCCCACTCAAAATGGTTAGACCTCTATCGAATGCCGTCCACCACTTTGAGGGCTACTATCGAGAAGTTGCACTTCTCGTTCAGTACCCATGGCATCCCGGAGTTGCTGGTTACAGATAACGGCATCCCTTTTACTAGCGAGTCTGAGGTCGAACAGGGTAAATCACATTCAGACAGCCCCACACCACCCCTCTTCAAATGGCTTGGCTGACTGGGCAGTAGAGAAGTTTAAGAGAGGCATAAAAAAACAGGCCATTTGGAGATAGTGCCCAATGGATACCAGGGACTGTAGTGGAAAGGTCTGGACCAGTGTTGTATACAGGGAAAACCAAGGAGCGGATGGTTTAAAGGCACGTGGACCACCTTAAAAGCAGGAAGCCCGTATCAGGACTGGCCCTGTGAGATGAATCAGCCCTCCATCTGCCCTGCCCGTCACCCAAGGGCTAAGGGGAAACACCCTCCAGCGGTCAGCAAGACTCAGGGTTGGCGATGGAGACACAACCGTTCATAGTCTTGGACGACAGTCTTACCAGGGAGTGGTCATCAACCCCAGACGATCGGCGTGGAAGCGACGCTCCCCAATGTGTTACATGCCCCTGACCAGCCCCACAACTGCTGGAAGGGCAATCGCAGGCGAAGGGAAGGAGGAGGCCTCCTCCACCCTCTCTGACAGAGGGGATCGCAGAATCAGGGGGGAAGAAATGTAATAACTCGCACAGACCCTCGGGAATAACCCGATTGATCTCCCCATGGGGCTCATGGAATACGAGCTCCCCGCTGAGGGGGCGGAGCTCTAACAGCAGGGCTCGTTAAACCTCACAGATAAATGTTTTGATTTGATTTGATTTATTATTGTCACATGTTTTAGTATACAGTGAAAAGTATTGTTTCTTGCATGCTGTACAAATAATGCATACCGTACATAGGGAAGGAAGGAGAGACTGCAGAATATAATGTTACTGTTATAGCAAGGTGTAGAGAAAAGATCAACTTAATACGAGGTAGGTCCATTCAAAAGTCTGGTGGCAGTAGGGAAGAAGCTGTCGGTTGGTGCGTGACCTCCAACCCACTACTATCTTTTTCCTGACGGAAGAAGGTGGAAGAGAGTATGTCCGGGGTGCATGGGGTCCTTAATTATACTGGCTGCCTTTCTGAGGCAGCGAGATTAAAGATAGAGTCAATGGCTGGGAGGCTGGTTTGCGTGATGGATTGAGCTACATTCACAACTTTTTGTAGTTTCCTGCGGTCTTGCACAGAGCAGGATCCATACCAAGCTGTGATACAACCAGAAAGAATGCTTTCTATGGTGCACATTTAGAAGTTGGTGAGAGTCGTAGCTGACATGCCAAATATCCTTAGTCTTCTGAGAAAGTAGAGTCGTTGGTGGGCTTTCTTAACTTTCGTGTCGGCATGGGGGGACCAGGACAAGTTGTTGGTGATCTGGACATCTAAAAACTTGAAGCTCTCGACCCTTTCTACTTTGTTCCCATTGATGTAGACAGGGGCATGTTCTCCACTACGCTTCCTGAAGTCGATGACAATCTCCTTCATTTTGTTGACATTGAGGGAGAGATTATTGTCGTCGCACCAGTTCACCAGATTCTCTATCTCATTCCTGTCCTCTGTCTCGTCATTGTTTGAGATCCGACCCACTACTGTGGTGTCATCAGCAAATTTGAAAATCGAGCTGGAGGCGAATTTGGCCACACAGTCATAGGTGTATAAGGAGTATAGTAGGGGGCTGAGGGGCACCGGTGTTGAGGATGATCGTGGAGGAGGAGATGTTATTGCCTATCTTTACTGATTGTGGCCTGTGGGTTAGAAAGTTCAGGATCTAGTCACAGAGGGAGGAGCCGAGGCCAAGGCCACAGAGTTTGGAAGTGAGTTTTGTAGGAACGATGGTGTTGAAGGCTGAGCTGTAGTCGATAAATAGGAGTCTGGCATAGGTGTCTTTGTTATCTGAGTGTTCCAGGGTAGAGTGCAAAGCCATGGAGATGGCGTCTGCTGTGGACCTGTTGCAGCGGTAGGCAAACTGTAGTGGATCAAGGCAGTCCGGGAGGCTGGAGTTGATTTGTGCCATGACTACCCTTTCGAAGCACTTCATGAGGATGGATGTCAGAGCCATTGGACGATAGTCATTAAGGCACGCTGGCTTTTTTTGGTACAGGGATAATGGTCATCTTCTTGAAGCAGATAGGGACCTCAGATTGTTGTAAAGAGAGGGTGAAGATGTCTGCGAACACCCCAGCCAGCTGATCCGCGCAAGACCTGAGTGCCCATCCGGGTACCCCATCCGGGTCAGTGGCTTTCCGTGGGTAGAACTACAAGAAGGCTGCTCCGACGTCTGCAATGGTGATCTCAGATTGGATTGGATTTGTTTATTGTCACGTGTACTGAGGTTACAGTGAAAAGTATTTTTCTGCGAGCAGCTCAACAGATCATTAAGTACATGGGAAGAAAAGGGAAGAAAAGAAAATACATAATAGGGCAACATAAGGTATACAATGTAACTACATAAGCACTGGCATCGGATGAAGCATACAGGATGTAGTGTTAATGAGGTCAGTCCATAAGAGAGTCATTTAGGAGTCTGGTAACAGCGGGGAAGAAGCTGTTTCTGAGTCTGTACATGCGTGTTCTCAGACTTCTGTATCTCCGGATATATCTCGGATATAAATTCATCCGAGGCTTCTGGGTGGAGGACTCGCTCTCGCTGACCTCTTGCTCAAAGCGTGCATAGAATGCGTTGAGCTCATCAGGGAGGGGTGCATTGGAGCCGGCGATTTTACATGCCTTCATCTTGTAGTCCGTTATGTCTTGCAGACCTTGCCATAGTCGGCGGGGGTCCGTGTGGCTAGCCTGGAACTCGAGCGGGATAAAAGCCAGCCAGGAAGAGAAACAGCATTTTTGGATGGTCCTAGGTGAGACGAGTTGTGATCTGTTGTCTTGTCCTCGCAATGATACATACAGAACTGCTGATGACTTACTTAGAATGATGTTTTATTAGTTAACATATGGAATGATAACATACAGAATGTTTACAGACTAGGTTTCACTGCAACTACCCGATGTGCGACTGTCCTTGTGTACACCTTACTACCAACTGCCGGTAGCCGGATGTCACATGACTGATGTCTGACACCACCTGCTGGTAGGAGGACGCATAGCTGAGTGTATGCAATATTCTTCACAGGCATATCACCACATCCCCCTTCCTTTGGAGATGTTGATCTTTATGTACAAACATGATTAATATCTTTACTTTACATATGTGGTTTATATATAAACAGATTTAACTAATGCGTCCAGAGACATGATATGCCTGCTAGGTGTGTGTTCCTTGTGCACAGCTCATTGAGCCTCCATCACGGGATCACCCTACTGGTTGTCTGGGCTCTTGTCAGCTGTTTTTTTGAAGACTGGTTTCTGTGCCGGAATTTTATGTTTTAGCCTTTTTAGACTATGCGCCTTGACACCTGATATTCTTGTAGGCCATCCAGGTGTCTTTTTAACTTCTTCTATTTCTTTGCTTGATGCTGTTGGTTGCTGTGTGCTCTCGCAATGCTCTCTGCTGCTGCTCTTTTGCGTGGACTCCAGCCTATCAGTCATGTTGTCGATGTCTCCGTCTTGATGTCCACATTGGGACTCACAGTATCCCCCACTCTCCTTCTCATCCGCTTTTTTGTTTTTAGTGCCACTTTGCGATCGCTCCTTTTATCTTTTTTGCGAGCTTCTTTTGAGTGTTCTTTGTTTTTGGTTTGGCTCTGGTAGCACCCATCTTGTTGCTGGCCTGTGCCATGGAATCAGTGTGCTGTGGGCCGTCTGTAGAAACGTCTTGCGTTGGCATGCTTCCGAGGGACTGTGCGACCATCTGGGATGGATTACCCTCTGGTGTCTGGATTGCCTCACATTCTGGTATCTGGGTAGGATTAGCATCGTCAGCACTGGGCGCTGCGCCTTCATCTTCTGCTTGAGCCCAAGTGATGGCTCCTCGTCACTCGATATCACTATGCACACCTCATCTTTTTCAGATAGCCCAGGTGGGGACTCATCCTCATCGTGTGATAGCATGTACGTGACATCCAATGTCGTGGAACTGCATCCCGATTCAGTATCAACTGTCATTGTGACGATGCATACGGATGCAGGCCATCCCCTTGCTTGCTGACCTTCATTGGTTTCCAATACACTAGTGCATCAATTTAAAACATTTTATCCTCATGTTCAAATCCCTCTGTGACCTCGCCCGCTCCAAACCTTTGTAACCTTGAGCGTAGCAATTCCTGAGGGAAACTCATCTTTCAATTTCTGGCCTTTTGTGCACTTTAGGCTCGGCACAACATCGAGGGCCGAAGGGCCTGTTCTGTGCTGTACTGTTCTATGTTCTATGGTTCATCCATGTCATGGATTATGATGTATGTACACCCATGCCGTGGAACTGCATACAGATGCCATCATTTGCTCTTTGAACTCCCCATACGGTTAAATGGCCTCGTGTCTCGGGGAGTCCACTACCGGAGCTTCTTCATGGGGCTTTGATGGTTCCCCATAGGCTTCTGAAGCTAGTTTCTCCAGAATTGGAACAATATTTACTGTTTTCAGTTGGTTCGGAGCTACATCAGTTTCGTCTGAGGTGTTTGCTGCTGCAAACCTGCTGTCCATTTCGACATGCGCCATCTCAGAGTATTCGCACTGCTTGAGGTCCGGCACAGTCTGGGCGTCCTTTGTGATCACCTTGTCATTCCCGCCAAACCACCGACACAGTGCTACACAGGCTCCTTCACTGAGTATTCCATCTCTCCCGCGAAACAGCTTTACTCGCGTTTCATATTCATCCAGCTCCGGCTCATCATCCAGACCTCTGCTTACTTCATTGTTTGCATAGTCTTCATAGGATTCATCAATGTACTCAACTTCGGAGTCTGTGCCATCAGCAAAGACTTCTGTAAAATATGACATTGCACACGGAATTGTGTGTTCACACAGGATTCGACCAATTTCAAAGTCAGCAGAGAGTCTTGCTGCAGAACCTTTATTTAACGTTCCACGCTGCGGAGCTTCTGGAGAACTGAAGAAATTGAAGAATGAGTCATTTGGTACAGTTTTTGTTACCGTTTTGCGAGTGCTCCAACCGTTATGCTTCGGCTTTATTTTAATGGTCTTTACTGTGCCATTTTTCCCTATCTTCAAGTCGATTTGGCACCCGGTGCATCCCGTGATTTCTGGTTCATGAGAATTCCCACTGGTCAGGCCGGGAATTCTGGTCAGCTGGTGTAGGAGGGAGGGTTTCGGTTATCTGGACCACTGGGAGCTCTTCCGGGGCAGGTGTGACCTGTATAAGATGGACGGGTTGCATCTAAACCGGAGAGGCATAAATATCCTGGCCGCGAGATTTGCTAGTGTCACACGGGAGGGTTTAAACTAGTATGGCAGGGGGGTGGGCACGGGAGCAATAGGTCAGAAGGTGAGAGCGTTGAGGGAGAACTAGGGAATATGGACAGTGTGGCTCTGAGGCAGAGCAGACGGGGAAAAGTTGCTGAACACAGCGGGTCTGGTGGCCTGAAGTGCATATGTTTTAATGCAAGGAGCATTACGGGTAAGGCAGATGAACTTAGAGCTTGGATTAGTACTTGGAACTATGATGTTGTTGCCATTACAGAGACCTGGTTGAGGGAAGGGCAGGATTGGCAGCTAAACGTTCCAGGATTTAGATGTTTCAGGCGGGATAGAGGGGGATGTAAAAGGGGAGGCGGAGTTGCGCTACTTGTTCAGGAGAGTATCACAGCTATACAGCGAGAGGACACCTCAGAGGGCAGTGAGGCTATATGGGTAGAGATCAGGAATAAGAAGGGTGCAGTCACAATGTTGGGGGTATACTACAGGCCTCCCAACAGCCAGCGGGAGATAGAGGAGCAGATAGGTAGACAGATTTTGGAAAAGAGTAAAAACAACAGGGTTGTGGTGATGGGAGACTTCAACTTCCCCAATATTGACTGGGACTCACTTAGTGCCAGGGGCTTAGACGGGGCAGAGTTTGTAAGGAGCATCCAGGAGGGCTTCTTAAAACAATATGTAAACAGTCCAACTAGGGAAGAGGCGGTACTGGACCTGGTATTGGGGAATGAGCCCGGCCAGGTGGTAGATGTTTCAGTAGGGGAGCATTTCGGTAACAGTGACCACAATTCAGTAAGTTTTAAAGTACTGGTGGACAAGGATAAGAGTGGTCCGAGGATGAATGTGCTAAATTGGGGGAAGGCTAATTATAACAATATTAGGCGGGAACTGAAGAGCATAGAATGGGGGCGGATGTTTGAGGGCAAATCAACATCTGACATGTGGGAGGCTTTCAAGTGTCAGTTGATAGGAATACAGGACAGGCATGTTCCTGTGAGGAAGAAAGACAAATACGGCAATTTTCGGGAACCTTGGATGACGAATGATATTGTAGGCCTCGTCAAAAAGAAAAAGGAGGCATTTGTCAGGGCTAAAAGGCTGGGAACAGACGAAGCCTGTGTGGCATATAAGGAAAGTAGGAAGGAACTTAAGCAGGGAGTCAGGAGGGCTAGAAGGGGTCATGAAAAGTCATTGGCAAATAGGGTTAAGGAAAATCCCAAGGCTTTTTACACTTACATAAAAAGCAAGAGGGTAGCCAGGGAAAGGGTTGGCCCACTGAAGGATAGGCAAGGGAATCTATGTGTGGAGCCAGAGGAAATGGGCGAGGTACTAAATGAATACTTTGCATCAGTATTCACCAAAGAGAAGGAATTGGTAGATGTTGAGTCTGGAGAAGGGGGTGTAGATAGCCTGGGTCACATTGTGATCCAAAAAGACGAGGTGTTGGGTGTCTTAAAAAATATTAAGGTAGATAAGTCCCCAGGGCCGGATGGGATCTACCCCAGAATACTGAAGGAGGCTGGAGAGGAAATTGCTGAGGCCTTGACAGAAATCTTTGGATCCTCGCTGTCTTCAGGGGATGTCCCGGAGGACTGGAGAATAGCCAATGTTGTTCCTCTGTTTAAGAAGGGTGGCAGGGATAATCCCGGGAACTACAGGCCGGTGAGCCTTACTTCAGTGGTAGGGAAATTACTGGAGAGAATTCTTCGAGACAGGATCTACTCCCATTTGGAAGCAAATGGACGTATTAGTGAGAGGCAGCACGGTTTTGTGAAGGGGAGGTCGTGTCTCACTAACTTGATCGAGTTTTTCGAGGAGGTCACTAAGATGATTGATGCAGGTAGGGCAGTAGATGTTGTCTATATGGACTTCAGTAAGGCCTTTGACAAGGTCCCTCATGGTAGACTAGTACAAAAGGTGAAGTCACACGGGATCAGGGGTGAACTGGCAAGGTGGATACAGAACTGGCTAGGCCATAGAAGGCAGAGGGTAGCAATGGAGGGATGCTTATCTAATTGGAGGGCTGTGACCAGTGGTGTTCCACAGGGATCAGTGCTGGGACCTTTGCTCTTTGTAGTATATATAAATGATTTGGAGGAAAATGTAACTGGTCTGATTAGTAAGTTTGCAGACGACACAAAGGTTGGTGGAATTGCGGATAGCGATGAGGACTGTCTGAGGATACAGCAGGATTTAGATTGTCTGGAGACTTGGGCGGAGAGATGGCAGATGGAGTTTAACCTGGACAAATGTGAGGTAATGCATTTTGGAAGGGCTAATGCAGGTAGGGAATATACAGTGAATGGTAGAACCCTCAAGAGTGTTGAAAGTCAAAGAGATCTAGGAGTACAGGTCCACAGATCACTGAAAGGGGCTACACAGGTGGAGAAGGTAGTCAAGAAGGCATACGGCATGCTTGCCTTCATTGGCCGGGGCATTGAGTATAAGAATTGGCAAGTCATGTTGCAGCTGTATAGAACCTTAGTTAGGCCACACTTGGAGTATAGTGTTCAATTCTGGTCGCCACACTACCAGAAGGATGTGGAGGCTTTAGAGAGGGTGCAGAAGAGATTTACCAGAATGTTGCCTGGTATGGAGGGCATAAGCTATGAGGAGCGATTGAATAAACTCGGTTTGTTCTCACTGGAACGAAGGAGGTTGAGGGGCGACCTGATAGAGGTATACAAAATTATGAGGGGCATAGACAGAGTGGATAGTCAGAGGCTTTTCCCCAGGGTAGAGGGGTCAATTACTAGGGGGCATAGGTTTAAGGTGAGAGGGGCAAAGTTTAGAGTAGATGTACGAGGCAAGTTTTTTACGCAGAGGGTAGTGGGTGCCTGGAACTCACTACCGGAGGAGGTAGTGGAGGCAGGGACGATAGGGACATTTAAGGGGCATCTTGACAAATATATGAATAGGATGGGAATAGAAGGATACGGACCCAGGAAGTGTAGAAGATTGTAGTTTAGTCGGGCAGTATGGTCGGCACGGGCTTGGAGGGCCGAAGGGCCTGTTCCTGTGCTGTACATTTCTTTGTTCTTTGTTCTTTGTTGAATCCAGCCAGTACGCTTTCGTAATTACCTTGTTTATAAAATACTCATTTGACTCAAACGTAAACTCCAGAGTGAAGCTCATCGGATGTGTACGCTCTGAACATTTAACGTTCACATCTTGTAGATGTCAGGTGCAGCACGGTAGCACAGTGGTTAGCAATGTTGCTGCACAATGCAAGGGTCCCAGGTTCGATTCCCGGCTGTGCTTAGTCTGCCCGTTGTCCCTGTGTCTGGGTGGCTTTCCTCCGGGTGCTCCAGTTTCCTCCCACAAATCCTGAAAGACGTGCTGTTAGGTGAATTGGGCATTCTGAGTTCTCCCTCCGTGTACCCGAACAGGCGCGGAGTGTGGCGACTAGGGGCTTTTCACAGTAACTTCATTGCAGTGTTAATGCAAGCCTACTTGTGACAATAAAGATTATTTTAAAAAAATTAATAATATGGGATCATCATGCTCCTGTATCATGTCACTGAGTATATATGCCTCCTTGAAGACTGTTAACCAGAAGCCTGGAGTTTCTTTTGGCTCTTCCAGCGCCTCACTGAACTTGTCGTCTTTCGGCCTGGACCTTGATTTGCTTCTCATCGTGCGAGTGTACTGGGCTTTTCACAGTAACTTCACTTGAAGCCTACTTGTGACAATAAACGATTTTCATTTCATTTCATATTTCGTTGCAAATTGCAGTAACCGTCTTGCCACTCGGTGTCTGGACCATACAGCTGCTCACAGTTATTCAGAAAGAGTTTTTCACTGGTTTCGATTGGACCGCTCTGGCTTTCTCTGAAATTCGATCAATAAAGAACTGCTCTTCTAGAGGCATCTCCTCCAGAAGGCATCTACTGCATTGCTGAAACATTGAATGCATTCAAGAGGCAACTAGATATAGCACTTGGGGCGAATGGGATAAAAGGTCATGAGGAGAAAGCAGGATTAGGCTATTGAGTTGGATGATCAGCCATGATCGTGATAAATAGCAGAGCAGGCTCGAAGGGTCCAAGGCCACCTCCTGCTCCTACCTTCTATGTTTCTAAGTATCTATGCAATAACTGCTCGAATTTGGTCCATTGAAGGATGCGAAAAACATTGTTTCGCAAAATGATTTGTTAGGCCACTCATAGTGTGTTATTGCTGCAGGATGGCCTTGTTGAACGCCAGTCGGTGCGACACTGACATTTCTTCCCAGGGGTGGCAAGAGTACTCCCCTGCAAAATTCAGCATATATGTATGGTATTATGTGAATTACTCCTGAGGAGAGCTAGCATGGACCTGATGGCCAGAATGGCCTTCTATGCGGTAAGGCTGGGACATTGGTGGTAAGTAGAAAAATGTTTAGTATAGTGAGTTGGCAGTCAGGTAATTGTACAGAATGGCTCATGCATGATTTTGTGCCATTTGTAGGACCTGGCAGAGGCATCCACAGAAGAAATCTGAATAATGTGACAGGAAAGCACAACTTTAGTGGGGGTGACTTTGGACACACCCAGATAAAATGCAGTATGGGAGGAAACAATATGTGAATAAGGATGGCAGTGGCCCTGATTGTGATCTCTCTAACCCTCAGAACTGTAGATCAAAATTGGAAAACGTTTAATGACCTAATGAAGGCAGGCACCAACACACTGCTCATAGCTGGACAAGCTCTTTGATTAATTAAGAAACTAAACCAAGACATTTTGGTGTGCATTGTCATCTTCCCTAACAACAATTACTTTCACACAAAATTTTACAACCCCTTCCTTCACTTTAACAGAGTGATATCTGTTGATGTATGCCACTTGTTATCTAATGCCAGGAGGGAGACATGCCTTAAATACCAGCTTTCACCTCATTGATTCAGTTGTATTGAAGGGCATTCAATATGGCAAAGAGCAAGACTGCTTGTTCCAAACTTCAGACAGATCGCGAGGAACAGAAAATGGAGAGAGATGGTAAGATTGCAGGGACATTGCAGCTGCAAGATTCATGGATGCACAACTACCTATTCATGTGAAAAGTACCAAACCTCCTCACTCTTTTTAATCCCAAGAAAGGTGTACTCATCCATTGTTAGTTTGTGCCTTATTTTACTACAGATTGAAAACAAAGAATTGAAGGGAATGATGAACAAGGGTTATATGATGACAAGGAGCAGGAGACAAGGAAATAAGGGGCGGGATTTTCCGTTGCCCGACCCCATAATCGTGTGCGGTGATCGGGCGGAGAATGGGCTCCGATGCCGAAATCGGGACTGCCGGTTTGACGCCGGCCAGCCATGCTCTGCCCCCTTCGATATGCCACGCGCAGTTGCAATGTCGTTGGCGCCTCATCGGCCCGCCCACTCGTGATGCTCTGCCCCCAATTGGCCGAGTTCCAAACGGCGCGGACCACGTGTGGTCACACAAATTGTGAACCTGGTGTGCCGGCTGCGGACTGTGTCCAGCCCCATCACACTGGACCGGGATCCGCGCCGCTGGCCGGGGAGAATTCTGCAAGGGCTGGGGGAACTGGTGGGGGTTGGCCGCGGGGTGGGCTGTGGGGTCGCGGATGGCGGGTTGGGTCCGCACACAGCCGGCGCCATGTTGTACATGCGCAGCCTGGGACCTGGCCTTTCTCTGGCCGTTTTCGACGCAGGAGGTGGGTGTTCCAGTTGGCGCCGGTGCTCGCCCCTCACGTGAACCTCCCGCACATTCTCCGTTTGAGCCAGCACGTAGCCGCAGGAACAGAGAATCCAACCCAAGATATTTCTTCCTCATGAGTTAGTTGTGCTCCACTTGTGTTTAATTATAGGTAGGTGGAGGGCATTAATTAGAGTTTCACATGAGCAGATTTAAAGAGACACCCACTGAAACTGAGGTGTGGTTGAGTTTGGAGGTGTATGTTTGTAATGTTTCATTGTGTAAATAAACATGAGAGTGAGTAAAGACGGGCTCCAGTACTATCCTTTCACCATCTGGCTTTCTGGAATATAATAGTTAGGAATTTCCACAATTTTAACCACTACTCTGGCAAAGATATAGTGGTGGAGCAGTATCAGGTCTGAGGAAATTCCCAGCTCCTGATTTGACAAAGAGAGTTTTGAGGACAAAGTTGTGCAGGAGTCTCAGGACTAGTATCATACCACAGATTACTGTCTGTGCAGAGTCTGCACGTTCCCCTTGTGTCTGCGCGGGTTTCCTCTGGGTGCTCCGGTTTCCTCCCACAAGTTCCGAAAGACGTGCTGTTAAGTAATTTGGACATTCTGAATTCTCCCTCTGTGTACCCGAACAGGCGCTAAAATGGGGTGTAGAGGAGGTTTTCACACTATCTTCATTGCAGTGTAAATGTAAGCCTACTTGTGACGATAAAGATTAAAGATGTTTCACTACCACAAATGCCTCCATAGTATCCTTGCATTACCCATATGCACCACTCATATACTTTCATTGGTTGGTGGTGGTGGGCGAAGTTGGTTGACAAAATTAAAGAGTGTTACTGAGGATGGGTAACCGGGTGATTCATGGAACAAAGATGGCAGCTCTGCTGACAATGGAGAAGATAATGGACAGTATCCTGTACGCCAGCCATCCTAGTGTATCTTGCAGCTATGTAGCCAGTGCTCAGCTGATGGCTGAAGACAATCAATATAAGACTCATTTTTCAGGACAACAGCTTACGTCAAGCATCTGCTGATCTTTCCCAGCAGAGTACCATAAAATTGGTACATAAGAGACGAGACCAAATTGCCCAAGTACCTGTTCTAACCGATAGTGGCTCGTTCTCTCTCCCATGAGAAGGGAATCCTCTCAGTTCCATAAGTCCTTTGTACCACAGCAACATTCAACCATTCCTCACAGTATTGGCCCCCAAAATGCACCTGAGATCAGCAAAGCACCAGAAGAAAGAAAGATGTGTTGGTTACTGGGGGAAACATGGTGTGAGGAAAGAGTGGTTGACCTTTGATCTCTTTTGAGTTCCTTGAAAAGCCATTGTTTTGCACTCATTTTATAACATAATCTGAACTTTCTCAATGAACCGAACACGTTGTAATCATTCACCATTATCTATTTTTATTCTATAGATTATTTTGCTGTATTTTGTCTCATGTAATCACTACATTATTGTTTTTCTAAGTCGTATATACAATGAAGAATACCGTCATGTGCTGGTTTGGTCTGTAAACTATAATACCTCTATCATTTATCTTTGTTCTCAACACATTTTGAAAATAATAGCTACAAAGAACCGATTGATCTTTTACAAACTCTTCTTCAGTAACGTTAACAATAGAAATACTACAAAAAGAAGACCCCCATCATCATTAAAGCAATTCAAAATAGCAATTCATCACCTCTATTTAGTTGAGCAGAGTAACTTTAATTATAGGCTCTGTAGCTGCATCCAAATACCATGATTAGCATAGTGTAATCAGTAACCAGTCTTTCTTTTCACAAATCATATAACTGCTCTATTTTTGGAATTGGTGACAAAGGATTGCATTTCAGGAACCTTTATTAAAAACAGGCCTGTTTGACACAGCAATTGATTGCAGCCTGAATTTCTACTAATGTACCTGAAGCATTATATTCACTGCAAACATATTCTGCGTGGTTCCAGAGAAAACTTACATTTTGGTAGGGAGCCTAGAATGTTGTTGCTATGCAAATTTCTTTTCTCAAGACACAGTCAAATCCTTCTCTGTTATCCTTCACCAGTTTCAGAAGAAGTGCACACTTGGCCTTGTCAGAGAAGTGGAATGAAATAGGTAATGCGCAATCAATTACTCTCAAGACAAGGTGAGTCATAACTAATAGGCTTTAATCTGCTAGAACTGTTCCCCAGCAGCTTCGATACAGAAAGTGAAGGCTGCTGGGATGGCATCGGTTCTTATACTCCGCCTCTCAGGGCGGAGCTATGTACATCAGCCAATGGTAGATTCCTGGGTCTTGCCAATGGTCATCCACCTCTCAGGTACCGCAATACCTGGTATTACCACATTCACCCCCTGTTAAGAAAGAGCCCGGCGGGGTGATGGCCAGCGCTAATGTCGCCTTTCGCATGGTAGGACCAGGTATGGAGGTGCCATGATGTTGAGGGTAATAGCAAAGTGTTCATGGTGCAGCAATCAGTCAATCGGGTGGCCTGGTCATCCTTCTGGAGCGTCTGGGCTTCGGCGGCGATCCTGATGGGGGTCCCGGCGGTTGCGACTCTGGGAACTTGGTGTCGTCCACCCAGGCAGCTTCGTCACCCATAGGCGGCGCTGTTGGGGCGAAAAGTGGGCGGAGGGGGCGCCTGTAGGGGTGCTTGTTCGGGCCTAGGCAGGGGCGGCGGGAGTACTGACCCTCCGGTCAGGTGCTGCTGGGAGGGTGGGGGTGGGGGCACTGGTGCGGGTGCGGGTGGGGCTCTGGCGGGTGCCAGATCCCGAAAGGAGACTGTGTCTTGGCGGCCGTCAGGGAACGCTGCATAGGCGTACTGGGGGTTGGCGTGCAGCAAGTGGATCCTCTCGACCAACGGGTCCGACTTGTGCGCCCTCACATGTTTCCGAAGCAGGATGGGTCCGGGTGTCGCTAGCCAGGTTGGGAGCGAGGTCCCGGAGGAGGACCTCCTGGGGAAAACAAGGAGACGTTCATGAGGTGTCTGATTTGTGGTAGTACAGAGCAGCGACCGGATGGAGTGAAGGGTACCGGGAGGACCTCCTGCCAGCGGGAGACTGGGAGATTCCTAGACCGTAGGGCCAGCAGGACGGTCTTCCAGACCGTGCCGTTCTCCTTCTCAACCTGCCCGTTTCCCCGGGGGTTGTAATTGGTCGTCCTGCTCAAGGCGATGCCTTTGCTGAGCAGGAATTGACGCAGTTCGTCACTCATAAAGGAGAACCCCCTATTACTATGTATGTACGTGGGGAAACCGAACAGTATAAAGATACCCTGGAGGGCCTTGATCACGGTGGTTGCGGTCATGTCGGGGCAGGGGATGGCGAATGGGAACCGGGCGTACTCGTCAATCACGTTCAGGAAGTACGTGTTGCGGTCGGTGGACGGGAGGGGGCCTTTGAAGTCCATGCTGAGGCGTTCAAAGGGACGGGAAGCCTTTCCCAGATGCACTCTCTCTGGCCGGTAGAAGTGCGGTTTGCACTCCGCGCAGATTTGGCAGTTCCTGTTGACGGACCTGACCTCCTCGATGGAGTAGGGCAGGTTGTGGGTCTTGATAAAATGAAAGAACCGAGTGACCCCCGGGTGGCAGAAGTCTTCGTGGAGGGATCGGAGGCGGTCCACTTGTGCGGTGGCACAAGTGCCGCGGGACAGGGCATCAGGAGGCTCGTTCAGCTTCCCCGGACGGTACAAGATCGTGTAGTTGTAGGTGGAGAGTTCAATCCTCCACCACAAGATCTTGTCGTTCTTAATCTTGCCCCGCTGCGCATTATCGAACATGAAGGCAACCGACCGTTGGTCCGTGAGGAGAGTGAATCTCCTGCTGGCCAGGTAATGCCTCCAGTGTCGCACAGCTTCTACTATGGCCTGGGCCTCCTTTTCGACCGAGGAGTGGCAAATTTCGGAAGCATGGAGGGTACGGGAGAAGAAAGCCACGGGCCTGTCCGCTTGGTTGAGGGTGGCCGCCAGAGCTACGTCGGACGCATCACTCTCGACCTGGAAGGGGAGGGACTCGTCGATGGTGCGCATCGTGGCTTTAGCAATGTCTGCTTTGATGCGGCAGAAGGCCTGGCGGGCCTCCGTCGACAGGGGGACGGTTGTGGATTGGATCACGGTTCGAGCCTTGTCTGCGTAATTGGGGACCCACTGGGCGTAATAACTGAAGAAGCCGAGGGAGCGCTTTAGGGCCTTGGGGCAGTGAGGGAGGGGGAACTCCATGAGGGGGCGCATGCGCTCAGGGTCGGGGCCTATGACTCCACTTCGCACAACGTAGCCTAGAATGGCTACACGGTCGGTGCTAAACACGCATTTATCCTTATTGTAAGTCAGATTAAGGATATTCGCGGTCTGGAGAAATTGGCGGAGGTTGGTGTCGTGGTCCTGCTGGTCATGGCCGCAGATGGTGACGTTATCAAGATCCGGGAATGTTGCGCGTAAGCCGTACCGGTCAACCATTCGGTCCATCTCTCGTTGGAAGACCGAGACCCCGTTCGTGACACCGAAGGGAACCCTTAAAAAGTGATAGAGCCGCCCATCTGCTTCGAAGGCAGTGTACTGGCGGTCACTATGATGGAGGGGCAGCTGGTGGTAGGCAGGCTTGAGATCCACCATGGAGAAAACCTTGTATTGCGCAATCCTGTTCACCAGGTCGGCTATACGGGGGAGAGGGTACGCAGAGGTGCAGCAGGATGTATAGGCGGAAATTTTGGAATTCCCTGCCTTGGACAGTGAGGTTCGCTAGGCAGAACCCCTTTATCTCCACCGCGTGTGACCTGGAGGCCAGGGAGATCCTTTGGTTTACGGGATGGGTGACAAGAGAACAGCGTCTTACCGTGTCGGGGTGAACAAAGTTTTCCGTGCTCCCAGAGTCGATCAAGCACGACGCCACGTGGCCGTTGATGGAGATCGTTGTTGTAGCTTTCGCAAGCGTCCGGGGCCGACTCGGGTCCTGAGTCACCGAGGCCAGCTGCAGTAATGGAGAGTTCTGGTCGGGCAGCGTGTAGTCGGCTGTGCTGGGGGCCTGGGGCCCCATCCAAGATGGCGTCAGCCATGGGTCGCACATGGAGTCCGGGGATGAAGAAGATGGCGGCGGCGAGGGACAAAATGGCGGCGCCCACCCGTCCAGTGTGGTGCCCGGGGGCAAAATGGCCACGCCCGCGGGTCGCACACGGCCTGAGGATAGGGGGGTGGCGGTGGGCGCTGGACGGCCGGGGCCTGAAAGGGGGGCTGCCGATAGTCGCTGGAGACCGCGGCCACGGCGCGGGCCTGGCAGACCCCAACATAGTGGCCCTTCTTGCTGCACCCTTTGCAGGTGGCGGTGCGGGCCGGGCAGTGCGGGCGGGGATGATTCGCCTGCCCGCAGAAGAAACAACGTTGTCCGGCGGCGGTAGCGGGTCGTCTCGCCGCGCAGTCTTGCGGGGCCAGGGGGAAGGTCTGAGGGGCTGCCGCAATTGGGTGCCCTGCAGCCCAGGGGGCCGCCGCACGTCCGGGAGCAAAAGCCAGCGCGTTTTTATATGCAACGTCCATGGACCCCGCCAGGGCCTGTGCCTCAGTAAGTCCCAGAGTGTCCATTTCTAGGAGCCTTCAGCGGATATCGGGGGAGGTCATACCTGCCACGAAAGCATCCCTGATCAAAAGTTCCATGTGCTCGTTCCCCGAAACTGGCGGGCAGCCACAGTTTCGGCCCAGCACCAGCAGCGCCCAGTAGAAGTCTTCCAACGTTTCCTCGGGGCTTTGCCTCCGAGTCGCCAGCAGGTGACGAGCGTAGACCTGGTTCACAGGGCGGATATAATGTCCTTCTAGCAGCTCGATTGCTGCAGCATAATTCTCTGCCTCCTCGATCAGAGGGTAGATCCCAGGGCTGACCCGCGAGCGTAGAAGGTGCATCTTTTGTCTTTCCGTGGGGGTGTCGGCGGCCGTGTCGAGGTAGCCCTTAAAGCACGCCAGCCAATGTTTGAAGATAGCAGCAGAGTTGTCGGCGTGGGGGCTGAGCTGAAGGCACTCCGGTTTGATATGGAGATCCATCCTTTCAACTGAAGTTGTAGCAGATTAAATTGATGTGCAATCAATTACCCTCGAGACAAGGTGAGTCATAACTAATAGGCTTTAATCTGTTAGAACTGTTCCCCAGCAGCTTCGATACAGAAAGTGAAGGCTGCTGGGATGGCATCAGTTCTTATACTCCGCCTCTCAGGGCAGAGCTATGTACATCAGCCAATGATAGACTCCTGGGTCGAGCCAATGGTCATCCACCTCTCAGGTACCGCAATACCTGGTATTACCACACTAATAATAAAGTAATATTGAATCTGTCTAGCAATAATCATAATCTAGTAATCACTAATGGTATCCTCATGTTAACTCTCTCTAATCTATTCTACTCCTTGGCTTTACTCAGTCTTTCTCCTTTGCGAACTACCCAGCATTCTCTGGAGTCTGATATTTATACTGAGAACTGGTGGTGCCCTCTAGTGTTTGAATTACACTGAGGACTTCCGGGTTGCGGCGATGCTGAGCTAAGCCGCGCGATTCAGCAGCTCCCGCGAAGATGGACTTTTGGGCCCGCTAATGGAGCCCCAACGGCACTTTTTATATAACCAACCTGTGGGGAAGGAAGGAGAAAGGTCCCCTACTAACCTGCATGGATCGGACCCGCAGCGAAACGGCGAAAAAAGCGGCCCTGGAGCAGCGGGAGAAGAAAGGGAAAAAAAGCAAAATGGCGGCGCCCACGGACAAAGAGGCGATGCAAGAGTTCATCAAGCACTGCTTCGAGGAGCTGCGTAAGGAGATGGTGGCGCCTATGCTGGCAATAATTGAAGGACTTGGAGCAACCCAGAAAGCCCAAGAGGTGAAGATCCAGGAGGTCCAGGAAAAAGTGAGTGAGAACGACGACGAGCTCATGGGCCTGGCGGAGAGAGTGGAGCGGCACGAGGCGCTGCACAAGACGTGGGCGGGAAGACCCGAAGACCTGGAGAACAGGTCGAGGAGAAACAATTTGAGGATCCTGGATCTCCCAGAAGGAGTGGAGGGGGCCGATGCCGCGGCATATGCGGGCACAATGATCGGGGTGCTGATGGGTGCGGAGGCCCCCCCGGGATTGCTGGAGCTGGATGGGGCGCACCGAGTGCTAGCGAGGAAGCCCAAGGCAAATGAGCCGCCAAGGGCGATGGTGGTGAGATTTCACCGGTTTACGGACAGAGAGAGGGTCCTGAAATGGGCCAAGAAGGAACGGAGCAGCAAGTGGGACAATGCAGAGATCAGAATATACCCGGACTGGAGCACGGAGGTCGCAAAGCGGAGAGCGGGTTTCAACCGGGCCAAAGCGGTGCTGCATCGGAAAGGAGTGAAATTTGGAATGTTGCAGCCAGCGCGACTGTGGGTTACACATAATGGCCAACACCACTACTTCGAAACACCTGAAGAGGGGTGGACCTTTATACTAATTGAAAAATTGGACTCTAGTTGAGGGTTTGTGTGGGAGGGGGGTGTTTGAGGGTTGAAGTATGATGGTTGTTGTACATAGGGGGTCAACCACGCGCAGGAAATGTTATATGGGCTGGGGGAGAGGCACAAGGCCACGACAGGAGCTGCGCCATGGGGGGCGGGGCAGGCTTTGGAATGCGCGGGGTTTTCTTTCCCGCGCGCGGCAAGAAAGGCGGGAAGGGGAACGAAGGAATGTACACTGATTGGGAGATTCCCACACGGGGGGGGTCAAAGGGATGGCGGGGGGAAGCCGGGGTCAGCAGGTGTCAGCTGACTTACGGGAGGGATACGGGGGGAGCAAAAAAGCTAGACGGGGATCTAGCAGGGGGGGGGGGGGAAAGAGGAGGGAGGGGGGGGAAGTGGGGGGGGGAAAGGGTTGCTGCTGCACTGGCCGAAAGAGAACGGGACACAGAAGAGGTGGCTGGGACGGGGGTCCCCCGGTTGGGGGACTGGAGAGTGAGGGAGACGCGGACAAGGGACTGGGCCAGAAAAGGAGATGGCTAGTCAGCGGGGGGGGGGCGGGGGTGTGTGTGGGGGGGGGGCGGGGAGAGTCCCCTCCAATCTGGCTGATAATGTGGAACGTGAGGGGCCTGAATGGGCCGGTGAAGCGGGCTCGAGTGTTCGCGCACTTGAAGGGACTGAAGGCAGACGTGGCAATGCTCCAAGAGACACACCTGAAGGTGGCGGACCAGGTCAGGTTAAGAAAGGGATGGGGAGGACAGGTATTTCACTCGGGATTGGACGCGAAAAATAGAGGGGTGGCAATTCTGGTGGGAAAGCATGTGTCATTTGCGGCCAAGACTATCGTAGCGGATAATGGAGGGAGATATGTGATGGTGAGTGGTAGGTTGCAAGGGACGTGGGTGGTGTTGGTAAATGTATACGCCCCGAACTGGGATGATGCTGGATTTATGAAGCGCATGTTGGGGCGCATTCCGGACCTGGAAGTAGGAGGACTGATAATGGGAGGGGACTTCAATACAGTGCTGGACCCAGCACTGGACCGCTCCAGATCAAGGACGGGAAGGAGGCCGGCGGCGGCCAAGGTACTTAGGGGTTTTATGGATCAGATGGGGGGAGTGGACCCATGGAGGTTTGCAAGACCGCAGGCCAGGGAATTTTCTTTTTTCTCCCATGTACATAACGCTTACTCCCAGATAGATTTCTTTGTTCTGGGCAGGGCGCTCATCCCGAGAGTGGAGGGGACGGAGTATTCGGCCATAGCCGTTTCGGACCATGCCCCGCACTGGGTGGAACTGGAGCTGGGAGAGGAGAGGGACCAACGCCCGCTGTGGCGGCTGGATGTGGGACTGCTGGCGGACGAGGTGGTGTGTGGGAAGGTGAGGGGGTGTATTGAAAGGTACTTGGAGGCCAACGACAATGGGGAGGTGAGAGTGGGGGTGGCGTGGGAGGCGTTGAAGGCGGTGATCAGGGGAGAGCTGATCTCCATCAGGGCTCATAGGGAGAAGACAGAGGGAATGGAAAGGGAGAGGTTAGTGGGGGAGATCTTGCGAGTGGACAGGAGATACGCAGAGGCCCCGGAGGAAAGATTACTTGGGGAAAGGCGACGGCTCCAGGCGGAGTTTGACCTGCTGACCACGGGCAAGGCGGAGGCACAGTGGAGGAAGGCGCAGGGGGCGACCTACGAGTACGGGGAAAAGGCTAGTCGGATGCTGGCGCACCAGCTCCGTAAGAGGGCGGCAGCGAGGAAAATAGGGGAAATCAAAGATGGAAGGGGAGCCACGGTTCGAAGTGCAACAAAAATAAATAAGGTATTCAAGGCCTTCTATGAAGAGCTGTACAGATCCCAGCCCCCAGGGAGGGGAAGGGGGGGATGAGGCGATTCATGGACCAGCTGGTGTTCCCGAGGGTGGAGGAGCAGGAGGCAGTTGGTTTGGGGGCACCAATTGGATTGGAGGAGTTGAGTAAGGGTTTGGGGAGCATGCAGGCGGGGAAGGCCCCGGGGCCGGATGGGTTCCCGGTGGAGTTCTATAGAAAATATGTGGACCTGCTGGCCCCGCTACTAGTGAGGACCTTCAACGAGGCAAGAGAGGAGGGAACCCTGCCCCAGACAATGTCGGAGGCGACAATCTCCTTGATTCTAAAGCGAGACAAGGATCCACTGCAATGTGGATAGTACAGGCCGATTTTGCTCCTCAATGTGGATGATAAGCTATTGGCAAAAGTACTGGCCACTAGGATTGAGGACTGTGTCCCGGGGGTGATTCACGAGGACCAAACAGGATTCGTAAAGGGCAGGCAGTTAAATACCAATGTGCGGCGGCTCTTAAACGTGATAATGATGACATCGGAGGGAGGAGGGAGAGGCGGAGATAGTGGCAGCTATGGATGCGGAAAAAGCCTTTGACCGAGTAGAGTGGGAGTACCTCTGGGAGGTATTGCGCAGGTTTGGGTTCGGGGGAGGGTTTATTAGATGGGTTAAGCTCCTTTACAGTGCCCGGTGGCAAGTGTAGTGACGAACCGGCGGAGGTTGGAGTACTTTCGGCTGTACCGAGGAACGAGGCAGGGGTGCCCCCTGTCCCCCCTGTTGTTTGCATTGGTGATCGAACCCTTGGCCATATCACTTAGGGAGTCTAAGAAATGGAGGGGGATCGTCCGCGGGGAAGAGGAGCATCGGGTATCGCTATATGCGGACGACTGCTGCTATACGTGGCGGACCCAATGGAGGGGATGGTGGAGGTCATGCAGACTCTGAAGGAGTTTGGGGAGTTCTCGGGCTACAAGCTTAATGTAGGGAAGAGTGAGCTTTTTGTATTACAGGCAGGGGACCAAGAAAGAGGGATAGGGGACCTACCGCTGAGGAGGGCGGAGAGGAGTTTTCGGTATCTGGGGATCCAGATAGCCAGAAGTTGGGGGGCCCTACATAAACTGAATTTGACGAGGGTGGTGGAGCAAATGGAGGAGGATTTTAACAGATGGGACATGCTCCCGCTCTCGCTGGCGGGTAGGGTGCAGTCGGTCAAAATAGTGGTCCTTCCGAGGTTTTAGTGCCTCCCCATCGTGATCACCAAGGGCTTTTTCAAGAGAGTAGGTAGGAGTATTATGGGGTATATGTGGGCAAATAAGACCCCGAGGGTTAGGAGAGGGTTCTTGGAATGCAATAGGGACCGAGGAGGGTTGGCTTTGCCAAACCTAGGGAGTTACTACTGGGCAGCAAACGTGGCGATGATCCGCAAGTGGGTTATGGAGGGAGAGGGGGGCGGCATGGAAGAGGATGGAGATGGCGTCCTGTAAAGGAACGAGCCTGGGGGCGTTGGTAACGGCACCGCTGCCGCTCTCGCCGACAGAATACACCACAAGCCCAGTGGTGGCGACAACACTAAGGATCTGTGGCCAGTGGAGAAGGCACAGGGGTGCAATGGGAGCATCGGTGTGGTCCCCGATCAGGGGTAACCACCGGTTTGTCCCGGGGAAGATGGACGGGAGGAACGAGAGATTGTTTGAGGGGATGGACGAGCGTGAGATGGCATGGAGGGTGGGGAGAAACGGTACGTGCGGCCAAGAGCCAGTGTATAAAGCTATGTAAATATACCATCTTGCCATGTATATATCTTGCTCAGGGTGATTTTGCGTTATTTTGTTACGGGGGGGTGGTATTGTTTGTAAGGGGAAAAAATTGTGTTGTTAAAAAACCTTAATAAAAATATTTTTTTTAAAAAATGAATTACACTGAGATGTAATAATTAGCCCTTCACTGGCGTGCCTATATACATATCATTACAGGGGGCACCCTTCGGAGGGTGAGCCGCCACGGGAGGGTGGGGGGAGAAGGGAAGGTGCTGTGCGGGCAACCGTGCACGGCACTAGCTGGCCAACGCCTGGATCATGTGTACCTGTTCCGGGGCGAACCTAGCCCCTGCCCATCTGCTCCACTGACCACCCATAATCCCCACAGAATGCCGAGGCTTGTGGCCGTGTGGCCGAAGGCTATTGCTGATAGAGAATTGGCAATCATGATTAAATGAGCACTTCATACAACCCAAGTGGATTCCCATGGGTATATGGGCCATGTAGCATGTGAGAGTCATTGCCTAGTATCCCAATCGCACCTTGACGCATGGGCACTGTGCTTGCATACTGCTGGAGGCAACACCACACACGCAGCAGTCACCATCCGAACACCCAGGGGATGAGACACAAAGAACAAAGAAAATTACAGCACATTAACAGGCCCTTCGACTCTCCAAGCTTGCACCAACCTTGCTGCCCGTCTGAACTGCAACCCCCTACCCTTCCGGGACCATATTCCTCCATTCCCATCCTATTTATGTATTTGTCAAGATGCCCCTTAAAAGTCACTATCATATCTGCTTCCACCACCTCCCACGGCAGCGAGTTCAAGGTTCCGACCACCCCCTGTGTAAAAAACCTGTCTCGTACGTCTCCTTTAACCCTTGCCCCTCGCACCTTAAACCTATGCCCCCTAGTAATTGACTCTTCCACCCTGGGAAAAAGCTTCTGACTATCCACTCTGTCCATGCCCTTCATAATCTTTCTTGTTCGGGCTGAATTATTATAGTTCTTGTTTAGATTTGGGGTTTTGCACTAGGTTCTGAAAATATATAGCCTCCGTTTGGAGCACAAGGTATATGAGGTTTTGGTATTTTGTTGTTTAAAACTATTTTTCTTTATCTCCAATCTGGATAGTAGTTTTTTAGATAATGAGCTTAAAATTCTTGTTTTGTCTGGTCTTGTTAGATGTAGACTTTACTGGTGTTTGCCTCACTTCTATTTGCCTTTGTACTTGGGTATGTTTGTATTCAAGGGTGATGGCATTGGGGGAGGTGGGGTTGGGGGTAGTTTGCTGATGGTGCCTGTAGATTTTTCTTTGTCCAGTCTGTTGACTTGATTGGGTGGCCAACTTGGGTGGATTTGTTTACTGTAGCTTTTAAATATCCCTCGGATAATCTCTCTTGGTGGGAATAGCTGACTCCGGTTTGAGTGGAGGTGGGAGATTCCCAATTTGCTTGGTCACCTGGAATGTTAGGGGTTTGAATGGGCCAGTGAAAAGATCGAGGGCATTTGCTCACCTTAAGCGTTTATACTTCTATGTGATGTTTTTGCAAGAGACCCATTTGCGGGTCAGAGACCAAACTAGGTTGCACAAGGAGTGGATAGGGCAGGTCTTTCAATGGTAGAGCGTGGGGTGCGGCGATTCTAATTAATAAAAGGGGTCAGTTCTCTGCTTCTAAGATTTTGGCTGACCCCAATGGTAGATATGTAATTATCTGTTGCTCCCTAGTGGGGATCCCGGTGGTTATGGCAAACATTTACACCCCAAACGAGGGCGATACGAACTTTATTAATACCCTGCTGGCCCCCCTCCCCAATTTGGACTCACATCAGCTTATTTAAGGTGGGGACCTGAACTGTGTCTTGGACCCTGGATTGGATCATTCCAAGCCTAAATCTCGTGCTCCATTGGGAGTGGCCAGGGCTTTATCATCTTTCATGATGAAAATGGGGAGGGAGGGAGTAGATCCTCGGTGCTTCCTGCACCCACGCGATAAAGATTTTTTTTTGCATGTTCATCAGGTATATTTTCAGATTGATTTTTTTGTTGTAGACAGGTTTCTTCTCTGTTCAGTGGTATGGCTGAGTATTCAGCGATTGTTATTTCGTACCGTTCCCCGCACTTCGTTGATTTGGTGCTAGAGTCTGGTCCCACCCAACGTCCACTATGGATATTAGATACAACACTATGAGCAGATAATAAATTTTGTGAGCGTATATCTACTGCCATAGAGGGCTATACAAAATTTAACAAGACCAAGTCAATCTCGCCTTCCACGCCTTGGGAGACCCTTAACGTGGTCCTTAAAGGGGGGGAATTATCTCTTATAAAGCGCATTTGGTGAGGGTGGAGCAGCAGAGGCTGGTGAATTTCATTCTTAAGGTGGACCACCAGTACTTGCTTGATCCTACCCTGGAGTTGCTGGCAAATACTGCAAACACAGTTCGAATTATTGTCGACCTGCAGGGCAGTACGCCAGTTGCAACGCTCAAGGTACATGTTTTACGAATACAGGGAGCAGGCCAGTCGCCTTTTGGCACACCAGCTTAAATGGCAGGCGGCCTCCCGGGAGATCACACAGATACGCAATTTGAGCGGTAACCTTTTTCCACCCCTCCTCAGGTTAATGTGGCTTTTGAATCTTATGACCGCGATATTTATAGGTTGGAATCTCCTGACGATGGATTTGTCGTGTCTGACCTTTTGAATGGCCTACCCATCCCAACTGTTGAGGTGGAGAGAAGCAGTGACCCGGAATCTCCGTTGCATCCAGATGGAATTTTCATAGATTATAGAATTTACAGTGTGTCGTGTCAGGTACACTGGTCTAACACTGACTGCAACTGGATGCAGCTTAGATCAGAAAGGCACTCCAGACCTTGAAGTTAGTTCAATCAGGTTTATTGAACTAATAGCACAGTTAGCACAGTTCTCTGTGAGTTTGACTCTCTGCTAACTTAAGTGTGGTTACTCTGTCTGACTGAACCAGACTAGCTCTTAGCCACGTGGTGGAGGTGTGAGATTGTAACAACACCCTTCACTGACTCTCTAGATGTTCATCAGTGGAAAGAGGCGGAGTGTGAGTGCCTCGTGTCTTTTATAGTCAGATCCCACCCCTGAGTGTCCTGCCTGCTTATTGGTCATGTCCTGTTCTCTGTGTCCATTAGCTGCTTGTCTATATATCATTATGTGTGTGTCTGCATATCATGACACAGTGCAGAAGGAGGCCACCCGCCCATCGAGTCTGCATCAGCCTCTGTAAGGAGCACCCTACCTAAGCCCACACCTCCCCATATAAAATGCATGTGATGCAATCTGACAAAGCCCTTGGTGCGGATGGCTTTCTGATTGAATTTTATAAGACGCTCTCGGAGCAGCTTGTGCCTTTAATATGAATATGTTCAATGGCCCCTTATCCCAGGGATCGTTGCCCTCTACTCTCACACAGATTAGATTATTAAGAAGGACCAAGATCAGACCATCCTTTTTCACTTTTGAACACGGACGTCAAGCTACTTGCCAAGGTGCTGGCGTTTCGGTTGGATCCTTGCCTCCCAAATATAATCTTAGAGGATCAGACGGACTTGTTGAACGGCCGACAATTATTGGCCAATATACGTCATAGAATCATAGAATTTACAATGCAGAAAGAGGCCATCCAGCCCATCAAGTCTGCACCGACACTTGGATAAAGCACCGTACCTAAGCCCACACCTCCACCTTATCCCTACACCTCCAGCCTATCCCCGTAACCCCACCTAATCATTTTTGGACACTAAGGGCAATTTATCATGGCCAATCCACCTAACCTGTACATCTTTGGACTGTGGGAGGAAACCGGAGCTCCCGGAGGAAACCCACGCAGACACTGGGAGAGCGTGCAGACTCCACACAGACAGTGAACGAAGCTGGGAATCGAGCCAGGGACCCTGGAGCTGTGAAACAACAGTGCTAACCACTGTGCTGCCATGACAAGAGTGAATGTTTCCCGGTTAACCTCGCTGGGAGGAGAGCCCAACTGGTACGTTACCTTTTTGCCTTCCCAAGAATAGCCTTCATCATCTGGGGCATTAGGGCGGCCCACAACTGGGTGTCACTTCATAAATTAAAGTACACTCGTCTGGTTAGCAGTATTAAAACAGACTTGCAGAGGTAGAACACACTTCCCCTATCCTTGGCGGGTAGGGTTCAGACTATTAAAATGAATGTGGTCCAGAGATTTTTCTTTTTCTTACAGTATCTCCCCATTTTTTTCCACAAATACTTTTTTGGTAAGGTCAACAAATTGATATCTTCCTTGATTTGGGTGGGTAAGACTCCCAGAATCCATGGTGCTTTGCTCCAAAGGGACATGCAGTCAGGGGGGCTTGGCCCTTCCCAATTGTTAGTTTTACTATTGGGCAGCCAATATTCAGAAGATATTGTTGTGGTTTAGCGATCCCGAATCCATATGGAGACAAATGGAAGCGTGCTCCTGTACTAGCTCTAATCTTTGTGCAATAGTTACTGCACAGTTGCCATTTTCCCCTGTTAGGTTTTCAGCAAATCCAGTGATGGTTTCCGCCCGGAGAATTTGAAAGCAGTTTAGGCAGCATTTCATGCTCCTTTCCCCGTCTTCACTGGCTCCCATCTTCAATAATCACCTTTTCCCACCAGCTGATTCGGACTCGACGTTTAAGTCTTGGGAGGGGATGGGTCTGGAGAAGTTTGGAGACCTGTTCGTGGACGAACTAAGGAGTTTGTTCAAAAGTTCCAACTGACCGGTTCAAGTCTTTTCAGGTATTTTCAAATTTGCGATTTTCACGATTTTCCCCTCCTTTGCTTTGGTGCCACTTTCTTCCCTGTTGAAGAAGATTCTGTCTTTCGCCATACCCTTTCAACAGATTCTGTTCCGTTGAGTGATGTGAGGACGAAATTGGGTCCCATTCTTAATGTTGAGGCATGGAGTGAGGCTCTTCACGGGGTCAACGCCACGTCTTCATGTGCTCAGCTGAATCTGATTCAGTTCATTGGAGTCAGAGAGGTTTACAGCTTAGAAACAGGCCCTTTGGCCCAACTTGTCCATGCCGCCCAGTTTTTGCCACGCAGCTAGTCCCAATTGCCCGCATTTGGCCCACATCCCTCTATACCCACCTTACCCATTTAACTGTCTAAATGCTTTTTAAAAGACAAAATTGTACCCGCCTCTTCTACTGCCTCTGGCAGCTCGTTCCAGACACTCACCACCCTCTGGACCCTTTTGCATCTCTCCCCTCTCACCTTAAATCTATGCCCTCTAGTTTTAGACTCCCCTACCTTTGTGGAAAGATGTTGACTACATTATCTATGCCATTCATTATTTTATAGACCTCTATAAAATCACCCCTAAGCGTCCTACGCTCCCGGGGAAAAAGTCCCAGTCTATCCAGCCTCCCCTTATAACTTAAACCATCAAATCCCAGTAGCATCCTAGTAAATCTTTTCTGCACTCTTTCGAGTTTAATAATATCCTTTCTATCATGGGGTGACCAGAACTGTACACAGTATTCCAATGGTGGCCTTACTAATGTCTTGTACAAATTCAACACGATATCCCAACTCCTGTATTCAATGTTCTGACCAATGGAACCAAGCGTGCCGAATACCTTCTTCACTACCCTGTCCACCTGTGACTCCACTTTCAAGTAGCTATGAACCTCTAGTCCTATATCTCTTTGTTCTATAATTCTCCCCAACACCCTACCATTAACTGAGTAGGTCCTGCCCCAATTTTTTGATCTACCAAAATCCATCACCTTACATTTATCTAAATTAAACTCCATCTGACATTCATCGACCCACTGGCCCAATTGATCAAGTCCCGTTGCATACCTAGATAACCTTCTTCACTGTCCACTATGCCACCAATCATAATGTCATCCGCAAAATTACTAACCGTGCCTCCTAAATTCTCATCCAAATCACAAATATAAATAACAAATAACAGTGGATCCAGCACTGACCCCTGAGGCACATCACTGGTCAAAGGCCTCCAGTTTGAAAAACAACCACCCTTTGTCTTCTGTCGTCAAACCAATTTTGTATCCAATTGGCTACCTTACCGTGGATCCCGTGACATTTAACCTTGCGCAACAACCTACGATTTGGTACCTTGTCAAAGGCCTTGCTAAAGTCCATGTAGACAACTTCAACTGCATCTACCTTCTTGGTTACCCCTTCAAAAAACTCAGTCAAATTCGTGAGACATGATTTTCCACTCACAAAGCCATGCTGACTTTTCCTAATCAGTCCTTGCCTCTCTAACTGCCTGTAGATCCTGTCTCTCAGAATATCTTCTCACAACTTACCCACCACAGACATTAGGCTCACCAGTCTGTAGTTCCCAGGCTTTTTCCTGCGACCCTTCTTAAACAAAGGCACATTTGCTACCCTCCAATCTTCAGGCACCTCACCTGTGGCTGTCGATGATTCAAGTATCTCTGTAAGAAGTCTTACAACACCAGGTTAAAGTCCAACAGATTTGTTTCAATGAGGAAGAATTCACCTGAGGAAGGAGCAGTGCCCTGAAAGCTAGTGATTTGAAACAACTCTGTTGGACTGTAACCAGGTGTTGTAAGACTTCTTACGGTGCTCACCCCAGTCCAATGCTGGCATTTCCACATCAAATATCTCTGTTAGAGGACCCACAATTTCCTCCCACAACATTCTGGGATACATTTCATCAGCCCTGGGGATTTATCTACCTTGAAGCGCTTTACGACTTCCAGCATCTTCTTCTCTGCAACATGTACACTGCTCAAGACATCACAATTTATTTCCTCAAGCTCCCTAACATCCTTTCTCAACGCTAAATACAAATGAGAAAAATTGGGCGGGATTCTCCGACCCCCCCGTCGGGCCGGATAATCGCCGGGGGGCGGCGTGAATCTCGCCCCGCCGCCGGCTGCCGAATTCTCCGGCACTGGTTTTTCAGTGGGGGTGGGAATCGTGCCGCAATGGTCGGGGGCGGTGGCAGCGCCCCCCCCGGCGATTCTCCGCCCCGCAATGGGCCGAGTGGCTGCCCATTTTCGGCCAGTCCCGCCGGCGTATATCAGACTACGTCCGTACCGGCGGGACCTGGCTCTGCAGGTGGCCTGCGGAGCCCTCGGGGGGGGGCGCGGGGGGATCTGGCCCCGAGGGGTCCCCCACGGTGGCCTAGCCCGCGATCGGGGCCCACTGATCCGCGGGCGAACCTGTGCCGTTGGGGCACTCTTTCCCTCCGTGCCGGCCACTGTAAAAGTCCGCCATGGCCGGCGTAGAAAAGAAGCCCCCCTGCTCATGTGCTGGGATGACGCCAGCACACGCTGGCGCTCCTGCGCATGCGCCAATTCGCGCCATCCGGCAGAGGCCCATCGGCGCAGGTTGGCGCAGCGCCAAGCCCTTCGGCGCTGGCTGGCACGCGCCAACCCCGCCAGTGCCGGCCTAGCCCCTGAAGGTGCAGAGGATTCCACACCTTCCGGGCAGCCCGACGCCACCGGTGTGGCTCGCCCCGCCGGATAGCGGAGAATCCTGCCCGGATCTCACCCATCTCTTGTCGATCCAGACAAGATGACCTTGTAGATCCTTAAGAGGCCCTACTGTCTCCCTGGTTACTCTTTTTCCCTTAGGTTAGTCATGGCACGAATCACCTCCAGCCTCCCGGGTTGCATTGTTCCACTACAGTTCGCCTACCGCTGCAATAGGTCCACAGTAGATGCCATCTCCATGGCCCTGCACTCAACACATGGAACACCTAGATAACAAAGACACCAATGTCAGACTTCTATTTATTGACTAGAGCTAGGCCTTCAACACTATTATTCCTACGAAACTCATCTCCAAACTCCTTGGCCTGGGCTTCGGCTCCTCCCTCTGTGACTGGATCCTGAACTTCCTAACCCACAGACCACAGTCAGTAAGGATAGGCAACAAGACCTCCTCCGCGATCACCCTCAACAATGGTGCCCCACAAGGCTGTGTCCTCAGCCCCCTACTATACTCCTTATACACCTATGACTGTGTGGCTAAATTCCCCTCCAGCTCGATTTTCAAATTTGCCGATGAACCCACCGTAGTGGGTCGGATTTCAAATAATGACGAGACAGAGTACAGGAATGAGATAGAGAATCTGGTGAACTGGTGCGACGACAATAATCTCTCCCTCAATGTCAACAAAACGAAGAAGATCGTCATCGACTTCAGAAGCGTAGAGGAGAACATGCCCCTGTCTACATCAATAGGAATGAAGTAGAAAGGGTCGAGAGCTTCAAGTTTTTAGGTGTCCACATTACCAACAGCCTGTCCTGGTCCCCCCATTCTGACACTACAGTTAAGAAAGCCCACCAACGACTCTACTTTCTCAGAAGACTAAGGAAATTTGGCATGTCAGCTATTACTCTCACCAACTTCTACAGATGCACCATAGAAAGCATTCTTTCTGGTTGTATCACAGCTTGGTATGGTTCCAGCTTTGCCCAAGACTGCAGGAAACTACAAAAGGTCATGGATGTAGCCCAGTCCATCACGCAAACCAGCCTCCCATCCATTGACTCTGTCTATAATTCCCGCTGCCTCGGAAAGGCAACCAGCATAATTAACGACCCTGCGCACCCCGGACATACTCTCTTCCACTTTCTTAATCATGAAAAAGATACAAAAGTTTGAGGTCACGTACCAACCGACTCAAGAACAGCTTCTTCCCTACTGCTAGCAGACATTTGAATGGACCTACTTCTTATTAAGTTGATCTTTTCTCGACACCCTAGCTATGACTGTAACATTACATTCTGTAGTCTTTCCTTCCTTCCCTATGTACGGTATGCATTGTTTGTACAGCATGCAAGAAACAATTATTTTCACTGTAAACTAATACATGTGACAATAATAAATCAAATCAGGTCAAATCAAATTTATGTATTTGTAGAAGTCTTGGGATTATCCTTTGCCTTATCTGCCAAAATAATCTCATGTCCCCTTTTTGCCCTCCTGATTTTTCTCTTAACTCTACTCCGACAACCTCTATATTCTTCAAGGGATCCACTTGATCCCAGCTGCCTATGCATGTCATATGCCTCCTTCTTCTTTTTGACCAGAGCCTCAATATCTTGAGTCATCCAAGGTTCCCTACTTCTACCAGCCTTACCCTTCACTCTAAATGGAATGCACTTACTCTGAACCCTGGTTAACACACTTTTGAAAGACTCCCACTTACCAGCCGTCCCTTTGCCTGCCAACGGATTCCCCCAGTCAACTTTTGAAAGTTCCTGTCCAGTACCATCAAAATTGGCTTTGCCCCAATTTAGAATTTTAACTTTTGGGCCAGACCTATCATTCGCCTTAGATATCTTAAAACTAATGGAATTATGGTCATTGGTCCCAAAGTGATCCTTTACTTCTGTCACCTGCCCTTCCTTATTTCCCAAGAGGAGGTCAAGTTTTGCCCTCTCTCTAGTCGGGCCATCCACATACGGAATAAGAAATTCCTCCTGCATACACTCAACAAATTTCTCTCCATCCAAACCCCTAATGCTATGGCTGTCCCAGTCAATGTTGGGAAAGTTAAAGTCCCAACTATTACCGCCCTATTTTTCTGGCAGCTATCTGTAATCTCCTTACATATTTGCCCCTCCATTTCCCATTGACTATTTGGGGGGGGCTGTAGTACAATCCTATCAAAATTATCTCTCCCTTCTTATTTTTCAGTTCTACCCATATAGATTCAGTGGGCAAACCCTCAGATATATCCCCTCTCACTATGGCCGTGATGTTCTCCCGAATCAAAAACACAACTCCCCCTCCTCTCTTACTTCCTGTTCTATCTCTCCTATAGCATCTGTACCCTGGAACATTGAGCTGTCAGCCCTGTCCCTCCCTTAGCCATGTTTCAGTAATAGCTATAGTTTCCCAGTCCCATGCACCCATCCATGCCCTGAATTCATCTGCCTTGCGTGTCAGGCCTCTTGCATTGAAATAAATGCAATTTAATCTAGATTTCCCTTGTTTTCTGCCCTGTTTTCTCAGACCATCTGGCCATCATGTTTTGTACACTTTCCTTGTGTTTTATTTCTCTTAGCCTTACTGGACCTATTCACTGAGTTCTCCATAGTCTCTGTACTCTACTGTGGCCCTTTTTGATTTTTGACTTTGGTTTCTCTGCCTTTCACTTTTCCCCTTACTGCCTTTTGTTTCTGTCCCCACTTTACTTCCCTCTGCCTCCTGCATCAGTTCCCACCCCCCTGCTACATTAGTTTAAACCTTCCCCAACAGCACCAGCAAACACTCCCCCATAGGACATTGGTCCAAGTCCCGCCCAGGTGCAGACCATCCAGTTTGTACTGGTCCCACCTCCCCAGAATCGGTTGCAATGTCCCAGGAATTTGAATCCCTCGCTCTTGCACCATCTCTCAAGCCACGTATTCATCTTATCTATCTTGACATTTCTACTTTGACTAGCATGTGGCACTGATAGCAATCCTGAGATTATTACCTTTGAGATCCTACTTTTTAGTTTAACTTCTAACTCCCTAAATTCAGCTTGTAGGACCTCATCACATTTTTTACCAAAATTGTTGGGGCCCATATACACCACAACAGCTGGCTGTCCACCCTCCCCCTCCAGAATGTCCTGCAGCTGCTCCAGGATGTCCTTGACCCTTGCACCAGGGAGGCAACATACCATCCTGGAGTCTCGTTTGCGTTCACAGAAACACCTGTCTATTTTCCTTACCATTGAGTCCCCTATGATTATAGCTCTGCTATTCTTTTTCCTGCCCTCCTGCTCAGCAGAGCCAGCCACAGTGCCATGAACTTGGCTGCTACCACTTTCTCCTGGTGAGCCATCTGCCCCAACAGTATCCAAAATGGTATATCTGTTTTGGAGGGAGATGATCGCAGGTGACCCTGCAGTGCCTTCCACTGTTCCTCTGTCTGGTTGTCAACCATTTACTATCTCCCTCAGTAATTTTTAACTGCGGTGTGACCAACTCACTGAACATGCTATCCACTACTTCCTCAGCATCATGGATGCTTCAAAGTGAGTCCATCCGCAGCTTCAGAGCCGTCCAGCGGTCTAACAGGAGCTGCAGTTGGACATACTTCTTGCACGTGAAGGAACAAGGGACACCGGAAGGGTCTCTGAATTCCCACATCGCACAAGAGGAGCATGTCATGGATCTGAGATCTCCTGCCATGACTTAACCCTTACGTTAACTTACGACAATAACTACAATGCCAAGAGAAAAAGGAAAAGATAGTCCGGTTGCGAATTCTTCTTGGGTGGAGGCCTCCTTCTCCGCCGAGTGCCGCGGCTTGGCTGGGTGATCTCATGTAATTTCTGCATTTGGAAGTCAGGTACACCATCGGGGGGTCGGTGGAGAGTTTTTACCGACTATAAGATAGGCCGGAGCTTGGGCAACTCTCTGCAAGCTCTCTCAAACAGATCTTCCTCTTACATCTCCTCTAACTGTACTAATCTCTTAAAACTTAATTCTAACACTAAAACTATTACTAACCTTTCTCTTTTGTGTTCTCTTGCAGGTTTGAAGATCCTCAGAGGCCCATGAACTGGATCAGATGATCCGACCTGACCCGGCAGGACTCCTCCAACGACATGACCTAGAATTTGAAGAGGCCCAAACCGGAATTCTGATCCCGACCTCGAGTTGGACCCGACCCGGCTCTTGGAGCATCAGACCTGGCCTGAGAACTGACGCCAGCCCCCAGACCACCCAATCCAGCTGCTGGAGTACCTGACCCAGCATGCACCCCCGGCAACCCCAAAAATCACAACCAGCGCCCGGGACCCTGCCAGACGTGATCCCAAAAATGAAAGCAGCACCCCGGCCCCCACCAATCCAAACCACCTATCTTCCACAAGGTCAGACTTCTCCTATCGGATCCTGGGATGATCCAGAAGCAGCTGCTGACCGAGGAACCGAGGGAAACACAGCGGTCTGCAGGTGAGACTAAAGCAACTCAGTTTCAAGACTCCTCTCCCCAGAATACTCCTGGCAAACGTCCAAGTGATCGAAAACAAGATGGATGAACTTAACACTTGACTTACCCTTCAGAGGGAAGTAAGAGACTGCTGTGTGCTCTGTTTAAGAGACATGGCTCACCCCTGCCTCACCGGACTGTGCCATACAACCCGAAGGCTTCTCAATTCACCGGATGGATCACACGGTGTCATCAGGCAAAGCAAAGGTGGAGGGGTTTTGGCTTCTGTAGGAGATTGACTCCTACAGAAGGCCAGGTCTCAGGGGTTCAAGTCAGGCCAAGCTAGAGTCACAGACTAGGGTCATGGATTCTCGTCGATTGTGGCAAGGCCAACATCATCAGTTCCTCCTGGTGCTTGGATGTGGCAACCCTGGCGACCTACTACTCCCCGTACCTGGAATACCTGACCGTGAAGTGCCGCTCATACTACCTTCCATGGGAGTTCACCAGCCATTATCATAGCGTCTACATCCCACCCCAGGCAGAAGTGAAGAAGGCGCTGGGTGAACTGTACACAGTTATAAACAACTACGAAACAGAACACCTGGAGGCCTTTGATGTACCGTCAATGACCACGAGACGAGAATGGTGAAACAATCGAGGCTTTATTGCACAAGATGTTGTGCCTCCTGCAGCTGGAACCAGAATGGAAGCAGCACAGTAGAGCATACACTTTTATACGCTGCCTGCTGGGCGAAGCCAGCAGGCTGGGATTTACTGTTGTACCTGTAATAGAGTAGCAGTACCGTAATACATGCAATGTGTTACTAGTGGTGTTTACCACAGCCTTGTTCATCGTGGCCGGAAACTTCAACAAGGCCAACTTCAAGAGTGTACAGACAATTTTCCACCTACACACGTCCTGTCCCACCAGGGGCGACAACACTCTTGACCACTGCTACACAAAGATCAAGGGCGTCTACCGATCCATCCACCGCACTTTGGGAAATCGGACCATAAGACGGTGCTCCAGTGAACCATATTTAAGAACTCAGCAGCCAACTTAAACAAGTATGCCACCACCATCATAGATTTTATCAGCAAATGTGTAGACGACTGTGTGCTAAAGAAACTAGTACGTACATTCCCCAACCAGAAACCATGGCTTAATTGGGAGATTGACTCCTACAGAAGGCCAGGTTTGAGGGGTTCAAGTCAGGCCAAGCTAGAGTCACAGACTAGGGTCATGGATTCTCGTCGATTGTGGCAAGGCCAAACAACATAATGGGCTACAAAGTGAAGCCGAGTAGAATCTCTGGCAGCAGTGCACCCCTTCCCGATGAACTCAATGCATTCTGTGCTCGGTTCGAGCAGGAACCATCAAACTGCTGTCAACTGCCCCAGCAGCCCCGGACACACCCATACCCACCATCACAGCTTCTGAAGTCAGATTGGCCTTCTTGAAATTGTACCTTCAGAAGGCGACTGGACGGGGTCCCTGGTCCTGCACTCAGATCTTGCGCTGACCAGTTGGCAGATGTGTTCACGGACATCTTCAACCTCTCCCTACTCCATTCCGAGGTTATCACCTGCTTCAAGAAGACCACCATAATACCAAAGAAGAACCAGGCAACATGCCTCAACGACTATCGTCCAGTGACCTTGACATCAATCGTAATGAAGTGCTTCGAGAGGTTGGTCATGAGGCACATGAAAATGAAAAATGAAATGAAAATCGCTTATTGTCACAAGTAGACTTCAATGAAGTTACTGTGAAAAGCCCCTAGTCGCCACATTCCGGCACCTGTTCGGGGAGGCTGGAACGGGAATTGAACCGTGCTACTGGCCTGCCTTTGTCTGCTTTAAAAGCCAGCTATTTAGCCCAGTGTGCTAAACCAGCCATGAAATCCATTCTCCCAGAATGCCCAGATCTACTGCAATTCGCATGCCACTGAAACCGGTCCACAGCAGACACCATCTCCCTGACCCTACACTCATCCCTTGGGCATCTCGACAACAAGGACTCTTACATTAGACTCCTATTTATTGATTACAGGTCTGCCTTCAACACCATAATCCCAGCCAAGCTCATATCAAAACTCCAAAACCTCGGACTTGGCATCTCCATCTGCAATTGGATCCTCGACTTTCTGACCCATAGACCATAACCAATAAGGATAAACAACAACACGTCCTCCACGATAGTCCTCAATACCAGGGCCCCGCAAGGCCCCTACTTAGCCCCCTACTATACTCCCTATACACACACGACTGTGTGGCACAATTTGGCTCCAACTCCATCTACACGCTTGCTGACAACATGACCCAGAGAGTCAGATCTAAAACAACGATGAATCAAAATACAGGAGGGAAATAGAGAACCTAGTAGAGTGGTGTACAGACAACAGCAAAACTAAGGAACTGGTCATTGTCTGCATCAATTGGGTCGAGGTGGAGATGGTTGACAGCTTCAAATTCCTAGGTGTGCACATCACCAACAATCTGTCCTGGTCCACCCACACCAACGCTACCACCAAGAAAGCACAACTGCATCTATACTTCCTCAGGAAACAAAGGAAGTTCGGCATGTCCACATTGACTCTTACCAACTTTTACAGATGCACCATAGAAAACATCCTATCTGGCTGCATCACAGCCTGGTATAGCGACTGCTCGGCCCAAGACCGTAAGAAACTACAGAGAGTCGTGAACACTGCCCAGTCCATCACGCGGACCTGCCTCCCATCCAGTGACTCTGTCTACACCTCCCACTGCCTGGGGAAAGCGGGCAGCATAATCAAAGACCCCTCCCACACGGCTATTCACTCATCCAACATCTTCCATCGGGCAGGAGATACCTAAGCCTCCTTGCACTAACAGTTTCAAAAACAGCTTCTTCCCCGCTGTTACTGGGGGTGCCATTCTCTCATCCCGGTGCCGGGCCGGAGAATCCATGTGACCGGCGCGAATCACGCCACATCACCCCGACGCCGGCATGCGATTCTCCGCACTGGTGTGGTTGGCGCGGCGCCGGTCAGGGGCAGCTCTACGCGGCTGGCCCGCCGATTCTCAGCCCGAGATGGGTCGAGCGGATGTCGTAAAATAGCTGAGTCCCGCCGGCGCCGTCCACACCTGCTCTCAGCCAGCGGGAACTCGGTGTGGAAGGGTCGGGCGGCGGCCTGTGGTGGGGGAGGGGGGTCCGACCCCAGGGGGGGCCCCTGATGTGGTCTGGCCCGTGATCGGGTCCCACCAATCAGCGGGCCGGCCTCTCTGGCTGGGGGCCTCCTTCCTTCCGCGCCGGCCCCTGTAGTCCTGCGCCATGTTACGTTGGGGCCGGCGCGTTGAAGGAAGTCACTGCGCATGCACGCGTTGACGCCGGTGCCACTGCAAATGCCCGGATCCCGCGGCGCCCATTTGACGCCAGGATCAGCAGCTGGAGCGGCGTGAACCGCTCCAGTGCCGTGCTGGCCCCCTGTAGAGGCCAGAATTGCTGATCCTGAGGCCGTGTTGGCGCCGTCGAGAAAGGCAACGGCATTTCCGATGGTGTCAACACTTAGCCTCAGGATCAAAGAATCCCGCCTCAGACTCCTAAACAACCCTCTTATGGACTGATCTGATCTCTTCACACATCTTCTCCATGGAGTAGTACTACACTCCTGTATGCTTCACCCGATGCCTGTGTCTATGTTTTTACGTTGTGTATTTTATGTTTGCCCTATGTATTTTCTTTTCATGTATGGAATGATCTGTCTGAGCTGTATGCAGAACAATACCTTTCACTGTACTTCGGTACACAGGACAATAAACAAATCCAAATCCCCCCAAAAATGATGACAATCATTCATTTCCTTTTTTAAGGAGTTAGTCATTGCCAGCTGTTAGGGGGTTGGGTTAGTTTTTGTGTCAAAGTTAATTAGGTGTTGTGTATGTTTTTGCCTTTTTGTTTTTTCTCTTCTATTGTGTATATATGTTTGTTTCTGTATGTTTTGACTAATATGAAAACATTTTAATAAACGCATTTTTAAAAATCGGATCTTAGATTTTGCTAGGCAATGGTGTTAACGTATATGGAACAAAGGTGGGTTGATAAAGTTAAGGTAGAGGTCAGCTTTGAACTGAATGCCAGAGCAGGCTTAAAGGGTGAATTGCCTCCTTCTGTTCCCATGTTTCACCCACCAGCTGCCACGTGTGCACCTGGACGTTTGCTCAAAAATATTGGACACTCCAGGGTACTTTAGGGCAGCACGGTAGCACAAGTGATTAGAACTGTGGCTTCACAGCGCCAGGGTCCCAGGTTCGATTCCCTGCTGGGTCACTGTCTGTGCGGAGTCTGCACATTCTCCCCGTGTCTGCATGGGTTTCCTCCGGGTGCTCCGGTTTCCTCCCACAGTCGAAAGACATGCAGGTTAGGTGGATTGGCCATGATAAATTGCCCTTAGTGACCAAAAAAGGTTAGGCGGGGTTATTGGGTTATGGGCATAGGGTGGAAGTGAGGGCTTAAGTGGGTCGGTGCAGACTCGATGGGCCGAATGGCCTCCTTCTGCACTGTATGTTCTATGTTTCTCTGTATGTTTCCAGCTCTAAAACATAGGTTTAAATAGAGTGCTTTGAATATTGCTTTGGATACTGGGAAAGCTCCACCTCCATAGTATGTGTAAACTCAGGGAAAGAAGGTAAGAAAACACGCAAAGCGCAGTCAGGCAGGCTATGAAAGGAGACAATAGGTTGAATTTTTCCCAGTTCCACTGAGATGGGTTTGCAGACATGACTAGAACAAAATTGGAGAATATCGTGTTGACACAGCTTTTAGATCCTGCCGAAAGTGAGATATTCAGATATTGCTGAAAGTGAGGTCTGATTAGCAACGCCCACCTACCCAGCAGCGATGGGTAACTAATTGGGTTCAATCAAGTGCCCACTTAGGGTCAGATTGGTGACACTGCCAGGACTTTCCCTGCTGAGGCTGGGTGGCCTGTCTGATTCTATCCTAAATGTTTTTTCTTAGTGGTTTGATACAACTGAGTGGCTTGCTAGACCATTTCAAAGGGCAGTTAAGAATTACAGTTCTTTTGGGCCTGGACTCATATAGTCACTCAGTCCAGACTGAGTGAGGAGGGCACGTTTTCTTCCCGAAAAGAAAATCCACTAGTTTACATAGTCACCATTGCTAATACAGCATTTTGTTACTGAATTTAAATTCCCCAAAATTTGAACATAATCACTATGCTACCATATCCATTATACATTTTTATTGATTCACTTTCTGTCATCATTGGGACCATGATGTTGGGCTCAATTCATTGTTAGGCAATCGGGCAGTGACTATGGCAGGATGTTAGTCCCGACCTTCCCAGGGGCAGCCAATTAGGAAGCCGCCTCTGGAAGCCCCATCCAATTTAGGATGGCGGGCAGACCAGGGACCGGTAAGCCTACTTGGAGGACTCACAGCCACGTCCAGCCTGCAGCCCCACAGGGAGAGATGGATGCTGCCAATGCAGATAGGAAACATTAGGGTGGCTCAAGTAGGGTTGCCAACCCTCCAGGATTGGCCTGGAGACTCCAGGAATTGAAGATCAATCTCAAGGAAATGGATGTGTTCAATCCTGGAAAAAATTCATTGGGACATTAAAAAAGATTGTTTTGGTCATTTTCTTTCAACATTTCTATTTACCAGATATAAAATATTGAAAATGGTGCGGGGTGGGACGCGGAGGCATCCTCTGCAGAATTATAAAAGTGCAAAATGTTGCCATAGCTGCTAATCCAACATTGTGGAGAGTAGGTAACAAGGATTTAAAGAGGCTTTGCTCCTCTGGCCTCAGCGAGGCCACCTCCAATAACACCAAAAAAGCTGAACACATTAGCCTCCTATCAATTACTTAAAACATTCACTCCCTCCATTGCGTACCATGGCAGCAGTGTGTACCATCTGCAAGCTGCATTGCAACAACTTGCCAAGGCTTCTTCAACAGCCCCTCTCAAATCTATGAACTCTACCATCTAGAAGATCAGAAGCAGTAAGTGCTCGGGAACATCACTACCTGCAATACCTTCTCCAAGTTATGCATCATACATGCAAATCCATTGTTTTTTTCAGCATTATCGGATCAAAATCCTGGAACTGCAGCCTTAACATTCAACGGGAGTATTTTCTCCACTGAGACTACAGAAGCTCAAGCTCACCTTACCCTCTCCAGGGCAATTAGGGATGGGAAATAAATGCTGACTTGGCCAATGACACCCCCATCCCATGAATGAATACAATTCGGTCCATTTTTACAATGCAATGTAAATGGGGGTTGTTCCTTCATTCCTTTCTTATGTTGCTGTATACCTAGAAAGAGCAGATCTCCTTGCATGCATACATAATGAAATTCATGAACAAGATGTTATTCAATATCCTCCTGTGAGATTTAATGATGGAAACCAGCTGACAAGATATTGAGCTCTCTTCAGTCATTAAGATGTGAAATATTCACATTGACTCGAATCGCAAATCTGAGCCGATTATCTATGCTGACACTTCAGTGCAGTAATTAGGATGGATCTACTATTAGACCTGCTGTCTTTTGATTCTGAGGCATTAAAAAAGGCACACTGATTTCTATATGGGAGAGATGTGTAAACTTTAAATACTTAAAGTCTATGAGGAGTTACACTGAATCTAAAACTCAGCCTCATCTCTCCACTGCTGGGTTTAAGGGGAGCAGGGCAAGAAATGGGAAGCCAATATGCTCCAAGAAGGTAGGTTGACAATTTCACTAATTTGTCGGCTAGAAATCTCAGTTTTAACCTGCTTTTCAGGTTTTATAGTGGTCTCCCAGACCTCAGGAAAATTAGCAGCTCGGGCAGCACGGTGGCACAGTGGTTAGCATTGCTGCCTAACGGCGCTGAGGACCCAGGTTCGATCCCGGCTCTGGGTCACTGTCCGTGTGGAGTTTGCACATTCTCCCCGTGTCTGCGTGGGTTTCACCCCACAACCCAAAAGATGTGCAGGGTAGATGGATTGGCCACGCTAAATTGGCCCGTGATTGGAAAAGATAATTGGGTACTCTAAATTTATTTTAAAAAAGGTAAACCAGCAGCTGATAAAAGATGAGACCTGCTCTGGGGTGGAGCTAATTGCCTTCATAGCACTGCTTATGGACCAAAAGGGGCAGGAGTGGCCCCCCGCTCTCCCCGCTCTGTGAGACACCCCTTCCATACAAAGATCCCCAGGTTGCACTGCAATCCCCTCCACCAACCAAACCCTCAACTCAGGGAGAACCCTCCCCCCCTCTATTAGACATAATCTATTAATTAGGCTGACTTTTGGGCAGAGGATCCTGGCAATGAGAAGAAATGTTTGTTTTATCTGTTAATCTCTATGTTAGTTTGATATATAGACATATTGCAGTTTTATATTTTAATAACTTTGGACTGTTTTATATATATGTTTTCTTTATACTGGTCGGCACTGGCAAGGTCAGCATTTTTTACCCATCCTTCACTGCCCTCGAACAGAATGGCTTGCTGGCCCTTGCAGAGGGCAGTAAAGAGTCAATCACATTGCTGTGGTTCTGGAGACTCATGTACCAGACCAGGTAGGGACAGCAGATATTCCTTCTTAAATGGCATTAATGAGACAGATGGGCTTTTACAATCATCAGTAATGATTGTCATGGTCATCAATTGTCATGGGTTTCAAGTTTAGATTTATTAATTGAGTTTAAATTCCACTAGCTACCATGGTGGGATATGAACTCATGTTCCCAGAGCATAAACCAGGATTACTAGTCCAGTGAAATTACCACAACGTCATCATATATACTCTCTGCTGGTTTTATCGTGATTTATTTGCTGTACAGATTTTATATCTACATTAGTCTGTATCCAGGTTTCTATGTGAGTCTCTGAATTGGTTAATAATAATAATCATCATTATTGTTACCAATAGGCTTACATTAACACTGCAATGAAGTTACTGTGAAAATCCTCTAGTCGCCATCTTCCAGCGCCTGTTCGGGTACAAGAGGGAGAATTCAGAATGTCCAAATTACCTAACATCACGTCTTTCGGACTTGTGGGAGGAAACCGGAGCACCCGGAGGAAACCCACGCAGACACGGGGACAACATGCAGACTCCACACAGACAGTGACCTGTCGCGCACAAAGACTCCGAGGGACGAATAGAGTGAAGTCGATGAGGCTTTATTAAGCGTGACTGTTTCCCCCGCAGTTCAGTAGTAGACTACCTGCGGGGGAGGGCTCCAGGTACTTATACTCCACCTTCAGGGCGGAGCTAGAGGTCAACGTCCAACCAGGACCCGGGATCTGTCAGCCAATGACATCATGGCTTCACAGTCCCACATGACCCCTAATGCATACTACCACATTCACCCCTTGTTAAAAATGAACCCAGCGGGGTGATGCTTCGCATGGTGGTAAGGGTTTACAAGGCTGGTCCTGGGAAGAAAACTTTCAATATAACAGTATGTACAAGGTTTTTTTTTTTGTTTTGTTTCAACTATTTACAGCAATCGTCAGGAAAAGACAAAATGTTCTCGTTAAAAGTCCATATTGTACTGTTAGATCGACGCCACGAGTCGGTCGGGCGGTCTGGTCGTCCGTGTCGATTGCCTCGGCCCCGGTGGTGGTGGTGCTTGTTCTGGTGTTGTCTTCTCCGGGAGCCTTACGGTTTCAGCTTGGGCTTTATTCCTGGTCGGGCCTGGGAGGAGGACTGATCCTCCTGGGAAGGGGGTGGTCGCAGGGTGCGGTGGTGGCAGGAAGGGGGGGGGGTTGGGTGATTGGTGTCGGGGGGGTGTATGTGTTGCCGGCGGGCGCCAGATCTCGCAGAGAGACAGTGTCCTGTCGGCCGTCGGGGTACTCCACGTAGGCGTACTGCGGGTTCGCGTGAAGGAGGTGAACCCTTTCGACCAACGGGTCCGACTTGTGCGCCCGCACGTGCTTTCGGAGCAAGATGGGTCCTGGGGCCGCCAGCCAGGTCGGCAGCGACGTTCCAGAGGAGGACTTCCTGGGGAAGACAAGGAGGCGCTCATGAGGCGTTTGATTAGTGCTAGTACACAGTAGTGACCGGATGGAGTGGAAGGCGTCCGGAAGGACCTCCTGCCACCGGGAAACTGGGAGGTCCCTGGACCGTAGGGCCAGTAGGACGGTCTTCCAGACCGTGCCGTTCTCCCTCTCTACTTGCCCGTTCCCCCGGGGGTTGTAGCTGGTCGTCCTGCTCGAGGCTATCCCGTTGCCGAGCAGGAACTGGCGCAGCTCGTCACTCATGAAAGAGGACCCCCTGTCGCTGTGGACGTATGCGGGGCAACCGAACAGTGTGAATATGGTGTTCAGGGCTTTAATGACTGTGGCAGTGGTCATGTCAGAACAGGGGATGGCGAATGGGAAGCGGGAGTACTCGTCCACCACATTAAGGAAGTATATGTTGCGGTCGGTGGAGGGGAGGGGTCCTTTGAAGTCCAGACTAAGGCGTTCAAAGGGGCGGGAAGCCTTAATCAGGTGCGCACCATCCGGCCTGAAAAATTGCGGTTTGCACTCTGCGCAGATGTGGCAGTTCCTTGTGACTGTACAGACCTCCTTTTAGGAGTATGGGAGGTTGCGGGACTTGATAAAGTGGAAAAACCGAGTGACCCCCCGGGTGGCAGAGGTCCTCGTGGAGGGTTTGGAGGCGGTTAATTTGTGCGTTGGCACACGTGCCGCGGGATAGGGCATCGGATGGCTCGTTCAGCTTTCCGGGACGATACAAGATCTCGTAGTTGAAGGTGGAGAGCTCGATCCTCCACCTTAAGATCTTGTCGTTTTTGATTTTGCCCCGCTGTGCATTATCGAACATGAAGGCTACCGACCATTGGTCGGTGAGGAGAGTGAATCTCCTGCCGGCCAGGTAATGCCTCCAATGTCGCACAGCTTCCACTATGGCTTGGGCTTCCTTTTCCACTGAGGAGTGGCGGATTTCTGAAGCGTGGAGGGTTCGGGAGAAAAAGGCCACGGGTCTGCCCGCTTGGTTAAGGGTGGCCGCTAGAGCTACGTCGGAGGCGTCACTCTCGACCTGGAAGGGGAGGGACTCGTCGATGGCGCGCATCGTGGCCTTTGCGATATCCGCTTTGATGCGGCTGAAGGCCTGGCAAGCCTCTGTCGACAGAGGGAAGGTCGTGGTCTGTATTAGAGGGCAGGCCTTGTCTGCGTACTGGGGGACCCACTGGGCGTAGTATGAAAAGAACCCCAGGCAGCGTTTCAGGGCTTTTGAGCAGTGCGGGAGGGGAAATTCCAAGAGGGCGCGCATACGTTCGGGATCGGGGCCTATTATCCCATTGCGCACTACGTAGCCCAGGATGGCTAGCCGGTTGGTGCTAAAAACGCACTTGTCCTCGTTGTACGTGAGGTTCAAGGCTTTAGCGGTCTGGAGGAATTTTTGGAGGTTGGCGTCGTGGTCCTGCTGGTCGTGGCCGCAGATGGTTACATTGTCGAGATACGGGAACGTGGCCCGCAACCCGTGTTGATCAACCATTCGGTCCATCTCTCGTTGGAAGACCGAGACCCCGTTTGTGACGCCAAATGGGACCCTTAGGAAATGGTATAATCGCCCGTCTGCCTCGAAGGCTGTGTACTTGCGGTCACTTGGGCGGATGGGGAGCTGATGGTAGGCGGACTTGAGGTCCACGGTGGAGAAGACTTTATATTGGGCAATCCGATTGACCATGTCGGATATGCGGGGGAGAGGGTACGCGTCTAGTTGTGTGTACCTGTTGATGGTCTGGCTATAGTCTATGACCATCCTTTGCTTCTCCCCTGTCTTCACTACTACCACCTGTGCTCTCCAGGGACTATTGCTGGCCTGGATTATGCCTTCCTTTAGTAGCCGCTGGACTTCGGACCGAATGAAGGTCCGGTCCTGGGCGCTGTACCGTCTGCTCCTAGTGGCGACGGGTTTGCAATCCGGGGTGAGGTTCGCAAACAAGGACTGGGGTTGCACCTTGAGGGTTGCGAGGCCGCAGATAGTGAGTGGGGGTATTGGGCCGCCGAATTTGAAGGTAAGGCTCTGTAGATTGCACTGGAAGTCTAATCCCAGTAATGTGGGGGCGCAGAGTTGGGGAAGGACGTGGAGCCTGTAGTTTTTGAACTCCCTCCCCTGCAGCGTTAGGGTAACTATGCAGAAACCTTTGATCTGTACGGAGTGGGATCCTGCAGCTAGGGAAATCTTTTGTGCGCTAGGATAGGTGGTCAAGGAACAGCGTCTTACCTTGTCGGGGTGGATAAAGCTCTCCGTGCTCCCGGAGTCGACTAGGCATGGTGTCTCGTGCCCGTTTATCAGCACCGTTGTCGTCGTCGTCTGGAGTGTCCGGGGCCGAGCTTGGTCCAGCGTTATTGAAGCGAGACGTGGTTGTAGTAGTGGAGCATCTTCTTCGAACCCCGTGGAGCCGTCGACACTGGGGTCCGTTGTTGCCGTCCAAGATGGCGTCGGGGATGAACAAAATGGCTGCCCCCATGCATCGCACATGGCTTGGGGGTCACAAGATGGCAGTGGACAAAATGGCCGCCCCCATGCGTCGTACAGGTCTGGGGTGGTCCAAGATGGCGGCGCCCTTCCTCCCCTCGTGGTGGCCTGGACCCAAAATGGCGGCGTCTGCGGGTCGCACATGGGGCGCTGGGGGGGGTTGGGGAGCGTTAGGAACGCGCGGGGCTCCCTCATCTCTGGGGACAGCGGTGGTTGAGACCCAAATTGGTAGCGCCGGCGGGTCATACGTGGGGCGGGGGGGGGTTTGGGGGCGTTAGAGCCACGCATAACTCCCTCTTCTCCGGGGAGAGCGGTGGTCGGGACCCAAAGTGGTAGCGCCGGCGGGTCATACATGGGGCGCGGGGGGGGGGGTTGGGGAGCGTAAGCGGCGTGCAGGGCTCCCTGTTCTCCCGGGACCACGGTGGTCGGGACCCAGAGTGGCTGCGCCTGCGGGTCGTACATGGGGCGCTGGGGGGGGGGGGTTGGGAGCGTAAGCGGCGTGCAGGGCTCCCTGTTCTCCTGGGACAGCGGCGACCTCGCGGGACCGGCACACAACCGCGAAATGGCCCTTTTTCCCGCAGCTCTTGCAGATCGCTGCGCGGGCTGGGCAGCGCTGCCGGGGGTGTTTCGCCTGGCCGCAGAAATAGCAGCGGGCGCCCCCGGTGCGTCTTGGTGTTTGGACCGCGCAAGCCTGTGGGGTGTCCGGGGGGGGGGTGGGTTTGTCGCGACGGGTACGTACGGAGCCCAATGGGCTGCCGCGCGGTCGGGGCCGTAGGCGCGGGTATTACGCGCGGTCACGTCTAGGGAGGCTGCTATGGCCCGTGCCTCTGAGAGTCCTAGCGACTCTTTTTCTAGAAGTCTTTGGCGGATTTGGGAGGAGTTCATACCTGCCACAAAAGCATCGCGCATTAACATGTCCGTGTGTTCATTTGCGTTCACCGACGGGCAGCTGCAGGCTCGTCCCAAAATTAGTAGCGCGGCGTAGAATTCATCTATCGATTCTCCGGGACTTTGCCATCTCGTTGCGAGTTGATAGCGAGCGTAGATCTGGTTTACTGGGCGGACATAGAGACTTTTCAGTGCTGCGAACGCCGTCTGGAAATCCTCTGCGTCTTCGATGAAAGAGAAAATCTCCATGCTTAACCTCGAGGGCAGGACCTGTAATTTTTGGTCTTCTGTGACCCGGCTGGTGGCCGTTCTGAGGTAGGCCTCGAAACAAGTCTGCCAATGCTTGAAAGCTGCTGCCACGTTCACTGTGTGGGGGCTGATCCTCAGGCATTCCGGGATGATCCTGAGCTCCATAGTCCTTTTTAGGCACGCTTAATAAATTGTAGCGCACAAAGACTCCGAGAGACGAATAGAGTGAAGTCGATGAGGCTTTATTAAGCGTGACTGTTTCCCCCGCAGTTCAGTAGTAGACTACCTGTGGGGGAGGGCTCCAGGTACTTATACTCCGCCTTCAGGGCGGAGCTAGAGGTTAACGTCCAACCAGGACCCGGGATCTGTCAGCCAATGACATCATGGCTTCACAGTCCCACATGACCCCTAATGCATACTAACACATGACCCAAGCCGGAAATCGAACCTGGGACGCTGGCACTGTGAAGCAACTGTGCTAACCACTGTGCCGCCCATAATAACTTATTTTTATATCTGTGTGAGTCTCTGTGCTGGTACAATATTTGTGTGAGTCTCCGTGCTGGTTTTATGTCTCTGCGAGTCTCTGTAGCTGGTTTTATGTCTGTGTGAGCTTCTGTACTGCTATAAAATCTGTGTGAGTCCCTGTGCTGGTATAATGTCTGTTTGACTCCCTGCTGGTTTTATGTCTGTGTGACTGGCTTTATACTTTTGTGCTGGTTTTATGTCTGTGTGACTGGTTTTATATTTCTGTGCTGGTTTTCTGTCTGTGTGACTGGTTTTATATTTCTGTGCTGGTATTATGTCTGTGTGACTGGTTTTATTTTTCTGTGCTGGTTTTATGTCTGTGTGACTGGTTTTATATTTCTGTGCTGGTTTTATGTCTGTGTGACTGGTTTTATTTTTCTGTGCTGGTTTTATGACTGTGTGACTGGTTTTATATTTCTGTGCTGGTTTTATGTCTGTGTGACTGGTTTTATTTTTCTGTGCTGGTTTTATGACTGTGTGACTGGTTTTATATTTCTGTGCTGGTTTTATGACTGTGTGACTGGTTTTATATTTCTGTGCTGGTTTTATGTCTGTGTGACTGGTTTTATATTTCTGTGCTGGTTTTATGTCTGTGTGACTGGTTTTATTTTTCTGTGCTGGTTTTATGACTGTGTGACTGGTTTTATATTTCTGTGCTGGTTTTATGACTGTGTGACTGGTTTTATTTTTCTGTGCTGGTTTTATGACTGTGTGACTGGTTTTATATTTCTGTGCTGGTTTTATGTCTGTGTGACTGGTTTTATATTTCTGTGCTGGTTTTATGACTGTGTGACTGGTTTTATTCTTCTGTGCTGGTTTTATGACTGTGTGACTGGTTTTATATTTCTGTGCTGGTTTTATGTCTGTGTGACTGGTTTTATATTTCTGTGCTGGTTTTATGTCTGTGTGACTGGTTTTATATTTCTGTGCTGGTTTTATATCTGTGTGACTGGTTTTATATTTCTGTGCTGGTTTTATGTCTGTGTGACTGGTTTTATATTTCTGTGCTGGTTTTATGTCTGTGTGACTGGTTTTATATTTCTGTGCTGGTTTTATGTCTGTGTGACTGGTTTTATATTTCTGTGCTGGTTTTATATCTGTGTGACTGGTTTTATATTTCTGTGCTGGTTTTATGTCTGTGTGACTGGTTTTATATTTCTGTGCTGGTTTTATGTCTGTGTGACTGGTTTTATATTTCTGTGCTGGTTTTATGTCTGTGTGACTGGTTTTATATTTCTGTGCTGGTTTTATGACTGTGTGACTGGTTTTATATTTCTGTGCTGGTTTTATGACTGTGTGACTGGTTTTATTTTTCTGTGCTGGTTTTATGACTGTGTGACTGGTTTTATATTTCTGTGCTGGTTTTATGTCTGTGTGACTGGTTTTATATTTCTGTGCTGGTTTTATGACTGTGTGACTGGTTTTATTCTTCTGTGCTGGTTTTATGACTGTGTGACTGGTTTTATATTTCTGTGCTGGTTTTATGTCTCTGTGACTGGTTTTATATTTCTGTGCTGGTTTTATGTCTGTGTGACTGGTTTTATATTTCTGTGCTGGTTTTATGTCTGTGTGACTGGTTTTATATTTCTGTGCTGGTTTTATGTCTGTGTGACTGGTTTTATATTTCTGTGCTGGTTTTATGTCTGTGTGACTGGTTTTATATTTCTGTGCTGGTTTTATGTCTGTGTGACTGGTTTTATATTTCTGTGCTGGTTTTATGATTGCGACTGGTTTTATATTTCTGTGCTGAGTTTATATTTCTGTGCTGGTTTTATGTCTGTGTGACTGGTTTTATTTTTCTGTGCTGGTTTTATGTCTGTGTGACTGGTTTTATATTTCTGTGCTGGTTTTATGTCTGTGTGACTGGTTTTATTTTTCTGTGCTGGTTTTATGTCTGTGTGACTGGTTTTATATTTCTGTGCTGGTTTTATGTCTGTGTGACTGGTTTTATTTTTCTGTGCTGGTTTTATGACTGTGTGACTGGTTTTATATTTCTGTGCTGGTTTTATGTCTGTGTGATTGGTTTTATATTTCTGTCCTGGTTTTATGTCTGTGTGACTGGTTTTATTTTTCTGTGCTGGTTTTATGTCTGTGCGACTGGTTTTATATTTCTGTGCTGGTTTTATGTCTGTGTGACTGGTTTTATTTTTCTGTGCTGGTTTTATGACTGTGTGACTGGTTTTATATTTCTGTGCTGGTTTTATGACTGTGTGACTGGTTTTATATTTCTGTGCTGGTTTTATGTCTGTGTGACTGGTTTTATATTTCTGTGCTGGTTTTATGTCTGTGTGACTGGTTTTATATTTCTGTGCTGGTTTTATGTCTGTGTGACTGGCTTTATATTTCTGTGCTGGTATTATGTCTGTGTGACTAATTTTATGGGCGGGATTCTCCAATCCCGTGGCAGAGTGTCCACGCTGTCACAGACAGCTTCGCGATTTACGACGGGGTGAATGGGCCGCTCCCACGACTAATTCTGGTCCCTCCAGGGGGCCAGCACAGCGCTGGAGTGGTTCGCGCCGCTCCAGCTGCAGATCCCGGTGCAAACTGTGCGCCGCGGGATACGAGCATGCGCAGTTGCGCCGGCGCCGAGGACATGCGCAGTAGCACCAGCACCAATGCGCGCATGCGCAGTGGCCTCCTTCAACGCGCTGGCCCGACGCAACATGGCGCAGGATCACAGGGGCCAGTGCGTAGGAAGGGAGGCCCCCAGCCACATCGGAGGTCCCCCAAGGGTCGGACCCCCCCCCCTCACCCCCCAAAGGCCGCCATCCGACCCTTACACGCTGAGGTCCCGCCATCCCAAAGCAGGTTAGAACGGCGCCGGCAGGACTCGGCTCTTTTCTTACGGCCGCTCGGCCCATCCGGACCAGAGAACCGGTGGGCCGGCCGCGTAGAGCGGCCCATGACCGGCGCCAACCACGCCGGCGCCATTGGTGCCGATTCTCCGCTTCTGCGGGGTCGGAGAATCCCGCCCTATATTTCTGTGCTGGTTTTATGTCTGTGTGACTGGTTTTATATTTCTGTGCTGGGCTTATATTTCTGTGTTGGCTTTATGTCTGTGTGACTGGTTTTATATCTTTGTGCTGGTTTTTATCTGTGTGACTGATTTTATATTTCTGTGCTGGTTTTATGTCTGTGTGACTGGTTTTATATCTTTGTGCTGGTTTTTATCTGTGTGACTGATTTTATATCTCTGTGCTGGTTTTATGTGTGTGACTGATTTAATATTACTGTGCTGTTTAATATTTCTGCGGTGGTTTTATCTCTGTGTGTGGGTGGTTTGATGTCTGTGATGAATGCCTCTCTCTCTCCCCCTCTGCACTCAGCTGTCCGGAAGTGGAGGCTTCAGTTCCGGATCCGGCTCCATCTTGTTTGGGTGTCACAGTTGAGGCGGTGAAAGGGGACGTGCGGACTGTACAGGTCAGTGATGGATCAGAGGATGGATTCCGGACAGTGCCGTGCTGTGCTATGTCAGGCACTGTTATTCGGGAGCAGGCCTGCCTGTAATGGGAGCGAGCTGTATTGGAGGTCAGGTGTCGGCGCTGACACAGGCCACAGCCGGCAGAGTCAAATCTCCCCGGGCATGGGCGGGCCAGGCGCCGGCTCTCTGTGTGGGCGAGGCGCCGGTCTCTCTGCTGGCTTTTTATATTTCAACGCCCAGCTTTATGTCTCTGCCACATTTAAGACACTTTTACCTATGATCAAACGTTTAGTCATCTGACCTAATTTTTTGTGTGTGACTGTGTCATACGTGTTTCTAATGCTCCTGTGAAGTAACTTGGGTCGTTTCATTACTTTAAAGGTACTGTATAAATACATTGTTGTTGCCATTGCCCATAAGTCTGTGATCATTGCCACTAAATCTGACGTGGAGATGCTGGCGTTGGACTGGGGTGAGCACAGTAAGAAGTCTTACAACACCAGGCAGGGTTGTGTAGTGTCGTGGTCACTGTTCTGAAGACTGGGTAGTTTGCTGCAAACAATGGTTTGTTTGAGGTTGCGCGGTTGTTTGAAGGCAAGTAATGGGGGTGTGGGGATGACCTTGGCAAGATGTTCATCTTTATCGATGATGTGTTGAAGGCTGTGAAGAAGATGTCGTAGTTTCTCCGCTCCGGGGAAGTACTGGACGACGAAGGGTATTCTGTCGGTTGTGTCCCATGTTTGTCTTCTGAGGAGGTTGATGTGGTTTTTTGCTGTGGTGCGTTGGAACTGTCGATCGATGAGTCTAGCGCCATATCCTGTTTGTACGAGGGCCTCTTTCAACGTCTGTAGATGTCTGTTACGCTCCTCTTCGTTTGAGCAGATCCTGTGTATACGGAGAGCTCGTCCATAGGGGATCGCTTCTTTAATGTGTTTAGGGTGGAAGCTGGAGAAGTGGAGCATTGTGAGGTTATCCGTGGGTTTGCGGTAAAGCGAAGTACTGAGGTGACCGTCCTTGATGGAGACGATTGTGTCCAAGAATGCAACTGATTTTGGAGAGTAGGCCATGGTGAGTCTGAAAGTTGGATGGAACTTATTAATGTCATCGTGTAGTCGTTTCAGTGATTCTTCGCCGTGGGTCCAAAGGAAAAAAATGTCATCGATGAATCTGGTGTATAACGTCGGTTAAAGGTCCTGTGCGGTGAGTAGGTCCTGTTCAAACTTGTGCATGAGGATGTTGGCGTATTGGGATGCGAATTTGGTCCCCATGGCTGTTCCGTGCGTCTGGGTGACGAACTTGTTGTCGAAGGTGAAGACGTTGTGATCCAGAATGAAGCGGATGAGTTGCAGAATTGCGACTGGAGATTGGCAGTAGTCGGTGTTGAGTACTGAGGCTGTTGCAGCAATGCCGTCATCATGGGGGATGCTGGTGTAGAGTGCCGAGACGTCCATTGTGACGAGGAATGTTCCTGGTTCAACTGGTCCATGGGTGCTGAGTTTCTGTAGGAAGTCTGTCGTGTCGCGACAGAAGCTGGGCGTACCTTGTACGATGGGTTTCAAGATGCCCTCGATGTAGCCAGAGAGGTTCTCACACGGTCCCATTGCCTGAAACGATAGGGCGGCCTGGTGTGTTGGCCTTATGTATTTTCGGGAGGCAGTAGAGATCTCCAATGCGGGGAGTATGTGGGATGAGAGCACGTGTAGGGTAAGATCTGGATCCAAGGTCTTGATCAGTCTGTTAGGTTGGCGGATGTGTTCCTTGGTCGGATCTGCGGGTAACTGTCTGCAGTGTTCTTGGTTGTTCAGTTGTCGGTATACTTCTTTGCAGTAGTCCGTTCTGTTCAGTAGTCGACAACGAATGAACGGACGTCGCGCGAGAATCACCAGGCAGGAATGTTCCCTTCCAGTCGGGGAACACTTCAGCAGTCAAGGGCATTCAGCCTCTGATCTCCGGGTAAGCGTTCTCCAAGGCGGCCTTCAGGACGCGCGACAACGGAGAATCGCCGAGCAGAAACCTATAGCCAAGTTCCGCACGCATGAGTGCGTCCTCAACCGGGACCTGGGATTCATGTCGCATTACATTCATCCCGCACCATCTGGCCTGCGAAATCCTACCAACTGTCCTGGCTTGACACAATTCACACCTCTTTAACCTGGGGTTACGCCATCTCTGGAACTGTAAAGATTTAATCACCTGCTAATGCTCGTATTCCAAGCATTGTCTGGCATCTTTGAATCTGCCTATATATATATTTCTGGAACATACCTCTTCATTCACCTGAGGAAGGAGCAGCGCTCCAAAAGCTAGTGACATCAAAACAAACCTGTTGGACTTTAACCTGTTGTTGGAAGACTTACTGTACTCAATCTGACATTAGACCACAGATAAGCTACTTTGTTCTCCAGTTAATTTTGGAAAGCTTGGGGTATTCCTTTGTTGTCCCTTTTTCCAATTCTTGTTCCTGGCATCTTGCTTTGGATCACTCTGAAAGTACACGGTCTCATCCTAAGATTGATACTTCCTTGCCCACTCACTGTGAGAGAGAGTCTACTATCAATTCTGAAACATGAGCTAGTGCTGCTTAACCCTCATTCTTTCTCTTTTATTTTTAGACCTCAGCTTGACTTTGCACTGATTTATAATGGACCCCATCACCTGCACTCTACAATTTATTAGATCTGCTTGTTGATTGCCTCCACTCTGCTGACCTTCATTTCCCCCCTGTCCCCATGCATTGATTTCAAATTCCTTGTTTATAAATATTCCACTGTTGAGATACCCTACCTTTGCAACACCATATTCCAGCTCTCATTCTCCATTATTCTGGTTTGTTTTTGTATATTCTTCTTTACTCCAACAGTGTAGAGAACCTTCTGCAATTATGTCTCTGTGTTCAGTTATTAAAGGTCTATGCTTTGTCACATTGCTCCCCATTTTTAAAAGCAGCCTCAATTCGCGTCTTCACTTAACTCATAACTTTCCTCCCAAGTTGCTGTTTGGTTTCTGAATCAATTTGGAAAGCAGAATACTTGTCGTTGAAGGAAACCTCAGACCTCATTTGGGAAACTAAGTTAGATCACAACAATGCATTTCCATAGCACCTTTTAACATAAACATCTCAAGGTGCTTCATATACTGGTGTAAAGTGGACATTGAGTTTGGAAAGGAAAGATAAACGGGGGGGGGGGGGGGGGGGGTGGGATGCTTGGGGAAGGAAGTCAAGTGTAGCTAAAGTTTCCACTTAATATGATTTTTGATGGACTTTCAGAAAGTTTGTGGGAGAGGATGGTGGAAACAGTCAGTTTGAAAGCTCTGCTACCAGTGAATGGGGTGGGGAGAGAGGAGATGCACACAAAGCTAAAACTAACAACCTGTTTAGAGAAAGTTGCAAAGGTAGGATGGAGGTTCTGGAGAGTTTTAAAGATGGGGCAAAGACTTTTGACTGTGGGAATGAGGAGTTGATGTCGGTTAGCAGAACTTGAAGTAATGGATTTGGTGGCATAGTTACCTGTGGACTGGGCTAGTATTCCAGAGACTCAAGGTTGAATCCCACCACGGCAGATGGTGGAAATTTGAATTGATTGAAAATCTGGAATTAAAAGTCTAATGATGACCATGAAACCATTGTCGATTATAAAACCACATCTGATGTCCTATAGGGAAGAAAATCTGCCGTCTTTACCTGGTCTAGCCTCCATTTGGCTCCGGATTCACAGCAATTTGGTTGACTTTTAAATCCCCCTTGAGGGTAATCAGGGATGGGAATAAATACTGGCCAAGCCAACGTTGCCCACATCCCATGAAAGAATTAAAAAAAGGTAGCATACTTGTACCAGAGATTTGGTCAGTTTTCCTTTGTTTTTTCACAATATTACAGATTTGTTTTTACACAACATTCCACATTTGTTATCAATAATAATGACAAAAATAGAAGTCAACAAAAAAAGCTGAGATTAAAAACAAAATGCTGGAAACACTCAGATTAGGCAGCTACTCTGGAGAAGGGAAAACGTCAACATGTATTTATAGCACCGTTAACCAAGGAGGTTCAGAGGAACATTGGAAATCAACATTTGACATCAAATCACAGAAGACGATAATGGGGCAGGTGGCCAAAAGCTTGGTCAAAGGGGCAGGGAAGAGAGGTATTGAGTGAAAGAGATATAGACAGAGAATTCCAGAGCTTGGGGCCTAGGCAGCTGAAGGCATCACCGCCAGTCGTGGAGTGATTAAAATCAGATATGTTTAAGAGGCCAGATTTAGATGTGTGCAGATATGGAGGATTGTGGGGCTAGAGGAGATTACAGTGATAGGCAATAGTGAGAGTATGGGAGGGACTTGTAAACAAGAATGAGATTTTTAAAATCCAGGCATTGCTTGGCAGTGAAGATCAGTGAGCGCAGGGGTAATGGGTGAACAGGACTGGTGTAAATGAAGACACAGACTGTAGAGTTTTGGATGAACTTAAGTTTATGGAGGGTGGAAAATGGAAGGCGAGCTGGCGTTCATTGAAATAGTCCAGTTTAGAGGTATCAAAGACATGGATTAGGATTTCAGCATCAGACCAACTGAGGCAGGGATCTTTGTGATGCTATGGAGCTGGAAATAGACCATTTTCTTGATGGTGTGGATATCTGGTTGAATACTCTTCTTGGGATTAACTGTGACCCCAATGTTGAAAATTGTTTTATTTAGCCTCCGTTGCTAGGGAGGGGAGGGGTTGGTGGTGGAGGTGGAGTTATTAGTTCATGCATGGAATTATATTGGTGACCGAAGGCAATGACTTTGGTTTTCCTGATATTTCATTGGAGAAGATTCTGCTCAACCAGTACGGGATGTTAACTGATAACTTTGCAACAGTGGAGGAGTCAAGAGAAGTGATGGTGAGATAGAGCTGGATGTCACAATGTACATAAAATTAATGTTGTATTTTCAGATGAAGGCAGCATGCAATTAAGAAAAAGATGGGAGCGCAGGATAGATGCTTGGTGACACCAGAGGCAATGTGCTGTAGCACATAGAGAAGTTATTGCTGGTGGTATCTGGCTATAATAATCACATAAGAATGTTACCAGGGTGAGTGCAGTTGGACGATGGTGGAGAGGTGTTGGAGGAGTGTGGTGTTATCAACCATTTCAAAGACTGCAGACAGGTCAAGAAGGGAGGGATAGCTTTTGTTACCGTCACATTTGCGACTTTGAAGAAAGCTGTTTCGGTACGGTAGCAGTGTGGAAACCTAATTGGAGGAAGGATTCAAACATGGAGTTCTGGGATAGATGGGCATGGATTTGGGAGGAGACAACACTTTGAAGTACATTGAAGAGAAAAAGGAGGTTGAAGATGGGGTGGTAGTTTTCAAGGAAGTTGGGTTGGATTGGATTTGTTACTTGTAACGTATACCGAGGTACAGTGAAAAGTATTGTTCTGCGTACAGTCCAGACAGATCATTCCATACATGAAAAGAAAACATAGGGCACATGTAGATACATAGACACAAGCATTGGGTGAAGCATACAGAGTGCAGTACTACTCCAGTGTTAGCATTTCAGCTGCTGTTGTATAAAGAGTCAAAAGTTCTGCTCCTTCTCACAAACACCTTTATTTTCCTTTAACACAACTCTGTACAAAAACTCTATCATCACATCACATGCCTCAAAGGCCACCTGAAGCTTCTTTACATATCAGTGAATTGGATACTTAATATAAATGAGACATTTAATTGGAATGTCTCTTAACCCATTCCTTAACACTCAGTAGAGAAGATGTGTGAAGGGATCAGATCAGTCCACTAAAGGGTCATTCAGGAGTCTGGTAACAGCGGGGAAGAAGCTATTTTTGAATCTGTTAGTGTGTGTTCTCAGACTTTTGTATCTCCTGCCCGATGGAAGAAGTTGGAAGAGAGAATAACCCGGTTGGGGAGGGGAGGGGGGGGGGGGGGGGGGTGGAGGGGTGGAGAGGGGTCTTTGATTATGCTGCCTGCTTTCCCAAGGCAACGGGAGGTGTAGACAGAGTCAGTGGATGGGAGGCGCGATTGTGTGACTGACTGGGCTGTGTTCATGACTCTGTAGTTTCTTATGGTCTTGAGCCGAGCAGTTGCCATACCAGGCTGTGATGCAGCCAGATAGGATGCTTTCTTTGGTGCATCTGTAAAAGTTGGTAAGCGTCAATGTGGACATGCCGAATTTCCTTAGGGAAAATATAAGGCGCTGTTGTGCTTTCTTGGTCGTAGCGTCGACGTGGGTGGATCAGGATAGATTGTTGGTGATGTGCACACCCAGGAATTTGAAGCTGTCAACCATCTCCACCTCTGCCCCGTTGATGTAGACAAGGGTGTGTACGATACTTTGCTTCCTGAAGTCAATGACCAGCTCTTTCGTTTTGCTGGCATTGGGGGAGAGATTGTTGTCGGTACATCACTCCACTAGGTTCTCTATCTCCGTCATGTACTCTGACTCAACGTTGTTTGAGATCTGACCCACTACGATCGTGTCATCAGCAAACTTGTAGATGGAATTGGAAGCAAATTTTGGCAAGCAGTCATGAGTGTGTATAGGGAGTATTGAGAACTATTGTGGAGGAGGTGTTGTTTATCCTTACTAATTGTGGTCTGTGGGTCAGAAAGTCGAGGATCCAGTTGCAGAGTGAGGAGCCAAGTCTTTGGTTTTGGAGCTTTGATATGAGCTTGGCTGGGATTATGGTGTTCAAGGCGGAGTTGTAGTCAATAAATAGGAGTCTGATGTAGGAGTCCTTGTTGTCGATATGTTCTAGGGATGAGTGTAGGGCCAGGGAGATGGCGTCTGCTGTGGACCGATTGCTGTGGTATGCAAATTGCAGTGGATCAAGGCGTTCTGGGAGTATGGAGTTGATGCGTTTCATGACCAACCTCTCGAAGCATTTCATCATGACTGATGTCAGGGCCTCCGGACGGTAGTCATTTGAGGAACGTTGCCTGGTTCTTCTTCAGCACCGGTATGATGGTGGTCTTCTTGAAGCAGATGGGGACCTCCGAGCGGAGTAGGGTTAAAGATGTCCGTGAACACATCTGCCAGCTGGTCTGCGCAGGCTCTGAGTGCACAACCAGTGATCCCGTACGGACCTGTCCTCTTCCGAGGGTTTCCTTTCAGGAAGGCTGATCTGACTTTGGAAGCTGTGAAGGTGTGGATGTCTGTGTTATGGGCTGCTGGGGCGCTCGACAGCGGATCGGTGGTTTCCTGCTCGAACTGAGTATAGAATGCATTGAGTTCACCGGGGAGGGGTGCGCTGCTGCTGGAGACACTGCTCGGCTTCACTTTGTAACCGTTACGTTTTTTTTTTAAAATAATATTTTATTGAAAATTTTTGGTCAACCAACACAGTACATTGTGCATCCTTTACACAACATTGTAACAATACAGATAATAATGACCTTTTTTAAATTTAAACAAAAACAACAACAAAGAAATAAATATTAAATAACAAAAAATAAAAACTAGCCCTAATTGGCAACTGCCTTGTCTCAGGCCACCCCCCCCCCCCCCCATCCCCCCCCCATCCCTCCCCCCCCCCCAAGTCCTGGGCCGCTGCTGCTGCCTTCTTTGTTCTCCCCTATCTATCTTTCCGCAAGATATTCGACGAACGGTTGCCACCGCCTAGTAAACCCTTGAGCCGACCCCCTTAGGACGAACTTAATCCGCTCTAACTTTATGAACCCCGCCATATCATTTATCCAGGTCTCCACCCCCGGGGGCTTGGCTTCTTTCCACATTAGCAATATTCTGCGCCGGGCTACTAGGGACGCAAAGGCCAAAACATCGGCCTCTTTCGCCTCCTGCACTCCCGGCTCTTGTGCAACCCCAAATATAGCCAACCCCCAGCTTGGTTCGACCCGGACTCCTACTACTTTCGAAAGCACCTTTGTCACCCCCATCCAAAACCCCTGTAGTGCCGGGCATGACCAAAACATATGGGTATGATTCGCTGGGCTTCTCGAGCACCTCGCACACCTATCCTCCACCCCAAAAAATTTACTGAGCCGTGTTCCAGTCATATGTGCCCTGTGTAATACCTTAAACTGAATCAGGCTTAGCCTGGCGCACGAGGACGACGAGTTTACCCTGTTTAGGGCATCTGCCCACATCCCCTCCTCAATCTCCTCCCCTAGCTCTTCTTCCCATTTCCCTTTTAGTTCGTCCATCATAGTCTCCCCTTCGTCTCTCATTTCCCTATATATATCCGACACCTTACCGTCCCCCACCCATTTCTTTGAGATGACTCTGTCCTGCACCTCTTGTGTCGGGAGCTGCGGGAATTCCCTCACCTGCTGCCTCGCAAAAGCCCTCAATTGCATGTACCTGAATGCAATCCCTTCGGGCAACCCATATTTCTCGGTCAGCGCTCCCAGACTCGCAAACTTCCCATCCACAAATAGATCTTTCAATTGCGTTATACCTGCTCTTTGCCACATTCCATATCCCCCATCCATTCCCCCCGGGGCAAACCTATGGTTGTTTCTTATCAGGGACCCCCCCAGTGCTCCGGTCTTTCCCCTATGTCGTCTCCACTGTCCCCAAATCTTCAGTGTAGCTACCACCACCGGACTCGTGGTATAGTTCCTTGGTGAGAACGGCAATGGGGCTGTCACCATAGCCTGCAGGCTGGTCCCCCTACAGGACGCCCTCTCTAATCTCTTCCACGCCGCTCCTTCCTCCTCTCCCATCCACTTACTCACCATTGAAATATTAGCGGCCCAATAATACTCACTTAGGCTCGGTAGTGCCAGCCCCCCCCCTATCCCTACTACGCTGTAAGAATCCCATCCTCACTCTCGGAGTCTTCCCGGCCCAAACAAAACCCATGATACTCTTTTCTATCCTTTTGAAAAAAGCCTTCGTGATCACCACCGGGAGACACTGAAACACAAAAAGGAATATCGGGAGGACCACCATCTTAACTGCCTGCACCCTCCCTGCCATTGACAATGCTACCATATCCCATCTCTTGAAATCTTCCTCCATCTGTTCCACCAACCGCGTCAAATTTAGCCTGTGCAATGTGCCCCAATTCTTAGCTATCTGGATCCCCAGATAACGAAAGTCTCTTGTTACCTTCCTCAACGGTAGGTCTTCTATTTCTCTACTCTGCTCCCCTGGATGCACCACAAACAGCTCACTCTTTCCCATGTTCAATTTATACCCTGAAAAATCCCCAAACTCCCCAAGTATCCGCATTATTTCTGGCATCCCCTCCGCTGGATCCGCCACATATAGTAGCAGATCATCCGCATATAAAGATACCCGGTGTTCTTCTCCTCCCCTAAGTATTCCCCTCCATCCCTTGGAACCTCTCAGCGCTATCGCCAGGGGCTCAATCGCCAGTGCAAACAGTAACGGGGACAGAGGACATCCCTGCCTTGTCCCTCTATGGAGCCGAAAATATGCCGATCCCCGTCCATTCGTGACCACACTCGCCACTGGGGCCCTATACAACAGCTGCACCCATCTAACATACCCCTCTCCGAACTCAAATCTCCTCAACACCTCCCACAGATAATCCCACTCCACTCTATCAAATGCTTTCTCGGCATCCATCGCCACTACTATCTCCGTTTCACCCTCTGGTGGGGCCATCATCATTACCCCTAACAACCTCCGTATGTTCGTGTTCAGCTGTCTCCCCTTCACAAACCCAGTTTGGTCCTCATGAACCACCCCGGGACACATTCCTCTATTCTCATTGCCATTACCTTGGCCAAGACCTTGGCATCTACATTGAGGAGGGAGATTGGTCTGTAGGACCCGCATTGTAGTGGATCCTTTTCCTTCTTTAAAAGAAGCGATATCGTTGCTTCTGACATAGTCGGGGGCAGTTGTCCCCTTTCCTTTGCCTCGTTGAAGGTCCTCGTCAGTAGCGGGGCGAGCAAGTCCAAATATTTTCTGTAAAATTCAACTGGGAATCCGTCCGGTCCCGGGGCCTTTCCCGTCTGCATGTTCCTAATTCCTTTCATCACTTCTTCTACCGTGATCTGTGCTCCCAATCCCATCCTTTCCTGCTCTTCCACCTTGGGAATTTCCAGCCGATCCAAAAACTCCATCATTCTCTCCCTCCCATCCGGGGGTTGAGCTTCATACAATTTTTTATAAAATGTCTTAAACACTTCATTCACTCTCTCCGCTCCCCGCTCCGTCTCTCCATCTTCGTCTCTCACCCCCCCTATTTCCCTCGCTGCTCCCCTTTTCCTCAATTGGTGTGCCAGCAATCTGCTCGCCTTCTCTCCATATTCATACTGTACACCCTGCGCCTTCCTCCATTGTGCCTCTGCAGTGCCTGTGGTCAGCAAGTCAAATTCCACATGCAGCCTTTGCCTTTCCCTATACAGTCCCTCCTCCGGTGCTTCCGCATACTGTCTGTCCACCCTCAAAAGTTCTTGCAACAACCGCTCCCGTTCCTTACTCTCCTGCTTCCCTTTATGTGTCCTTATTGATATCAGCTCCCCCCTAACCACCGCCTTCAACGCCTCCCAGACCACTCCCACCTGAACCTCCCCATTGTCATTGAGTTCCAAGTACTTTTCAATGCATCCCCTCACCCTTAAGCACACCCCCTCATCCGCCATTAGTCCCATATCCATTCTCCAGGGTGGACGCCCTCTTGTTTCCTCCCCTATCTCCAAGTCTACCCAGTGTGGGGCATGATCCGAAATGGCTATAGCCGTATATTCCGTTCCCCTCACCCTCGGGATCAATGCCCTACCCAACACAAAAAAGTCTATGCGTGAATAGACTTTATGGACATAGGAGAAAAACGAGAACTCCTTACTCCTAGGTCTACTGAATCTCCACGGGTCCACCCCTCCCATCTGCTCCATAAAATCCTTAAGCACCTTGGCTGCTGCCGGCCTCCTACCAGTCCTGGACTTCGACCTATCCAGCCTTGGTTCCCAACACCGTGTTAAAGTCTCCCCCCATTATCAGCTTTCCGGTCTCTAGGTCTGGGATGCGTCCTAGCATTCGCCACATAAAATTGGCATCGTCCCAATTCGGGGCATACACGTTTACCAACACCACCATCTCTCCCTGTAATTTGCCACTCACCATCACGTATCTGCCCCCGTTATCCGCCACTATAGTCTTTGCCTCGAACATTACCCGCTTCCCCACTAATATAGCCACCCCCCTGTTTTTCGCATCCAGCCCCGAATGGAACACCTGCCCTACCCATCCTTTGCGCAACCTAACCTGATCTATCAGTTTCAGGTGCGTTTCCTGTAACATGACCACATCTGCTTTAAGTTTCTTAAGGTGTGCGAGTACTCGTGCCCTCTTTATCGGCCCGTTAAGCCCCCTCAGGTTCCACGTGATCAGCCGAGTTGTGGGGCTTCCCACCCCCCCCCCTTGCCGGTTAGCCATCATCTTTTTCCAGCTTCTCGCCCAGTTCCCACGCGGCTGTATTTCTCCCAGACGGTGCCCCCCCGCCCATCCTTTCCCGCACCCACTCCCCCCTTTCCCCAGCAGCAGCAACCCAGTAATTCCCCCCCCCCCCCCAGCTAGACCCACCGCTAGCGTAATTACTCCCCCCATGTTGCTCCCAGAAGTCAGCAAACTCTGGCTGACCTCGGCTTCCCCCCGTGATCACGGCTCGCCCCGTGCGGCGCCCCCTCCTTCCTGCTTCTCTATTCCCGCCATAATTATCATAGCGCGGGAACCAAGCCCGCGCCTCTCCCTCGGCCCCGCCTCCCATGGCCAACGCCCCATCTCCTCTCCCTCCCCACCTCCCCCCATCACCACCTGTGGGAGAAAGAAAAGTTACCATACCGCAGGATTAATCATACAATCCCTCTTCGCCCCCCCCCCCCCCCCCACTCGTCCCACCACTTTGTCCAAACGTTCATTTTCGTAGTCCAATCATTCCAATTTTTCTTCTACAATAAAAGTCCACGCTTCATCCGCCGTCTCAAAGTAGTGGTGCCTCCCTTGATATGTGACCCACAGTCTTGCCGGTTACAGCATTCCAAACTTTATCTTTTTTTTGTGAAGTACCGCTTTGGCCCGATTAAAGCTCGCCCTCCTTCTCGCCACCTCCGCACTCCAATCTTGATAGACGCGGATCACCGCGTTCTCCCATTTACTACACCGAGTTTTCTTCGCCCATCTAAGGACCATTTCTCTATCCTTAAAACGGAGAAATCTCACCACTATGGCTCTGGGAGCTTCTCCTGCTCTCGGTCCTCGCACCATAACTGGGTATGCTCCCTCCACCTCCAACGGACCCGTCGGGGCCTCCACTCCCATTAACGAGTGCAGCATCGTGCTCACATATGCCCCGACGTCTGCCCCCTCCACACCTTCAGGAAGGCCAAGAATCCTCAAGTTGTTCCTCCTTGCGTTATTTTCCAGTGCCTCCAACCTCTCCACAGATCGTTTCTGGTGTGCCTCCTGTATCTCCGACTTCACCACCAGGCCCTGTATGTCGTTTTCATTCTCTGCTGCTTTCGTCTTCACGACCCGAAGCTCCTGCTCCTGGGTCTTTTGTTCCTCTTTCAGCCCTTCAATCGCCTGTAATATCGGGGCCAACAACTCTTTCTTCATTTCCTTTTTTATCTCCTCCACGCAGCGTTTCAAAAACTCTTGTTGTTCAGGGCCCCATATGAAACTGCCACCTTCCGACGCCATCTTGGTTTCTGCTTGCCTTCCTTGCCGTTGTTCCAAAGGATCCGCTGCAATCCGGCCACTTTCCTCTCCTTTTTCCATCCGTGTCCAGGGGGAACACCCTTCTGGTTTACCGCACGGTGTTTTCAGCCGTTAAAATTGCCGTTGGGGCTCCTATCAAGAGCCCAAAAGTCCGTTTCACAGGGAGCTGCCGAAACGTGCGACTCAGCTGGTCATCGCCGCACCCGGAAGTCTGTAACCGTTACGTTGTTTAGGACTTGCCACAACTGCCGAGTGTCTGTGATGCTAGCCTGTGACTCTAGCTTGGTCTGATATTCTCTCTTGGCATCCCGGATGGCTTTGCGGAGTCGTTCCTGGATTTTTTTGTACAGATCAGGGTCGCCTGACTTGAACGCCTCAGACCTGTCCTTCAGTAGGGAGTCAATCTCTCGATTGAGCCATGGTTTCCGGTTGGGGAATGTACGTACTGCTTTATTTGGCACGCAGTTGTCCCCACATTTGCTGATGACATCTGTGACGGTGGTGGCATACTCATTTAAGTTGGTTGCTGAGTTCTTCAATATGTATCAGTCCACTGTCTCCAAGCAGTCACGTAGGAGCTCTTCTGCTTTCTCGGACCAGCACTGCACGACCCTCTTAGCTGGATTTTCCTGCTTGAGTTTCTGCTTGTATGCCGGGAGAAGGAGCACCCACAGTGGAGACTGAACATGGGGTTGCTAGCAGATGAGGAGGTGTGCGAGCGGGTGAGGGCCGCCATTTGGGGGTATGTGGAGCTGAATGATACATGGCGAGGGATAAGGGGGAATGTCCCCCTACGTTATTGCAGACTTCGATATCCTTAATTTTGAAGAAGGATAATGACCCGGAGCAGTGTGGGTCCTACCGCCTGATATCGCTGCTAAATGTGGATGCCAAACTGCTAGCAAAGATCTTGGCTTCGCGGATTGAGGACTGTGTGCTGGGGGTGATAGGGGAGGACCAGATGGGGTTTGTAAAGGATAGGCATCTGCTGGCTAACGTTACGCAGTTATTAAATGTGATAATGATACCCCCGGAGGGACAGGATATGGAGGTGGTGGTTCCTATGGACGCGGAGAAGGCATTCGATCGGTTGGAATAGGAGTTTTGTGGGAAGTGCTGGGATGGTTTGGGTTCTGGCAGGAGTTTGTAGACTGGGTACGGTTGCTGTACAGGGTGCTGGTCAAGAGTGTAAGGACGAATCGGCTGAGTTTGGGGTATTTTGGACTACACTGTGGGATGAGGCAGGGGTGCCCACTCTCCCCGTTGCTTTTTGCCGTGGCGATTGAGCTACTGGCAATGGCGCTTAGCGCATCAAAGAGTTGGCGAGGGATAGTGCGGGGGGGGGGGGGGGGGGTAGTGGAGTGTGGTGGAGCACAGAGTCTAGCTATATGCGGATGATCTGCTATTTGTTATGGGCCAGGGTTTAGAGAACCCCAAAGTATATCATGGGGTTCACCTTACCCACAACTTTAAATAGATTTTGGTTTGGGGAGCACAAGGGCCCACTTTACAGGTGTGGTGCAACAGAGAGCTAAAGTATGTTTAAAACAAAACAATGTTTATTCTATGAATCCAGTTAACATTTTATAAACGCACAGTAAACAGCTCATCAACTACCAATCCTGACCACCCCCCAAAAGATACCGTACTCTATAGATAACCCTTGATAACTTTCCAAACAACATCCACAAGTTAAACCCTTTTAAAATAAAGGCAGCAGGTTTAAATGCGCTACAGAAACAGATATTACTTTGAAATCATCAATGATCTGGAGACATCTTTACTTGTAGAGAGAGATCATTATACAGCTGTTTACTTTGAATGCAGCTATCCACCTCTGAAAACGAAACCAAAACACACTGCAGCTGCCAGCTCAAAACGAAAGTGAAAGACAGCCCAACTCCATCCACACACTGACATCACTGCAGCTATTTGATAAACACCCATTTCTTAAAGGTACATCCACCTGACATACTTTACATATCAGACTGGGAGGTATTGGAATTATGAACATCTTGGAGGAATTTGGCTGGTTTTCCGGATATAAGTTAAACAAGGGGAAGAGTGAGGTCTTCCTGATCCAGGTGAGGGGTTGGGCGAGCTGACGTTTAAAGTGGTGGGGGCAAGCTTTAGGTATTGTGGCATCCATGTGGCGCGGGGATGGGAACAACTAAAATTGAATTTGGAGCGGTCAGTGGAACAGATATGGGGGGATTAAGAGGTGGGATATACTCCCGTTATCACTGGCGGGGCAGGTGCAGACAGTGAAAATGACGGTACTCCTGAGGCTCTTATTTGTTTTCCAGAATTTCCCGATTTTAATTCCAAAGTCTTTTTTCAGGAAAATTAATGCTGTGATTTTGGGGTTTGTGTGGGAAATCGCCACGGATAAAGAAGGTGCTGTTGGAACGGGTCATCGGTGGGGGGGGGGGGGGGTGCATGGTTAGGAAATGGATGGAGGCAGCTCTTGTAAGGACTCAAGCTTCGGGGCATTGTTGACGACGCTTCTGTCATTTTCGCTGGCTAAGTACTCCACGAGACGGGTGTGTGATGGTGGCGGCCCTGAGGGTGTTGGGACAGTGGCGTGGCATCTGAGGTTGGAAGGTGCCTTGGTGTGGGCACTGATCTGCGAGAATCATAGATTTGCAACAGGGGTTGGATGCGGGGTTTTGAGGGTGGCGGCGGGCAGCGATCAAGCAGTTCGGGGACCTTTTTGTGGGGGGCAGCTTTTCGAGTTTAGAGGAATTGGAAGAGGATTGTGAGCTGCCCAGCGTGAATGGGTTCCAACACTTACAGGTGCGCAGGATTATGTGAGGAAGCAGGTGCCGTTCTTCTTGACCTGCCGCTCCTGGGGCTACAGGACAAGGTGGTATCGAAAACAGGAGTGGTTGAGGGTAAGGTATCCGAGATTTACAAGGAGCTGATGGATTGGGAGGGAGCCCCGATAGGAGAAGTTAAACGGAAGTGGGTGAAAGAGGTCGACGCCTTGGCCTTTGCCTCCCTGGTAGTCCGGAGACGGATTTTGTTGGAGTGGAGGAAGGGAGAGAGAAGTGATAAAGGGGGGGCGCGGAGAGATTAAAGGGGTTAAAATGGGGAAGGGAGGATGGGTGGAGGGGAATGGCAGGGGGGGTGGTGCAGTTGGGTGTTATTTATGAGGTTTCCTGTTCTTTCTTTGATTTTGGTTGTATTTAATGTATATACAATTTTTTTAAAAAATGACATGGCAGGACAGTGCGTACCCTTTCACACAGCACTACTGGCAGTCAGATCGGGCACCTACACACAACCCCCTCAACCCTGGCAGCACCACTGGCATCAGAAACACAACCCAGCCATCCCTTTCAGATATCAAACCCAACTGCACGCTTGCAAATGCCAAGAATGGATACATCGTACCCAACGTTACAAAAAAAACCTAAGAAAGTCCGCGTAAACCCCAGCACTCAGGGAAAGTTACAAGCACATCCACAGCAATCTAACCCTCATCCAGGCCTGTGACAGAAGCAATTTCTGTATAGTCAAAAAAGAATGGAGATGATTGGCAGCTACTTAGACTCAGAGTCTCCCAAAGAAGAAAAAGGGGGAAATGGACCAGAGCTACCAGAACTGCCCCTGCCCCAAGGGGAACGACAGAATACTCGCGAAGCCCATAACGTAAGAAAGGATACTCATTCCAGTCCCTGCCAACAAGGGTGGCCTCGCCCAGGGAGAAGGGGGGCCGTCAAGATGCTCCTCAAAAGGAGGGAGTGCCTGCACCAGGCAACCCACCCCACCAACCAACACTGCTCAGGAGAAAAGCCAGCAGCAGCTGAAAACACCATGCACAGTTGCACTGTGGCTTCACAGCGCCAGGGTCCCAGATTTGATTCCCCGTTGGGTCACTGTCTGTGCAGAGTCTGCACATTCTCCTCGTGTCTGCGTGGGTTTCCTCTGGGTGCTCCGGTTTCCTCCCACAGTCGAAAGACGTGCAGGTTAGGTGGATTGGCAATGCTAAATTGTCCTTGGTGTCTAAAAGGATTAGGAGGGGTTATTGGGTTAGGGGGATAGGTTGGAAGTAAGGGCTTAAGTGGGTTGTTGTAGACTCGATGGGCCGAATGGCCTCCTTCTGCAATATGTTCAATGTAACCAGCCGGCCCCGATATGACCGGGATTGAGCTGCACCTCCCAATAGCTCAGGGAAACAATTAGGACAAAGTGAAGGGCTCAGCCACATCTCAGTCAGGGCACCACTCCGAGGCTTCCCAGAAGAGAACCGGGAAACAGCATCCAACTCAAACCCCACACGTTTGTGCAATAGCCTGACCCAAGCCAATGAGAGGGAGAGTCAACCACCAATCAACAAGGGGGAATCTCACTTACCCCAGGGAAGTGAAAAAAAACAGGATACCTATTCAGTGCAGCTCTCTGCCCATCCAAATCCTCACATAACTGGAGTGTCGAATCTACCCATCAGACCCTCCCGAAGAGGGCAGCCCCAATCTCTGGGACAACAGGATACTAACCATGATGCCAAGCCTGTCCTAGCTCAGTCCCACGCTTTTTTTAAAAAAAAAAGAAAAGCACAGGAAATGATGACTCCAGGACCTCTTGCCCAATCCCAAATCTATATCCAGCTGAGCCTGCACCTATCCAACCCATTCTAAGTCAGGGTACCACTCCCATTAATGCACAGGGAAAGAAAGGATAAACCTCAGACCCAACCAGGTGGGGACACCAATCCAAAGGTCACCCACCGACTGGGCGTTCTGCGTTTGATTGATTGAGGGTGGGTCAGTCCTCCTTCCCCAAAACCCAACACCCCCATTCCACCAAGCCATACCCAAATTGAACCACGCTCACCCAGACAGGAGAAGAGATAAGAGACACCAGGGAGGGGATACTCAAACCAATTTGTGGAAACCACCGCCATACAATGGATAGGCAGGGCCACCCTCATCCGTATCCTCAATCATGGGTACCGATTCCACTTCAGTCTCCTCCAATAAAGACAAGACGCTCTATATCTGCTCCGATAGTACTGAAAAAATAGATAGAGAGAGAGACCCATGAAAGGAGAAAAGACAAACGCAACCCAAAGGAAGAGTCAGGCAGAACCCAGGCCTCCCCAGGATAACAAAAACTCTGTCTGGGCCAACGAAGGATAAAAGCACGGATTCTTTAAAAAAAAAAAATCCTGAAACGAATCAACTCTAACCGGGGGGGGGGCTATTGTCAATCATAACGAGGCCGAACTAGTCCCTTCTTCGAATTCCATCAACACATTCTTCTATTCCTTTCTTCTGTATTGTCTTGTGTTTGGGCCTTGATGTGGTATCTTTAGAGCAGGGATTTTCAAAGTGTGGATTGCAACCCTCGGTGGGTCACGGGTGGGTGTCAGGAGGGTTGTGGAGCAATCTGTGGTGGCGTACCCACAGTGGTCTTGATCGCAGGAGTAGTGCCCAATAGCTGCTATTGGCATCATTATTGAGAATGGTGGCACATCTTAATTACTCTCCAGGTAGCAAATTCCACATTTTAATCACTCTCCAGGTAAAGAAGCGTGTCCAATCCACCTACCCTCCACATCTTTGGGTTGTGGGGGCGAAACCCTCGCAAACACAGGGAGAATGTGCAAATTCCACACTGACAGTGACCCAGAGCCGGGATCGAACCTGGGACCATGGTGCCGTGAGGCAGCAGTGCTAACCACTGTGCCACCGTACTACCCCCAGTTCCCTATTAATTTTATGGTCCTCCAATCTGAGCTTGCCTGCAAGTAGAAACATCTCTGTATCTATCTTTTCAGAATCTTTTTTAAAAACAATATATATTTATTAAAGTTTTTTAACACAATTTTTCACCCATACAAACAATAACCCCCCCTCGTAACAAAATAGCAAGAAATCGCACATAGCAAGATATGTACATGGTAAAACGATATGTTACATAGCTTTGTACACTGGCTCTCTCCTGCATGTGCCAGTTTCCCAAATCCTTCATGTTTTCTCTTGCTCATCCCCCCCCCCGGACTGCTGCTGCTGACCGACCTTCCTCTAACGCTCCGCGAGATAGTCTAGGAACGGTTGCCACCGCCTGTAGAACCCCTGCGCAGACCCTCTCAAGGCAAACTTTATCCTCTCCAGCTTAACGAACCCAGCCATGTCGTTTATCCAGGCCTCCACGCTGGGGGCCTTCGCTACTAGGGGCTACTAGGGACGCAAAGGCCAGAATGCCGGCCTCTTTCGCCTCCTGCACTCCCGGCTCGTCCACTACTCCAACTATTGCAAGCCCCCAGCTTGGCTTGACCCGGACTTTCACCACCTGAGATATTGCTCCCGCCACTCCTCTCCAGAACACCTCCAGTGCTGGGCATGACCAAAACATATGGACATGGTTCGCCGGACTCCCTGAGCACCTTCCACATCTGTCCTCTACCCCAAAGAACCTACTCAACCTCACCCCTGTCAAGTGCGCTCTGTGAACCACCTTAAATTGTATCAGGCTGAGCCTGGCACACGAGGAGGAGGAATTAACCCTACCTAGGGCATCAGCCCATAAACCCTCCTCAATCTCCTCCCCCAGCTCCTCCCATTTACCCTTCAGCTCCTCTACCAACGCTTCCCCCTCTTTCATCTCCTGGTATATTGCCGACACCTTGCCCTCCCCGGCCATGCACCCGACATTACCCTGTCTTGAATTTCTTGTGCCGGTAGCAACGGGAATTCCTTCACCTGTCGCCTCACAAACGCCCTCACCTGCATGTATCTAAAAACATTTCCCGGGGGTATCTCAAACTTCTCCTCCAGTGCCCCTAGGCTCGCAAACGTCCCATCAATGAACAGGTCCCCCATTCTTCTAATCCCTGCCCGATGCCAGCTCTGAAACCCCCCGTCCATCCTCCCCGGGACAAACCGGTGGTTACCCCTGATCGGGGACCACACCGAGGCTCCCATTGCACCCCTGTGCCGTCTCCACTGGCCCCAGATCCTTAGTGTTGCCGCCGCCACCGGGCTCGTGGTATACTTTGACGGTGAGGAGCGGCAGCGGTGCCGTCACCAATGCCCCCAGGCTCGTTCCTTTACAGGACGCCATCTCCACCCTCTCCCTCCATCACCCACTTGCGGATCATCGCCACATTTGCTGCCCAGTAGTAGCTCCCCAGGTTTGGCAGCGCCAACCCTCCTCGTTCCCTACTGCATTCCAGAAACCCTCTCCTTACCTTCGGGGTCCTATTCGCCCACACAAACCCCATAATACTCCTACCTACTCTCTTAAAAAAGGCCTTGGTGATCACAATGGGAAGGCACTGAAACACAAAAAGAAACCTCGGAAGGACCACCATTTTGACCGACTGCACTCTACCCGCTAGCGAGAGCGGTAACATGTCCCATCTTTTGAAGTCCTCCTCCATCTGCTCCACCAACCTCGTCAGATTCAGTTTATGTAGGGCCCCCCAACTCCTGGCTATCTGGATCTCCAGGTACCGAAAGCTCCCCTCCGCCCTCCTCAGCGGTAGATCGCCTATCCCCCTTTCTTGGTCCCCTGCCTGTAATACAAAGAGCTCACTCTTCCCTACATTGAGCTTATAGCCCAAAATATCCCCAAACTCCCTTAGAGTCTGCATGACCTCCACCATCCCCTCCACTGGATCATCCGCATAAAGCGACACCCGATGCTCTTCTCCCCCTCGGACCACCCCCCTCCATTTCCTAGACTCCGTCAATGACATGGCCAAGGGTTCGATCGCCAATGCAAACAACAGGGGGGACAGGGGGCACCCCTGCTCCGTCCCTCCGTACAGCCGAAAGTACTCCGACCTCCGCCGGTTCGTCACTACACTCGCCACCGGGGCTCTGTAAAGGAGCTTAACCCAACTGATAAACCCTCCCCCGAACCCAAACCTACGCAGCACTTCCCAGAGGTACTCCCACTATACTCGGTCAAAGGCCTTCTCCGCGTCCATAGCTGCCACTATCTCCGCCTCTCCCTCCTCCGATGGCATCATTATCACGTTTAAGAGCCGCCGCACATTGGTGTTTAAGTTGCCTGCCCTTTACAAATCCCGTCTGGTCCTCGTGGATCACCCCTGGGACACAGTCCTCGATCCTCGTAGCCAGCACTTTTGCCAGCAACTTAGCATCCACGTTGAGGAGCGAGATCGGCCTGTACGATCCACATTGCAGTGGGTCCTTGTCCCGCTTTAGGATCAAAGAAATCATCGCCTCCGACATTGTCGGGGGCAGGGTCCCTTCCTCCCTTGCCTCATTAAAGGTCCTCACTAGTAGTGGGGCCAACAGGTCTACGTACTTCCTGTAGAACTCCACCGGGAATCCGTCCGGTCCCGGGGCCTTCCCCGCCTGCATGCTCCCCAAACCCTTGCTCAGCTCCTCCATCCCAATTGGTGCCCCCAAACCAGCCACCTCTTGCTCCTCCACCCTCGGGAATCTCAGTTGGTCTAGGAATCGTCTCATCCCCTCTTCCCCTGTTGGGGGCTGGGATCTTTACAGCTCCTCATAGAAGGCCTTGAATACCTCGTTTATTTTCGTCGCACTCCGCACCGTGGCTCCCCTTCCATCCTTGACTCCCCCTATTTCCCTCGCTGCCATCCTCTTACGGAGCTGATGTGCCAGCATCCGACTCGCCTTTCCCCATACTCGTAGGTCGCCCCCTGCGCCTTCCTCCACTGTGCCTCTGCCTTCCCTGTGGTCAACAGATCAAACTCCGTCTGGAGCCGTTGTCTTTCCCCAAGTAATCTCTCCTCGGGTGCGTTTGCATGTCTCCTATCCACTCTTAAAATCTCCCCCACCAACCTCTCCCTTTCCATGCCCTCTGTCTTCTCCCTATGAGCCCTGATGGAGATTAGCTCTCCCCTGATCACCGCCTTCAACGCCTCCCATACCACCCCCACCCGCACCTCCCCGTTGTCGTTGGCCTCCAAGTACCTTTCGATGCACCCCCTCACCTTCCCACACACCACCTCATCTGCCAGCAGTCCCACATCCAGCCGCCACAGCGGGCGTTGGTCCCTCTCCTCTCCCAGCTCCAGTTCCACCCAGTGCGGGGCGTGATCCGAAACGGCTATGGCCGAATACTCCGTTCCCTCCACTTTCAGGATGAGCGCCCTGCCCAGGACAAAAAAAATCTATCCGGGAGTAGGCTTTGTGCACGTGGGAGAAGAAAGAAAATTCCCTGGCCTGCGGCCTAGCAAACCTCCACGGGTCAACTCCCCCCACCTGATCCCTAAACCCCCTAAGCACCCTGGCCGCCGCCGGCCTCTTTCCAGTCCTCGATCTGGAACGGTCCAGTGCTGGGTCCAACACCGTATTGAAGTCCCCACCCATTATCAGGCCTCCTACCTCCAGGTAGGAATGTGCCCCAACATACGCATCATGAATCCAGCATCATCCCAGTTAGGGGCGTATACATTTACCAACACCACCCACGTCCCCTGCAACGTACCGCTCACCATCACATATCACCCTCCGTTATCCACTACGATATTCTTGGCCTCAAATGACACCCGCTTCCCCACCAATATTGCCACCCCTCTATTCTTCGCGTCCAGCCCCGAATGGAATACCTGTCCTACCCATCCGCCCCAACCACCTCTTCTGTGTCCCATTCCCTTTCGGCCAGTGCAGCAGCAACCCCCCCCCCCCCCCCGCTAGACCCTTGTCTAGCTTTTTTGCTCCCCCCCCATATCACTCCCGTAAGTCAGCTGACACCTGCTGACCCCGGCTTCCCCCGCCGTCCCATTGACCTCCCCGTGTGGGAGTCTCCCAATCAGTGTGCGTTCCTCCATTCCCCTTCCCGCCTTTCTTCCCTAGCGCGGGAAAAAAACCCGCGCTTTCCTAAGCCTACCCTGCCCCCTCTGGCGCAGCGCATGTCGCGCGGCCTTGTCTCTCTCCCCCAGCCCATGTAACATTTCCTGCGCGTGATTGACCCCCGATGTACAACCAACAAACATCAAACATCTCCCCCCACCCTCACAAACCCTCAGTTTGAGTCCAACTTTTCAGTTTGAATGAAGGTCCACGCCTCTTCAGGCGTTTCAAAATAATAGTGTTGGTCCTTGTGTGTGACCCACAGTCGCGCTGGCTGCAGCATTCCGAATCTCACTCCTTTCCGGTGCAACACCGCCTTGGCCCGGTTGAAACCTGCTCTCCTCTTTGCAACCTCCGTGCTCCAGTCCGGGTATATTCGGATCTCTGCATTGTCCCACTTGCTGCTCCGCTCCTTCTTGGCCCATTTCAGGACCCTCTCTCTGTCTGTAAAACGGTGAAATCTCACCACCATCGCCCTTGGCGGCTCGTTTGCCTTGGGCCTCCTCGCCAGCACCCGGTGTGCCCCATCCAGCTCTAGCGGCCTCGAAGGGGCCTCCGCGTCCATCATCGCCTCGAGCATCGTGCTCGCGAATGCCCCGGCATCGGCCCCCTCCATTCCTTCAGGGAGTCCCAGGATCCGCAGGTTATTTCTCCTCAACCTGTTCGCCAGGTCTTCGAGTCTTCCCGCCCACCTCTTGTGCAGCGCCTCGTGCTCCTCCACTCTCACCGCCAGGCCCAAGATCGCGTCCTCATTCTCACTGACTCTTTTCTGCACCTCCTGGATCTTTACCTCGTGGGCCTTCTGGGTCATCCCTAGTCCTTCAATTGCCGACAGCATAGGCGCCAGCATCTCCTTCCACAGCTATTCGAAGCAGCGCTTGATGAACTCCTGCAGCTCCGGCCCGCACTCCGCTTTGTCCCCGGCCGCCGCCATTTTGCTTTTCTTCCCTCTCTTCTCCCGCTGCTCCAATGCCGCTTTTTTGGCCGTTTCACTTCTGGTCCGGTCCATAAAAGTTGAAGGTCTTCCCTTCCCCACGGGTTGTCTTCAAAAAAAATTTCCGTTGGGGCTCCTCTAAAGAGCCCGAAAGTCCGTGATAGCGGGGGCTGCCGAATTGTGCGGCTTAGCTCCGCATAGCCGCAACCGGCATTCTCTTTTTAGAATCTTAAAGGCATATATCAGTTACACCCCTCAGTCTTCTCTTTCCTATAGACAAGAGGCCCAGTCTGTTGAATCGTGCTTTGTCTAAGCTCTCAATTCTGCTAGTGTGTGTGTGTGTGTGTGTGTGTGTGTGTGTGAGACTTGGGAATTAGCAGGTGAAATGTAAAGCACTTCATATAGGGACAAGAACTGTTCAGGCAAGGACTATTGCTTAAATAGAAAGAACATAATGTGTAGGGGAAATAAAACAGCTAGAATCTTGATTGATAATAAATTGAAGTTAACACTACAATGCTCCGTGTTTTAAAGCAAGTCAAATATTGAAAGGTCAATATTGAGCTGAAATAATGAAGTAATCTTGTACCTTCATTAGCAATTAGTACAACTGCACTTGGAATACTTTACACAATTCTGGTCATTACAGTGTGAAAGGATATGGAAGAAACCAACCAGACTAATTAAGAGGACGGAATGATTGGATTATGAAGAGTGGTGATATAAATTAAACATGTCGCTGTAAACTCACTGTAAAATAGAAGACTGAAAGTTGATATGAATGCTGTTTTTAAGGATTCTAAAGGGATTAGATGTTGTAGACCACGACAAACCATTTCACCAAGACCTTTGAATAAAAGCAAATTACTGCGGATGCTGGAATCTGAAACCAAAAGAGAAAATGCTGGAAAATCGCAATAGATCCGGCAGCATCTGTAGGAGAGAAAAGAGCTAACGTTTCGAGTCCAGATGACCTTTTGTCAGAGCTGACAGCTTTGGTTTCACCTAGCTTTCACCTAGACCTTTGTTCTTTGTAGACCAGAATAGGAGGACGCAGCCGGGGCAAATTCAAAACTAGGATGTAGAAACAATATTTGTGAGCGAGGGGTCAATCCGTAGACTAGGCTCTCGAGGAAGATGGTGGAAGCATTTAGCTACCATTTAGATTTAAAATACAAATTTGATTGCTTTCAGAAAATAGCATTTTGAGTTGCAAGTAATTTGAGATATGACATAAAAGCAACATGCTTGAGAGGAGCAGGTGGATTTGGACGTGTGGTTCCCAAACCTTTCCATCATTGGAGTTTTCCTTGCATCATCTGGATATGTTTTAGATTTATTGATAAAGATTGATTACTACAATTAGTCAACATTGTAACACACAACGAGCAACTTGGGGGCTGGTTTAGCACAGGGCTAAATCGTTGGCTTTGAAAGCAGACCAAGGCAGGCCAGCAGCATGGTTCAATTCCCATACCAGCCTCTCCGAACAGGCGCCGGAATGTGGCGACTAGGGGCTTTTCACAGTAACTTCATTTGACACCTACTTGTGACAATAAGCGATTTTCATTTCATTTCATTTCATAGCAGGATAGTCAATGGATGGACCTTGGTCTGTTTTTGTTTCACTGTTCCTATGTTGTTATTTGACCCACACTTACAAAGGATGCACAATTGATATTGACGGTTGAAGCCTTTTTTATTGGGAGAAAATTATTCTGTTACTTCCTTTTTTAGAAAATGAATTGGATTTCTTAACTGCCATTGTCAAAGAAACATAAAGGATCTCCTTTGGGATTTTGCCATTATGCACAACTTCTTCTATAGTATTAGCATGGGTTTATTCATGCAACCTACAGAAATGTTGGCAGTGAGCAGCAACTAACACCATGTAACATCAAGCTGCAGAACAGACTATGATCTTCATGAGGCTTGTTTTTCAGCAGTGATTTGAATTTGAGCAATTGTAAATAGTGGTTGGCAGCTTATTCTTGAGAAACTTTGAACATGCAAATGAAATACAATAAAGGTTAAATTAAAGACACTACATTTAATTGTTAACCTAATGTTAAAGTAATATAGTATGTTAGGTGTCCACTGCTGTACATTTCATATGGAAAAATTTAAAGGATTGATCAGTTGTAGTTCAAGAAATTTGATTTGTGCATTTTAGGAACATATTTTTACTCAACATTTTAACATCTTTACACCAACAATGCCCGAGACACACCTCGCCCTCCACAGCGACCAGGACTCCAAAATGTAGAACAAACCAACCCCATCTCTGGTAGAACCCCTCATCTTCCCCTCTCAGAGCAAATTCCACCTTCTCCAAATACAGGAACTCCAATAGGTTTCCCCCAAACACGCCGAGGCACTTTTGGGGGGGGGGGGGGGGTAGAGAGAGAGAGAAGAAGAAGCTGACCACCACCCCAACAGAACCCGCCTGCGGGAAAACAACGAGGCGGAGGCTAAAACATCTGCCCCCGCTCCCGTCTGCAGCTCCAGCAGGGCAGGTCTGACACCCTGAAAATGGCCTCCAGGGGACCCGGCTCCAGTTCCGTATGCAGAACTTCGGACATGCGCTGCAAAATGACCCCCAATATTTCTTCAACTTCGGACTGGACCAGAACATGTGGACATGATTGGCTGGGCCCCTCGCACACCATTCAACTATCCTCCACCCCCTCAAACGCCACTTTTAACTGAATCAACCCCAACCTTGCACACAACTCTTTGCAACACTTTGCACCATAACTCTTCCTCCAATCCCATCCCCAACTCTTCCTCCCACTTGGCCTTAATCCCTTCCGTGGACTCCTTGTCCTCTTCCATAATCCTGTTGTAAATTGCCTAAATGGCCCCGTTCTCCCCCCATGATGGCGCCTCCTCCAGCAACAGGGATGACAGTGCCTCGGGAAAGCCTTTCTTACAAAATTCCGCACCAGCATATACCTAAAGCTGTCCTCGCGTTGGACCCATACTTCACCCCCAGCTCCTCCAAACTTGCGTATCTCCCCTCCATAAATCGATCCTTCATCTCTTTTACCATTTCTCCTCACATCCCCGGAACCTCGCATCCATTCTTCCTGGCTCAAACTCATGATTTCCTCTCATCAGCATCATCCTCGACCCTGCCCTCAACTTGAAATGCAGTCAGAATTGCCCCCAAACCTTCAGCGTGGCTACCATCACAGGACTACCCGGGGTGAACAGTAATGGCGCCCGCAGTCCCTGAAGCCTTACAGGAACCTACCTCCATCCGCACCCACTGAGTCCCCGTCTCCTTACACCAACCCTGCACCTTCTCTGCATTCGCCACATTATAATATTGCAATAAATTCGGAAATGCCAAGCCCCCCCCAACTGCTGCTCCCTTTGGAGCACCGCATTCAACAGGCGCCGCACTTTTGATGACAGCTGCCTATCCTTGACGAACCCCGTTTGATCCTCCCCCACCAATTCGGAAGACACTCCTCCAACCTCACCAGCAACACCTTCGTCAGTATCTTATCATCCACAGTCTGTAGAGAAATGGGCCTATCCGACCCACACGCCGCCGAATCTTTCTCCTTTTTAAGCAGCAATGAAATAGATGCCTGCCTCATTGTCTCCGGCAGTGCTCCCTTAACGGCAGTGCTCCCGTTACCATCGCATCCTAAACATGTCCACCATCAGCGGCACCAACTTGTTCTTTTAAAAAAAAAAATATATATTTATTAAAGTTTTTAAAAACACAATTTTTCTCCCTTACAAACAATAACCCCCCCCCCCCCCCCCCCCCCCCGGTAACAAAAAAAACTCAGAGAAATCGCGCAGAGCAAGATATATACATGGCAAAATGATATATTTACACGGCTTTGTACACTGGCCCTCACCTGTACGTGCCAGTTTTCCCAACCCTTCATGTTATCTCTTGCTCATCCACCCTCCCAGGCAGTCCCCCCCCCCCCCAACCACCAAGGTTACTGCTGCTGCTGACCGACCTTCCTCTAACGCTCCGCGAGATAGTCTAGGACCGGTTGCCACCGCCTGTAGAACCCCTGCGCAGACCCTCTCAAGGCGAACTTAATCCTCTCCAACTTTATGAACCCAGCGATATCATTTATCCAGGCCTCCAGGCTGGGGGGGGGCTTCGCCTCCTTCCACATTAGCAAGATCCTTCGCCGGGCTACTAGGGACGCAAAGGCCAGAATGCCGGCCTCTTTCGCCTCCTGCACTCCCGGTTCGTCCGCTACTCCAAATATTGCTAGCCCCCAGCTTGGCTTGACCCGGACTTTCACCACCTGAAATATTGCTCCCGCCACTCCTCTCCAGAACCCCTCCAGTGCCGGGCATCAGCCCACAGACCTTCCTCGATCTCCTCCCCCAGCTCCTCCTCCCATTTACCCTTCAACTCTTCTACCAGCGCTTCCCCCTCTTCTTTCAACTCCTGGTGTATTTCCGACACCTTGCCCTCCCCGACCCATACACCCGAGATCACCCTATCTTGAACTACTTGTGCCGGGAGCAACGGGAATTCCCTCACCTGTCGCCTCACAAAAGCCCTCACCTGCATATATCTAAAGGCATTTCCCGGGGGTAACTCGAACTTCTCCTCCAGTGCCCCAAGGCTCGCAAACGTCCCGTCGATGAACAGGTCCCCCATTCTTCCAATCCCCGCCCGATGCCAGCTCTGGAACCCCCCGTCCATCTTCCCAGGGACAAACCGGTGGTTACCCCTGATCGGGGACCACACCGATGCTCCCATTGCACCCCGGTGCCGTCTCCACTGACCCCAGATCCTTAGCGTTGCCGCCACCACCGGGCTCGTGGTATACTTTGTCGGCGAGAGCGGCAGCGTTGCCGTCACCAAGGTCCCCAGGCTCGTTCCTTTACAGGACGCCATCTCCATCCTCTTCCATGCCGCCCCCTCTCCCTCCATAACCCACTTGCGGATCATCGCCACATTTGCTGCCCAGTAGTAGCTCCCCAGGTTTGGCAGCGCCAACCCTCCTCGGTCCCTACTGCATTCCAGGAACCCTCTCCTTACTCTCGGGGTCTTATTCGCCCACACAAACTCCATAATACTCCTGCCTACTCTCTTAAAAAAGGCCTTAGTGATCACGATGGGAAGGCACGGAAACACAAACAGAAACCTCGGAAGGACCACCATTTTGACCGACTGCACTCGACCCGCCAGCGAGAGCGGTAACATGTCCCATCTTTTGAAATCCTCCTCCATTTGCTCCACCAACCTCGTCAGATTCAGTTTATGTAGGGTCCCCCAACTCCTGGCTATCTGGATCCCCAGATACCGAAAGCTCCCCTCCGCCCTCCTCAGCGGTAGGTCCCCTATCCCCCTTTCTTGGTCCCCCGTCTGTAATACAAAGAGCTCACTCTTCCCTACATTGAGCTTATAGCCCGAAAACTCCCCAAACTCCCTTAGAGTCTGCATGACTTCCACCATCCCCTCCATTGGATCCGCCACGTACAGCAACAGGTCATCCGCATATAGCGACACCCGATGCTCTTCTCCCCCTCGGACCACCTCCCTCCATTTATTTGACTCCCTCAATGACATGGCCAATGGTTCGATCGCCAATGCGAACAACAGGGGGGACAGGGGGCACCCCTGCTTCATCCCTTGGTACAGTCGAAAGTACTCCGACCTCCGCCGGTTCGTCACTACACTCGCCATCGGGGCTCTGTAAAGGAGCTTAACCCAATTGATAAACCCTACCCCGAACCCAAACCCACGCAGCACCTCCCAGAGGTACTCTCACTCTACTCGGTCAAAGGCCTTCTCCGCGTCCATAGCTGCCACTATCTCCGCCTCTCCCTCCTCCGATGGCATCATTATCACGTTTAAGAGCCGCCGCACATTGGTGTTTAGTTGCCTGCCCTTTACAAATCCCGTCTGGTCCTCGTGGATTACCCCCGGGACACGGTCCTCGATTCTCGTGGCCAGCACTTTTGCCAGCAACTTTGCATCCACATTGAGGAGCGAGATCGGCCTGTACGATCCACATTGCAGTGGGTCTTTGTCCCGCTTTAGGATCAAAGAAATTATCGCTTCCAACATTGTCGGGGGCAGGGTCCCCTCCTCTCTTGCCTCATTAAAGGTCCTCACCAGTCGCGGGGCCAACAGGTCTGCGTACTTCCTGTAGAACTCCACCGGGAATCCGTCCGGTCCCGGGGCCTTCCCCGCCTGCATGCTCCCCAAACCCTTGCTCAGCTCCTCCAATCCAATTGGTGCCCCCAAACCAGCCACCTCTTGCTCCTCCACCCTCGGGAATCTCAGCTGATCTAGGAATCGTCTCATCCCCTCGGCCCCCGCTGGGGGCTGGGATCTGTATAGCTCTTCATAAAAGGCCTTGAATACCTCGTTTATTTTCGTCGCACTCCGAACCGTGGCTCCCCTTCCATCTTTGACTCCCCCTATTTCCCTCGCTGCCATCCTCTTACGGAGCTGGTGTGCCAGCATCCGACTCGCCTTTTCCCCATACTCGTAGGTCGCCCCCTGCGATTTCCTCCACTGTGCCTCCGCCTTCCCTGTGGTCAACAGGTCAATCACCAACTTGTTCTTCAACGTCTTGTAGAACTCCACCGGGAACCCATCCGGTGCCTTACCTCACTGCATCTTCCCTATCGCTACCTTCACTTCCTCCACTCCCAATAGCTCCTCTAACCCTGCCCTCTCCGGCCATTCCAGTCGCTCCAGAAACTCTCTCATCTTCGACTCCTCCGGCGGCTCCGTCTTATACAAACACCTATAAAAGTCCTCAAACACCTTATTCACCTGCTCTAGAGCCACCACCATCCCTCAGTTTCCATCCCCAATCCCCATGGTCTCCCTTGCCATTGCCTGCTGACAGAGCTGGCCCGCCAGCAATTGACTGGTCTTCTTTCCATACTCCTACGCCACCACCCAAGGTCGTCTCAACTGCTGAACTGCCCTCCCAGTAGATAAGAGGTCAAACTTCGTCTGGAACTCCTTCCTCTTCACCAATAGCTCTGGATCCTCCACCACCTCGCCTTGCTCCTGTTCACTAGCCAACAGTATGTTTGCTAGCGCGGTGGCTCCTGTCAGAGCCCCCCTCCCCCACATGGAAAACAAAATCACACCAAACCACACCCTCCAAACCCTCCAGGCTAACAAACCCCAACCCAAACTCCCATTACATCAAAAACAGAGTTAACTAGAACACCAATACAAGAAACAAAGAACCCAACAAAAGAGAAAGAAAGAAAAACTCAGTCAAAACCCATCCAAAGTCCAAATTCCGTCCAATCCCAGGCCTTCTGCCTTCACAAACGCCTCCGCCACCATCTCAAAGTAATAGTCTCTGCTATTGTGCGTGACCCGCAGCTTCGCTGGGTAGACCACACCAAACCGCACGTTGCGCTTGTACACCAACACCTTGCCCCACCTGAAGGCCGCCCGCATCCTTTGCCAACTCCACTGTCAAGTTCTAGTATATACATATACCTTTGCCTTCCCACTCCACCTCACAGTCTGCTTCGCCCATCTCAGCACTCCTTTGCCTGGAAATTATGGGAACAGACGATCGCCTCCCTCGGTTCGTTCGTCCTCGGTTTCGGCTGGAGAAACCGGTGGGTCCTGTCCAATTCGTACTGGGAAGGCTCCTCCCCCCTCCTCCATCAACGCTAGCATAGCGGCAAAGTATTCTGTAGGCCTCCGGTCTCCACCCCTTCAGACACACCCACGATCCTCAGATTATGTCTTTGCGACCTGTTCTCTGCGTCTTCTACCTTGGCTCTCAGCCCTCTGTTAATCTCTGCCACCCTCCATCGAGGTGAACTGGTCATTGTGCCGTGATAAGACCTCCTACATTCCTTTCATTTTCTCCCCCTACTCCTGCATTGCCATTGAATTTCTCATCAACTCCCCTCTCATCGGGGCAAGGGTCTCACCCACCCACGTCTTAAGCGAAGCCATCATCATTGTCTGATACTTTTCAGAATGCTTTGAAAACAACCGTTCAAACTCTCCAGCCATCACCGTCGTCATCTTCTCCACCTGACGGGCGCTCTCCAGCCATCTTTCCTCCTGCTGTCCCCTTCATCATGCTCAGCGGCAGACATTTGCTCACTGCCTTCTTCCCTGGATTCTTTACGATTTTTGACATTCTGTGAATGCCCAAACCTTCCCCACAGCTCCTTACGGACAAATCTTCCCCAAAAACTCGGCTTATAGGGCCAACAAAAAGACTGCTCTGGCAGGAGCCACCAAACATGCGATCTCCACCTACATGTCGCAACTGGAAGTCATGATTTGTACTTTAATAGGTTGTGGTAATGCCAACATGGTTTTCTTATTCTTATTCTTTATTTTTCTTTTATATACTGAATTTATGAATCCTATAACATATAATAAATTTTAGAAATGTTTGACTTCAGGCTATCTGTTCAAAATACTGGCAATCCAAAGACTCATTTCCCTCTTACAGGTATAAGTTTCTAATTAACATTAGACTTTGTGACCTAAAAGGAATGAGCTATACCAAAGTTCTCCTGCAGACTGTCCTGAAAAAGACAATTACGAAAGGGTTATCAAAAAATTGTTCATTTAAGTAATGTAATGCCTTTAATGCAGAAATGCATCTGAGATGTTTTACTGAGAAAAATGAGAAACATTCTGTTATATACAATGCATTGCATAGTACAACACATGTCATAAAGCAGAATGTCCTTGAAGATGCTGTTAGTAATACTACAATATGTTTATTCAACCTGTGTAAAACAGTCTTCAATTATCCTCTCAAAATCTTTCATATATTTGAAAGCCTCTGTTGAAAACCTCATTTCAGTTCCCCCAAATTTATGGCAGGAGAATAGTTATTATCTGAAGACATATCCACACCAGCACTAAGATCACCTGTTTCAATCTTGTAACATTGCCCAACCACCCATGCATCAGCTCATTTGCTGAAACCCTCGTATTCCAACATATTCCTGGTGGCCTCCCACATTCTACCCCCTATAATCTTGAGGTCAAACAGAACTCTTACTGCTGGTGTCTTTTCTCACAGCTAGTCCCATTCACCTGTCACCCCTTTGCTTGCTGACCTGCATTGGCTCCAGGTCAAACAAAGTCTTCATTTTAAAATTCCCATTCTGTTTTCAAATCTCTCCATTGGCTTACTTTGCCCTGTCTCTGTAATCTCCTCCAGCTCCTACCATACATGTGCTCATTTAATTCAGGCCTCTTGAGTATACTCAATTTTAGTTGCTCCACCATTGGTGATCCTACGTTCAGCTGCCCACCGTGGAAGCTCTGGAATTATTAAAGCATCATTGAGCCTTTAAGTGTGTAAGCAGGTTTAAAACTTAAATGATAAAACTAACATACTAAATGATTGCCACCCAAAGGTATTAGGAGATTTGACAAACTTAATGACTGACATAATTTGTGATGAGGTTCTAGACCAACTCGGAACCAACTAATTAAAAAAGAAAAAAAAAAAAGGTGAGGTGGGGTTACTGGGTTACGGGGATAGGGTGGAGGCATGGGCTTAAGTCGGGTGCTCTTTCCAAGAGCCGGTGCAGACTCGATGGGCCGAATGGTCTCCTTCTGCACTAAATTCTATGATAATTCCAAAGCTTGGATAAAATACTGGCCGTCACCATAAAGGCCTTAGTGGATACAGGGGAGATGCCACTGGACAGGTGCCTTTTTAAAAAAAAAAATCTGAGTAACTAGCCTTGCATCAATAACTGGCAAGTAATGAAATGGATTGTTAAGAACAAACTTGGGAGTTAGCAGATGAAAATAACCTAGTAAGTACCAGTCAGCAAGGTTTCAAAAGGTTATGAGGATGGTTTGTATTCCCTTGAGTTTAGAAGGTTGAGGGATGATCTAATCAAGTTCTTTAAAATTATAGAACAAATCAACAGGCTAGATACAGCAAAACTATTCTCTTTGTTGTGAAAATGCAAAACAAGGGAGTAACTTGTCCTTAAAGTTAGAGCTAGACCATTTGGGAGTGAAACTGAGAAGTGCAGGTTAGCGGAAAGCAGGAGCTCTGTCACCCCGCCCGCCCCATCCCCCTGATCCAACCTCCTCACGCACTCCCCAAAAGGCTGTGGACAGTGAGTGAAATGTAATTTTCAGGAGTCAGATTGCTGGACTTTTGTTAAGAAGGGATATGAAGAAAAGAAAGGCGAGTTGGATTGAGGGACAGATCTGTCATGATTGCAAGGTGGAACAAGCTTGAATGGCCTATTCCTGTTTTTGTGTTTCTGAAGGAAGAAATCCTTTCTGATCAACTCCCTTAACTTTTTTGAGGAAACAAATCTCTTGTACAACATGCCTAAATTTTTTCAATGGCTGCACACGTTTAAATATGCACATCAGGGTATTGCACCTCCAAAAATTCATGACCATGGAGAATTGCTTGTCATTTTCTCAGTCTTTTTAAAATGAAGACACCCATTAATTATCTGATTGACTACGTGACAATGATTCAGAAGTTAAAACAAAGCATCCTTTCATTTGTTGCCAAAGCCACAATTCGCAAACTAGCAAGTGCAATTTAAAACAACCAAATGTGATTAAATTTTTCTAACTGCCATTTTCCTTTTTGACTCTAAGGCAAATACTAAACATATGTCACTCCAGATTGCTTGGGGGTTGAATTTGCTTTCCTCTGACCCGATCACAAATTTCAGGGTTGAGGATGCATTGAAAATGTTGGGTAGTCACCCTTTGTTGTTGTAATTGGAATGTCTATGTTACTAGAGTGGGGATGGTTGCAGCGCCTTGCCACACTATAAGTTGCCTGGCTCTGCTTGAAGATGCTAAAAATAATCAAAACTCAAATTTATTATTTTCCCAATTAAATTGATTGCCCAGGGATAAACAAACCTTTGATTTGACAGCAGATCACACTAGTTTGCATACAGGCATGCATAACACTGGTACAAGGGAGGTGGAACTGACAAGAACTTTGGCGGATGATAATCCTGCTACTGATAACTCTTCTTTTGAATTGTATTGTAAAGGTGGACACAAGAAATACCAGTCCATGTTTCCGGCAAGAATTGAAAGATCAAAAAAATTGGGATGTGATTCAGCCTAACTGGGTCGGTCTTAAATTTTATCCTTGCCCACCCGATTACATAACCAGAATATTGCTTGGCAGCTGAACTTTGGGAATGGCATTTATGAACAGCATGTGTGTCGGTGGTGGAGGGAGTGAATGTTTGTGGATGGGGTACCAATCAATTGGCAGCTTTGTTCTGGATGGTGGGAAGATTCTTGAGTGTTGTTGGAGCTGCCCTCATCCAGGCAAGGAGAGAGTATTCCATCACACTCCTGACTTTTGCCTTGTAGATTGTGGGCCGGTTTTGGGGAGTCAAGAGCTGAGTTATTTACTGCAGAATTCCTAGGTTCTGAACTGCTCTTGTAGCCTCAGTATTTATATGGCTAGCCCAGTTAGGTTTCTGGTCAGTGCTGACCCCCAAGATGTTGATAGTGGGGGATTCAGCGATGGTAATCCCATTGAATGACAATGGTTAGATTCTCTCTTGTTGGAGATGGTTATTGCATTACACTTGTGTGACGTGAATGTTACATGCCACTTGTCAGCCCAGCGTGGACATTATCCAGGTCTTAATCATAGAATTTTTAAAATAGAAGTATAGAATATACAGTGCAGAAGGAGGCCATTCGGGCCATCCAGTCTAAACCGGCCCCTGAAAGAGCACCCTACCTAAGCGCTCACCTCCACCTTATCCCTGTAACCCAGCAAACCACCTAACGTTTGGTCACTACGGGGCAATTTAGCGTGACCAATCCACCCAACACGCACATCTATGGACTATGGCAGAAAACCCACGTGGACACGGGGAGAACGTGCAGACTCCGCACAGACAGTGATCCAAGCTGGGAATCGCACCCGAGTCCCCGGCGCTGTGAAGCAATAGTGATAACCATTGTGCTACTGTGCACTTCAGCCTTATCTTATACATAGATATATTAGGCATTGAGGGTGGGCAATATTTGTGGAGTCTCCTCCAATGAGTTGTTTAATTGTCCACCACAACTCGCAGCTGGATGTGACAGGACTGCAGAGCCTCGACCTGATCGTTGGTTATGGAATCACTTATGTGATAATCAGGAGATTTCCTTGCCCATGTTTGACGTGATACCATGAGAGCATATGAGGACTCCCAAGGTAACTCGCTCTTGACTGTATACCATTTTACCTCCACCTCTGCTGGATCTGTCCTGCTACTAGTACACATCTCCAGGGGTGGTAGTGGTGGTATGATTCCGTGAGTATTACCATATCAGATTGGACTAGGCTGTGAGTCACCTCTCCCAATTTTGGCACATGCACCCAGATATTATTAAGGAGGACTTTGTAAGATCCAGAGGGCTGAGTTTGCAGTTGCTGTTTACGGTGCCAAGGCCGATGCCAGGTTGTCCATTCGGTTTCATTCCTTTGATACTTTGTGGCAGTTTGGTACAACTGAGTCAACCACATTGCTGTGCGACTGGAGTCACATATAGGCCAGGCCAGGTTAGGATGACAGATTTCACTTCCCGACTGGACATTAGTGAACCAGACGTGTTTTACGACAATCAACAATCATTATACTTTTAATTACAGATTTATTGAATTCAAATTACACCAACCTCCATGGTGGGATTCGAATCTGGATCTCCGAATTGGTAGTCCAGCGACAATATTACTATGTCACTGCCTCCCCGAGAAAAAACTGACAGAAGCTTTTTGCATCTGCACATGCACGATGAAATGCAGAAATCCGCAAGGTGCTGTCAGTGATACCTTGCTCATCTACAGGGTGTGTAGTTGCAGTCATAGAATTTACAGTGCAGAAAGAGGCCATTCGGCCCATCGCATCTGCACTGGCTCTTGGAAAGAGCACCCTACTTAAGCCCACGCCCCCACCCTGTCCCGTAACCCCACCTATCCTTTTTGGACTCTTAAGGGCAATTTATCATGGCCAGTCAACCTAACCTGCACATCTTTGGACTGTGGGAGGAAACCCACGCAGACACTGGGAGAACGTGCAGACTCCGTACAGACAGTGACCCAAGCCGGGAATCGAACCTGGGACCCTGGAGCTGTGAAGCAACTGTGCTACCGTGCTGCCCTATGAATTTGTTTTTGCTGGAAAATTTGCCAGTGCCAGTCTTTGCCAGTGGAATCAAAATAGGATCACTGATTTGGCCTGAACATAAAACTAATTACCCATTATTATTTCTGTAAAGACCATTCTCTCAGGAGAAAATTTAAATTTGAACATTTTTTGAAAGAAATTCTAGTTCAGTTTTTCTTTTTAATTCTAAATTTGGCCCAAGCTTTATTTGCTTTCTGTACAATTATTTAAGTGTGATTTACATTTGCTATGTTTTACTTCCTGCATTGTTGCCTCCCTTCAACCTGATTGGTTGATCATTCTTGCTGCCTGACTTTCCATAGCCCCAGTAGATCCCTGTAGAACTGTGATAGGCAACCTAGGTTATGAGTGTGCTGCACGAGTCACCCTAATTCATCTTTGGGCTGCAAGATTGAAATCCAGCATGTTTATGAACTATGACCTCTGAATAAGATTGAATACATATAATACATGCTGAATATTTGAAAAGTTATAGAAAATGCTTAATCATTCATATATTAATCGAACTGTCATCAACTTCAAGTGGTAAAAGCAAAATACATATTTACACTTGATTGGATGCAGAGGGGGTGCATGGCTCTTGGGGTCAATGTTATGTGCAATCAGCATACACCTCACTTCACCTGCTCTTGCTTTACATGTGTATCACTTCAGTTATACTGGTAGGAAAAAAACTGCGCAAATGAAAATAAGTGGAATGTGGCAACGCTGCGTGTGGGCAGTGATCAACGAAGTGTCTCGTGGGCCACACTCAGAACCCTGATAGCCTGCATGTGGCCCCGGGGCCACAGGTTTCCCACCACTGCTGTAGAAGATGCCAAATTCCAATTGTTGTTAGACCAAGGAAAGTCTGCAGTCTAGAAACCTATAGAACTTTGGGAACCTTTTAACTGTTGTTCCTTAACTGTTGATTGTAAAATCTGTGCCCACGAATCGTGCCCATAAAATCGAATGCGAAATGTTTACAAGAAGATCACCATAATACCAGTACCAAAGAAGACAAGGTCGCCTGCCTCAACGACTACCGTTTGTTATCATGAAATGCTTCGAGACGGATCAATGCCAGCTTCCCAGAAGGTCTCGATCCACTGCAGTTTGCCTATCACCGCAACCGGTCCCCGGCTCCACAATCAACACTCGAACACCTCAACAACAAGGACACCTATGTGAGACTGCTGTTCATAGACTACAGCTACGCCTTCAACACCATTACCCCGACAAGACTAATAACCAAACTCTGCAATCTTGGACTTGACCCCTCCCTGTGCAGCTGGATCCTTGACTTCCTCACCAACAGACTGCAATCTATCAGGATAGGCAACAGAACCTCTTCCACAATAGCTCTCAACACCAGGGCCCCGCAAGGATGTGTGCTCATTCCTCTACTGTACTCCCTATACACACACAACTGTGTGGCAAGATTTAACTTCAATTCAATCTATAAGTTTGCAGATGATACGACTGTGGTGCGTCATATCTCAAACAACGACGAATCAGACGACAGAAGGGAGATAGATCACTTGGTTGCATGGTGTACTGAAAACAACCTCTCCCTAAATGTCGGAAAGGCTAAGGCACTGATCATCGACTTCAGGAAGCGTAGCATGACACATGCTCCCGCCTGCATCAATGGCTCCGAAGTGCAGATGGTCGATAGTTTTAAGTTCCTGGGGATCACCATCACCAACAGTTTGTCCTGGTCCACTCACGTTGATGCAAGAGTCAAGAAAGCCCAAGAACGTCTCTACTCCCTACGGAAGCTTAAGAAATTTGGCATGTTTGCATCGACTCTCAGAAACTTCTACAAATGTGCGATAGAGAGCATCCTATCCGTCTGCATCACAGTTTGGTATGGCAACTGCTCGGTCCAAGATCGCAAGAAACTGCAGAGTGTTAGCCCAACGCATTACACAAACCTCGCATTGATCCTGTATACACCTCCCGCTGCCTCAGGAAGGCAGTCAGCATTATCAGAGACCCCTCCCACCCAGGCATTCCTTGTTCCAGACCTTTCCATCAGGCAGAAGATATAGAAGTCTGAAGACCCGCACATCCAGACATAGGAACGGCTTCTTCCCCACAGCTACAAGACTCCTCAACAACTCCCCCTCGAACTGATCTGTTCCCTGTAAGAACACTATTCACGATGCCCTATGCTGCTCTTGCTCATGTATTTGTTTTGTTTGGCCCCTTGTTCCGCACTGTAACCAATTACTCTTGTCGATGTACTATTTGTCAATGTACTCTATTGATTATTCTTTTTGTCTACTATGTACGTACTGTGTACGTTCCCTCGGCCGCAGAAAAATACTTATCACTGTACTTCGGTACATGTGACAATAAATCAAATCAAAAATCAAAATCAAATGCCTGCAAAGATTACCTGGGGAAGAACCTGCCATTCTGGCTGGTGCCTGTCTTAAGCTGGCACTTTTAAAAACAAAACTGAGGCTAGGTGCTAGTGAGTTATTGCTATGGAGTTGTAGTTATAACTTGCTGCTTTGGATTGTCAAAGAAGGGTTCTCCCAAACCTATCTCATCTGTAGGATCTTGCTGGCTGTGCTACTCACATAATTTAACCATCTCACAGTAACTCTAATGAAATAATATATCACAATTGACATGAGGCAATAACACTTGAACTAGAAGGCACACTCTTCAGATATAGTATACAATGGAAATTAGACAGAAAATTTAAATGGCAATGGTGAGGTGGGAGCAGAAAAATCTTTTTTTCACGTTTTATGCTATAGAATTATTTAAATTGAAACTTCAATTAAATTTCCGTTAACAGCTGTTTGGGATGCAGGTTTTTTGTGTTGCTGGAAAAGATTAATGTTTGCACCAGATGGTGTGATGAAGGAGGTGCTGGCATTGGACATTCAGCAGCTCGGGCAGCTTGGACTGTAGATTTATTTAATGTTGGTCATTGAAGAATTACAATTGGGAAAACCTTCCTGGGTGCTTATTCACCAACCATTTGCTTCAGCTAAATGTGGAAATTAAAAGGCGAGAATTCATTTTGTAGAATAATTGAGAAAACAGAAGATTATGGAGAAGCAGGATAGAAGAGCAAACAAAATAACTTTGTTACACAAGAAGCCAGTAGCTGCCAATCCACTGTGGGTGTGCAGCAAAATGTTAATATTTTATAATGTACATAACTGCAAAGCAGTTTTGGGAAGGAGAAAAAGTTAATTGCAGCCTAAGCAACTTTCTGAAAGTAGTATTGAAGTCGATCTGTAAGGGGAGTAGCTTTCAGGATCACACTGGCGTTTACTTTTTTTCCTCATGTCAATGTTGTAATTTGGTATATTGTATTGATGGACAGAATGGGGCAAACATGAGAGGCAAGATCCCACAACATTGAGATGATGGTGTAGATTAAGGGAGTAGTGCTGATCAGGATGTTTTAAAACATTTTTTCATGGGACGTGGGTGTTGCTGGCTGGGCTTATCCCCATTTGCTCTTGAGGGGGCAATTAAGAGTCAACCACATTGCTGAGGGTCTGGAGTCACACATAGGCCTGACCAAGTAAGGATGGCAGATTTTCTTTCCTGAAGGACATTAGTGAAATAGATGGGTTTTTACAACAATCGGCAATGGTTTCATGGTCATCATTAGACTTTTTATTGAATTAAAATTTCACCATCTGCAGTGGTGGGATTCGAACCCGGCTCCTCAGAGCATTACCCTGGACTTCTGTTTTACTAGTCCAGTGACAATACCACTACGCCACCATTTCCCCATAATATCCACACAAACCACACCGGCAATGTGGTGTCTTATTCTAATAACTGTTTTGAAGGATGGAACACCTGATCATTCAGCAATTCCTTAGTACTGTACTGAATTTTTACAAACTCTTGACTACCAGGGATGCAAAGGCCAGAATACCGGCTTCTTTCGCCTCCTGCACTCCCGGCTCCTCTGCCACCCCAAATATTGCGAGCCCCAAGCCCGGTTTGACCCTGGAACCTACCACCCTCGACACCATCCTCGCTACACCCTTCCAAAAGTCCTCCAGTGCTGGGCAGGCCCAGAACATGTGGGCGTGATTTGCTGGGCTCCCTGAGCACCTAGCACACCTGTCCTCTCACCCAAAGAACCAGCTTATCTTTGCCCCGGTCATGTGAGCCCTATGCAGCACCTTAAATTGTACGAGGCTGAGCCTCGCGCAAGAGGAGGAAGAGTTCGCCCTCCCCAGGGCATCTGCCCACATCCCCTCATCATTCTCCTCACCCAACTCCTCCTCCCACTTACCCTTTAGCTCCTCCACCAAGGCCTCATCCTCCTCCTGCATCACCTGATACGTTGCCGAGATCCTTCCCTCTCCAACCCACACCCCCGACACCACCCTGTCCTGGACCCCCCGTGCCGGCAGCAGTGGGAACTCCACCACCTGCCGCCGAACAAACGCCCTTACCTGCATATATCTGAAGGTGTTCCCCGGGGGGAGCCCAAATTTCTCCTCCAGCTCACCCAGGCTCGCGAACTTCCCGTCCACAAACAGGTCCCCCATCCTTCTAATACCTACCCTGTGCCAGCTCAGAAACCCTCCATTCATCCTCCCCGGGACAAACCGGTGGCTCCCCCGAATCGGGGACCACACCGAGGCCCCCACTTGCCCCCTGTGGCTTCTCCATTGCCCCCAAATTTAGAGGGTAGCCGCCACCACCGGGCTCGTGGTGTACTTCGTTGGAGGAAACGGCAGCGGCGCCGTCACCAGCGCCTCCAGGCTCGTGCCCACACAGGACGCCATCTCCAGCCTCTTCCTCGACTCAATCAATGCCATGGCCAGGGGTTCAATCGCCAGTGCAAAGAGCAGGGGGAACAGGGGACACCCCTGCCCTGTCCCCCAGTGTAGCCGGAAATACTCCGACCTCCTTCTGTTCGTGGCCACACTCGCCACCGGGGCCTCATACAGCAGCCTCACCCACCTGACAAACCCCTCCCCGAACCTTTCAAAACACCTCCCACAGGTACCTCCACCTTCACCGCCAGGCCCAGGATCTCGTCCTCGTTCTCCGAGACCTTCTGCCGGACCTCCTGGATCGCCGCCCCTTGGGCCGTTTGGGTCTCCAGCAGCTTATCGATTGAAGCCTTCATTGGCTCCAGCAGCTCTGCTTTTGTTCCTTAAAACAGCGCAGGAGAAGCTCCTGCTGCTCTTGTGCCCACTGTCTCCACGCTGCCTGGTCTCCACCCGCCGCCATCTTGGTCCTCCTCCCTCGCACCTTTCTTTGCTTCAATGCCACTTTTTAAATCGCCCCACTCCTGGTCCACTCCATACACTATCGGGGGAATGTTGCTATCCCCTTCCCACACCGGGAAACGTCGAACAAGCGCCGTTACGGGCCCTGAAAAGAGCCCAAAAGTCCGTTTTTAGCGGGAGCTGCCGAACGTACAACTTAGCTCCACACAGCTGCAACCGGAAGTCCTGATCAAAATTTTAAAGATACAGTGTTAAAGGGAACAGAAATGATGTGATGGATTGAGAGAAACTATTTCCACTGTTTGGGAAATCTAGGACTTGGGGTTTTAGTCTAAAAATTAGAGCCAGACCTTTCAGGAATGAAACACTTATACTGAAAGGGTGGTAGAAGTTTGGAACTCTTCGGCAAATGGCAATTGATGCTAGCTAAGTTGGTAATTTTAAATTTGAGATTCAGAGATTTTTAACTGAAGGAAGTTTTTTTTTTTAACCTAAAGGTATTAGGAATGTCAGACTAAGGCAGGTAGATGGAGTTAGGTCACAGATCAGCCATGATCTCATTGGATGGTGGACAGACCTGAAGGGATAAATTACCATGTGCTGTTCCTGTGTTCTTATTGCTAAGAAAAAGGAATTGATTTGAATAACTTTAATTAAGCAGCTTTGAATTAAGAGTAAGCTGTAGCTGGTCCCACCAATTACATTCCACCCCTTCTGTTCCTAATTTACATCAGCGACTTTAGAATTAAGAAATAGAACTTTAATGAATATAATTTATTTGAATTAGGAGCCAATTAAGTGAAACAGTCAAGGATAAAATGTTGATAAATTCTGTAATTGGATGAAACAATGGCTGGTGAGATTGAATATCAAAAAGTGCAAAGTATAATAATAATCGCTTGTCACAAGTAGGCTTCAATGAAGTTACTGTGCAAACCCCTAGTCGCCACATTCCGGCGCCTGTTCAGGGAGGCCGGTACGGGAATTGAACCCGCGCTGCTGGCTTGTAATGCTGAACCTTGAAGGTTTAGCCCACTGTGCTAAACCAGCCCCATAACTGTTCAGTGTAAAACTTGTTTCAAACCTTCGGTTGTTAAATTTATTCATTGCAAAGTTAATCAAGATTTAGTGGTATTAGTAGATTTGCCACTTAATTGGGTCAATTTGGCCAGGGAATATGCAATTGAATAGTTTTGTATACCAGAAGTACACATAGGTACTATTGCAAGAATGTGATAATTTACTGGCCCAATGATTTGCATGAATTTCCCAAGCTCCATGCTCGTGAGACGCATCGGCATAACGCAACACTTTGTTGTATTAGATTTTTTGGACTATCTCCACTTTCTCATTATCGAACATTAAGTCTGCCTCACATCAACCATATCACTTGCTATATAACCCTTGATTCATCAAACATAGCAAATGATATCCTGCTGCCATCCTACCAAATAAGCCTCCTCCATACTTCAGGTTCCTGACTCCGCAAACCTGTCTGTGTATGTTCACCATCAAACATTAGGTTGCATCATTTCTCGTCAGGCTGGTAATGGGACTGAAGAAAGATTTTTCCTTTGAAGGTTGAGTGTACACAATTGAGGAAACCGAAATGTAATTGCAGGTGGTTCAGCGGAATATATGATCTTATTTGAAAATATGGCTCTTGTGATTTCACAACTTGATTCCTGTGGGAGGCTGGAAATGGTAGAGCTGGGGGTCATGTACAAAGAACAAAGAACAAAGAAAAGTACAGTACAGGAACAGACCCTTCGGCCCTCCAAGCTTGCGCCGTATCCCTCTATTCCCATCCTATTCATGTATTTGTCAAGATGCCCTTTAAACGCCACTATCGTCCCTGCTTCCACCACCTCCTCCGGCAGTGAGTTCCAGGCACCCACCACCCTCAAATTTGACTCGTACATCTCCTCTAAACCTTGCCCCTCGAACCATGCCCCCTAGAAATTGACCCCTCTACCCTGGGAAAAAGTCTCTGACTATCCACTCTGTCTATGCCCCTCATAATTTTGCAGACCGCTTATCAGGTCGCCCCTCAACCTCCTTCGTTCCAGTGAGAACAAACCAAGTTTATTCAACCTGCACACTTAAGGTTTAAAGAATATCAGCTAGAGACACTCAATGCTGGTTGAGAAACACTTGATTTGGCTGAGCTGTTGCCTTGGGCAACTGTGTTTAAAGTACAGCAGAGTTCTCCCTCCTATTTTTTCTTAATGTATTTGCAGAAATGGTCCATGAACAACGGGTGGATAGCATCCCGAGGAGGTTCTAGATCTCAATTTTGATAGAGGGGGAGGTTGCCTTTGTCCACAGCTGGTGAGGCAAAGGATGTCAAACTCTTGGGCTAGTCTTCAAAGATTGTATGGTGAGCATGAAGGATAGTTTAGAGGGAAATAATTTCTAACTTCTCACATTTGGTGGATAAGTTGGAGGATTCCCAAATGTATAAAGTGCTATTGTAAGCATACTGAAGTATTCAGTCTGCCTGGAAGTAGGAGTGATTCCAAGGACATCTTCTGATTTGAGATATATTCTGAACATAACTGCAAGTCAGGATGAGCATTACTGCTCGTTGGTTTCCCTACTGGGCTGGGTCATAAAGTCGTGCATTATATCTATGAGCTCTCACTCTGCACTATTTCATTTTTACTTATTTTATATTTGAGCAATAAAGTTTGGCCTAAGGAATGTGTGGCATATTATTGGAAACGAAGAGTTTAGAGGGATGTGAGTCTTTAAATACATAAATTACTACAGGTAATATCACGGATTAAAAGAGGAATAAACTCAAGTATGAGGGTTTAATTCTGGAGGGATAGAATTGAAAGTAGAGAAGTCATGCTAAACTTGTATAGAATTTTGGTTTGGAGTTTTGCTTGCCTTATTATAAAATAATATAGTCGCTCCCCAGTCTGCAAAAACAAATTTACAGTATAAAAATGAACTTTAACTCTGACAGGAATAAGTGAACAGGCTGGATCTCATTTCTCTTTAAAAAGAGATTGCTTGGGGTGAACTCATTGAGGTCTTCAAAATTATGAAAGGTTTTGATAGACTAGATACTGAGTGTCTTCCCCCTTTGTTCTGATGATGGAGGAAAAATATCCAATGGAATGTACACACACAAATATTGGACTTTAAAAGACCTGAAGTCGATAAATGGTTGCCACCTCTGGGCGAACCCTGACAGTGACCCTCTCAAAGCGAACTTAATTTTCTCCAGACCTAGAAAGCTCGCCATATCCGATAGCCAGGCCTCCGACTTCGGAGGTTTGGAGTCCCTCCATGCCAACATAATTCGTTGCCGGGCTACCAGGGAAGCAAAGGCCAAAACGTCAGCCTCTCTCTCTCCTCCTGGACTCCCGGGTCCTCCGAAACCCCAAAAATAGCCACCTCTGGACTCATCACCACCCCTGTTTTCGGTACCCGGGACATAACATCCGCGAACCCCTGCCAGTACCCCCTGAGTTTTGGGCATGCCCAAAACATGTGGACATGGTTCGCCGGCCCTCCCGAACATCTGGCGCACCTGTCCTCCAATCCGAAAAATTTACTCATCCCGGCCACTCGTGGGCCCGGTGGACGACCTTGAATTGAATCAGGCTGAGCTTGGCGCATGTTGCAGTCGCGTTTACCCTACTCAACGCCTCCGTCCATAAGCCCTCTTCCATCTCACCCCCGAGCTCCTCTTCCCACTTAAGCTTCAGCTCCTCGATCTGTGTCTCCTCTGCTTCCATAAGTTCCTTATATATATCCGAGACCCTCCCCTCCCCCACCCATCCACTGGACACTACCCTGTCCTGGATCCCCCTAAGTGGCAGGCGTGGGAAGGATGGAATCTGTCTGCGTAGAAAGTCCCGCACCTGCAAGTCCCTCTCGCATTCCCTCTCGCCAGCCCAAATTTCTCCTCTAACGCCCTCATGCTCGGGAAGCTCCCTTCCAAGAACAAATCTCCCATCCTCTCAATCCCAGCCCTCCGCCATATTCTGAACCCACCGTCCATATTCCCCCAGGCAAACCGGTGATTGTCGCAAATTGGGGACCAAACCAATGCTCCCACTCTCCCCACGTGCCTTCTCCATTGGCCCCAGATCCTCAAAGTCGCCACCACTATAGGGCTGGTGGAGTACCGTGCCGGTGGGAGCAGCAGGGGTGCCGTGACCAGGGCTGCCAAACTGGTGCCCCTGCACGAAGCGGCCTCCATTCGCCCCCAAACCGACCCCGCATCCCCCATCCACTTCCTTATCATAGCTATGTTGGCCGCCCAGTAGTAGTTACTAAAGGTTGGCAGCACCAGCCCCCCCTCCCCTCGGTTCCTCTCGAGCATCAATCTCTGCACCCACGGGGACTTCCCCGCCCATACGAATCCCATAATCATTGACCTTCTTGAAAAAAGACCACGGAATGAAAATGGGGAGACCCTGGAAGACGAACAGGAATCTCGGGAGGATTGTCATTTTAACCGTCTGCACTCTCCCCGCAAGTGTCAGTGGGAGCGCATCCCACCTCCGGAACTCAGCCCTTATTTGCTCTACCAACCGAGATAAGTTCAACTTGTGCAGACGGCCCCAGTCCTGCGGTATCCCTAAGCATCTAAAGCTGTCCCCTACTAACCTGAACGGCAGCCCCCTCAACCTACCCTTCTGGCCCCTCGCCTGGACTACAAACAACTCACTCTTTGCCATGTTCAGTTTGCACCCCGAGAACCGGCCGAATTCCTTCAGGATCCCCATGATTTCATCCGTCCCAGCCACTGGATCCGTGACGTATAAGAGGAAGTCGTCGGCATACAATGAAACACTATTCCACCCCACCCCCCACTATATCAAAAGGGGGTTAAAAGCTAGCTGGGAGCTGCCCACAACCTTCCTGCCGGTCTGTCTGTGTGTATGTGTTGTGAGGAAAAGCAGCTGAAGTTTTCCACACTGGTCTGATACAGTATCAGAAGCTGCCGCCTTGCAAAAAGGATCAGCCACTTTTTACAGGAATGTCTAAAATTAGGCAGAGCAAGGCAGGCAGTGCAGGAATATCTTGCACATCAAGGGGCAAAAAACATTTGTAGCGTTGGTATACAGACCACCAAACTACAGTGATAATGTTGGGAATAGCATTAGATAAGAAATTAGACATGCATGTGATAAAGGAACATCTGTGATTATGGGTGACTTTAAACTGCATGTAGATTGGGTGACTCAAAAGAGTACAATAAAGGAGGAATTTCTGCAGTGTACGCGGGATGATGTTTTTGGACCAGTTATGTTGAGGACCCAGCCATCTTGGACTGGGTGTTGTGCAATCCGAAAGAATTAGTTGACAACCTAGTTGTGAGAGGAACCTTAGGGATGAGTGATATGATAGAATTCTTTATCATGGTGGATAGTGCGATAGTTGATTCTAAGACCATGGTCCTGAATCTCAATAAAGGTAACTATGAGGCATTCAAGGAACGAATGGGTGAACTCAAAAAGTTGTTTATTCCTATTTGGCGCAAGAGTAGAAAGGGAACCATGACCAAACCATGGCTTACAAGGAAAATGTGAGGTAGTATTAGATTCAAAAAAGAGGCATACAAGTTGGCAAGAAAAAGGAATAGACCTGAGGATTGAGAAGGGATTGATTAAGAAGGGAAAAATACAATATGAAAGCAAGCTAGCCGGAAACTTACAAACTGACTGTAAAAGTTTCTATACGTATGTAAAGAGAAAAAAATTGCTAAAAATAAATGTAGGCCCCTTACAGTCAAAAGTGGGGAATTCAGAACCGGGAATAAAGAAATGGCTGAGGAGCTAAATTAGTACTTTGCTTCTGCCTTCGCAAAGGAAGATATGAACAATGTATCGGAAGTTTTGAGAAGCATAAGTTTCAGTGAGGAGCTGCAGGAAATTAGTAATAGTAAATAAATGCTTTGGGGGAAATTATGGGATTGAAGGCGGACAAATCTCCAGGGCTTGATAATCTTTATCCCAGAGTACTTCAGGAACTAGCCCTATAAATAGTAGATCTACTGGTGGTCATTTTCCAAAATTCTTTGGACTCCGGAATGGTTCCTACAAATTGGAGGGTAAGGAATGTAACCCCGTTAATCAAGAAGTGAGGTGGGGAGAAAACAGAGAACTATAGACCAGTGAGCGTAACATCGGTAGTAGGGAAGTTGCTGGAGTCAAGGATCAAGGATTTCACCGCACAGCATTTGGAAACCAGTGGTGTAATCAGCCAAAGTCAGCATGGATTTAAGAAAGGAAAATCATGCTTGACAAATCAACTAGAATTCTTTGAAGATGTAACTGGTAGAGTTGACCAGGGAGAACCAGTGCATGTGGTTTATTTAGACTTTCAGAAGACTTTAGACTAGGTCTCACATAGCAGATTAATATGTAAAGCTAAAGCGCATGGGATTATGGGTTGTGTCTTGAGATGGATAGGAAGCAAAAACTTGGAAGAAATGGGTATTTTTCTGAATGGCAGGCCGTGACTAGTGGGGTACCATAGGGATCTGTGCTAGGACCCCAACTGTTCACATTATATATTAATGATTTGAATGAGAAACTAAATATATTATATCCAAATTTGCAGGTGATACAATGTTGATTGGGAGGGTGAGCTGTGAGGAGGATACAGCAATGCTTCAGTGGGATTTGGACAGGCTGAGTGAGTGGGCACATGCATGGCAGATGCAGTATTATGTGGATAAAAGTGAGGTTATCCGCTTCAATAGCAAATAATAGGAAGACAAATTATTATTTGAATGGGTGCAAATTGAGAGAGGTGGATACGCAGTAAGACCTTGGTGTCCTCATGCATCAGTTGCTGAAGGTAAGTGAGCAGGTACAGCAGGCAGTAAAGAAGCCAAATGGTATGCTGGCCTTCATAGTGAGAGGATTTGAATATAGGAATAAAGAAGTTAGGGCACTGGTAAGGCCACACCTGGAGTATTGTGTGCAGTTTTGGTGTCATCATCTGAGGAAGGATGTTCTTACTGTGGAGGGATTCAGCCAAGGTTTACCAGGCTGATTCCTGGGATGGCAGGGCTGTCATATGAGGCGAGACTAAATCGACTAGGGTTATATTCATTGGAGTTTAGAAGCGTCAGAGTAGATCTCGTAGAAACTTACAAATAAAAAAAAAGAAAATATTGAATTGAGGCATTTGTAATTTTAACAATTTTAAATATCAGGTTTCAACAAGAACACAACAATATAACCCCCCCTCCCCTAGTAACAAACTCCAGCCAACATGGCTTACACAAACCGTACCACCTTCCCCAGCCCCCCTTCCACTGGTTCTCCTGCCCTTAATTGCTCCCTCAATGCCAGCAAAACTAAAGAGCTGGTCATTGACTTCGGGAAGCAAAGTACTGTACACACCCCTGTCAGCATCAACGGGGCCAAGGTGGAGGTGGTTAGCAGTTTCAAATTCCTAGGGGTGCGTATATCTCCAAAAATCTGTCCTGGTCCACCCACGTCGATGCTACCACCAAGAAAGCACAACAGCGCCTATACTTCCTCAGGAAACTAAGGAAATTCGGCATGTCCACATTAACCCTTACCAACCTTTACAGATGCACCATAGAAGGCATCCTATGGGCTGCATCACAGCCTGGTATGGCAACTGCTCGGCCCAGGGCCGCAAGAAACTTCAGAGAGTTGTGAACACCGCCCAGTCCATCACACAAACCTGCCTCCCATCCATTGACTCCATCTACACCTCCCGCTGCCTGGGGAAAGCGGGCAGTATAATCAAAGACCCCTCCCACCCGGCTTATTCACTCTTCCACCTTCTTCCATCGGGCAGGAGATACAGAAGTCTGAGAACACGCACGAACAGACTCAAAAACACCTTCTTCCCCACAGTCACCAGACTCTTAAATGACCCTCTTATGGACTGACCTCATTAACACTACACCCTGTATGTTTCATCCGATGCCAGTGCCAGTGAGGGCAGCACGGTAGCACAAGTGGATAGCACTGTGGCTTCACAGTGCCAGGGTCCCAGGTTCGATTCCCTGCTGGGTCACTGTCTGTGCGGAGTCTGCACGTTCTCCCCGTGTCTGCGTGGGTTTGCTCCGGGTGCTCCGGTTTCCTCCCACAGTCCAAAGACGTGCAGGTTAGGTGGTTTGGCCATGATAAATTGCCCTTAGTGACCAAAAAAGGTTAGGAGAGGTTATTGGGTTACGGGGATAGGGTGGAAGTGAGGGCTTAAGTTCGGTACAGACTCGATGGGCCGAATGGCCTCCTTCTGCACTGTATGTTCTACAGCTACATCTTATGTAGTTACATTGTATATGTTGTGTTGCCCTATTATGTATTTTCTTTTCTTCCCTTTTCTTCCCATGTACTTAATGATCTGTTGAGCTGCTTGCAGAAAAATACTTTTCACTGTACCTCAGTACACGTGACAATAAACAAATCCAATCCAATCCCCCCCCATGCCTCCCTTTTTTCCTGCCACCACCCCTGCTGACAGCCTAATTTTTCTCGAAGAAGTCGATGAACGGCTGCCACCTCCGGGCAACCCCCTGCAGCGATCCCCTTAAGGCGAATGTAATTTTCTCGAGCCGGAGAAACTCACCATGTCACTGGCCTGTACCCTTGACTTCAGGGGTTCCGGGTCCCTCCAGCTAGTAAGATCCATTTCCGTGCCACCAGGGAGGCAAAGGCCAGGGCATCAGCCTCTCTCACCCCCTGGGCTCCCGGATCTTCCGACACACCAAAAGATTGCCACCTCTGGACTTGGCACCACCCTCAGCTTTAATACTTCTGGCATGACGTCAGCAAACCCCTGCCAGAAACCCCATAGCCTCGGACATGCCCAAAACATATGGACATGTTTGCAGGACTCCCCGCACAGCACCGACACTTAACCTCCACCCCCTCAAAGAACCTGCTCATCCGGGCCACTGTCATGTGTGCCCTGTGGACCACCTTAAATTGTATCAGGTTGAGCCTGGCACACGACAAGGATGCATTGACTCATCTCAGGGCCTCCTCCTGTAATTCAGCCTCAAACCCCTCACCCAGCTCTTCTTCCCACTTTCTCTTCACCTCCCCTATCAGGGGTTCCCTCCCACTCCATCAGTTCTTTAGATCTCTGAAACCTTCTTGTAGATCTCTGAAACCTTCTTGTAGATCTCTGAAACCTTCTTGTAGATCTCTGAAATCTTCTTGTAGATCTCTGAAATCTTCCTTGTAGACCTCTGAAACCGTCAAATTTTACAAAATTCTAACCGGATTAGACAGGGTAGATTCAGAAAGAATGTTCCTGATGGTGGGAGAGTCCAGAACTAGATGTCACAGTTTGCGGATAAGGATAAACCTTTTAAGATTGAGATAAGAAGAAATTCCTTCACCCAGACAGTGGTGAATCTGTGGAATTTAGTACCACAGAAAGCAATTGAGGCCAAAATGTTGTGTAATTTCAAGAAGGAATTAGATATAGCTCTTGGGACTTCCGGTTGCGGCGATGACCAGCTAAGTCGCACGTTTCGGCAGCTCCAGCTCGAACGGACCTTCGGGCTCTTTTAAGAGACCCAACGGGGAATTTTTTCGGGACGAAACCCGGTGTGGGATGAGACAACAGGGAGCCCCCCCCCCCAACGAAAAAGAAAAATATCGGCGGTGGCCTGATCGCGAAGAATCCTCGAGGACAGGGACAGAAGAAAAAAGGAGCAAGATGGCGGCGGAGAGAGCCCAGGCGACATGGGGGCCGGACCAGGACGGATTTTTGAGACGGTGTGTGGAGCTGCTTAAGAAGGAGGTGCTGGCCCCGATGCTACAGGCAATTGAGGGGCTTAAGGAGGCACAAAAGACCCAGGAGATGGAGCTCCGCGTGGTGGAGCAGAACGTGACGGACAACGAAGACGAGATCCTGGGCCTGGCGGTCAAAACGCAGACGCACGAGGCCCTCCACAAAAAGTGCATTGAAAGGATTGAAGTCCTAGAAAACAGATCACGGAGAAAGAACCTTCGGATCCTGGGTCTCCCCGAGGGAGTGGACGGCGGGGCTTACGTGAGCACGATGCTACGCTCGCTAATGGGAGCTGAGGCCCCCTCGGGCCCCTTGGAAGTGGAAGGGGCTCATCGGGTCCCTGCGAGGAGACCAAAGGCGGGAGAACCACCTAGGGCGACGATCGTGCGATTTCACCGCTTCAATGACAGAGAGGTGGTTCTGAGATGGGCCAAAAAGGTACAAAGTAGTAGATGGGAGAATGCGGTGGTACGGGTGTACCAGGATTGGAGTGCGGAGGTGGCAAGAAGGAGGGCGAGTTTTAATAGAGCCAAGGAGGTGCTACACAAGAAGAAGGTGAAGTTCGGGATGCTGCAGCCGGAGCGACTGTGGGTCACGCACCAGGAGAGGCATCACTACTTTGAAACGGCGGAAGAAGCATGGACCTTCATTAAAAATGAGAAACTGGATCAGAACTGAGGGACTGATGTTAGAGGGGAAATGACAATGCCGATGTATATAGAGATGTAATTTGGGAAGGGGGGGACACTAAGAAATGTGGGCGCCGGTGGGGGGGAAGAAGAGACATAGGCGGGGGATGGGGAATGGGAGTGGGGCGGCAGAGGGAGCTGCGCCACAAGGGGCGGGACAACTATAGAGAACACGGGGCTTACTGTTCTTGTTCCTGCGCCAGGAAGATGATGGCGGGAAGATAGGCGCAAGGTAGATGGGAGTTCCCCACACGGGGGGGGGGGGGGGGGGGATCAAGGAGAGAGTGGGAGAAGCCGGGGTCAGTTGAAGTCAGCTGACTTTCGGAAGCAATATGGGGGGAGCAATCATGCTAGATGGGGATCTAGCGGGGGGGAGGGGGGGGGGGAGGATAACTGGGTTGCTGCTGCAGAAATCAAAGAGGAACTGTTAAAAGAAAGGGTGGTCGGGGCTGGAATGCGCCGCCTGGGGAACAGGTGGGTGCGCGGAACCGGGACGTGGGACTGGCCTAGAGAGGGTGATGGCTAGTCGACACGGGAAGGGGGCAGGTAGCCCCCCAGTTCGGCTGATCACGTGGAACGTGAGAGGCCTAAATGGGCCGATTAAAAGGGCCCGAGTGTTCTCGCACTTGAAAGGACTGAGGGCAGACGTGGCTATGCTTCAGGAGACGCACCTGATGGTGGCGGACCAAGTTAGGTTAAGGAAAGGATGGGTGGGACAGGTGTTCCACTCAGGGCTGGATGCAAAGAACAGAGGGGTGGCCATACTGGTGGGGAAACGGGTGTCATTCGAAGCTAGGAACATTGTAGCAGATAGCGGAGGCAGATTTGTGATGTGAGTGGCAGACTGGAGGGAATGGAGGTCGTGTTGGTTAACGTATATGCCCCGAATTGGGATGATGCGGGATTTATGAAGCGGATGCTGGGACGTATCCCGGACCTGGAGGTGGGAAACCTGATAATGGGGGGGACTTCAACACCGTGTTGGACCCAGGGTTAGATAGATCGAGATCTAGGACCGGAAGAAGGCCGGCAGCGGCCAAGGTACTTAGGGGGTTTATGGACCAAATGGGGGGAGTGGATCCGTGGCGATTTGTTAGGCCGGAGGCCAAAGAGTTCTCCTTCTTCTCCCATGTTCACAAGGTGTATTCCCGGATAGATTTCTTTGTTTTGGGAAGGTCACTGATCTCGAGGGTGGAAGGAACTGAGTATTTAGCCATAGCTGTTTCAGATCATGCCCCACACTGGGTGGACCTGGAACTAGGAGAGGAGAGGGAGCAGCGTTCACTCTGGCGACGATGTGGGATTACTGACGGATGAGGGAGTCTGCGGACGGGTGCGGGGATGTATCGAAAGATACCTGGAAGCCAATGACGACGGGGAGGTCCGAGTGGGAGTAGTATGGGAAGCACTAAAGGCGGTGGTCAGAGGAGAGCTGATCTCCATCAGGGCCCACAAAGGGAAAATAGAGGCCAAGGAAAGGGAAAGACTACTGGGGGAGATTTTGAGGGTAGATAAAGAATACGCGGAGGCCCCAGAGGAAGGACTATACAGGGAGAGACGACGACTCCAGACGGAGTTTGACCTGTTGACCACCAGGAGGGCGGAGGCACAGTGGAGGAAGGCACAGGGGATGAGATATGAATATGGGGAAAAGGCGAGTCGCCTGTTGGCCCATCAGCTGCGAAAGAGGACAGCGGCGAGGGAGATAGGGGGAATTAGGGATGAAAAGGGAGATACGGTGCGGAGAGCAGGGAAGATAAGCGAGGTGTTTAAGACCTTTTACGAGAGACTTTATAGGTCCCAACCCCCGGAGGGAAAAGAGGAGATGCGGCAGTTTTTGGACCAATTAAGGTTCCCGAGGGTGGAGGAGCAGGAGGTGGAAGGCCTGGGGGCGCCAATTGGGGTGGACGAGGTTACCAAGGGGCTGGGGAACATGCAGGCAGGGAAGGCCCCGGGACCTGATGGGTTCCCGGTGGAATTTTATAGAAAATATGTGGACTTGTTGGCCCCGCTGTTGGTAAGGACTTTTAACGAGGCCAGAGAAGGGGGGACTCTATCCCCGACAATGTCGGAGGCGACGATATCGCTAATCTTGAAGCGGGATAAAGATCTGCTGCAGTGCGGGTCCTAGGCCTATCTCACTGCTAAATGTGGACGCCAAGTTGCTAGCAAAGGTGCTGGCAACGAGGATAGAGGATTGTGTCCCGGGGGTGGTGCACGAAGACCAGACAGGGTTCGTAAAGGGGAGGCAACTAAATGTCAACGTGCGACGGCTATTAGGGGTGATAATGATGCCCCCAGTAGAGGGGGAGGCAGAGATAGTGGCGGCAATGGATGCAGAGAAGGCATTTGATAGGGTGGAGTGGGAGTATCTATGGGAGGTGCTGAGGAGGTTCGGGTTGGGGGAACGGGTTTGTCAGCTGGGTTAAACTCCTCTATGGGGCCCCAACGGCAAGTGTGGTCACAGGTCGGCAAAGGTCGGAGTATTTTCGACTATACAGGGGAACAAGACAGGGATGCCCGTTGTCCCCATTACTGTTCGCGTTGGCAATTGAACCACTGGCCATAGCGCTGAGAGACTCCAGAAAATGGAGAGGGGCGATTAGAGGGGGAGAGGAACACCGAGTGTCACTTTACGCGGATGACCTACTGCTGTACGTGACGGACCCAGTGGGGGGGATGACAGAGGTCATGCAGATATTGAGGGAGTTTGGAGATTTCTCGGGATATAGGCTTAACATGGGAAAGAGTGAGCTTTTTGTGATACACCCTGGGGAACCAGAGTAGAGGGATAGATGGCCTACCGCTAAGGAGGGTGGAAAGAAACTTTCGATACCTGGGGATTCAGAAAGCCAGGAACTGGGGAACCTTACACAGACTTAATCTGACACGACTGGTGGAACAAATGGAAGAGGATTTCAAAAGGTGGGACATGCAGCCGCTGTCACTGGCGGGCAGAGTGCAGGCAATTAAGATGATGGTCCTCCGGAGGTTCCTATTTGTGTTCCAATGTCCCCCTATACTGATCACTAAGGCCTTTTTTAAAAAAATAGATAGGAGCATCACGAGCTTCGTGTGGGCAGGGAAAGTCCCGAGGGTAAGGAGGGGGTTCCTACAACGTAGTAGAGACAGAGGGGGACTGGCGTTGCCGAATTTGGGCGACTACTACTGGGCCGCCAATGTAGCGATGATTCGTAAATGGATGATAGAGGGAGAGGGAGCGGCGTGGAAAAGATTGGAGATGAAGTCCTGTAAAGGGACGAGTTTAAAAGCGCTGGTGACGGCGCCACTACCGCTCTCACCAAAAAAATTTACCACGAACCCAGTGGTGGCGGCAACATTAAGTATCTGGGGGCAATGGAGGTGACAGAGGGGTGTGCTGGGAGCCTCGGTGGGGTCCCCGATCAGGAACAACCATAGGTTTGCCCCAGGGAGGCTGGATGGAGGATTCCAGAGCTGGCACCAGGTAGGAATCAGGAGAGTGGGAGATTTATTTATAGACTGGACGTTTGCGAGCTTGGGAGCGCTTGAGGAAAAGTATAAGCTGCCCCGGGGAAATTTCTTTAGGTATATGCAGGTGAGGGCGTTCACAAGACAACAGGTGAGGGAATTTCCGCTGCTCCCGACACACGGGATCCAGGACAGAGTGCTTTCGGGGGTTTGGGTCGGGGAGGGCAAAGTGTCAGGGATATACCGGGAGATGAGAGAAGAGGGGGAGGAGTTGGTGGGCGAACTGAAGGGAAAATGGGAAGAAGAGCTCGGGGAGGAGATTGAGGAGGGTTTGTGGGCTGATGCCCTAAGCAGGGTAAATTCCTCTTCCCCGTGTGCCAGGCTTAGCCTGATCCAATTTAAGGTGCTGCATAGAGCACACATAACGGGAGCAAGGTTGAGCAGGTTCTTCGGAGGGGAGGACAAATGTGGGAGATGCGGGGGAAGCCCTGCGAACAACACACATATGTTTTGGCTGTGTCCGGCACTGGAGGGGTATTGGAGGGGAGTGACGGGAGTGATCTCGAAGGTGGTGAAGGTCCGGGTCAAACCAGGCTGGGGGTTAGCTTTATTTGGAGTTGCGGATGAGCCGGGAGTGCAGGAGGCGAAAGAGGCCGATGTCGTGGCCTTTGCGTCCCTAGTAGCCCGGCGTAGGATTTTACTCATGTGGAAGGAAGCGAAACCCCCCCGGACTGGAGGCCTGGTAAACACTATGGCGGGGTTCATAAAACTGGAGCAGATGAAGTTTGCGCTGAAAGGATCGGCTCAAGGGTTCACCAGGCGGTGGCAACCGTTCCTCGACTACCTAGCGGAAAGTTAGAGGGAAGATAGATGACCAGCAGCAGCAACCCAGGGGGAGGGGAGGGAGGGGGGGTAAATTGTTTGGGTTTTTGGAGGGGGAAGAGGGGACGGGGGAGTATTACTTCGTGTTATTTGGTTAGTTTACCATGTTAGTTACATAATGTTATATTGTAGTTATCATGTTATTTGTATTTTTATTTTTTTGATTTGTAAGGGAAAAAATTGTGTTTGAAAACTTTAATAAAATATATTTTTAAAAAAAGATATAGCTCTTGGGGCTAAAGGGATCAAGGGAAGTTGGGGGGGGGGGGTTAGGTGGGATCAGGGTATTGAACTTGATGATCAGCCAAGATCATAATGAATGGCGGAGCAAGGTCGAAGGGCCGAATGGCCTCCTCCTGCTCTTATTTTCTATGTTTCTCTCTCTGACTGTGGACGTGAAACAGCCAGCAAATAGGGATCACAGCTGGAAAAAAAAATAACTGAACTATCTCTACTAAACTACAGAACACCTCAATCAAAAAATGAACTACCCGCCTGCAGAAGTTTGCTATACTGGAATCAATTCATGGCCACACACCTCATTAACTGCACTTCGCATGTTGAGGACTGTTCCGTCTGAATTTTTATTTATATTTACTTGCTATTGGACTAAATTCTTACTTCATTCGATATGAATTTAGATAATCTTTGTTATTGTCACAAGAAGGCTTACATTAACACTGTATTGAAGTTACTGTAAAAAAACCCTATTCGGCACCTGTTCGGGTACACGGAGGGAGAATTCAGAATGTCCAATTCACCTAATAAGCACGTCTTTCGGGAATTGTGTGAAGAAGCCGGTGCACCCGTAGGAAACCCGCGCAGACACGGGGAGAACGTGCAGATTCTGCAAAGGCAGTGAGCCAAGCCGGGAATCAAACCCGGGTCCCTGGCGATGTGAAGCAACAGTGCTAACCACTGTGCGACCATGCCACCATGTGTTTTCCTATTTCTCCTAACCTTTTTAGTAGTTAAAAAGCCTATTCTATCTTAAGAAAGCCTGGTTAAGTTGGCTTATTTTTCAACAAAATTATTGGGTCTAGAAAAAGAATCCAAGTGAAAGGGAACCTTGTTCGATTAAACCATGTTGCTGTCAGCAGAGGGTGGGTTGAATAAAGACATGGAGCCAGTCATCATTCCTCGCATGGGTTTGTAACAATTTGGGGGTATCCCAGCTGGGATGAGAAATCAAGGGTTCTTGCCTGGATCAACAACTTTTGGGGAATCTCACTTGGGGTTGGTTGTAATACCTTGTGGGGAAGACCAAAATAAGAGGATGCCAATATAAGATTGGTGCAAAGAAATCAAATAGGGAATTGAGAAGAAACGTATTTACCTGGAGATTGATGAAAGCATGGAACTTGCTACCACAGGGAGTAGTTGAGGCAAATAGCATTAATGCATTTAAGGGAGGCTAAATTTGCATGCGTTAGAAGGGTAAATGTAGAAGAGGGTTGTGCATATAGAGTTTGACAAGGAATGATGGGTGGAGGCTCGAGTAGAGCCAAAATGCCAGCATTTTGTGATGTATATTCTATGTAATTCTATTGGATCGAAGCTGAGTATAAAATAACTTTTCTGCCTCTCGTACATTTTCTAAGATCCTTGATTTTGAACAACTGAGTTATGAGGAAAGAAGGGTGAACTTTGGCTCTTTAGGTTTAAAAAGACTACCTAGAAAGGGCCTCATAGAGGTACATAGTATATCTGATTTCTTTCAATATTCTATGTCAAGTTAACCGGTCACAGTGAGACAACAGGGTGCTGATTCAAACTGACAAGGCAAATTTACAACTGCTGTCGAGATTTCTACATGCAGTGATAGACATTTGAAATGAACTTCCAGGTGCTGTAGTAGAGACAAGAACCTCATCATTTAAGGATCAGTTGGATGGTGAGTGGTGACTATAGATTTTTCTGGATGGATGAACTAAGGTGGGCTGAATGGGTTTCTTCATTAGCATTCATTTCTGAAGTTGTGACTATAAAAAGAGGGAGTTTCTATTTAATAGTAAGTTTAATTGAAATGACCGTAAGTGTTGTAACATTCAACGGACAGAAAAGTAAAACATAAGTAAGAACACCATTCTATAAACAGCACCAAATCCATCTAGAAAATCTGCTGTATTTTTGTAAGCTATTGTATATTTTTTACAGTTTTTATGGTAATTTGCATTTCAGCTGTTCACGTGTGGCATTTGATGCTGAAAAGCTTGTAAGTGTTATTTCATTTTCACTGCAAATTGATACATCCATGCACTGCTGAGGGACAAATTCTCAACAAATAAGATAGAGTTAAATGATAGCTATGGAAGTTTCTGATAAGTGTAACATTTAAAAATATTTTGGAAATGCTCATTCCTTTGGTTAGTTATAAGAGTTCTAGAAAGAGTTTGCAAATGAGGGTTTACTAATTAAAGACCCTTGTAATTATTGAAGTGTTGGAGAAGTTTAAGTATTAAATTGGGACACATTTGCAAGTCTTGCAGTTTTCAATATCACAACTGTTTTGCAAGTAAATGCAATTGCTCTTCACACAAAATTGTTACAAATTATTCTAATTGCCAAATCTTTTTGTGAATAATGCCGCTGGCAAGTGAATATTTCAGTTTAATTGATAGCCATTTTTAAGGCTGCTGCAAAGTACCTGTCCTAATTGGTAAAATCAGGAGTAAATTTCTGTGCTTGCTCTTTTTTTTAAGCTTCCTTGTTTTGTGTTTAAACTTGTCATGTACTTTGAAAACAGCAAAAATAATGCTTCAAATTAATCATGACATTCAAATGAAACATTTACATTCGCATGATTTTCCATTGTAATATACATCAGACTAAATTCCTGGAAATATGCAGACTAACTGTTGCTTCAAACGTTTTCCAGTGTTTAAGTAATACAATATGCTCAGAGCTGCATTTTATGAATTGTCGAAGACCAAAAAAAAAGTTTATTTAAGAAACTGTTATGCTGATCTCGCTCCTGCTTGTTTGTAACCAGGGCTGCAAATATGTCGGACAAAGATAAAAGTGAGCTTAAAGCCGAATTGGAGCGCAAAAAACAGCGTTTGGCTCAAATCAGAGAGGAAAAGAAAAGGAAAGAAGAGGAGAGAAAGAAAAAGGAAGTAAGTCATTAACTTTAAGCTGTATCTTCGCATCCTCCATGGATATATTCTCCCTGTACATATGCAGCATGCATTGTTTGAATTTTTGTAGTATTTGTCACTACCTTTATCCTGAAGGATAACAAAGAAAAATTTGTGCTGTAAGCAAATTAAGTGTTGCTTTTTGAGAGGTTTTAAAGTGGGGAATAGACAGCTGGCTCCCATTTATAAGAATATCTAGTGAATTTGAAACAGGTTTTTGTTTACGAAATGGGTATTGTTATGATCTGTGTGGAGTTTGCTCATTCTCCCTGTGTCTGCATGTCTGGGTGCTCCAGTTTCCTCCCACAATCCAAAGATGTGCGGGTGAGGCGGATTTGCCATGCTAAATTGCCCCCTAGTGTCCACGGATATGCAGGTTTGGTTATGGGGTTACGGGGTTACGGGATAGAGCAAATGGCCGAGTGAGTGGACCTAGGTAGGGTGCTGTTTTAAAAGGGTTGGTGCAGACTCGTTGGGCCGAATGGCCTCCTTCTGCAGTGTAGGAGTTCTATGATTTTTCCAGTAACCTTTTTAAAAAAACGTAGGCAAAATTCAAAATCCCAGTTATTAGCTAAATTAATAAAGCCACAAGATTCTACAGTTTCAAACAGAGCAGTTTTTAAACTATGGGGGGAGGTGGTGTACTGTTATTGTAGCTGGATTAGCAATTCAGAAACCCAGGATAATGTTCAGGGGACCAGGATTCGAATCCCACCACGGTAGGTAGTGAAATTTGAATTAAATAATTATCTGGAATTAAAAGTCTAATGACCATGATCCATTGTTGTAAAGAACCATCTGGGAGACTAATATCTTTCAGGGAAGGAAACCTACCATCCTGACCTGGCCTAACGTGACTCCAGATCCACAGCAATGTGGATGACTCTTAAAATGAGTTCAGTTGAAGGGCAAATAGGGATGGGCAGTAAATGCTGACCTAACCAGCGTTGCCCACTTCCCATGAATTAGTAGAAAAAATCCAGACATTTTGTCAAAACGTTTTGACAAGACAATTTGCAATGTAAGGAAAATTACTTTCTCCATGGCAATGCCGCTACCAATCAGAGTCCACTTCTCAACCAGCTGGACCGTTCATCTTGTACAATATAAATTTGTTGTTTTCTCTTTATATTGATATTCTTATAGATTGTCCTGATAAGCTTTGACAGAAGGTCTAATTTTTCAGCAATACTCCAGTTCTGTACTTGCAAATGACTATTCTAACACCCAGAATTAACATGAGTTAAAGATAAGTTATCTGGCAGATTGTGGTCAGATATAAACTATAAATTGCACATTAAATGGCAGCTACCACTAAGACAGCTCTTACGAATTGTCTCATCAGTCTACTCAGACTTTGGCGAGTACACTTGGTCACAAAGTCCTTCAGAATTCTTCCTCCTTCCTGACGAATTTCAGCTCTTCTCCGAGGAGGCACTGTGATCTCTAGCTGACAGAAGCTCACAACTAACCTGAGTTTCACAGGCACAATCTTCACAAATAGCATATATATGTCTGCAGAACCTGCTCAACTCAGTTTGGATAGACACACCATTGTTATCTTTAAATTATGGAAACATCTGTAGAAACTGTATGTTTTCTTTTCTTGATCTAGCCTCTGTTGTCTTCAGTCTTCAGCTTGCTTGTATTGCACTAGTGGACTTATCAACTGCTACTGCTCAGCTTGGACTTTTCTTTGTTCTTTTTATATCCTTTGAGCGTGTTCAGTTTGGTAGAGGCTTTGATTTCTGTTTATTTTTGTTTCCTTAAACCAGGGAGGATCATTTCCCTTTCTATGTTTACCTTTCCTGTTTCCTTTTCAGTTCAGTTTCTATTTTAGCTATGGCCTACCTAAAAAATTACAAATTAACAGATTCCCTCACGATGTAAACAAGAGTTGTGACGAATGTGGGAATTTCAGCTATATGGTGTAATAACTGTTTGGTACAGCAAGGGTTAAAAGCCTTAAAGTTCGTATTTGACTGCTGTAGTCATGCTTTAAAACACATCCTAGTTTGAAAGACAACAAAGATCTTGGGAGCCAGGGGTGCAATGAAGCCATTGTAAAAGGCTAGAGCAATCCAATTTTGTTTGGATTAAGGGGGATTCCCTGTGGAGTTAATTAGATTTCAGCGTGGTAAGATGATGTCATTATTGGGTGGAGCTAAGGTATCAGGTATTTAGCAGAAAGCAGGCCAGTGGAGTTCTAGATGAAGCTGTGAACATAAGTCAAGCATTTTTTTCTCTCTGCAGTTCAATTAAAATAGATTAGCAGTCTTTTCGAACAGTGCAGACTTGTCTGAGAACAAGGGGAGTTGAAACAAGCTAAGAAGCATCTTCTGAAGACATACAGCCAGAGTTTGACAAAATTCAGGTCTTTCTTTAAAGCAGTGGCACAAGATATTTCTTTCTCAAGAAAGGTATTCCTATGTGCTAATGGTAGTTTAAAAGTGGATTGAAAGCCTTTGTTTCAATATTCCATATCCCTATTTCTTAGTGAAATGGCATCTGTAGTGAGGTATCCTTTCCTCACAGTCTTACAAAATTAAAATACAATATTGGGGTTTATGTCCAATATCCTAGCCACTGTTTGGGTCTGGTCTGACACCACAATATAGTGGATCAAACTCTGCATTTGAAAAGATTGAGTATTGAGAAATTGAAGATAGACTTCAGATGATGTACGTAAGAATGCTATGACACAGCTTGATTGTCAGATTAATATTTCACTTTTAGCATTAGAATTAATCAAGGGGCTGTTTAGCACAGGGCTAAATCACTGGCTTTGAAAGCAGACCAAGGCAGGCTAGCAGCAGGGTTCGATTCCCGTAACAGCCTCCCCGAACAGGCGCCGGAATGTGGCGACTAGGGGCTTTTCACAGTAACTTCATTTGAAGCCTACTTGTGACAATAAGCGATTTTCATTTCATTTCATTTTCATTTTCAATCAGTTGGCTAAACATCACATAAGGCAAGAAATAGTTCCTGTGGAAGTCAATACGACACATTGAGATTAGTACTAGTGGAAGTACCAGCTATCTTATATAATAAATGTAAGCTGAAAGTGTACGGAGAATATGTTTTTTTCCATTAAGATTGGTCTCCTGAGGTGGAAAATATTAACCTAGTATTACAGAGTAAACATGGTTCTAAACTTCCTAATGTCTTTATTGATAAAGATAAGGATGTTTATGGAGTCTCCAGCTCAAATTAGTTGGCCATCATTGTTCTTGACTGGAATATGGTAGGAGTTGCAGACCCTCCCTGTGATTTGCTGATTTGGGGACTGATTTAGCACTTTAAATAGCATGCTGCTTTTGGTGTTTGACATGCAAGAGGCCTTATTTAGTCACTATATTAGATTTGTACCTCATTCCAATGTATTCCTTCTACTCATGCATGTGGTAGGCCAGTGTGGATGAGGGAAGTAGGTTATCTTTTGTTGGTGCTCTCCCTAACTGATGATGGTCCAATCTGGCAGTCAGGTCCCTTAGCTTAACTATTTTGGTCAATGGTGGTGCTACCTAGCTACTTTTGTGCAATTAAATCATCCATTGACGTGTAATTTTCCTTCTCCTACATTGAATGGGGTTAGAAGAAATTACAAAAGTAACATTGTGTATTTATCTTGTGTCCTATGTTTTTTTCATGTATGGAACAATCTGTCTGGACTCTATGCAGAACAATACTTTTCACTGTACCTCGGCACACGTGACAATCAAATCCAATGAAGTCATTTGAAATGCTTCATCTGTTTACATCGGTCTATACTGCTGATAAAGCCTACCCTGCAAGTAAATTTGCCATGTGCCGTGGGTGCAGACCCTTGTTTTCCTATTTACTTTAAAAATCATGGCTTTTATATTCCACTCAGAATGTTTATCATTCATAGCTTACATTTTTATAGCCTGCGAATCCTAAAGTGTGCAAGTTAAGCACCTGCATAAACTAATATTTTATTGATCTTCAGTTTATAAGGTAAATAATATTTGGAAGTGTGAACTCAACTTCTAAATCAAACATGTGGTTTTTTTTTAAGCATAAAGCAATATGCCAATAGGCATGGATAATACCTAAAGTACTTTGGCTTCCACAGTGATGTAAATTGCTGTGGGGATGCTAAATATTTAAATTGCTTCAGAATAGCAGAGTTCAGAGAGGTTTACACGTGTAGTTTAGTTGAATGATTTGATGGCTCAAACTTGCAGGTTCAAACTTTCAATTGTGAAACTTGAGATGCATTTTCTGAATGTATTTCTGAATGTAAATCCAGAATACCTCTCTCTTGTTGGCCAACAAGAGAGCAGCACGGTAGCCTTGTGGATAGCACAATTGCTTCACAGCTCCAGGGTCCCAGGTTCGATTCCGGCTTGGGTCACTGTCTGTGCGGAGTCTGCACGTCCTCCCCGTGTGTGCGTGGGTTTCCTCCGGGTGCTCCGGTTTCCTCCCACAGTCCAAAGATGTGCAGGTTAGGTGGATTGGCCATGATAAATTGCCCTTAGTGTCCAAAATTGCCCTTAGTGTTGGGTGGGGTTACTGGGTTATGGGGATAGGGTGGAGGTGTTGACTTTGGGTAGGGTGCTCTTTCCAAGAGCCGGTGCAGACTCGATGGGCCGAATGGCCTCCTTCTGCACTGTAAATTCTATGATTCTATGATAACAAGGCCAACCTCAAGAGTGTACTGCCAAAATTCCACCAGCACATCTCCTGTCCCACCAGGGGCGACAACACTCTTGACCACTGCTACTGAAAAATCAAGGGCGCCTACCGTTCCATCCCCCGACCGCACTTTGGGAAATCACTTTGGGAAAAACTTAAATGAGTATGCCACCGCCGTCACATACTTCATCAGCAACTGTATGGACGACTGCGTGCCAAAGAAAGCAGTACGTACGTTCCCCAACCGGAAACCATGGCTCAATCGCGAGATTGACTCCCTACTGAAGGACAGATCTGAGGCGTTCAAGTCAGACGACCCTGACCTATACAAGAAATTCAGGTATGACCTCCGCAAAGCCATCCGAGATGCCAAGAGAGAATATCAAACCAAGCTAGATTCACAGACAGTCTCGGCGGTTGTGGCAAGGACTAAACAACATAACGGGCTACAAAGCAAAGCCGAGCAGTATCTCCGGCAGCAGCTGAACTCCCCGATAAACTCAATGCATTCTATGCTTGGTTCGAGCAGGTAACCAACAATCCGCTGTCGAGTGCCCCAGCAGCCCATAAAGCACCCATACCCACCATCACAGCTTCCGAAGTCAGATCGGCCTTCCTGAAAATGAACCCTCTGAAGGCGACGGGCCTGGACAGGATCCCTGGTTGTGCACTCAGAGCCTGCGTGGACCAGCTGGCAGAGGTGGATTGGCCGTGATAAATTGCCCTTAGTGTCCAAAATTGCCCTTAGTGTTGGGTGGGGTTACTGGGTTATGGGGATAGGGTGTAGGTGTTGACCTTGGGTAGGGTGCTCTTTCCAAGAGCTGGTGCAGACTTGATGGGCCGAATGACCACCTTCTGCACTGTAAATTCTATGATAATCTATGAAAGGTGTTCGCGGACATCTTTAATTTGTCCCTACTCCACTCCGAGGTCCCCACCTGCTTCAAGAAGACCACCATCATACACCGCGGTGCCAAAGAAGAACCAAGCTACATGCCTCAATGACTACCATCCGGTGGCTCTGACTTCAGTCGTAATGAAGTGTTTCGAGAGGTTGATTATGAAGCACATCACCTCCATACTCCCAGAACGCCTTGACCACTGCAATTCGCATATCGTCGCAAAAGGTCCACAGCAGACGCCATTTCCCTGGCCCTACACTCAAACCTAGAGCATTGCGACAACAAGGACTCCTACATAAGACTCCTATTTATTGACTACAGCTCCGCCTTCAACACCATAATCCCAGCCAAGCTCATATCAAAGCTCCAAAACCTAGGACTCGGCTCCCCACTCTGTAACTGGATCCTCAATTTTCTGACCAACAGACCACAATCAGTAAGAATGAACAACAACACCTCCTCCACAATAGTCCTCAGTACCGGGGCCCCGCAAGGCTGCGTACTTAAGCCCCAATCTACTCCCTGTACACACACGACTGCGTGGCAAAATTTGGTTCCAACTTCATCTACAAGTTTGCTGATAATACGACCATAGTGGGCCGGATCTCGAATAACGACGAGTCCGAATACAGGAGGGAGATAGAGAACCTAGTGGAGTGGTGCAGCGACAACAATCTCTCCATCAATGCCAGCAAAACTGAAGAGCTGGTCATTGACTTCAGGAAGCAAAGTACTGCACACATCCGTCAGCATCAAAGGGGCCGAGGTGGAGATGGTTAGCAGTTTCAAATTCCGAGGGGTGCACATCTCCAAAAATCTGTCCTGGTCCACCCACGTCGATGCTACCACCAGGAAAGCACAACAGCGCCTATACTTCCTTAGGAAACTAAGGAAATTCTGCATGTCCACATTAACCCTTACCAACTTTTACAGATGCACCAGCGAAGGCATCCTATCTGGCTGCACCACAGTCTGGTATGGCAACTGCTCGGCCCAGGACTGCAAGAAACTTCAGAGAGTCGTGAACACCGCCCAGTCCATCACACGAACCTGCCTCCCATCCATTGACTCCATCTACCCCTCCCGCTGCCTGGGGAAAGCGGGCAGCATAATCAAAGACCCCTCCCACCCGGCTTGCTCACTCTTCCAACTTCTTCCATCAGGCAGGAGATACAGAAGTCTGAGGACACACACGAACAGACTCAAAAACAGCTTCTTCCCTGCTGTTACCAGACTCCTAAATGACCCTCTTATGGACTGACCTCATTAACACTACACCCTGTATGCTTCATCCGATGCCGGTGCTTATATAGTTACATTGTAAACCTTGTGTTGCCCTTTCATGTATTTTCTTTTATTCCGATTTCTTCCCGTGTACTTAATGATCTGTTGAGCTGCTCGCAGAAAAATACTTTTCACTGTACCTCGGTACACGAGACAATAAACAAATCCAATCCAATTGTACTTTTAAAATATTACAAGGAACATCTTCTGGACAATATAAATGAAAATCCCAGTTTCGCAAGCTTACTTGATCCCTGCTAGAAAGTTCCATGTGTGTGTAAAGAATGGTTTGGAATTGGTTGCAATGTTCCTCACAATTAAATAATTTGTCAACTGTTGCCACCTAGGCTAACACATGAAGAATCAACACTTTGGTGAGGTATGAAAAAGCTAATGACATCTGTAAAACTGTACTTCAATAGCTTCAGGAGAAAAGGGGTGAAAGTTGGTTAAAAGGAAAAATTGGCATGAAGCAAGTAATGCACCAAATTTATTGTAGAATAATACTGTATAATAATTCATGACCATATTTTGTAGAAGTATTGTATTCATAAGAAGTATTGTATTCATATTATTTCTATTTTAGGCTGATCAAAAAAAGGAATTGGTACAGAATGAAGAATCTGATATTGAAAAGAAACGAAGAGAAGCTGAGGCCTTGTTACAGAGCATGGGCATTACATCTGAGCCCTCTGTTGGTATGTATGTGGATTTAGTTGATAAGGTATGTTTCATTTTCAGGAACACATCGTCTTTCTCTTTTTGACTATTCCACTAAGTCCAGTGGAGCTTTGTTTTATTTTGCTTCATGGATGTCAGTTCAAAATGAGACTCGGATTTGAGTCGATGCTTACTAATAATGTACAATGGGAGTAACATTTGATATGTTTTTACCTGATGTTAGATTTGTTTGACACAACTGTCTAAACATGTCAGATTTAATCAGAGCGCAAGTTTAACAGATTCTAATTATTTCTGGCTTGCTGAAATATTGAGAATGAAAGTTTGTATTTTTTTGCCATTTTATTTAATCTATTTCTTAACATCAGTCAAAAAAATTAGCAAATGGTAACATTGCAAAATACTATACTTACCAGATATAATAGTGGGCTATCAGTAGATGGCAGTAGAGCATCATTCTGTTACACTGGACACAGGATATAATTATGAATAAAAATGCAAGCTCAACTGGAACATTGTTAAAATGAAACACAATGTTAAAAGAAATGTGTTACATATAATTTAGTTTCATTAGTAGTGATTTGTTGTGAGTTAAACCACAAATACAACACTTGTTCTATCTGGAGATGTTAATTGGGCCTGACAATGTTACTGATGCCGTTCTAAATTCATTGCTGCAAAGGCATAGAATGATATATAACAGATCTCCTGTGGTGTTGCTCATGATGAGTTGGTGTGCTACTTTTAATAAAAATTGCATTATCAATCTTGACAGCAGAGTGTTACATTGAGAGGAAATACAGGCTATATGAAGACTAGTAATATATTAACAAGTGGATTCCCCCTTGATGCAGCTGACTATGTTGGAGGGTGTGGTTTCTCTTTTAATCATCACTGGTGTCTTGATGTTGCTGTTCCTTTGTCTCTTTCCTTTCTCCTTATAAGATATTCTTTAAAACTATGTTCTTGCCAAGCTTTTACTTACCTGCCCCAGTTTTCCTATGTGGTGGGTTGAGATAGTGTAGTGGGGACAAGAATGGAGACAGCCATACATATGCTACACTTTTTGGTGGAGAAATGCAGCCAACAGTGGCTTCCTTCCTTCCTGCTTTTGTTTTCACTCTTGCTATAATTCAATCTTCTACTCATTGGTCTTCCCATTACTGTCTCATCTTCTTGTCACACTTAGCTCCCATATATATATCTCTTTTTCTTTAGATTACTTGCTCAACTCATGGATCCTCTTTGTCTTTTCCTCACTTCCTTATGCTTCCATTCCCTCCACATCTATTTTAATTTGCTCTCCTTGTCGGCAGGACTGGAATTATGCTTCTAGTTGTCCCCATCCTCAACACCACATCTTTGCAGGTAACCCCCCCCCACCACCCCACACACACCGCTTTGCCTCTCTCCACTACCTTACCTGATTAGCATCGCCAGAATCTTCCTCTGCTCTTGGATCTACACATCACTGTTTTAATTGGCACAGTTCTCTCCTCGCATCCCCGGTTTTCCCACTATTCCTCAACCTGTACCATTCGTCCACAGTACCATTAACAAATCCAGGCTAAGCTGCTAACTCACAATTCTTAAGGTGCGCATAGTGCTACAAATATAGCTCTTTAGTCTCTTAAAGCAAATTGCCTATTCCTATCTAAGTCCCAGGAACATGTGAAGAAAGAGAACAAACAAATTTAGATATAGATTTATTTCACGTGTACTGAGGTACAGTGAGAAGTATTGTTCTGCATACAGTCCAGACAGATCGCTCCATACATGAATACATAGAACATACTATATTTGCACAATGTAAATACATAAACATAGACATCGGGTGCTGCATATGGAATATAGTGCTACAACTGTAGAGAAGATGCAGAGAAAGATCAGTTCAGTCCATAAGAGGACCATTCAGGTGTCTGATAACAGCAGGGAAGAAGCTGTTTTTGAATCTATTGGTGCGTGTTTTCTAACTTTTATATCTTCTGCCCAATGAAAGAGGTTGGAAGAGAGAATAACATGGGTGGGAGGGGTCTTCGATTATGCTGCCTACCTTCCCAAGGCAGCGGGAGGTGTAGACAAAGTCAATGGATGGGAGGCCAGTTCACATGATTGACTGGGCTGTGTTCACGACTCCCTGTGGTTTCTTACGGTCTTGGGCCGAGCAGTTGCCATGCCAAGCTGTGATGCATGTGATGCAGCCAGGTAGGATGCTTTCTATGGTACATCTATAAAAAAGAAACAGCACGGTAGCATAGTGGTTAGCACTGGCTTCACAGCGCCAAGGTCCCAGGTTCGATTCCCGGCTTGGGGCACTCTGTGCGGAGTCTGCACGTTCTCCCCGTGTCTACGTGGGATTCCTCCGGGTGCTCGGTTTCCTCCCACAAGCTCCAAAAGATGTGCTGTTAGGTAATTTGGACTTTCTGAATTCTCCCTCTGTGTACCCGAACAGGTGGCAGAATGTGGTGACTCAGGGCTTTTCACAGTAACTTCATTGCAGTGTTAATGTAAGCCTACTTGTGACAATAAAGATTATCATTATTAAATTGGTAAGAGTCATTGTGGACATGCCGAATTTCCTTAATTTCCTGAGGACCTCAAGGCGCTGTTGTGCTTTCTTGATCGTAGCGTTGACGTAGGTGGATCAGGACAGATTGGTGATGTTTGCACCTAGGAATTTGAAGCTGTCAACCATCTCCAATTTGGAACCAATGATATAAGAACATAAGAATTAGGAACAGGATTAGGCCATCTGGCTCCTCGAGCCTGCTCCGCCATTTAATGAGGTCATGGCTGATCTTTGTGGACTCAGCTCCACTCTCCGGCCCGTACACCATATCCCCGAATCCCTTTATTCTTTAGAAAGGCATTATCTTTTTCTTAAAAACGTTTAAAGAAGGAGCCTCAACTGCTTCACTGGGCAAGGAATTCCAGAGATTCACAACCCTTTGGGTGAAGAAGTTCCTCCTACACTCCGTCCTAAATCTACCTCCCCTTATTTTGAGGCTATGCCCCCTAGTTCTGCTTTCCCCGACCAGTGGAAACAACCTGCCCGCATCTATGCTATCTATTCCCTTCATAATTTTATATGTCTCAATAAGGTCCCCCTGCATCCTTCTAAACTCCAATGAGTACAGTCCCAGTCTACTCAACCTCTCGTCATAATCTAATCCCCTCAACTCTGGGATCAACCTAGTGAATCTCCTCTGCACTCCCTCCAGTGCCAATATGTCCTTTCTCAGGTAAGGAGACCAAAACTGAACACAATACTCCAGATGCGGCCTCACCAACACCCTATACAATTGCAGAATAACCTTACTAGTCTTGAACTCCATCCCTCTAGCAATGAAAGACAAAACTCGATTAGCCTTCTTAATCACTTGTTGCACCTGCACACCAACTTTTTGCGACTCGTGCACCAGCACACCCAGGTCCCTCTGCACAGCAGCATGTTTTAACATCTTACCATTTAAATAATAATCCATTCTGCTGTTATTCCTCCCAAAATGGATAGCCTCACACTTGGCAACATTGAATTCCATCTGCCAGACCCTAGCCCATTCACCTAACCTATCCAAATCCTTCTGCAGACTTCCGGTATCCTCTGCACTTTTTGCTTTACCACTCATCTTAGTGTCGTCTGCAAACTTTGACACATTGCACTTGGTCCCCAACTCCAAATCGTCTATGTAAATTGTGAACAACTGCGGGCCCAACACTGATCCTTGAGGGACCCCACTAGTTACAGGTTGCCAACCAGAGAAACACCCATTTATCCCCACTCTCTGCTTTCTGTTAGTTAACCAATCCTCTACCCATGCTACCACTTTACCCTCAATGCCATGCATCTTTAGTTTATGCAGCAACCTTTTGTGTGGCACCTTGTCAAAAGCTTTCTGGAAATCCAGATATACCACATCCATTGGCTCCCCGTTATCTACTGCACTGGTAAAGGCCTCAAATTAGTCAGACACGACCTACCCTTTGTGAACCCATGCCGCGTCTGCCCAATGGGACAATTTTCCTCCAGGTGCCCCGCTATTTCCCCCTTAATGATAGATTCCAGCATTTTCCCTACAACCGAAGTTAAGCTTACCGGCCTATAATTACCCGATTTCTGCCGACCTTTTTTAAACAGTGGTGTCACGTTTGCTACTTTCCAATCCTCTGGGACCACCCCAAAGTCTAGTGAATTTTGATAAATTATCACTAGTGCGTTTACAATTTCCCTAGCCATCTCTTTTAACACTCTGGGGTGCATCCCATCAGGGTCAGGAGACTTGTCTACCTTTAGCCCCATTAGCTTGCCCAATACTGCCTCCTTAGTGATTACAATCATCTAAAGGTCCTCACCTATCATATCCTTATTTCCATCAGTCACTGGCATGTTATTTGTGTCCTCTACTGTGAAGACTGACCCAAAAAACCTGTTCAGCTCCTCAGCCATTTCCCCGTCTCCTATTATTAAATCTCCCTTCTCATCTTCCAAAGGACCAATATTTACCTTAGCCACTCTTTTTTGTCTTATATATTTGTAGAAGCTTTTACTATCTGCTTTTATGTTCTGAGCCAGTTTACTTTCATAGTCTACCTTACTCTTCTTTATGGCTTTTTTAGTAGCTTTCTGTTGTCCCCTAAAGACTTCCCAGTCCTCTAGTCTCCCACTAATTTTTGCCACTCTGTATGTTTTTTCCTTCAATTTGATACTCTCCCTCACCTCCTTAGATATCCACGGTCGATTTTTCCCCTTTCTACCGTCTTTCCTTTTTGTCGGTATGAACCTTTTCTGAACACTGTGAAAGATCGCTCGGAAGGTTCTCCACTGTTCCTCAACTGCTTCACCATGAAGTCTTTGCTCCCAGTCTACCTTAGCTAGTTCTTCTCTCATCCCATTGTAATCGCCTTTGTTTAAGCACAAAACACTAGTGCTTGATTTTACCTTGTCATCCTCCAACTGTATTTTAAATTCCACCATATTGTGGTCGCTCCTTCCACGAGGATCCCGAACTATGAGATCATTAATCAATCTTGCCTCATTACACAGGACCAGATCTAGGACCGCTTGTTCCCTTGTAGGTTCCATTACATACTGTTCCAGGAAATTATCCTGGGCACATTCTATAAACTCCTCCTCAAGGCTGCCTTTACCAACCTGGTTAAACCAATCGATGTGCAGATTAAAATCTCCCATGATAACCGCTGTACCATTTCTACATGCATCCGTTATTTCTTTGCTTATTGCCTGCCCTACCATCCTGTTACTATTTGGTGGCCTATAGACTACTCCTATCAGTGACCTTTTCGCCTTACTATTCCTGATTTCCACCCAAATTGATTCAACCTTGTCCTCCATAGCACCAATATCATCCCTTACTATTGCCCGGATGCCATCCTTAAACAACTTAGACAGGGGGGTATGCAACACTTCACTTCCTGAAGTCAATGACCAGCTCCTTAGTTTTGCTGACATTAAGGGAGAGATTGTTGTCATTACACCAAGCCACTAAGTTCTCTATCTTCCTCCTGTACTCTGACTCGTCGCTGTTTCAGATATAGCTTTGCGCAAGTCAAGGAGACACAGCTGGAGTGAGACATATCCAGAGTGGGAATTTGGAACTTGGGAATTTGGTGCAGTGAGGTAAGTCGGAGCAGAGTGGAAAAAGGTGCTTTTCCCCTACTGTTTTGTGTTCTCTCTTTCTTCTGGCCTGTAACTTTTAATCTGCAAGGAGAGAACCAGAGAGCATCTGAGACCCTCGGAAGGTAAGTAAGTGATTTTTATTCATTTTTACTTTTATTACCTTTTCAAATTGTGTGTGTGTGGGGGGGGGGAACTGAAGTGACATCACAGAAAAGCTGACACCTGATTGGCTGGCTGGGAAGCTACACTAAATTTAAAAAAATTAAGCATTGTTAAACTAATTAAACATAATTACTTATTACTTAATTATAATTTAGAGGAGTATCTAAGCCATAGATCGGAGAGTACTGTATTTAGCTTTCACATTTATAGTAGAAATCTAGTGCTAGGAAACGTATAGTTAACAGTAACTTTAAAAAAAAACTTTTAAATTTAATTTACTAATTAATTGACGCAATGTCAATTAGAGGGGTGCAGTGCTCTGACTGTGAGATGTGGCAGGTCCGGGAGGCTTCCAGCGTCCCGGATGGCTTCATCTGCAGAAAGTGCACCCAACTGGAGCTCCTCACAGACCGCATGGTTCGGTTGGAGCAGCAGTTGGATGCACTTAGGAGCATGCAGGTGGCGGAAAGCGTCATAGATAGCAGTTATATAAATGTGGTCACACCCAAGGTGCAGGCAGAGAAATGGGTGACCACCAGAAAGGGCAGGCAGTCAGTGCAGGAATCCCCTGTGGTTGTCCCCCTCTCGAACAGGTATACCCTTTTGGATACTGTCGGGGAGGATAGCCTATCAGGGGAAAACAGCAGCAGCCAGAGCAGTGGCACCATGGCTGACTCTGATGTTCAGGAGGAAGGATCACAGCGCAGAAGAGCAATAGTCATCGGGGACTCTATAGTCAGGGGCACAGATAGGCGCTTCTGTGGACGTGGAAGAGACTCCAGGATGGTATGTTGCCTCCCTGGTGCCAGGGTCCAGGATGTCGCCGAACAGGTAGCGGGCATCCTGAAGGGGGAGGGCAAACAGGCAGAGGTCGTTGTACATATTGGCACTAACTACATAGGCAGGAAGGGGCATGAGGTCCTGCAGCAGGAGCTCAGGGAGCTAGGCAGAAAGTTAAAAGACAGGACCTCTAGGGTTGTAATCTCGGGATTACTCCCTGTGCCACGTGCCAGTGAGGCTAGAAATAGGAAGATAGAGCAGCTGAACACATGGCTAAATAGCTGGTTTAGGAGGGAGGGTTTCCGTTATCTGAACCACTGGGAGCTCTTCCGGGGCAGATATGACCTGTATAAGAAGGACGGGTTGCAACTAAACTGGAGAGGCATAAATATCCTGGCCGCGAGGTTTGCTAATGTCACAAGGGAGTGTTTAAACTAGTGTGGTAGGGGGGTGGGCACCGGTGCAATAGCTCAGAAGGTGAAAGCATTGAGGGAGAACTAGGGAATAGGGCCAGTATGGCTCTGAGGCAGAGCAGACAGGGAGAAGTTGCTGAATGCAGCGGCTCTGGTGGCCTGAAGTGCATATGCTTTCATGCAAGAAGTATTACGGGTAATCATAGAATCATAGAATTTACAGTGAAGAAGGAGGCCATTCGGCCCATCGAGTCTGCACCGGCTCTTGGAAAGAGCGCCCTACCCAAGGTCAACACCTCCACCCTATCCCCATAACCCAGTAACCCCACCCAACACTAAGGGCAATTTTGGACACTAAGGGCAATTTATCATGGCCAATCCACCTAACCTGCACATCGTTGGACTGTGGGAGGACACTGGAGCACCCGGAGGAAACCCACGCACACACGGGGAGGATGTGCAGACTCCGCACAGACAGTGACCCAAGCTGGAATCGAACTTGGGACCCTGGAGCTGTGAAGCAATTGTGCTATCCATAATGCTACAGTAAGGCAGATTAGTACTTGGAACTATGATATTGTTGCCAATACAGAGACCTGGTTGAGGGAAGGACAGGATTGGCAGCTAAACGTTCCAGGATTTAGATGTTTCAGGCGGGATAGAGGGGGATGTAAAAGGGGTGGCGGAGTTGCGCTACTGGTTAGGGAGGATATCACAGCTGTACTATGGGAGGACACCTCAGAGGGGAGTGAGGCTATATGGGTAGAGATCAGGAATAAGAAGAGTGCAGTCACAATGTTGGGGGTTTACTACAGGCCTCCCAACAGCCAGCGGGAGATAGAGGAGCAGATAGGTAGACATATTTTGGAAAAGAGTAAAAACAACAGGGTTGTTGTGATGGGAGGCTTTGACGGGGCAGAGTTTGTAAGGAGCATCCAGGAAGGCTTCTTAAAACAATATGTAGACAGTCCAACTAGGGAAGGGGCTGTACTGGACTTGGTATTGGGGAATGAGCTTGGCCAGGTGGTAGAAGTTTCAGTAGGGGAGCATTTCGGGAAGAGTGACCACAATTCAGTAAGAGTGGTCCTAGGGTGAATGTGTTAAATTGGGGGAAGGCTTTATAACAATATTAGGCGGGAACTGAAGAACCTAGATTGGGGGCGGATGTTTGAGGGTAAATCAGCATCTGACATGTGGGAGGCTTTCAAGTGTCAGTTGAAAGGAATTCAGGTCCCGCATGTTCCTGTGAGGAAGAAGGATAAATATGGCAAATTTCGGGAACCTTGGATAACGAGAGATATTGTAGGCCTCGTCAAAAAAAAAAAAAGGAGGCATTTGTCAGGGCTAGAAGGCTGGGAACAGACGAAGCCTGTGTGGAATATAAGGAAAGTAGGAAGGAACTTAAGCAAGGAGTCAGGAGGGCTAGAAGGGGTCACGAAAAGTCATTGGCAAATAGGGTTAAGGAAAATCCCAAGGCTTTTTACACGTACATAAAAAGTAAGAGGGTAGCCAGAGAAAGGGTTGGCCCACTGAAGGATAGGCAAGGGAATCTGTGTGTGGAGCCAGAGGAAATGGGCGAGGTACTAAATGAATACTTTGCATCAGTGTTCACCAAAGAGAAGGAATTGGTGGATGTTGAGTCTGGAGAAGGGTGTGTTGATAGCCTGGGTCACATTGAGATCCAAAAAGGTGAGGTGTTGGGCGTCTTGAAAAATATTAAGGTAGATTTACCCCAGAATCCTGAAGGAGACTAGAGAGGAAATTGCTGAGGCCTTGACCTTGACAGAAATCTTTGGATCCTCACTGTCTTCAGGTGATGTCCCGGAGGACTGGAGAATAGCCAACGTTGTTCCTTTGTTTAAGAAGGGTAGCAAGGATAATCCAGGGAACTACAGGTCAGTGAGCCTTGCATCAATGGTAGGGAAATTACTGGAGAGAATTCTTCGAGACAGGATCTACTCCCATTTGGAAGCAAATGGACGTATTAGCGAGAGGCAGCACGGTTTTGTGAAGGGGAGGTCGTGTCTCACTAACTTGATAGAGTTTTTCGAGGAGGTCACTAAGATGATGGATGCAGGTAGGGCAGTGGATGTTGTCTATATGGACTTCAGTAAGGCCTTTGACAAGGTCCCTCATGGTAGACTGGTACAAAAGGTGAAGTATCAGGGGTGAGCTGGCAAGGTGGATACAGAACTGGCTAGGTCATAGAAGGCAGAGAGTGGCAATGGAAGGGTGCTTTTCTAATTGGATGGCTGTGACTAGTGGTGTTCCGCAGGGATCAGTGCTGGGACCGTTGCTGTTTGTAGTGTATATACAAATGATTTGGAGGAAAATATAACTGGTCTGATTAGTAAGTTTGCTAACGATACAAAGGTTGGTGGAATTGCGGATAGCGATGAGGACTGTCAGAGGATACAGCAGGATTTAGATCGTTTGGAGACTTGGGCGGAGAGATGGCAGATGGAGTTTAATCCGGACAAATGTGAGGTAATGCATTTTGGAAGATCTAATGCAGGTAGGGAATATACAGTGAATGGTAGAACCCTCAAGAGTATTGAAAGTCAGAGAGATCTAAGTGTGCAGGTCCACAGGTCACTGAAAGGGGCAACACAGGTGGAGAAGGTAGTCAAGAAGGCATACTGCATGCTTGCCTTCATTGGCCGGGACATTGAGTCTAAGAATTGGCAAGTCATGTTGCAGCTGTATTGGACCTTCGTTAGGCCACACTTGGAGTATAGTGTTCAATTCTGGTCGCCACACTACCAGAAGGATGTGGAGCTTTAGCAAGGGTGCAGAAGAGATTTACCAGGATGTTGCCTGGTATGGAGGGCATTAGCTATGAGGAGCGGTTGAAGAAACTCGCTTTGTTCTCACTGGAACGATGGAGGTTGAGGGGTGACCTGATAGAGGTCTACAAAATTATGAGGGGCATAGACAGAGTGGATAGTCAGAGGCTTTTCCCCAGGGTAGAGGGGTCAATTACTAGGGGGCATAGGTTAAAGGTGCGAGGGGCAAAGTTTGGAGGAGATGTACAAGGCAAGTTTTTTTACACAGAGGGTAGTGGGTGCCTGGAACTCGCTACTGGAGGAGGAGGTGGAAGCAGGGATGATAGTGACATTTAAGGGGCGTCTTGACAAATACATGAATAGGATGGGAATAGAGGGATACAGACCCAGGAAGTGTAGAAGATTGTAGTTTAGTTGGGCAGCATGGTCAGCACGGGCTTGGAGGGCCGAAGGGCCTGTTCCAAGGCTGTACTTTTCTTCTTTGTTATGTCCCACTACGGTCGTGTCATCTGCAAACTTGGAGATGGAGTTGTAGCTGAATTTTACCACTCAGTCGTGTATATAAGTAGTATAGTAGGGGGCTAAGTATGCAGCCTCGTGGGGCCCTGGTACTGAGGTCTATCGTGGAGGAGGTGCTGCTGTTTGTCCTTGCAGTCTGTGGGCCAGGAACTCGAGGTACAAGTTGCAGAGGGAGGAGCTGAGTCCTAGGTTTTGGAGTTTGGATATGAGCTTGACTGGGATTATGGTGTTGAAGGTGGAGCTGTAGACAATGAACAGGAGTCTGATGTAGGTGGCCTTGTTGTCGAGGTGCTCCAGAGATGAGTGTAGGGCCGGGAGATGACATCTGCTGTGGGCTGGTTGTGGCGGTATGCAAATTGCAGTGGTTCAAGGCAATCTGGGAGGTGGGAGTTGATGTGACTAATCTCTCGAAGCACTTCATAACAATAGATGTCAGGGCCACCGGTCGGTAGTCGTTGAGGCATGTTGCCTGGTTTTTCTTTGGCACCAGTATGATAGTGGTCGTCTTCAAGCAGGTGGGAACCTTGGCACAGAGTAGGGAGAGGTTAAAAATGTCTGCAAACACACTTGCTAGTTGTTCCGCGCAGGATCTGAGTGCAGGGGACTCTGTCAGGACTGGTTGCTTTCCATGGATTCACTTTTGAGAAGACCAATCTAAGTTCTGAGGCTGTGACGGTAGGTATGCTGCTCAAAACGAGCATAGAATGTATTGACTTCATTGGGGAATGGTGCTCTGTTGACAGAGATACTATTCGGCTTTGCTTTGTAGCCCGTTATATTGTGTAAGCCTTGCCACAATCAATGAGAGTTTGTGTTGTTAGTCTGGCACTCTAGCGTAGTCTGGTATTGTCTCCTGGCATCCCTGATGGCTTTGCAGAGGTCAGACCTGGATTTCTCGTATAGGTCAGGATCACCTGTCTTGAACGCCTCAGACCTGGCCTCCAGTAAGGAGTGAATCTCCCGATTAAACCATGGTTTCCAGTTGGAGAACGTATGTACTACCTTCTTGAAGTCTGTGATGGTGGTGCATACTCGTTTAGGTTGGCCGCTGAGTTCTTGAACATGGACCAGTCCACTACTCCAAACAGCTGCGTAGGAGCGCTTCTGTTGCCTCGGATCAGCATTGCACGACCTTCTTAACCCGATTGTCCTGCTTAAGTTTCTGGAGTTAGGAAGGCTAAAAGGGGTCATGAAATATTGTTGGCAAAAAGGATTTAGGAAAATCCTCAGGTGTTTTATACATCTTTAAAGAGCAAGAGGATAGCCAGAGAAAGGGTTGGTCCATTCAAGGATATTGGAGGGAATCTATGGATGGAACCAGAGGAAACGGGAGAGATAGTAAATGAATACTTTGCTTCAGTATTCACCAAAGAGAAGGACTTGGTGGATGAGGAGTATAGGTAGAGTGTGTAGATATTCGGAGTTATGTTGATATTAATAAAGAGGAGGTGTTGGGCATCTTAAAAAGCATTAAAGTAGATAAGTCCCCAGGGCCTGATGTTATCTACCCCAGAATACTGAGGGAGGCAAGGGAGGAAATTGCTGGGGCCTCATTGGCTACAGGTAAAGTTCCAGAGGACTGGAGAGTAGCCAATGTTGTTCCATTGTTTAAGAAGGGCAGCACGGAAAATCCAGGAAATTATAGGCCGGTGAGCCTTATGTCAGTGGTAGGGAAATTATTGGAAAACATTCTTAGAGATAGGATTTACTCACATTTGGAAACAAATGGACTTATTAGTGATGGACAGCATGGTTTTGTGGAGGGGCGGTCCTGCCTCACTAATTTGATCGAGTTTTTCAAGGAAGTGACAAAGATGATAGATTGATGGATGAGGGAAAGGCAGTGGGTGTAGTATATGGACTTCAGTAAATCCTTTGACAAGGTACTTCATGGTAGAATGGTACAAAAGGTGAAGTCACATGGATTAGAGGAGAGCTGGCAAGTTGGATACAGAACTGGCTTTGGCACAGAAGACCGAGGTAGCAGCAGAAGGGCGCTTTTCTGAATGGAAGGCAATGACTAGCGGCATTCCACGGGTCAGTTCTGGGACACTTTGTTGTTCACAGTGTATACAAATGATTTGGAAGAAAATGTGGCTGGTAAGTTCGCAGACTACACAAACATTGGTGGAGTTGCGGATAGTGAAGAGGATTGTCAGAGGATACAGCAAGATATAAACTGGTTGGAGTCTTGGGCGGAGAAATGGCAGATGGAGTTTAATCCGGACAAGTGTGAGGTCATGTACTTTGGAAGGTCCTATGCATGTAAGAATTACACAGTAACTGGTAGAACTCTTGCGAGTACTGACAGGCAGAGAGATCTGGAAGTGCATGCCCACCAATTATTGAAAGTGGCAACGCATGTGGATAAGGTGGTCAAGAAGGCATACAGCATGCTGGCCTTCATCGGCCGGGGCATTGAATATAAAAATTGGCAAGTCATGTTTCAGCTGTACAGGACCTTAGTTAGGCCTCATTTGGAATATTGTGTATAATTCTGGTCACCACATTACCAGAAGGATGTGGATGCTTTGGAGAGGGTACAGAAGTGGTTTACTAGGATGTTGCCTGGTATGGAGGGCATTAGCTATGAGGAGAGGTTAGATAAACTCGGTCTGTTCTCACTGGAACGATGGAGGTTGAGAGGCGACCTGATAGAGGGCTACAAGACTGAGTGGCATGGACAGAGTGGATAGTTAGATGCACTTATCAAGAGTCAAGGTCAGAAAGTCAAGTACTAGGAGACATAGGTTTAAAGTGTGGGGGAAAAGCTTAGAACAGGTGTGCGAGGCAAGCTTTTTACACAAAGGATGGTAAATATATGGAATATGCTACCTGGGAAGGTGGTGGGAGCAGGTACGATAGCGGCATTTAAGGGGCATCTAGACAAATATATGAATAGGGTGGGAATGTAAGGATACGGACTCCGTAAGTGCATATGGTTTTACTTTAGGCAGGTACCATGGTCGGCGCAGGCTTGGAGAGCCGAAGGGCCTGTTCCTGTGCTGTATTGTTCTTTGTATGCCGGGAGAAGGAGCGCCGTCTTATGGTCCGATTTTACCAAGTGTGGTCGGGGGAAGGATCGGTAGGTGCCCTTGATGTTTGTGTAGCCGTGGTCAAAGATGTTGGCGCCCCTGGTGGGACAGGATATGTGTTGCCGAATATTTGGCAGTACACTGTTGCGGTTGGCCTTGAAGTCCCTGGCCACGATGAACAAGGCCTCCGGGTATTCTGTTTCTTTGTTATTTGTAGCGGTGTACAACTTATCAAGCACCTTCTTGACTTCCGCCTGGGGTGGAATGTAGACTGCCGTGATTCCCATTGCGAAGTCAGGTAATTCCTGGGAGGCCACTACATTCATCATCAATCTTGTTAATGAGATTGAAGTGAATGAAAATTAGGGTTAATGATATTGGCCATGATCTGGAACTCGCCATCGGGTGCAGGCTGGGTGAATTGTAAAATGGTTCGTGCCTAGCACGAATCTTGATTTTTGCTCTCTCCCACTATTCATCTGGCGCGCTGTGAGCCACACTGGGCACAATGCGGTCGAGGAATCACGCCCAGTGCCTTTGATGTTCCCAATGTTTAATTGTGAAATTTTGGGCTTAAGCAAAGTGGTGCTGAGGGAGAATTGTGCATTGTCATTGTACATATGAAATCTGACTTCATTTCTGTGATGATGTGGCCGAATGGCAGCGTGTGTACAAGAAGTCGAAGGGGTCAAAAGATCCATCCAGGTATAACTAGATAAATAAGAATGGAGCCAAACTAGGGCAGTTCCTTTCAGCTAGGCCGCAGAGCCAGAAGTATTGGAGGATATGGTGTATTCAAAGGCTGCAGAATGGTCAAGAAGAATGAGGAGGGATAGTGCTCTGTACACAGAGTGACAGAGATTGTAACTTGGTTAAGGCTTGTTTCAGTTCTGTGGCAACCTGATTTGTAGGGGCAATACTTAGTGTGAACTGCCTCTTTGGAAATTCATTGCCTTGATGTTCCCTGGTACTGAGACTTTGCTTTCCATTATTCAGAGTTAGCATGAGCAAAACCATGGGACTTTATTCTGCTTTACAGATATATCTGATATGATGCAAATTAATAATTTTGATCTCCAGATGGCCAATGTAAAAAATAAAAACCAATTTTTATTTAGAGTGAAATGGTATGGTTCAAACTTGCTTAGTTATACAGGTATTTAACATTCTCATTGAAGGCCATATCCATTCACAAATGGGCAGAGCAGTAAAAGTGCTTCTAGCCCCTCACCACCAATGTTATTAATCAAAAGTTACAATATGTAATGAGTTGATTTTAATTTATTTTACTTATCTTTTTGCTTTGTTACATTATGCAGGTTAAATTTTCAAAATGTACATGAACTTCATAAAAATAGGTTTTTGTTCCTAGATTTTCATATGTATTCCAAATGTAGCCTCTTATGTGCAATATCAGGAGTTTATCAGTGTAACCTTGCTGGAAATGAATGTGGCAATAAATATCTATACCTCAAAGCCAGAATGGACTGGTTTTACCAAATGGCCTGTTTTTGCGCTGTTTTGTGGTGAAATAAGTTTAAAAAAACAAAACTATTCTTGACATTTAGAAGCTTGCCACCCAGACTTCCTGATGTAATTTTATGAATTTTTTTTGCATGTACCATCATAGTTTCTGTATTAATATGCAAATTGTTCTTGATGGTACAATTTTGAGTTGTTTTATTGTATCACATTTTACTTCTATTATTCATCAAGTTGTAAACAAAGCATCACATTTATGGTACCTGTTGTGTTTCAATTTCCCGAATTGCTGAAGACACATTAGCCTAATAAAATAACATTATCCCTTTTCTCTGACTTGCAAATGATTCTTAATATGCTTCCTAAACAGATATAGTTTACGATACCGTGTCTAGTTTTTATTTTCATAAATTTGCAGATGGATCTATTATCGGGGCTGGATATTGTTATTTTTCTTTATTAAGGGGGACAAAGTACTTTGGTTTCAGTATAAATGCCGTGGAATATTTTTGGTCCATGACTATCTGTATAAATCAGCAAAAGGGATAGTGCATGTTTAGGCCTGTTGAAAGCCAGCAGAATACTGTTGTTTTTCATTCAGGAAAGGCATGACTAAAGCACATACATGATTCCAAATCTACTTCATCCACAGACTGATTGCATACATTGTAAAATGCATGAAAGCAGAGCATGGAATTTAACTTTGCCTTTTCCTTTTTTCTCTTTTAAATTTCATTTCATTCATGTATTTTTCTTTCATGCCATCATATTTGTTTTATTCAATATTTCATGTTAAATTAATTTTGAAACATCATTACCAGTGCATCCACTACGGGTAGTAACAGCAGATACCTGTCTGTTTCACTATTTAGTCCCCCCTACATCTCCTCCCTCAAAATCGGTGAGTACACCAAGTGAAGCTGGAAGCCAGGATTCTGCTGATTGCACTCTTGGGGCAAGGTATGACTGCTTATTATATTTTACTTTGTATTTTGTCTAGTACCTGTACAGTGTGTAATTTTGGCTGAGTGCATGGATTTTATCATTTCACTGTCCCAAAATATGTAAATGTTGCATTTTGATGTGTAGGTACCCTTTCTCATCAAATGTGTATACTTTCATCCTTTTTCCTCCTTTTTACAGTTTTCAGAGGCTACCTATTTCTTCAACCCAGTCAGCTGCTGCATGGCACATGATGCTTAGCCTTATGCCTACATTCTTTTCAATATTTATGTTTCCTTTTCCTCCTTCACATGTGGTAACGTGCCTTCCTTACTTGACATCATCTTGCAATGATGAGGCAAATTGGGATCTTGAGTTGGGAACTAAATCTCTTTTATTCCATGGTGCTATGTAGATAATTCCTCATTGTTATATTTTGCATTTGAAAGAAATTTTAATTGCATATTGCCATTAATGTTCAGTCTGCATCATTAAACTTGTTAGGATGAACCTTTTGTTACCAAAATAAAATATTCACATTCTGTCATTTGCATGCTGCCTTCGACATCCTTCCTTCTCTTGGTAGTTTTAGATCACTAATTCTAAATTGCTCAAGTCAGAATGAAGAATACGACTTTGTGGTGGTGTGCATTGGTATATTTCTTTGTAGGTAAAGGGAACTTTTTTATGAAGTGTGCGTTCTTTTTCACTTAAGAATAGTCAACACCCTCACGGCACTGAGGTCCCAGGTTCGATCCCGGCTCTGGGTCACTGTCCGTGTGGAGTTTGCACATTCTCCCCATGTTTGCGTGGGTTTCGCCCCCACAACCCAAAAATGTGCAGAGTAGGTGGATTGGCCACACTAAATTGCCCCTTAATTGGAAAAAATAATTGGATAATCTAAATTTATTTAAAAAAAGAATAGTCAACACACCAAATAGGTAGAACCTTCCTTGTTTGTGCACACTTTACATGCACACAAAATGTTGCTATAAAGTAGGTATGTTGTCTCAAGTCCTGAAAGCCATGCTCTTTACTAGTTAATTTTGAAAAGATTATATCTTTATTTAGCCACTTTTCATTCTAATTCAATAACAGGAAATACATTTCAATCTTTCCACAGAAGTAGGTTAGATTATATTGTCCTTGTATTCTTTCATGCAAGATCATTTACTTCAACTCGTCAGCAGAATCCAAGCAGAAATGGATCACTCCATACCAGTTACATTATTGGTGTAGAGCCATTACAAGGGTTGCCAGAATGCTTTGTCTGAAGGTTTTGAATGCTGAATAAATTTATTTGGGCTCCGATTCAATGCAAAAGTCTGTTTATTGAATTTGGGAGGAGGACAAATAAACTATAGAACATAGAACATTACAGCGCAGTACAGGCCCTTCGGCCCTCGATGTTGCGCCGACCTGTGAAACCACTCTAAAGCCCATCTACACTATTCCCTTATTGTCCATATGTCTATCCAATGACCATTTGAATGTCCTTAGCGTTGGCGAGTCCACTACTGTTGCAGGCAGGGTATTCCACGCCCGTACTACTCTCTGAGATCTGTCTTATATCTATCTCCCCTCAATTTAAAGGTATGTCCCCTCGTGCTAGACATCACCATCCGAGGAAAAAGGCTCTCACTGTCCACCCTATCCAATCCTCTGATCATCTTGTATGCCTCAATTAAGTCACCTCTTAACCTTCTTCTCTCTAACGAAAACAGCCTCAAGTCCCTCAGCCTTTCCTCATAAAATCTTGCCTCCATACCAGGCAACATTCTGGTAAATCTCCTCTGCACCCTTTCCAATGCTTCCACATCCTTCCTATAATGCGGCGACCAGAATTGCACGCAATACTCCAAATGCGGCCGCACCAGAGTGTTGTATAGCTGCAACGTGACCTCATGGCTCCTAAACTCAACCCGTCTACCAATAAAAGCTAACACACCGTACGCCTTATTAACAACCTGCTCAACCTGGGTGGCAACTTTCAGGGATCTATGTACATGGACACCGAGATCTCTCTGCTCATCCACATTGCCAAGAATCTTACCATTAGCCCAGTACTCTTGTCTTCCTGTTATTCCTTCCAAAATGAATCACCTCTCACTTTTCTGCATTAAACTCCATTTGCCACCTCTCAGCCCAGCGCTGCAGCTTATCTATGCCCCTCTGTAACTTGTAACATCCTTCCGCACTGTCCACAACTCCACCGACTTAAGTGTCATCTGCAAATTTGCTCACCCATCCTTCTACGCCCTCCTCCAGGTCATTTATAAAAATGACAAACAGCAGTGGCCCAAAAACAGATCCTTGTGGTACACCACTAGTAACTGGACTCCAGACTGAACATTTCCCATCAACCACCACCCTTTGTCTTCTTCCAGCTAGCCAATTTCTGATCCAAACTGCTAAATCACTCTGAATCCCATGCCTCCGTATTTTCTGCAGTAGCCTACCATGGGGAACCTTATCAAACACTTTACTGAAATCCATATACACCACATCAACTGCTTTACCCTCATCCACCTGTTTGGTCACCTTCTCAAAGAACTCTATAAGGTTTGTGAGGCACGACCTACTCTTCACAAAACCGTGTTGACTATCTCTAATCAAATTATTCCTTTCCAGATGATTATACATCCTATCTCTTATAAACCTTTCCAAGATTTTTCCCACAACATAAGTAAGGCTCACTGGTCTATAGTTACCGGGGTTATCTCTACTCCCCTTCTTGAACAAGGGGACAACATTTGCTATCCTCCAGTCCTCTGGCACTATTCCTGTAGACAAAGATGACTTAAAGATCAATGCCAAAGGCTCAGCAATCTCCTCCCTAGCTTCCCAGAGAATCCTAGGATAAATCCCATCCGGCCCAGGTGACTTACCTATTTTCACACTTTCCAGAATTGCTAACACCTCCTCCTTATGAACCTCAATCCCTTCTAGTCTAGTAGCCTGAATCTCAGTATTCTCCTCGACAACATTGTCTTTTTCCTGTGTGGATACTGACGAAAAATATTCATTTTGCACCTCTCCTATCTCTTCGGACTCCAAGCACAACTTCCCACTACTATCCTTGACTGGCCCTACTCTTACCCTAGTCATTCTTTTATTCCTGACATATCGATAGAAAGCTTTAGGGCTATCCTTGATCCTACCTGCCAAAGACTTCTCATGTCCCCTCCTGGCTCTTCTTAGCTCTCTCTTTAGGTCCTTCCTCGCTGACTTGTCACTCTCGAGCGCCCTAACTGAACCTTCATGTCTCATCTTTACATAAGTCTCCTTCTTCCTCTTGACAAGTGTTTCGACTGCTTTAGTAAACCACGGTTCCCTCACTTGACCACTTCCTCGCTGCCTGACAGGTACATACTTATTAAGGCCACGCAGTAGCTGTTCCTTGAACAAGCTCCACATTTCCATTGTGCCCATCCCCTGCAGTTTTCCTCTCCATCCGATGTATCCTAAGTCTTGCCTCATCGCATCATAATTGCCTTTCCCCCAGATATAACTCTTGCCCTGCGGTATATACCTATCCCTTTCCATCACTAAAGTAAACGTAATCGAATTGTGGTCACTATCACCAAAGTGCTCACCTACCTCCAAATCTAACACCTGTCCTGGTTCATTACCCAGTACCAAATCCAATATGGCCTCGCCTCTCGTTGGCCTATCTACATACTGTGTCGGGAAACCCTCCTGCACACATTGGACAAAAACTGACCCATCTAATGTACTCGAATGTACTCGAACTATAGCGTTTCCAGTCAATATTTGGAAAGTTAAAGTCCCCCATAACAACTACCCTGTTGCTTTCGCTCCTATCCAGAATCATCTTTGCAATCCTTTCCTCTACATCTCTGTTTGTTATGTATTAAGGGGATTATAGGCGAATATTATGTAGAGATGGCTAATCATCTGTGATTTCTTTGAATGGCGGAACAGGCTTGACAGGCTAAATGGCCTATGTCTGCTCCTATATTCTTATGGAAAGATAGTGCAGGATAGTGAACTTTAGATTCTTGGCATGTGGGAATCAGTTGTGGGGGAGATGGACCTGCATGGATTGCACCTTAACAGAGCTGTGACCAATTTCTTTGCAGGGTGATTTGCTGTGCTATTGGAAAGATTTAAACTAATTTGGCAGGAGTGTGGGAACCACAAGGTAATACTAGAGAGGGATACCAAGGTGCAAAGGATATTAATAGATAGATGGTAGGGAACATTAAGGTACAGTGAAATTGCAAAGACACCAAAAGGCTGCTGCATCTTACGATACGTAGGTCCAAGAGGCCACATTGCTTGGCAAAGGACAAGGCTGCAAAACTGCTTCCAGCATTTTTGAGGCATGGATCAGGAAAGTGGACAAAACATATCAGTGAAAGAAAAGAAAGGTTATTGCCATCATGCTCTGCTGCTCACCATGACATGTTGGCCTCAAGCGTCAAGCTGATGTGCTTGCCCCATAACACCGCAGCCAAGCTCCAACCACAGGATCAAGGGTGATTCGCAAGCGGAAAACCCACTGCTGACAGCATTTGATCTCACTGGTTATCGAGTCTATTGATATGGAGCAGGAGTGCAGTCCAACTAGATGGCATGTTCATGATGATGGAGGCGCTAAAGATCGTGATGGAAGTCAGAATTTGCCAACTGCTTCCACAAACAATTGATAATTTCATGGCCATGACTACTGAGACTAGCTTTTTACTTCCCAATTTAATTAATTGAATTTAAATTTCCCAACTGCCGTTGTGGGATTTGAACTTATCGTCCCTCCATTTCCCTCCCCCATAGTATTAGCTTGGGCCTCTGGATTACTATTTCAGTAACATTACCACAATGCCCACCATTTCCCCTCAATTTACAAGTACTAATTTGTGATAAATATAGGACAGTTTCACACCTTTAAAAGTAAAGGCGCAGTTGATCCACTTTTACTGTGTTCTGTCCAATTGAACATTTGTGGAGGTAATAGATTCTGGTCAACAGAAAAAAATAAAAATGCCCAATAGTAGAAATATTTTCAATGATCAACCAATGCTAGAACCATTGGATGTGTTACCCGCATCAGATAATATTGTGCAATTTATTCAGTTTACCTTGTTCCTTCGATCTAGTACATATTTTAAAAATGGGGGAAGAGAGCCATGACAACGGTGCAAAAACAGAAATTCTTGCGAAAGCCTGAGGCTGTAGTTAACCTATAATTACATCAGTGTCACAACTTTGCAACTGTTGCTTTTTTTAAAATCCCAGTAGAGCAGCAGTGATATTCCTTACCTGTGGGGTTGTGTGTTAACTTAGTTCCTGAACAAATGTAACAATTTCCGGTATGCTTGCATTTTTTTTTAAATGGAAGCAATCTGTTAGTACCCTACAGTACAATATTGCACATTTGGGCTGGATCCGAGTGTATATGTGATATATATATATATATGTTAAAACACTTTTTTTTAGCTCAAGTATAAAGCATGGAAAAGAGGTATGGATTTATAATTTTAGCAACTGCTAATACAAGAACTACACAGCGATTGTGTCCCTTAAGCAAAACCAGATGTTTATGCAGTTCTATAGATTTGTGTCCACATGTATAAATAGATATATTTAACAAACTGGCGGCACAGTGGTTCGCACCACTGCCTCACAACGCCAAGGACCCAGGTTCGATTCAGGCCTTTGGTGACTGTGGAATTTGCACTTTCTCCCCGTGTTTGCATGGGTTTCCTCCAGGTGCCGGTCCGGTTTCCTCCCACAGTCCAAAGATGTGCAGGTTAGGTGGATTAGCCATGATTAATGCGTGAGGTTATGGGTAGAAGGTGGGGGAGTGAGCCTAGGTAGAATGCTCTTTCGGAGGGTTTTTGCAGAATTGATGGGCTGATCTCCTTCTGCACTGTATGGATTCTATGGAATTAGAAGCCCATATTACAACCAGGCAGAACAAAAGTATTATGCTGACAAATTGAAATATGGGATGGGTGAGTTAAGGGCCGCCAGAGCGCGTTTAAGGCTGTCTGGCTAAGTTACTCCCAAGTTGCATACTGTGTTTGGTAATTGAAAGAATATTAGACTTTCTTCAAATCATTGTACTAAATAGTAGATTGGGGTAGACATCAGTAATTGGAAAACATGTTAACATTTGGAGAAGTCATTTAGCATCCTGTTCTTTTTTGGAAGTAGTCAATGCTTATCTTTCTGTAATATGCCTTCTTCTGTGTTTAATACTTTTCTTCCTTTGCCAGGCACCCCAACCCATACTTCTCTAATTTTAATATGACTTAAGTTACTTTGTAAGCTGATACTTCAGAACTGGAAATTAATTAAGAAATTCCTTTTGAGAGCTGTTAATAAAGTATATGAAGAGCTTTATCGTGTATGTCATTTGTTTCATATGTCAGAGAGAAAATCTTTTCTTTAAATAAAACATAAACTTAACTGCTAACTGGACATGAAAACTTCCTCTTCTCCCTTTTCATCCAACTGCTCATCATCACACTTGCCTGTAACATATTCTTAGTCTGGCCTGTCTGTGGATTTTGTGGTGTCTTTTCTTTCCATCCTTTCTCAGTCCTTGTTTCTTTAGCGGAATGTTATTTTTCATATTAGTCTGCATATGTTGCTTCTCTAGAGGTAAGTAGCTGCTAATTGTACTGCGTAAGATAACTGTAACGGCAATACATTTTATGTAATATCTGTCTGATGTTTATCTTAAATGTATTTTTCTCAAGTGATTTTAGTTTAATTTGACATAGCATTCTTTCCTGGACAGGAATTAATGGGATTTTAATTATTATTCATCTGTGCACCATATTAAATAGTCCACTGGGAAATGGTGCTCAACTGGTTAAGTTCATTTATGGAAAAGTAATTGTCTGAAATAAATGTGCATCAATACTAACATCACTGATTGAAACTTTTTTTAATAATGCTGCATGATTGACTTGTCAATCAATCAGGACCTTTCATTGGGATACCGATCCTTCAGTTCTGCAGCTTCAAGCTGATCTTGGGTATTGCCTACTCATTTCTTCTACTTGTACTTTTTCAGTCATTAACATAATAACAACAATCTTTATTAGTGTCACAAGTAGGCTTACATTAACACTGCAGTGAAGTTACTGTGAAAAACCCCTAGCGCCACACCACCGCCTGTTCGGATACACTGAGGGAGAATTCAGAATATCCAAATCACCTAATAAGCACGTCTTTCGGTACTAGTGGGAGGAAACCGGAGCACCCGGAGGAAACCCACGCAGACACTGGGAGAACGTGCAGACTCCGCACGGACAGTGACCCAAGCCGGGAATCGAACCCGGTCTCTGGCATTGTGAAGCAACGGTGCTAACCACTGTGCTATTGTACCGCCCATAATAATTCTGACATATTAATTTATGCAGAACTTTGGGATAAAAGTTCCATCACCTTTGCTTTAAATATTTTTCTTGTTTTCATAGCATTTCCTATTGCTTTGTATATATTTGATTATTTTATAACATCAGTAATAATTTTCTTTTTTTTTTTCTCTCTCTCTCTCTCTCTCTCTCTCTCTCTCTCTCTCTCCCCACCCCTCCCTCCCTCTCTCTCTCTCTCTTTCACCCCTCTCTTTTCTCTCTTCCCCTAATTATTTGCTGACAGACGAGGAGCAATTAAACTGGAGATGGCAAAAATCACACAGGTAGACTTTCCTCCACGAGAGATTGTTACATATACAAAGGAAACACAAACTCCGGTGATTGCACAGAAAACTGAAGGTAAGATGACTGTAAAAACACATATTACATATGTTACTGGAAAAGTATGAAAAATAATTAACCACGTTTTTACTTTCATAAAACACCACTAATCAATAATGCTTTGACATATGGAGGGAATTTCCAATTAATATTTTTCAATAAGCAAATTCTCGTACTGTTTAATGGATGATTACTGTATGGACAAATATTAAAATTAAAACATTTAAGAATGTAGAATTTATGTTCTAGAACATAATATATGGCAAATGCACCTGACGGAGTTGTTATGGCTTAATAGGGTATAGCGTAAAGCTTGAAATAAATGTGCGATATGAAAATAACATTACAGGAGGAGGTCATGAATGCCGATGAGCATTTTGTCAGCATTATCGGAATCTTGCGCTTGCACCCTTGAAATGCAGTGGAGCATTCACTATTTTTAGTATGTGTACAGATGTAGAGTCTGTGGTCGCTCTTTAAATTTATATTCATCCAGTTTTTTTTGTAGTGGCAGTTGTAGTGACATGAAATCAGACAATTCTGTAATTGTACCATGTGATGAAAACTTGGGATTGTTTCAACTTATTATAGGAAACGCCACATATCAAGCACATTGAAATCTAATATTTGTTCATAGCCCATCCAAAAGAGTTTCGCACCACAGTTTGAATTACTAAAAGTTTTTTTGCATTTGAATAGATGTTAAAAATTTTATTTAAATTAAAGGACGTTGTTTTTCTGTCATCCTCAAAATGAGTACAAAGATGCAAAATTTCAGGTCTTACTGTGGGGCATTGATGACTCATTTTTTTTAAACCATGGATTGCCATCATTTGTGGTAGCCCTATCAGCAGAGCTAAAGCCAGGAATGATATTGCCTTGTTCACTGAGAACCTTCTGAAAATATATAGCATTAGGAGATTGTTAAAAGGTGCAACATTAATAAGATCATGAAATTTGGCTTAAGGGAGCGCAAATGTTTTTAAAGTAAATTTACAGTCCACATGCACAGGCAATCAGTGTGCGTCTATGATAGGCATTCAATGTGTGCCATTCATATTTAAGGACAAATCTTGGATCATATAGTATAGAGAATTTATGATATTTTTCTTCATTGCTTTGAAGCTGTCAGAAATTCAGCATTATCAGATGTTTTGCTTTCCACTTTTGGGACAGGCAAAAGAGCTTTCTATGACTTTTTAAAAAAGCAAAAAGATGTTGGAAATCTGAAAGTAAAACAGAAAATTATGGGAATATTCAACAGTTCAAGCAGACCACAGCTGTGGAAAAGAACCCATTAAGGTTTCAGGTGAATAACCTTGCATCAGAAGTGGGGAAGTTTAGAATTGAAATGGCGGGAGGGCGCTACATGATGACTTGTATCTGTCACATTTCCTCCTCCCACCCTAAACTTGAAAACTTCAACTTGTTTCTGATTTTCACCCTTCTGTCACCTTCACATGGTCTAACTTTGGCTTTTCTCTTCCCTTCCTCATCAACTTGCATCCATTTCTAGGGATAGCCTAACAACAAATATTCATTATAAGCTCTGTCACTTTTCTACCTGCAAGAACCCATTCAATTCTCCCAGTTTCTCCATTGCATATGTTCTGATGTTGCAACCTTCCGTACAGACGCCTGATGGTCTTTTCCTCAACTGAGGATCTTCCCCACACTGGTTGACAAGCCCCACGATTGTGATGGTACCATTTCCTGTTTCCCCCTTCCTCCCAGGACCATGATAGGGTTCCCTTTGTCCTTTCATCTCACCAATTTCTATATTCAAAGGATCATCCTCTGTCACGGCCTGTAGTGTGAGAGAGTCATAGATGTTTACAGTATGGAAACACCCCCTTCAGCCCAGCTTGCCCATGCCACCCAGTTTCTATCACTAAGCTAGTTCCATTTGTCCGCATTTGATCCATATCCCTCTTTACCCACCCAGCCCATGTAACTGTCTAACTTTTTAAAGGAAAAAATTGTACCCGCCTCTACCACTGCCTCTGGCAGCTTGTTCCAGATGCTCACCACCGTCTGTGTGAAAAAATGTCCCCTCTGGTCCCTTTTGTATCTCTCCCCTCTCACCTTAAATCTATGCCCTCTAGTTCTAGACTCCTCTACCTTTGGGAAAATATGTTGACTATCTACCTTATCTATGCTCCTCATTATTCTTTAGACATCTCTAAGATCACCTCATAGCCTCCTATGCTCCAGGGAAAAAAGTCTCAGCGTATTCAGCCTCTCCTTGAAACTCAGGCCATCAAGTCCTGGTAGCACCCTTGTAAATCTCTTCTGCACTCTTTCTAGTTTAACAATATCCTTCCTATAACGGGGTGACCAGAACTGAACACAGTATTCCATGTGTGGTCTTGCCAAAGCCTTGTACAACTTCAACAAGACGTCCCAACTCCTGTATTCAATATTCTGACCAATAAATCCTAGCATGCTGAATGCCTTCTTCACCACCCTGTCCACCTGCGACTTCACCTTGAAAGAGCTATGAACCTGTACCCATATATCTCTTTGTTCTGTAACTCGCACCAACTCCCTACCATTAACTGAGTAGGTCCTGCCCTGAATTGATCTATCAAAATGCATCACCTCACATTTTACCCAAATTAAACTCCATCTGCCATTGATCGACCCACTGGCCCAATTGGTCAAGATCCGGTTACAATCTTCTATAACCTTCTTCACTGTACACTATGCCACCAATCTTGGTATCATTTGCAATCTTCCTAACCATGTCTCCTACATTCTCATCCAAATCATTAATATAAATCACAAATAACAGTGGACCCAGCATCGATCCCTGAGGCACACCACTGGTCACAGGCCTCCAGTTTGAAAAACAACCCTCCACAACCACCGTTTGGTTTCGGTTGCCAAGCCAATTTGTATCTAATTGGCCACCTCACCCTGGATTCCGTGGGATTTAACCTTTTGCAACAACCTACCAAGCGGTACCTTGTCAAAGGCCTTGCTAAGGTCCATGTAGAAAACTTCGACTGCACTGCCCTCATCTACCTTCTTGGTTACCCCTTCAAAAAACTCAATCAAATTCATGAGACATGACTTTCCCCTTACAAATCCATGCTGACTTTCCCTAATTGGCCCGTGCCTGCCTGAATGCTTGTAGATCCTGTCCCTCAGAATACCTTCTAACAATTTACCCACAACAGAAGTTAGGCTCACCGGTCTGTAGTTCCCAGGCTTATTCCTACAGCCCTTCTTAAACAAGGGCACAACATTTGCTTTTCTCCAATCTTCAGGCACCTCTCCTGTGGCTGTCGATGATTCCAATATCTCAGCTAGGGGTCCGGCAATTTCCTCCCTAGCCTCCCACAGCGTCCTGGGATACATTTCGGCAGGTCTCGGGGCTTTATCTATCTTGATACGCTTTAATACCTCCAGCATCTCCTTCTCTGTAATACATACATGCCTCAAGACATCACTTTTTATTTCCCTAACATTCGTGCCTTTCTCAACAATAAATACTGAAGAGAAATATTCATTTAGGATCTCTCCCATCCCTTGTGGATCTGCACATAGATGACCTTGTTTATCCTTAAGAGGCCTTACCCTCTCCTTAGTCACCCTTTTACCTTTATGTGTCTGTAAAAGCTCTTTGGATTTTCCTTTGCCTTATCTGCCAAGACAAACTCATGTCCCCTTTTTGCCCTCCTGATTTCTCTCTTAGCTCTACTCCGACAAGCTCTATACTCTTCAAGGGATATACTTGATCCCAGCTGCCTATGCATGTCATATGCCTCCTTCTTGCTTTTGACCATGGCCTCAATATCCCGAGTCATCCAGGTTTCCCTCTTTCTACCAGCTTTACCCTTCACTCGAAGAGGAATGTGCTCACCCTGAACCTTAGTTAACATCTTTTTGAAAGACTTCCACTTATCAGCTGTCCCCATGCCTGCAAATAGGGACTCCCAATCAACTTTTGAAAGTTCCCGCCTAATAACCTCGAAATTGGCCTTGCCCCAATTTAGAATTTTAACTTTTGGGCCAGAGCTATCATTCTCCATAGCTATCTTAAAATTAATGGAATTATCGTCACTGGTCCCAAAGTGATCCCTCACTAGCACTTCCGTCACTTGCCCTTTCTTATTCCCCACGAGGAGGTCAAGTTTTGCCCCCTCTCTAGTCGGGTCATCCACATATTGAACGAGGAATTCTTCCTGAATACACTCAACAAGTTTCTCTCCATCCAAACCCCTAGTGCTACGGCCGTCCCAGTTAATGTTGGGAAAATTAAAGTCCCCAACTATTACCACCTTATTTTTCCGGCAGCCATCTGTAACCCCTTTACATATTTGCTCCTCAATATCCCGCTGACTATTTGGGGGCCTGTATTACAGTCCTATCAAAGTGATCTCACCCTTCTTATTTTTCAGTTCTACCCATATCGACTCTATGCGCGAACCCTCGGCTATATCCTCTCTCTGTACTGCCGTGAGACTGTCCCGAATCAAAAACGCAATTCCCCCTCTTTTCCTGTTCTATCTGTCCTATAGCATCTGTACCCCGGAACATTGAGCTGCCAGTCCTGCCCCTCCTTTAGCCATGTTTCAGTAATCGCTGTAATATTCCAGTCCAATTTATTTATCCGTGCCCCGAGTTCATCTGCCTTGCCAGTTAGGCCTCTTGCATTGGAATAAATGCAGTTCAATCTGTTTCTCTGCCTTCCACTTTTCTCCTTACTGACTTTTGTTTCTATCTCTCTTTACTCCCCTCCAACTTCTTGCATTGGTTCCCATCCCCCTGCCACATTAATTGAAACCCTCCCCCCACAGCGCTAGCAAACAACCCCCCGAGGACATTGGTTCCAGTCCTGCCCAGGTGTAGACCGTCAGATTTGTAATTGTCCAACCTCTCCCAGAATCGATTCCAAAGTCTCAAAAATCTGAATCCCTCCCTCCTGCACCATCTCTCAAGCCACGCATTCATCCTATCTATCCTGTCATTCCTACTCTGACTAGCACGTGGCACTGGCATCAATCCCGAGATTACTACCTTTGAGGTCCTACTTTTTAGTTTAGCTCCTACCTCCCTAAATTCAGCATGTAGGACTTCATCCCGTTTTTTAACCCATATGCACCACGACAGCTGGCTCTTCAACCTTCCCCTATAGAATATCCTGCAGCTGCTCTGAGACATCCAGGACCCTTGAACCTGGGAGGCAACATACCTTCCTGGAGTCTCGTTTGTGTCCGCAGAAACGCCTGTCCCCTGCCTTTACAATTGAATCCCCGGTCACTATAGCTCTACCACTCTTTTTCCTGCCCTTCTGCGCAGCAGAGCCAGCCACGGTGCAATGAACTTGGCTACTGCTGCCTTCCCCTGGTGAGCCATCTCCCTCAACAGTATCCAAAACGGTACATCTGTTTTGGAGGGAGATGACCGCAGGGGACCTCTGCACTGCCTTCCTACTCTTCCTCTGTCTGATGGACACCCATTTCCTGGTCACCCATTTCCTATCTCCTTCAGTATTCTTATTTTTCGGCTTGATCTCCTACCTTCTATATCTTTAACTCCTGCAATTGGGTGCCCTATTGTTCTCCTACATAAGTAAAAATCTGTTTTCACTCCTGCTAGGCTAATCCGCATATCAAAAGCCCACAGTGCAACTTATTAGTTCCCTTTCATCCAATTCTTTAATCTTCATTTTATCCAAGCTTATTGACAATATCTGTATTTGCCACTCACATTGTGGTCTGCTCTACATGGAATACCAAATGCAGAGTTGGTAACCAATTTGTGGAACACCTCTATTCACTCCTCAAGCATGACCTTGAACTTCCAGTCACCTGTCATTTTAATTATTCAACTTACTCTCTCACTGACCCCTCTACCCTCAGCCTGCAGCAGTCGTCAAATGATGTTCAACGCAAGCTTGAGGAACAGGACATCATCTTGCAACTGGGCACTTTCCAGTCAACTCTACTCAACATTTAGTTCAACAATGTCACATTGTTATCTCTGCCGCTATTTTGTTTCCTATTCTTTGCATATTTTGGTCTTTTTCTAATTTTTCTTTTGCCTTTGCATTCAGATGACAGCTGTTCATCATTCTGCTAATCATTCCTCCTCCAGACTCGTCTTTTTCTTTACTGGTCGTATGACCACTCCGGTTGACCCTGTACCACCAACTCTTTCTCACTTAATCTCCCCTGTCTGGAGTTTAGAAGAATGAAAGACGACCTTACTAAAACCTACAACATTCTGAGGATGTTTGATAGGATAGATGCCGGGAGGTTGTTTCTGCCAGTTGGGAAGTCGAAAACATGGAGTCATAGCCTTAGGATAAGGGATAATAGGATAAATAAATCATTTAGGACTGAGATGAGGAGAAATCGCTTCACTCGAGGGTTGTGAATCTTTAGAATTTCCTACCCTGAGGGTTGTGGTTGCTCCATCGTTGGGATGGATTTAAGGCTGGGATAGACAGATATTTGGTGTCTCAAGGAATTAAGGGATATGGGAAGCAGGCAGGAAAATTGAAGCCCATGATCAGCCATGATTGTATTGAATGACAGAGCAGGCTCGACAGGCTATATGGTCTACTCCTATTCCTGTTTCTTGTGCCTTCCACCCTATCACAAAACTTTCCTTGGGTTATGTTTCTACCCATTGCCTTTCAGCTTCTTAAAACCTATTGCTGTTCTAACTTTTCCCAATTCTGATGAAAGGTTATTGACCTGAAATGTAAACTTTTTTCTCTGACAACAGATTCTGTCTAATCTGAGTATTTCCAACATTTTCCATTTTTAGGAAGTTTCTGGAATATTTGATCATGATGGTGATCCTGAATTTGTCTATTTTTGCATCATGTAGTGGGACGTAGATTGGATACTTTGACATTAATATTCAGACACATGCAGGCTACGTGCACCATCTGTGCTGCTATTTTACAAAGTTAGCACCTGCTGTGCCCTCATTTCTCCATCATCAATGGTGGTGGTTATCTGAGGGGAAAGCTAACCACTGGCTGGAGTTATACCCAGCACAAATGAAAATGATTGAGTTGTTGGGAGGCCATTCATCTAAGCCCAGGATGTTGCTGCAGGGCTTTTTCAGGGTAATGTCCTGGGCCTAACTGTCTTCAGCTGCTCCATCAATGATCTTCCTTTTAATATAAGGTCAGAAATGGAGATGTTAGCTGATAATTGCACCGTATCTCGTTTCCATGTCAATTCCTGATTTGTGCCTGCATACAGCAAGACCTGAACAAGACCCAGGCTTGGCGGAGTGGCAATAATATTTGCATCACACAAGTGCTCGGCAATAGTCATCACCCACAGGAGAGAGCCCAACCACCTGCCCTTGATATTCAATGTCATTACCATTGCTGAATCCCCAACCATCAATCATAATTGTGACAGTATTATATCTGTGCCGATTCTTTGCTAGAGCAATCCAAAATGAATCCCACTCTCCTCATAGCCTATTTTAAAATATTTATGTGGTTTTCCTTAAAAAGATGCAGGGAGCTCTGCCTCAACCACTCTCCCAGTGTCTGCGTGGGTTTCCTCTGGGTGCTTCAGTTTCCTCCCACTGTCCAAAGATGTGCAGGTTAGGTGGATTGGCCATGATAAATTGCCCCTTCGTGTCCAAAAGTCTAGGTGGGGTTACTGAGTTAGGGGGATAGGGTGGAGGCGTGGCTTAAATAGGGTGCTCTTTCCAACGGCTGGTGCAGACTCGATGGGCCGAATGGCCTCCTTCTATGATTCTATGAACGTCCTGTGGGGTCACCATTGCTCCGAAATGTAACTGAAATGTAATGGCAAATTTTGTTCCTACTAGAGGTCGTCAGGCTGGGTATTCTATGGCAAGTGACCCAACTTCTAACACCATTACATTTTATTACTTACACGGCACAATTCAGGAATGTGATGGAATACCACCTACTTGCCTGAATGAATACAGCTCCAACAATGCTCAAAAGGCTTGACACCATCCAGGTTGAAACAATCCCCTTGATCAATGCTCACCTGTCCACTATTAGTGCACAGTAAGAAGTCTTACAACACCAGGTTAAAGTCCAACAGGTTTGTTTCAAACACTAGTTTTCGGAGCTCCTGAGGAAGGAGCAGTGCTCTGAAAGCTAGTGTTTGAAACAAACCTGTTGGACTTTAACCTGGTGTTGTAAGACTTCTTACTGTGCTCACCCCAGTCCAACGGCGGCATCTCCACATCATCACTATTAGTGCTGCAGTACATGCCATCCACGTGATGCATTGTGATAATTGATCAAGGCTCCTTTGACAGCACCTCCTAAATCTGTGACCTCTACCACTTGGAATGACTAGAGCGGCAGGTGCATGGGACCTCAAACACCACCTCCAGATTTCCCTCCGAGTCGCACACTGTCCCCTCTGGGTAACTCTGTGGGAGTACCTACACCACACAAACTGTTGCAATTGCCTTTGCCGCACAAAGTGCCGTTCAAGAAGGCAGTTCACCACCATCTTCTCAAGGGGAATTAGGGATGGGCAATAAATGCTGGCCCTGCTTCTGATGTCTAAACTCGGTGAGTGAATTTTAAAAAAATCCTCGGAAGACCAGCACGTTTGTGAGGCTATTTGGTGTGTTACCAGATATTTTGTGGTATGTTTGCAGATATGCATACTATCACTTAACAAAAACTGTTTTGTAGCATCTCCCATATTGTTATATTTTGGAACGTAAAAGCTTAACTTTGCATGGTTCCTGCTATTATGATACACTGGTTAAAGGAAGGCGCATTCTTTCAATGTAATATCCTGTTCTGTATTCATCTTCTCTCTATCTGTCTCTCTCTACTTGGACTGCATACACTCAAATTTATACCATGCCTGGCAACTTTAAAACGTTAACAGTGCTTATTCATTTTAATAACTGCTGTTATAATAGCTACTTTCTGAATTAAATTGAATTTTTGTCTTCACCAAACATACATTTTTCTATCCTTAAAGCAGCCCGCCCTTACGATTGTCTAATGAAGAACTGCCTTGCTTATATCCCAAGATCAAAAACAAAAATGCTTGGGCAATTGTGGTATGTCAATCACTTCTTGCTCATGATTGGAACACTTAATTTCCAATGAAACATTTCAAAAAGCCTTCAACTCCCATGATTTTGAATGCAATTGACTGTCAGTGCTGATAGTCTGGTCAGAGGTTGATGACCCTTACTACGCACAAAGGCCATCCTTTTTGCTTTCAAAGGAAGGGTTTCTATAATGACTGAGCATTTAGTCAAGTTGTAAACTAGGTGAAGGGAACTCACTTACTTTAGCTCCTGGTGTCAAAAGGCTTCTCAGTAACCAAATCAATTTAGGTGCTTATCAATTAGGATCTGTTCCCAAGTCCAAAAACATTCTGCCTATGACTTATTTTAGCACTTGTTTATCGACCCTAACCTTACATAGCTTTCAGTATCAATATCGTAATAAAGTCTTTGTAAGAATCTGAAAACACTAAGTTCTAATGCTGTCCTTGGAGTTTTGCTCCAGCTTCTCTCCTGCTGAGCTTCACGGACCTTCTGGCTTCGTCAAAGGTTTACCCCTTGTAATCTTGTTGTCACTAATCTTCTTCATAGATTTTGACATATTTTCCTTATCCCATACAATGGGCCAGTTTTGATGACAAATTCCCTCAAACCGGGTTTAAAAAGTCTAAAAAACGAAAACCATAGCGGGAGCTACCTTAATAATGAGCTTCTCCTACCTGTCACCACCGGAAGTTCCTTAATTTCATTTATGTGGGTTTTGATTACACTTCTTGTAATACCTTCTGATATATTATATAAGCATAATAAGTACAATAGATGGGTCGTTTTTTGTTCGAGTACAATAGATGGGTCGTTTTTTGCACAGTGTGTGCAGGAGGGTTTCCTGAAACAATATGTTGACAGGCCAACAAGAGGCGAGGCCACGTTGGATTTGGTTTTGGGTAATGAACCAGGCCAGGTGTTGGATTTGGAGGTAGGAGAGCACTTTGGGGACAGTGACCACAATTCGGTGACGTTTACGTTAATGATGGAAAGGGATAAGTATACACCGCAGGGCAAGAGTTATAGCTGGGGGAAGGGCAATTATGATGCCATTAGACGTGACTTGGGGGGGATAAGGTGGAGAAGTAGGCTGCAAGTGTTGGGCACACTAGATAAGTGGGGCTTGTTCAAGGATCAGCTACTGCGTGTTCTTGATAAGTATGTACCGGTCAGACAGGGAGGAAGGCGTCGAGCGAGGGAACCGTGGTTTACCAAGGAAGTGGAATCTCTTGTTAAGAGGAAGAAGGAGGCCTATGTGAAGATGAAGTGTGAAGTTTCGGTTGGGGCGATGGATAGTTACAAGGTAGCGAGGAAGGATCTAAAGAGAGAGCTAAGACGAGCAAGGAGGGGACATGAGAAGTATTTGGCAGGAAGGATCAAGGAAAACCCAAAAGCTTTCTATAGGTATGTCAGGAATAAGCGAATGACTAGGGAAAGAGTAGGACCAGTCAAGGACAGGGATGGGAAATTGTGTGTGGAGTCTGAAGAGATAGGCGAGATACTAAATGAATATTTTTCGTCAGTATTCACTCAGGAAAAAGATAATGTTGTGGAGGAGAATGCTGAGCCCCAGGCTAATAGAATAGATGGCATTGAGGTACGTAGGGAAGAGGTGTTGGCAATTCTGGACAGGCTGAAAATAGATAAGTCCCCGGGACCTGATGGGATTCATCCTAGGATTCTCTGGGAGGCCAGGGAAGAGATTGCTGGACCTTTGGCTTTGATTTTTATGTCATCATTGGCTACAGGAATAGTGCCAGAGGACTGGAGGACAGCAAATGTGGTCCCTTTGTTCAAAAAGGGGAGCAGAGACAACCCCGGCAACTATAGACCGGTGAGCCTCACGTCTGTAGTGGGTAAAGTCTTGGAGGGGATTATAAGAGACAAGATTTATAATCATCTAGATAGGAATAATATGATCAGGGATAGTCAGCATGGCTTTGTGAAGGGTAGGTCATGCCTCACAAACCTTATTGAGTTCTTTGAGAAGGTGACTGAACAGGTAGACGAGGGTAGAGCAGTTGATGTGGTGTATATGGATTTCAGCAAAGCGTTTGATAAGGTTCCCCACGGTAGGCTATTGCAAAAAATACGGAGGCTGGGGATTGAGGGTGATTTAGAGATGTGGATCAGAAATTGGCTAGCTGAAAGAAGACAGAGGGTGGTGGTTGATGGGAAATGTTCAGAATGGAGTACAGTCACAAGTGGAGTACCACAAGGATCTGTTCTGGGGCCGTTGCTGTTTGTCATTTTTATCAATGACCTAGAGGAAGGCGCAGAAGGGTGGGTGAGTAAATTTGCAGACGATACTAAAATCGGTGGTGTTGTCGATAGTGTGGAAGGATGTAGCAGGTTACAGAGGGATATAGATAAGCTGCAGAGCTGGGCTGAGAGGTGGCAAATGGAGTTTAATGTAGAGAAGTGTGAGGTGATTCACTTTGGAAGGAATAACAGGAATGTGGAATATTTGGCTAATGGTAAAGTTCTTGAAAGTGTGGATGAGCAGAGGGATCTAGGTGTCCATGTACATAGATCCCTGAAAGTTGCCACCCAGGTTGATAGGGTTGTGAAGAAGGCCGATGGAGTGTTGGCCTTTATTGGTAGAGGGATTGAGTTCCGGAGTCGGGAGGTCATGTTGCAGCTGTACAGAACTCTGGTACGGCCGCATTTGGAGTATTGCGTACAGTTCTGGTCACCGCATTATAGGAAGGACGTGGAGGCTTTGGAGCGGGTGCAGAGGAGATTTACCAGGATGTTGCCTGGTATGGAGGGAAAATCTTATGAGGAAAGGCTGATGGACTTGAGGTTGTTTTCGTTGGAGAGAAGAAGGTTAAGAGGAGACTTAATAGAGGCATACAAAATGATCAGGGGGTTGGATAGGGTGGACAGTGAGAGCCTTCTCCCGCGGATGGATATGGCTGGCACGAGGGGACATAACTTTAAACTGAGGGGTAATAGATATAGGACAGAGGTCAGAGGTAGGTTCTTTACACAAAGAGTAGTGAGGCCGTGGAATGCCCTACCTGCTACAGTAGTGAACTCGCCAACATTGAGGGCATTTAAAAGTTTATTGGATAAACATATGGATGATAATGGCATAGTGTAGGTTAGATGGCTTTTGTTTCGGTGCAACATCGTGGGCCGAAGGGCCTGTACTGCGCTGTATTGTTCTATGTTCTATGTTCTATGTTCATAACCTATATGCTTATATATGTTATGGCGCTTTTTTGTATTTCTTAAAATTTCTCGCAACATTAGTATATTTGTCACATAGTTTTCCCAATAATTCTTAAGTTAGATTTAATTTCCTCCGTGACATCAATTCGCTCTTGTTTTTGTTTATGAATGTCAACTAACTCAATTTTACTAATTCCAGCTGAAACCTGGGATTTTATGCAAAATGTGGATTTCTCAACAGGGCATATTCTGGCCCCATACCAATATCTTCTCCGTGAGGTGGTAACACAATATTCTCTTCTTTCCACATGTGTGACCCTTGTGATCTCTGTTTTTAGGGCTCTAACTTCGAAGGTACAAGTTATATTCTCATCTGTCTTAAATCCACATTTGGCATATTGGATATGTTTATAATTTTGTTGGCTTGCTGACATTTGTCCAGCATAGTTCCTACTAAAGTTTTGTTCCGTTCTACCGCACAAAGGGGCGTATCTTTGTGTCCTATCCACACATTGTGCTGGATGACCCCAGTGTTTTCTACATCAAAGACCCTCATCAGGTGGCATGATGGGAATTCCTAGTACCATCCATGTGTGCAGGAAGTGTCTCCAGCTGCAGCACCTGGAAGTCCCAGGTTCAGAGCTGGAGCGGCGGCTGGGGACACTGTGGAGCATCCGCGAAGCTGATTTAGCACTTTAGGCTAAATCGCTGGCTTGTAATGCAGAACAATGCCAGCAGCGCATGTTCAATTCCCATACCAGCCTCCCCGAACAGGTGTCTGAATGTGGCGACTAGGAGCTTTAGGGGCTGGTTTAGCACCTGGCTAAATCGCTGGCTTTGAAAGCAGACCAAGGCAGGCCAGCAGCACGGTTCAATTCCCGTACCAGCCTCCCCGAACAGGCGCCGGAATGTGGCGACTAGGGGTTTCTCACAGTAACTTCATTTGAAGCCTACTTGTGACAATAAGCGATTTTCATTTCATTTCAAGCGGAAAGTGTCGTGTATAGAGCGTATAGAGAGGTGATCACACCGCAGGCTCCGACCCCACAGGCAGGAAGGGAATGGGTGACCACCAGGCAGAACAAGAGAGCTATGCATGCAATGCAGGAATCTCTTGTGACCATTCCCCTGCAAAACAGATATACCACTTTGGATATTGTTGAGGGGAATGACCTCGGAAAAGCAGCAGCAGCCAAATTCATTGCACCACGGTTGATTCTGCTGCAGAGTGGAGGAATAAAAAGTGTGAAAATGCAATTGTCATAAAGGATTCAATTATAAGGGGGATGGGCATTTCTGTGGCCACAAACGGGACTCCAGGATGGAATGTTGCTTCCCTGGTGCTAGGGTCAAGGATGTCTCGGAGCAGTTACAGGACGTTCTGGAGGGGGAGGGTGAACAGCCAGTGATCGTGCAACACATTGGTACCAACAACATAAGTTAAAAAAGGGATGAGGTCCTAAAAGCAGAATATAGGGAGTTAGGAAGAAAGTTGAGAAGTTAGACCTCTTTAAGGTAGTGATCTCCAGATTACTACCAGTACCACGTGCTAATCAGAGTAGAAATAGCAGGATATATCCGATAAATACTTGGCTGAAGAGATGGTGTGAGGGGGAGGATTTCAGATTCCTGGAGCATTGGGACCGGTTCTGGGGGAGGTGGACCGGTACAAGCTGGATGGGTTACACCTGGGCAGGACTGGGACTGATGGCCTAGGGGAAGTATTTGCTAGAGTGGTTAGGGAGGGTTAAAATTAACATGGCAGGGGGATGGGAACCTATGCAAGGATTCCGAGGAGGAGGAAATAAGGACAAAAACGAAAGACAGAAAGGGGAATAAAAAAATAATAGACACACAATCCAAGTACCCGAACAGTGAAAAATATTGGGAGCGGGACTAGTAATGTTAAAGAGTCGAGCTTCAAGGCTTTCTGCCTTAATGCACAGAGCATTCGCAATACAGTGGATGAACTAATTGCACAAATAGACGTGAATGGATATGATATGATCGGGATTATGGAGACACGGCTACAGGGTGACCAGGGATGGCAACTGATTGTCCAGGGGTATTCAGTATTTAGGAAAGTCAGACAAAAAGGAAAAGATGGCGGGGTCGCATTGCTAGTCAAGGAGGAAATTATCACTAGTGAGGGAGGATATTAGCTCCGACATTGTGGAATCTGGAGCTGAGAAACAGCAAGGGGCAAAAAGAGTTAGTGGGCGTCATATATAGACTTCAAACTGCAGTGATATTGTTGGGAATGGCATTAAACAGGAATTTAGAGACGCATGTGATAAAGGAATAACTGTAATTATGGGTGATTTTAATCTCCATAGAGATTGGGAAAATCAACTTAGCCACAATACCATAGAGGAGGAATTCCTGGAGTGTATGCGGGATGGTTTTCTGGATCAACATGTTGAGGACCTAACTAGAGAACAGGCCATCCTAGACTGGGTACTGTGTAATGAGAATAGAATCATTGGCAATCCAGTTTTGCGAGACCCCTTGAGGATGAGCGACCATAATATGATAGAATTTTTCATCAAAATGGAGAGTGAAGTAGTTGATTCTGAGACTCGGTTCTACAATAGAATAAGGCATGAGTTGGCTCTGATCGATTGGGGAATGTTACTTAAAGGGATGACAGTGGACAGGCAATGGCAAACATTCAAAGAGCACATGGAGGAACTGTAACAATTGTTTATTTCTGTCTGGCTCAAAAATACGGGAAAGGTGGCCAATTCATGGCTTACAATGGAAATTAGAGATATTATTCGATCCAAGGAAGTAGCATAGAAATTGGTGAAGAAAAACAATAGGTCTGAGGGTTGGGAGCTGTTTAGAATTCAGCAAAGAAGGACCAAGGGATTGATTAAGGAGGGGAAAATAGAGTACGAAAGTAAGCTTGCAGGAACATAAAAACTGACTGTAAAGATTTCTGTAGACACATGAAGAGAAAAGGATTGATGAAGACAAATGTAGGTATACATTCAGAAACAGGAATATTATAGGGGCCAAAGAAATGGCTGAGCAACTAAATACATAATTTGGTTCTGTCTTCACAGATGAGGACACAAATAAGATATCCAAAATATTGGGGAATGCAGGGTTTAGTGGAAAGGAGGAACTGAAGGTGATCAATATCAGTAGAGAAATGGTATTGGGAAAATTGATGGGATTGAAGGCTGATAAATCTCGAGGACCTGATAATCTACATCTCAGAGTGCTGCAGGAGGTTGCTCTAGAAATAGTGGATGCATTGGTGGTCATCTTCCAGGATTCTATAGACTCTGGAACAGTTCCTGCAGATTGGAGCGTGGCTAATGTAACTCCACTATTTAAAAAGAAAGGTCGAGAGAAAGCAGGAATTATAAACCAGTAAGCCTGATGTCAGTAGTGGGGAAAATTCTAGAATCCATTATCAGAGATTTTATAGCGGAGCACTTGGAAAACAGTGGCAGGATCGGACAGAGTCTGCATGGATTTATGAAGGGGAAATCATGCTTGTCAAATCTTTGATTTGATTTATTATTGTCACATGTATTAGTATACAGTGAAAAGTGTTGTTTCTTGCATACTGTACAGCCAATGCATACCGTACATAGGGAAGGAAGGAGAGACTACAGAATGTAATGTTAGTCAAATCTACTGAATTCTTCGAGGCTATGACTGGTAGAATTGATGAAGGGGAGCCAGTGGATGTGGTGTATTTGGACTTTCAGAAGGCTTTTTACAAAGTCCCACATAAAAGATTAGCGTGTAAAATGAAAGTGCATGGGATTGAGGGTAGTGTATTGAGATGGATAGAAAACTGGTTGGCAGATGGGAAACAAAGTGTAGGAATTAACTATGTCTGTTTCAAATTGGCAGGCAATGACTAGTGGGGTACCACAGTTGGTAGTATTCTGCAAATCCGGGCAGTATGGTGAGGGTTAGAAGGCATTCAAGACCCACGATAACGCAGAATTGCGAGCAGAAACTGGAAGCCAAGTTTTGCACACAGGAGGACAGTGTCAACCGGGATCTCGGGTTCATGTTACATTACATGTAACTCCCACCATGCTGCCTGGATTTGCAGAATGTTACTAACTATCCTGGCTTGAGACAATTCACACCTCGATTACCTGTGATTATCCCTCACTCCACTCACACCCTTTGTTCCTGTAAAGACTTGTTTATGTGTAAAGACTCATTCCAATCTGTAATTATTTTGCAATTATGTCTCTTCTATATATGCTGTGATTGTGAACCTGCCTCCACTTCATCTGATGAAGGAGCAGCGGCCTGAAAGCTTGTGATTTCAAATAAACTGTTGGACTTTAACCTGCTGTTTGAGACTTCTTACTGTGCCATCCCCAGTCCAGATCCGGCACCTCCACATCATGGCTTCTTTCTTAGCATAGTGGTCTGGATTATTTTGGGCACCAACCAGACAATTTCCCACATAATACTTTATGTCTCCATCTACTTAGGGCCACCAACATAAACTTTTAATTCTTTCTGTAGTTGTGTTCACACCTTGGTGTCCGTGGATGTTGTGACATCGATAGATTATCAGGTTCCCACCCTGGGTCAGCACCACATATCGTCCGTCCTTCAGGATGAGACTGTCCTTTATTGCTATGTTAGCTTTCCATTTGTTATAAGATGCTGGAAGTACTCCATCCCTGATTAAGTTTCAAATTCACATCTGCCTCCTGTGCTCCAACAAACATTTTAAAGGGTGGGAGTGGCGCCTCGGGCCTTGATGTCCCAGGCTTTTCACCTTTTTGTTTTGGAGTGAATAGTCCCTTGGGATCGTTCGCTGTCAAGACCTGACATTAATGCTGTTCCCTGCGTAACTAAGATTGTCTGTTAGGCTAACTGAACCACTGTATGTGGTGTATCATGCTCCATGCCCCCATGTGATAGGATTCATGGGAATTGTTTCCTCCTGAGGAGCAGAGGGACTAGGGCTAGGATGTTCAGACCAAGGAGGGGGGGGGGGGGGGGGGTCAGGCCTCTGAACCTCCTCCCCTTCGCCGTATTCTTGTGCGACTTTGTTCCGTTCACCCCAATCTATCTCACCTTCCTCTGTATTCTTTGTCTCTACAGCTCCAAATGCGCACATCAGATCCCTCCGGACCTGGAGTTGCGACTTCAACTTATCTATCTCATGCTGACATCTCGAATAGTCAGTGATTTTATGTCAAAGTTTTACAAGTTTGATGCAAGGTTTTGCTTGTAAATTTCGCACATCTCTTGTTCAACCTTTTAAGTTCTTTCTGGGCTGAGCTTTGTTCACTAACTTTTCACTCCATTACTAGATAAGCCTCCTCAGTTTCCATTTGGAATTTGCTCATATGTACCCAACTTATCTGATTCTTTTGCACCTCTAAGTAAATCTGATTTCAAAGTTTTCAACTCTTGCTATAAATTTTCTATTTCCATATCTTTATTAGATCTTAAATTTTCTATCTTCAATTCTTTTAACTCTAACATGCAACTAAGTATTGCTATTGTTACGACACCCTGGGTGACTGCGCAGTCAATTCCAGCCCCACAGGCCCCGAAGTCCCAGCATAAGTGAATTAACCAATAATTTTTGAGATCTTTGGCCCCTGACTGCTCCAATGACTTGCAGGCACCAGATTTGTAAGTAAAACACAATAACTTTATTTATAACAAGAAGGAGTTAAAATATGCAATAATTAAACTAGAATAATGGCCAGCTAATCTATTACCCCCCCCCCCCCCCCCCCCCCCCCCCCGCCAGACCGTCCCACTCTCCCCGACCGGCCCACTCTCCCCGACCGGCCCACTCTCCCCGACCGGCCCACTCTCCCCGACCGGCCCACTCTCCCCGACCGTCCCACTCTCCCCGACCGTCCCACTCTCCCCGACCGTCCCACCCTCCCCGACCGGCCCACCCTCCCCGGCCGGCCCACCCTCCCCGGCCGGCCCACCCTCCCCGGCCGGCCCACCCTCCCCGGCCGGCCCACCCTCCCCGGCCGGCCCACCCTCCCCGGCCGGCCCACCCTCTACCCAAATGCATACAAGACAGATGCACATAGAGGAAGGGAAAGGGATAAAATGATGGGGATTAAAATATGGACGAAAGAGAGATGGGTCTTTGTTGCTAATGTGAAAATTTTTGTAGTCGGCCATCTTCCCGGCACGCTGAGTGTTGAAAACCACCAATTGAAAATGGATCTTCTGGAATGTACATTCAATCAGAACTCCCAATTATCAGTCTCAGTAAGACTAGAGTTTGTCACATGAGATTTTAAAAGAAGGTTTTCAAACGACCTAGCCTTCCTGTAGCTGGTGCTGGTCTGGATCTTCCTGCAGGTTTAACTGGCTGTGGAGAGAGAGAGCAAAAGGCCTTTTCTTCAGGACCTTGGAGCGGCATCAGGCAAGAGTGAGAGAGAGATCAGAACTGTGGCTCCCCAAGCCTCTTAATCAAAAGGTGAGCTCCAATCTTCAAAATGGAGCCTATCTGTGTTTGGCAGAACATTCTGGAAGACGAGCACCAATCAGCACAGACTACTAGCTGTAACCTGGGAATGTAAAGTAGCTGATTGTCTGCCAGCTAAGTCATCATTGAGTCAGGGACTTCCGGTGGCGGCTATGAGGGAGTAAGTCGCATATTTGGTGGCTCTCGATCCGGTCGGACTTTTGGATCTTTTTCCCAGACTTTTTTGTACTTTTGAGCACTGGATCTGAAGGCATAGGCATTTAGGCACTGACTCCAGATATAGGTGTATGGAATTAAGAAGCAGAAAGAATCGCAAACAGTTGAAGAAGTGGGCAAACAATATGGCCGATCTCCGGACCCCGGTGCAGACAGCTCAGCCAACAACCGAGCATCTGCTGAAGGTCATCGAAGAAGGCTTCACCGCGCTGAAACGGTACAGTTTAGACCCGATTCAGAAATCAATCGAGCGCCTGGAGCCACAGGCTGGATGCCCAGGATCGGACGATCCAGATGCTGGAAAAGGTGCTGGAGGAGCAGGAGGATCACCAAATGGAGGTGGAGACGGAGAGGCTGAAAGACCAACAAAAAAGGCTTCTGGAAAAGGTGGAGGACCTGGAAAATAGATCCCGTCGGCAGAATTTGAGAATCGTTGGTCTCCCGGAAGGGGCTGAGGGAGAGGATGCCGAGGTGTATGTGGCAGACATGTTCCAGAAGGTGATGGGGGATGATTCTTTCCTCGCCCTTTGGAGGTGGACAGGGCACACAGCGTGCTGGCGAGGCAGCCGTGAGCCCCCCCCCCCCCCCCCCCCCCCCCCGAGTGATGGTGGTCAGGTTCCATAAGTTCCTGACGAGGAGCGGGTGCTACAGTGGACCAAATGCACGTGGAGCTGCCATTGGAACAATAGTGTCTTGCTCATCTACCAGGACCTGAGCGTGGAGGTGGCCAGAAGGAGGGCAGGCTACAGGCAAGTCAAAGAGATTCTGTTTAAGAAGCAGGTGAAGTTTGGGCTGCTGTACCCGGCGCGCCTTTGGGTCACGCACGAGGGACGGCATCATTACTTTGAGGAGCCCGAGGACGCAATGGACTTCGCCAAGAGAGAAGGGCTGGTGCCGAACTGAAGACTTTTTGGACTTAAGTTTAAAAAGTTACTCGGCGATGTTTACACGTTTTTCTTGTGTTGTGTTGTTTTGTTTTCTCTTCTGTACTCGAGTTTTCACTGCAAAAAGAGGGTAGTTAAGGTATTTGGTACTGGGGGCTTTTTGTGTTCTGATCGGGGTGGTTGGAAGTGCCTATTATTTATTTTGTTTTATTCGATTTGCACTAGCGTCGGGGTTTTCTTTGTTCCTTGGGTTTTCTTTTTCTTCAGAGCATTTGCTCGAGGATGGTTGGCTTGGAGAAGTGGTGTTGATGGGCGGAGGGGATGGGTCAGAGGGAACAATAGGTGGGAGACTTGTTGGCGCCAGACTCGAGAGTCACCAGGCTAGCTGGGTGAGCTGGTCTACGGAAGCCAGGTGGGGGTGTGTATATAGCTAGTTTATGGCAGGGGTTAGGTTACAGGGTGTTGTTGCTAGGGGGGGCAAGGGGGGTAGTTGATCTGCTGACGAGGGAGGGATTTGGATTTGGTAACATGGAGGAGGTCGGAGGTGGGGGCTGCCAGGAGGGGGGCTAGGGGTGGCCCCAAGAAAGGAGATGGCTGATCGGCGGGGGGGGTGGGGCACGCTGCCCCTCAACCAGGCTGATAACCTGGAACGTTATAGGGTTAAACGGGCCGGTATAAAGGGCACATGTATTCGCGCATCTGAGGGCGCTGAAGGCGGACGTAATAATGCTTCAGGAGACTCATCTGAAGGTAGCTGACCAGGTCAGATTAAGGAACGGCTGGATTAGCCAGGTCTTCCATTCGGGGCTGGACACTAAACCAGGGGGGTCGTGATTTTGGTTAACAAAAGGGTGCAATTCGAGGTGGGTAGTGCAATCTCGGATGGGGGGAAGGCAGATTTGTCATGGTGAGTGGTAAGCTCGAGGGGATAAGGGTAGTTTTGGCCAATGTATGTGCCCCAAATTGGGACGCTGTGGAGTTTATTAATAGACTGCTGGGGAAGATACCTGACCTGGACTCGCACAGGCTGATTATGGGAGGTGATTTTAACACAGTCCTTGACCCCAGCCTAGACCGGTCGTGTTCAAGAACGGGTAAGGTGCAGGCAATGGCAAAAGAGCTGAGGGGGTTTATGGAGCAAATGGGGGGGGGGGGGGGGTGATCCATGGAGGGCTAGTCGGCCGACGGGGAAGGAGTTTTCATTCTATTCCCATGCTCATAAGGTGTATTCCCAAATCAAATTTTTTCATCATGAGCAGGGATTTGTTGGCAGGGGTGACCGACGTAGAATATTCGGCGATCGCTATTTCGGACCATGCCCCGCACTGGGTTGATCTGCAGGTCTGCAGGGAAAGTTTTCAGCGCCCTCAATGGAGGCTGGAGGTCGGTTTGTTGGCGGACGAGGCGGTGTGTGAGAGGGTGAGGAAATGTATGCAAAACTACCTGCAGGTCAATGACAAATCTCAGCTGCGGTGCTCTGGGAGGCGCTGAAGGCAGTGGTGAGAGGGGAGCTGATCTCGATTCGGGCACATAGGGACAGGATGGACAGGGCAGAAACGGACTGACTGGTAAAGGAGATCTTACAGGTAGACAGGAGATATGCGGAGACCCCGAGTGCAGAGCTATTAATGGAACGACAAAGGCTACTGGCTGAGTTTGGGGTGTTGTCCACAGGTAAGGCTGTGGAGCAGCTTAGGAAGGCGAAAGGTGCGATCTATGAGCACGGGGAGAAAGCCAGTAGAATGCTGGCGCAGCAACTGAGGAAGAGTGAGGCAGCCAGGGAAATAGGGAAGGTAGTCGTCGAGGGGGGGGAATCTTGGTAGGAGATCCGGCAGGGCTGAACAAGGTGTTCAGGGACTTCTATAGTAAGCTTTACACCTCGGAACCCCCTGCGGGGCCGGAGGGGATGAGGTGCGTTCTGGATGGACTGACCTTCCCAAAAGTGGATAGGGGGTTGGTGGACGGGCTGGGGGCCCCGATTAGGACCAAAGAAATATTGGGGGGCTTGAGGCCATGTAATCGGGTAAAGCCCCGGGGCCGGGATGGGTATCCGGTGGAGTTTTATAAAATGTTCTCTGAGATGGTGGGGCTGGTGCTGGTTAGGGTTTTTAACGAGGCAAGAGACACAGGAGTTTTACCCCCGGCGATGTCAGAGGCCACCATCTCCCTGATATTGAAAAGGGACAAAGACCCAGAGGCATGTGGGTCCGATAGGCCGATCTCTCTGCTCAATGTAGATGCTAAAATACTGGCCAAGCTCTTGGCGGCTAGGATTGAGGACTGTGCCGGACGTTATTATGGAAGATCAAACAGGGTTCGTCAAGGGCAGGAAGTTGGTGGCCAACCTAAGAAGGCTGCTGAATGTGATCATGATGCCCCCGGAGAGTAGGGAGGCAGAGGTAGTTGTGGCAATGGATGCCGAGAAGGCTTTCGACCGGGTTGAGTGGGACTATTTATAAGAGGTGCTGGGACGATTTGGGTTCGGGAGGGCTTTATCGACTGGGTTAGACTGCTGTACCAGGCTCCGGAGGCTAGTGTTAGGACGAATAGGACGACGCCTGACTATTTTAGACTGTACCGAGGGACGAGGCAGGGGTGCGCCCTCTCCCCACTGCTGTTTGCGCTAGCAATAGAGCCGCTGGCAATTGCCCTGAGAGCTTCTCGGGGTTGGAAGGGGCTGGTACGGGGTGTGTGTGGGGGGGGAGAACACAGAGTTTTGTTGTGCGCCGACGACCTGCTCTTATACATCACGGATCCAGTGGCTGGGATGGATGGAATCATGGGAATCCTGAGTGAATTTGGCCGGTTCTCGGGGTATAAACTGAATATGGCAAAAAGTGAGTTGTTTGTAGTCCAGGTGAGGGGCCAGGAGAGTCGGCTAAGGGGGCTGCCGTTTAGGTTAGTAGGGGACAGTTTTAGATATTTAGGGATACAGGTGGTGCGGGACTGGGGCCGGTTGCACAAGTTGAACTTATCCCGGTTGGTGGAGCAAATGAGTGTCGAGTTCTGGAGGTGGGATGCACTCCCACTGACACTCGCGGGGAGAGTGCAGATGGTTAAAATGACGATCCTCCCGAGTTCCTGTGCGTATTCCAGTGTCTCCCCATTTTCATTCCGCGGTATCTTTTCAAGAAGGTCAATAAAATGACTATGGGATTTGTGTGGGCGGGAAAGTCCTCGCGGGTGAGGAGATTGATGCTCGAGAGGAACCGAGGGGAAGGGGAACTGGCGCTGCCAAACTTTAGTAACTACTACTGGGCGGCCAACATAGCTATGATATGGAAGTGGATGGGGGATGCGTGGTCGGTTTGGGGGCGGATGGAGGCAGCTTCGTGCAGGGGCACCAGTTTGGCAGCCCTGGTTTCGGTGCCCCTGCCGCTCCCGCTGGCACGGTACTCCACCAGCCCTATAGTGGTGGCGACCTTGCGGATCTGGGGCCAATGGAGAATTCATGTGGGGGAAGTGAGAGCATTGGTTTGGTCCCCAATTTGCGACAATCATCGGTTTGCCCCGGGGAATATGGACGTTGGGTTCCGAGCATGGCAGAGGGCTGGGATTGAGAGGATGGGGGATCTGTTCTTAGAAGGGAGCTTCCCGAGCCTGAGGGCGCTAGAGGAGAATTTTAGGCTGGCAAGAAGGAATGATTTCAGGTACTTGCAGGTGCGGTACTTTCTACGCAGACAGATTCCATCCTTCCCACGCCTGCCACTTGGGGGGGGATCCAGGACAGGGTACTGTCCAGTGGATGGGTGGGGGACGGGAGGGTCTCAGATATACAAAGAAATGTACAGCAGAAGAACAGGCCCTTCGGCCCTCCAAGCCCGTGCCGACCATGCTGCCCGACTAAACTACAATCTTCTACACTTCCTGGGTCCGTATCCTTCTATTCCCATCCTATTCATATATTTGTCAAGATGCCCCTTAAATGTCCCTATCGTCCCTGCTTCCACTACCTCCTCCGGTAGCGAGTTCCAGGCACCCACTACCCTCTGCGTAAAAAACTTGCCTCGTACATCTACTCTAAACCTTGCCCCTCTCACCTTAAACCTATGCCCCCTAGTAATTGACCCCTCTACCCTGGGGAAAAGCCTCTGACTATCCACTCTGTCTATGCCCCTCATAATTTTGTATACCTCTATCAGGTCTCCCCTCAACCTCCTTCGTTCCAGTGAAAACAAACCGAGTTTATTCAATCGCTCCTCATAGCTAATGCCCTCCATACCAGGCAACATTCTGGTAAATCTCTTCTGCACCCTCTCTAAAGCCTCCACATCCTTCTGGTAGTGTGGCGACCAGAATTGAACACTATACTCCAAGTGTGGCCTAACTAAGGTTCTATACAGCTGCAACATGACTTGCCAATTCTTATACTCAATGCCCCGGCCAATGAAGGCAAGCATGCCGTATGCCTTCTTGACTACCTTCTCCACCTGTGTTGCCCCTTTCAATGACCTGTGGACCTGTACTCCTAGATCTCTTTGACTTTCAATACTCTTGAGGGTTCTACCATTCACTGTATATTCCCTACCTGCATTAGACCTTCCAAAATGCATTACCTCACATTTGTCCGGATTAAACTCCATCTGCCATCTCTCCGCCCAAGTCTCCAGACAATCTAAATCCTGCTGTATCCTCCGACAGTCCTCATCGCTATCCGCAATTCCACCAACCTTTGTGTCGTCTGCAAACTTACTAATCAGACCAGTTACATTTTCCTCCAAATCGTTTATATATACTACAAAGAGCAAAGGTCCCAGCACTGATCCCTGTGGAACACCACTGGTCACAGCCCTCCAATTAGAAAAGCATCCTTCCATTGCTACTCTCTGCCTTCTATGGCCTAGCCAGTTCTGTATCCACCTTGCCAGCTCACCCCTGATCCCGTGTGACTTCACCTTTTGTACTAGTCTACCATGAGGGACCTTGTCAAAGGCCTTACTGAAGTCCATATAGACAACATCTACTGCCCTACCTGCATCAATCATCTTAGTGACCTCCTCGAAAAACTCTATCAATTTAGTGAGACACGACCTCCCCTTCACAAAACCGTGCTGCCTCTCACTAATACGTCCATTTGCTTCCAAATGGGAGTAGATCCTGTCTCGAAGAATTCTCTCCAGTAATTTCCCTACCACTGAAGTAAGGCTCACCGGCCTGTAGTTCCCGGGATTATCCTTGCTACCCTTCTTAAACAGAGGAACAACATTGGCTATTCTCCAGTCCTCTGGGACATCCCCTGAAGACAGCGAAGATCCAAAGATTTCTGTCAAGGCCTCAGCAATTTCCTCTCCAGCCTCCTTCAGTATTCTGGGGTAGATCCCATCAGGCCCTGGGGACTTATCTACCTTAATATTTTTTAAGACACCCAACACCTCGTCTTTTTGGATCACAATGTGACCCAGGCTATCTACACCCCCTTCTCCAGACTCAACATCTACCAATTCCTTCTCTTTGGTGAATACTGATGCAAAGTATTCATTTAGTACCTCTCCCATTTCCTCTGGCTCCACACACAGATTCCCTTGCCTATCCTTCAGTGGGCCAACCCTTTCCCTGGCTACCCTCTTGCTTTTTATGTACGTGTAAAAAGCCTTGGGATTTTCCTTAACCCTATTTGCCAATGACTTTTCGTGACCCCTTCTAGCCCTCCTGACTCCTTGCTTAAGTTCCTTCCTACTTTCCTTATAATTCCACGCAGGCTTTGTCTGTTCCCAGCCTTTTAGCCCTGACAAATGCCTCCTTTTTGACGAGGCCTACAATATCACTCGTCGTCCAAGGTTCCCGAAAATTGCCGTATTTATCTTTCTTCCTCACAGGAACATGCCGGTCCTGTATTCCTTTCAACTGCCACTTGAAAGCCTCCCACATGTCAGATGTTGATTTGCCCTCAAACATCCGCCCCCAATCTATGTTCTTCAGTTCCCGCCTAATATTGTTATAATTAGCCTTCCCCCAATTGAGCACATTCATCCTCGTACCACTCTTATCCTTGTCCACCAGTACTTTAAAACTTACTGAATTGTGGTCACTGTTACTGAAATGCTCCCCTACTGAAACATCTACCACCTGGCCGGGCTCATTCCCCAACACCAGGTCCAGTACCGCCCCTTCCCTAGTTGGACTGTCTACATATTGTTTTAAGAAGCCCTCCTGGATGCTCCTTACAAACTCCGCCCCGTCTAAGCCCCTGGCACTAAGTGAGTCCCAGTCAATATTGGGGAAGTTGAAGTCTCCCATCACCACAACCCTGTTGTTTTTACTCTTTTCCAAAATCTGTCTACCTATCTGCTCCTCTATCTCCCGCTGGCTGTTGGGAGGCCTGTAGTATACCCCCAACATTGTGACTGCACCCTTCGTATTCCTGATCTCTGCCCATATAGCCTCACTGCCCTCTGAGGTGTCCTCTCGCAGTACAGCTGTGATATTCTCCCGAACAAGTAGCGCAACTCCACCTCCCCTTTTACATCCCCCTCTATCCCGCCTGAAACATCTAAATCCTGGAACGTTTAGCTGCCAATCCTGCCCTTCCCTCAACCAGGTCTCTGTAATGGCCACAACATCATAGTTCTAAGTACTAATCCAAGCTCTAAGTTCATCTGCCTTACCCGTAATGCTCCTTGCATTAAAACATATGCACTTCAGGCCACCAGACCCGCTGTGTTCAGCAACTTCTCCCCGTCTGCTCTGCCTCAGAGCCACACTATCCCTATTCCCTAGTTCTCCCTCAATGCTCTCACCTTCTGACCTATTGCTCCCGTGCCCACCCCCCTGCCATACTAGTTTAAACCCTCCCGTTTATATACAAAGAACTTATTGGGGCAGAGGAGTTGCAGACCGAGGAGCTGAAGCTTAAGTGGGAAGAGGAGCTTGGAGGTGAGAAAGAAGAGGGCTTATGGGCGGAGGCGTTGTGCAGGGTAAACGTGACCGCAACATGCGTAAGGCTGAGCCTGATTCAATTTAAGGTCATCCACCGGGCCCACATGACAGTGGCCCGAAAGAGTAAATTCTTTGGATTAAAGGACCGGTGCGCCAGATGTTCGGGAGGACCAGCGAACCATGTCCACATGTTCTGGGCATGTCCAAAACTCAGGGGGTACTGGCAGGGATTCGTGGACGTTAGGGAGTTAGGGCAACGTCGATTAGGGGGATATTTAGGCGGGTCCTTGTAGGAGGGGAGCAGGTTTTCCCGCTATGTAGATTGTTCTTTGCACACTGTTTTGTATTGTTGTTGTTTACTATGCCAAAATGCCTCAATAAAATTGTTTAGCAAAAAACTCATCATTGAGTCAGACCAAACAGACCCCCCCCCCCCCCCCCCCATATACATTAGCAATCAAGCATGCTCTAAACACGTGTCAGAGCATCAGCTATCACGTTATCTGTTCCAGGAATATGTACAATTTTAACATTGAACTGTTGCTATAATCTCCAATGAGATAATCTTGCGTTCCGGGTCTTGAACATCTCCACTAGCGCCAATGGATTATGATCTGTGTAAACCAAGTTTTGTACGTTGTCATGGCGGATATACACTTCAAAGTGTTGCAGAGCGAGCAACAAGGCTAAGGCTTCCTTCTCAATGCTGGTCATTGACTACAAGAAGCAAAGTATCGTACACACCCCTGTTTGCATCAGTGGTGTAAAGGTGGAGATAGTTGACTGGTGTGCACATCACCAACAATTTGTCCTGGTCCACTCAACGCCGACGCTACGACCAAGAAAGCACAACAGCGCCTATACTTCCTCAGGAAACTAAGGAAATTCAGCATGTCTGCATTGATTCTTACCAGGTTTTACAGATGCACCATAGAAAGCTTTCTAGCTAAGTGGTTAGCACTATGGCTTCACAGCGCCAGGGTCCCAGGTTCGATTCCTGGCTTGGGTCGCTGTCTGTGCGGAGTCTGCACCTTCTCCCTTTATCTGCGTGCGTTCCCTCCGGGTGCTCCGGTTTCCTCCCACAAGTCCTAAAAGACGTTGGGTAATTTGGACATTCTGAATTCTCCCCGTGTACCCGAACAGGCACCGGAATGTGACGACTAGGGTATTTTTACAGTAACTTCATTGCAGTGTTAATGTAAGCCTGCTTGTGACAATAAAGATTATTATTATCTGGCTGCATCACATCCTGGTATGGCAACTGCTCGGCCCAGGACCGCAAGAAACTTCAGAGAGTCGTGAACACCGCCCAGTCCAGCACACGAACCTGCCTCCCATCCATTGACTCCATCTACACCTCCTGCTGCCTGGGGAAAGCGGCAGCATAATCAAAGACTCCTCCCACCCGGCTTACTCACTCTTCCAACTTCTTCCATCGGGCAGGAGATATAGAAATCTGAGAACACGCATGAACAGACTCAAAACCAGCTTCTTCCCCAGTCACTAGACTCCTAAACGACCCTCTTATGGACTGACCTCATTAACACTACACCCCTGTGTGCTTCATCCGATGCCGGTGTTATGTAGTTACATTGTGTACCTTGTTGCTCTTAGTAGTTTGCCCTACTATGTATTTTCTTTTCTTTTCTTTTCATGGACTTAATGATCTGTTGAGCTGCTCGCAGAAAAATACTTTTCACTGTACCTCCGTACACGTGACAATAAACAAATCCAATCCAATCCAACTGCTCGGCCTAAGACCGTAAGAAACTACAGAGTCGAGAACACAACCCAGTCCATCACGCGAATCCGCCTCCCATCCATTGACTCTGTCTACACCTCCCACTGCCTGGGGAAAGCAGGCAGCATAATCAAAGACCCCTCCCACCCGGGTTACTCTCTTCCAACCTCTTCCATCAGGCAAAAGTCTAAGAGCACGCACTAACAGATTCAAAAACGGCTTCTTCCCCGCTGTTACCTGACTCCTGAATGACCCTCTTACAGACTGAACTGACCTCGCCACGTATCTTCTCTACTGAGTCGTACTGCACTCCCTATGCTTCACCCGATGTTTGTGTCTATGTATTTACATTTTGTATTTATCGTATGTCCTATGTTTTTTCATGATCTGTCTGGACTGTTCGCAGAACAATACTTCTCACTGTACCTCGGTACATGTGACAAATCAAATCACTGGTCCACTTATCCAGATGGCCCTCAACTTCTTGTACGTCTCTTGACATTCTGTGGACCACCATTTTCGCTTGTTTTGCTAACAGGTGGGTTAAGGGTACCACTATGGTACTGAAATTTGGTGCAAACTTCCTGTAGAGCCCACACATGCCTAGGAACCTCATAATTTCCCATTTGCTGGTGAGAGCTGGAAAATCCAACAAGGCCTTAACTTTAACCGTTCTGGGCACACTTGCTCCTGTCCCACCACAATGCCTAAACAGATGAACTTCGCCGTGGCAAACTCACTTTTGGTTTAGCTGTCTGAATAGCTCCTCCAATTGCCCCATCAGCCAAGTAGACCACACAGCACTCCAGCCACTACTTGGGACATGAGCCGCTGGAAGGTTGCAGGTGTTTTTGAGACCAAACGGCATCACCTGCGTTGATACAACCCTGGGGCGTTACAAAAGGCGATACCTTCCATGCCCTGAAAGTTAATGGGATTTGTCAATAATCTTTCAACTTTTCTCCCACCTCTCTCTTTCCATCATCGTCCTCGTCCACTACCTGCAACACTGGCACACTGGCATCCTTTCATCTTCTTATTTATATGGCACAACTGGTCCTCCTTCCTCTGGTTGGGGGTGCTGATTAAATAGGTTATCTTGCTCTCCTAAGTGCATTATAAGGTCCACTGAATTTTGCCATCAGAGGTTCACCCTGCAACAGCAACAATACCAATACCTCATCCCCAACCTGGAACGTTTGGGACCTAGCCCACTTGTCCGGCAACAGTTTCATTCGTGCTCCAGAAATCTTCAAATGCTCCTGGGCTAACTGACAGGTCCCTGTGAGTCTTCCCAGCAATATGGATGCGTAATCCAACATGGAGGAATTGTCCTCTGGTCTGAGAAACCTCTCTTTCACCAGCTTTAATGGACTCCGTATCTCATGGCAAATGGACTAAACCCAGTAGATTGGTTTGGGGAATCCTGGCAGCAAATAGTAGGAAATCTAATCCTTTGGGTAGTCATGGCAGTAGGTCCTAATCATGGTCTTGAGGGTCTAATGGTACCTCTCCAAAGTTCCCTGAGTTTTGCCTTAGTTTTGGGGCATCAGTCCTACACAATCGACCAGTACCCAACTAACCGGTTTGTCAAACACTGGGATTGGTATTAATGATGTGTGTTGGATCACATGATGGAGTTTACCTATTACCTGACAGGTATAACATGTCCTACAGAACTATCCAATATCCTTGTGCAGCCCCGGCCAGGAGAAATTCCTGTTGACTGAAACCTGAGTTTTCCATATTCCCAGATGTCCTGTCATTGGTATCCCATGCACTATCCGCAGGACTTCCTGATGGTACTTGGACAGTATCACTACCTGATGAAAAACCTTCCAGTCCTCATCCGCGTGTCTATGAGGGTGTCTCCACTTCCTCATCAGAACTCCATCCCCCCCCACCCCCTTACACACACACAGCCTCAACATCTGTGAGAGCTGTCTGTGCCAAACGCTGTATCTCTGGATTGGCCTCCTGGACCTCGCCTAAAACAGTCCTCCCAAACATCTCACCGGGTGTATTGACCTCCCCAAGAATAGTGTTGACTACTCCAATCGTTAACTTCCCGGTCGGTGTCTTCTGATAACCAAGAAACCATTGTCGATTGTTGTAAAAAACCCCAGCTGGTTCACTAATATCCTTGAGGGAAGGAAATCTGCCATCCTTAACTGACCTGGCCTACATGTGACTCCAGACCCACAGCAATGTGGTTGACTCTTAAATGCCCTCTTGAATGGTGCAGTAAGCCACTTAGTTATATCAAAATCTTTACAAAGTCAATAAAAAGGAAAGAAACCAGATGGACCACCCGGCATCGACCTAGGCACTGGAAACAATGGAAAAATCCAGCTCTATCCTGACTAACATCTACTGGCTGAAGATTATTGTGAATGCTTCAGACTTTGGATACTGCAAAGTCTTCCTGACTAACATCTGGGGGCTTGTGCCAAAATTGGGAGAGCTGTCTCACAGACTAGTCAAGCAACAGCCTGATGTGGTCATACTCACAGAATCATACCTTACAGATAATGTCCCAGGCACCACTATCACCATCCCTGGGTATATCCTGTCCCACCAGCAGGACAGGCCCAGCAGAGGTGGTAGCACAGTGGTATACAGTCTCATGGCTTCAGGTCAGACACGGGCAAGAAAATGTCCTGCTGATTACTACATACCGTCCACCCTCAGCTGATGAATCAGTACTCCTCCATGGTGAACACCACTTGAAGGGAGCACTGAGGGTGGCAAGGACACAGAGTGTTCACACTGGGTGGGGGACGTCAATGTCCATCACCAAGAATGATTCGTTAGCACCACTGGCCAAGTCCTAAAGGGCATAACTGCATGACTGGGTCTGTGACAGATGGTGAGGGAACCATCAAGCGGGAAAAACATACTCAACCTCATTCTCACCAACCTGCCTGCTGCAGGTGCATCTGTCCAAGACAGTATCGGCAGGAATGACCACTGCACAGTCCTTGTCTTCACATGGAGGATACCGTCCATCATGTTGTGTGGCACTACTATCGTGCTAAATGGGATAGATTTAGAACAGATCTAGCAAGTCCAGACTGGGCATCCATGAGGCACTGTGGGCCATCGCAGCAGCAAAATTGTACTCTGCCACAGTCTGTAACCTCATTACCCGGCATATCCCCCATTCTACCATTACCACCAAGCCAGGGGATCAACTCTGGTTCAATGAAGAGTGCAGGAGGACATGCCAGGAGCAACACTAGGCATACTAAAATGGCATGTCAACCTGGTGAAGCTGCAACAAAGGACTACTAGTGTGCCAAATAACATGAGCAGCAAGTGATAGATGGAGCTAAGTGATCCCACAACCAACGGATCAGATCTAAGCTCTGCAGTCCTGCCACATCCTGCCGTGAATAGTGGTGGACAATTAAACAAGCCACTGGAGGAGGAGGCTCCACAAATAGCACCCCACTAAGTAGCACCTCCAGTCTACAAAATGACCTTTCACTGCTACTATTTCTTGTCACTCAGTCAACTTTGTATCCATGCTGCCACTTTGTTGATACAGCCATCTTAAGGCACTTTATCCAATGCCTTTTGGAAGGCACTGTATTCTGCATCAACTGCCCCCCCCCAATTTGTCCAAGTGCCTGTTAATTATGCTTTGAATTATGATTTCTAAAAGGTTTTCCATCACCAAGGTTAAATTGATTAGCCTACAGTTGCTGGATTTATCCGTACACCGTTTTCGATCAATGGTGTAATATTTGCAGTTCTCCAATCCTCTGGCACCACCCAATACTGAAGGAGCACTGCACACTTTCTATCATTACTTCCATCAGTATTTTCTGTGCATTTGATCCCATCCTGGTGACTTATTAGAAGTCCCGTCCGCTTCAAGATGCTTCACACGCTACAGAATTATTTCACCATGCCTTTTCAGGTTAGCATGTTCCTCTTCCCTTTGTAGATACCTGAGAAGGTAAATAACAGTAATGAAAGGCAATTGAAGTCACACCTTATTGGAACCTATGAAACTGCACCCAGCAAGAACCAATACCGTAACAAGGAGCTTTAATACTGCAAAGCACTTCACGTACAATATATTACTTTTAAGTGTAAATATGATGTAAATTAATGTAGAAACCGTTTCATAGGATCAGTATAAAAAGGAGGCCTTTTGGCCCATTGGAAAGTAATCCAGTTAGTCCCACTCTTTTCCCATTCCCCTTCACTTTTTTCTTCATGTATTTATCCAATTCCCCAATTGGGAGCTACAATTGAACATGTTTCTACTGTCCTGACGGCAGTGTGTACCAAATCCTAAACGCTTGTGTAAAAAACTGTTTCCTGTCGCCCTGGATCTTCTGCCAGGCACTTAAAAACTGTGTCCTCTGGTGATTGACCCTTTAACCATTGGAAATTGTTTCTCTTCATTTACTCCATGTAAACCCTTCATAGAAGAGAATTGAATCCCTACAGTGCAAAAGGAGGCCATTCGACTCATCGAGTCTGCACCGACCCTTCGAAAGACCACCTTATCGAGGCCCATTTCCCGCCCTATTCCTGCAACACCATCCTAAGGGGCAATTTAGCATGGCCAATCCGCCTAACGTGCAAATCTTTGGACTGTGGGAGAAAACTGGAGCGCCCAGAGGAAACCCAAGCAGCCACGGGGAGAAAGTGCAAACTTCACACAGTCACCCAAGGCTGGAATTTAACCCAGGACCCTAGCACTGAGGCAGCAGTGCTAATCACTTTGTCGCCCCATGACCGTAAACACTTCCAGTACACCCTCTCTAAGCCTTCCATACTCTGTGGAGAACAAGAGAACAATCTTCTCTTAGCTTACTCTTCTCTGTGGAGAACAATCCCAACTTCTCCAGTTTCTACACATTACTGAAGTTCCTCTTCCCTGGTGCCATTCTTGTAAATCTCTGTACCCTGTTCAAAGCCTTCATGCCCTTCCTAAAATATGGTGCCCAGAATTGGACACACAACACAAGCTGCAGCTGAGCTAGTGTTTTCTAAGCGTTTAGTGTGACTTCCTGGCTTATTTTCTGTGCCTCCATTTAAAAAGCCCGTATACTTTAATAACTTCTTATTATGACCTGACGCCTTAAGAATTTGTGAACAAAAACTCCCCAAGTGTCTCAGTTCTTGCACCCCTTCAAATTTGCTTCCCTCTATCCCGCCTCTCCCCATCCAACCCCCTTCTCCCTGCATCGCCAAATCAAAAATGGAATGGTAGCCTTTTCTTTTCAAAATGTCTGGAATGTAAAGGGAGGGTGGATGATTTTCTGTAATAATCTTGATTGGACCACATCTGTAGTACTATAAGGTGTCTGGACATTGCACTTTAGAAAGTATTTACCTGGAATGAGTGCAGGGAAGATTCACCAGAATGTGTTACCAGGTCTACAAGGAATAGAGATGACATAATCTAGGCTTGTATTTCCTGGAATGCAGAAAGTCAAAGGGATGATTTGATTGAGTTTCTTTTTAGGATTTTGAAAAGAATCAGTAGGGGAGATGGCGAGAATTTTTTCCCGCTGATGAGGGGAGTGTAGGACAAGGTGACATAACCTTAAAACCAGTTTGCAGCATGGCCAATAGCAGTGAGATGAACAATCAGTTGGTTTACGTTTTGGTAGTGTTGGTTAAAGAGACGCGTAGCGCAGGACATTTTTACAAACACTGCAGTGGAATCTTTATTATTCAATTGAACCTCACAAACAGGCAGATGTGCCCTCCATTTGGCATCTCATTTAATGTCCCGTTGTCCTAGACTCCTCAGGATGACACCTGAGATAATGCAGCATTCCTTCAGTATTGTGCTGAAGTATCGGCCTCAATTATGTACTATAGCCATGGAGAGAGGCTTCACCCACAACCTTCTGGCTGAGGTTAGAGTACTACACATTGAGTTATGCTAGACAGAGAAAGGGATATATTTAGAAGGAATTTCTTTTTTTAACATTGTGAATTTTTATATAGTTTAAAAGGCACATTGAAATTGTAATTTATTTCTTGGGTCAAATCATTTAATGCTGGGCAGCACAGTGGCGCAGTAGGTTAGCACTGTGGCCTCACGGTGCCGAGGTCCCAGGTTCGATCCCGGCTCTGGGTCACTGTCCGTGTGGAGTTTGCACATTCTCCCCGTGTTTGTGTGGGTTTCGCCCCCACAACCCAAAAATGTGCAAGTTAGGTGGGTTGGCCACGCTAAATTGCCCTTAATTGGAAAAAATGATTGGGTGCTCTAAATTTTTTTTTTTTTAATAAATCATTTAATGCTCCAAAAATATATATGTTTGATTGTGTCTTTGTAGGTAGGAAATAAAACATGAGTCAAATGCCTTGTATGCCTGGAAGGATACAAATACACCCAAGTTAACAAAACACAGCTATTTCACAGATGATTTAACTTTGATTAACCTGCTCCATAGAAGCACATCATCTAGACAACTGTAACTTCACTCATATCGTTATTGCTAGGTGCAGCCTAATTTACAGCAACTCTTTTCTTTCCACCTCAACGAAATACATCACACTTTTGATAAGCTGGAGTAAAAACTCAGTGGTTCATTAACCTTGTGTTCAGTGTTCATTGACAATAGTTGGTCACTTTTGCAGTAACTGCTACTTTAGTGCAGAGTCCTTATTGTATAGTCTGCTGGAGTGAAATCTATTGATGAAAACCAGACTGCAGTGAGCACATGAAGCACACAGCATTCTATTTTTAAAAAATTGACAATATGGTGCACTTTGTTGTCTACTCTCTTGTATCTAAATCTGTTAGACATGCTATTATTTGTGGAAAGGGAAATAATTTTCCTTAACTGATACAAATTAGCCTTCCCATGTCCATTCCTCACAAAACATTGGAGTTGTGAATGTTCAGGACTAATCAATATTGGTGCTGAACTGATAGAGGTAGAACTAGTTATTGAAGGTGCAGTATAACCAACCATATCTTGAATGTTTGCTTCTCTGCAATGATAAATATTTCAAGTTCTACCCTAATATTCCAAATAGGAGTTAAAAATTGGCTGCATGATTGCCTGAGATTAGAAACTAGCACATGGAACTTGTTAGGGCAATTAAAGGTCTGTTCTGACATTCCTTTTGTAGATATTGAACCAAAAAAATGCTGAATTTTATAAAGTGAAATAGAATTATTTCAATATAAGCTATAAAATAAACACATTTCATATTTTAAATTATTAAACATGGTTACAAAATAACACAACCAACTAGTGGAAAGCCATTTTAAAAATGAATAATGCTAATCGTGTTAAAGAAATTAGATCTTAATATCTCTAAAAATTGGATGAAATGCTGTTTAAGTGTCCATGTTCAAGCTCTACTTTGAGTACAAAGTGGAGCAGTTTAATTTAATTCTGCTCTAAAACGCACTAGGATCAAATTGGTACCTGTGGTAAAAACAGTACCATTGGTCGTCTAGGCTGTTTTTTTGGGTGGGTGGCATAGACCAAACAACTACTTCATTAGGTCTATTTTCAAATGGGATTTTCACAATAAGAAATCAAATAGAAATATTGCTTCCATTAATCGAGCAACTCAAAACAAATTAAATGATTGGATTGGATTTGTTTATTGTCACATGTACTGAGGTACAGTGAAAAGTATTTTTCTGCGAGCAGCTCAACAGATCATTAAGTACATGAAAATAAAATAACATAAAATACATAATTGGGCAACACAAGGTACACAATGTAACGACATAAACACCAGCATCGGGTGAAGCATACAGGGGTGCAGTGTAGTGAATGTAGTCTTGTCAGAAAAGATACACTCAATGGCATGAAGATCAAGCACAGGTTATGTATCACAGGTTGTCAACGACTTTGCTAACATTCACAGCAAAACCTGATGAACGTGTAGAAGTGCACGACCAGCAAATTGGTTTTCACTGGGTAAATTCCAGAACTAACTAGCTGCGGACGAACAGCTTATGTTTCTGTGTTCTAACAAGTGATTTAAATTGTGTTCTTTGGAAAGGAGTGGTCAGATTTTTTTAAATATAAAAGTTGCAAGAATTATTTGAACCCATACCCCACCACCACCAATGCCAATGGCCATTGGTATCCTGAAGATCATTTGCTGCTTTCTTTGGGGTTACAATATCTAATTTATATATTTTTAAATATAGATCGTCTCTTTTCCCATTTTGCTTTATTGTCAGGTAAACGTAGAGGGAAGAGGAACCAAGGACAGAAGAGGTCCAACCATCATCTTTGTAAAGGGTTTTGCTACTTTCCTTTTCTGCGAGACCAGGAGGAGACCCACAAGAAAGGTTTAGGCCTCCCATCCCTAGTTCTTTCCTCCCCCTTCCAAAAACATTATAACCTCTCAAAACACCCACTCCTTGCTATTTACCTGATTTTCAGTTATGAAGCTGACTTGGGATGACAGGACTGTAGATGAGGCTGGGGAGTTAAAAGTGACTGGGCCTGTAACAGCTGAGATCAGTCATATTTGGTGCTTTCCTTGGTCTCCCCCCGCCTGATTCCTGCTCTGAGTTAAAATTGAGCATAATTTTAAATCATTTACAGGCCATGGGCGTCGCTTGCTAAACCAGCATTTAATGCCCATCCCTCGTTGTCCTTCAGAAGCTGGTGGTGATCTACCTTCATGAACCGCTGCAGTCCCTGAGGTGTAGGTACACCTACAGTGCTGTTAGGGAGGGAATTCCAGGGTTTTCACCCAGTGACAGTGAAGGAACGGTGATATATTTCCAAGTCATTATGCTGAGTGACTTGGAGGGAAACGTCCAGGTGGTGGTGTTCCCAGGTATCAGCTGCTCTTCTCCTTCTAGATGGTAGTGGTCATGGGTTTGGAAGGTGCTGCCTAAGGAATCTTGGTGAGTTCTGGAAGTGCATCTTAAACTTGGTACACACTGCTGCTACAGTTCATCAGTGGTGGAAGGAGTGAATGTTTGTGGGAGGGGGGGGGGGGGGGGTGGGGGGCTGCAATGTCCTGGATGGTATCAAGCTTCTTGAATGTCTTTGGAGCTGCACTCAACCAGGCAAGTGGAGAATATTTCATCACACTCCTGACTTATGTCTTGTCAATGGTGGACAAGCTTCGGGGTGTCGAGAGGTGAATTACTCTCCGCAGGATTCCTAGTCTTTAACCTGCCCTGGTAGAGACAGTATTTATATGGCTAGTTCAGTTTCAGGTCAGTGGCAGCCTCCAGGATGTGCCTGAGGAATACACTGTGCTGCACTTTTAGTATTTCTGTTTCCCATAGCAGCCAGCATCATGTCTTAAAGTTGTTGCTCATTTAAGATTGAACTCTGTTTTATTATGACAAGTTAATTTTTTGGGCTACTGTGAACTGAGTTGAGTGTACCAAACCTCTTTCAAATCTGACCGTTACAAACAGCAAGGGGAAGATCAGTATTCCTCAGTGTGAACTGAGGATTTGATTACAGATTTTAGGACCAAAAGCAGTGTGTAAATTCACTTTCACAATTTCTTAGGATTTGATCGCCAAAGCATAAAATGTCCAGAAATATGATTAAACAACTGATTACAGAGCACGAGCTAACTATTTGTCATAAACTAAATGCATTGTAAAAGCGAGAAACTTCCTCAAAGGATTGTATGCCGAATAAAGTTTTCATTAAAATTTAAGAATATCCATCCAAATTGAATGACAATTAAGATATAAATCATCAATCAAAAATTATTAATTATAAAGATCCTGATAGTCATCCAATCCACAAAATATGCGTAAGTACTTTATTTATATTGTAGTTTATTGGCAGCTTGGGTTGGTAGTTGAGCAACAGTTTCCTCTGGGAAAGTTGGGCATTCTTCTATTTTACTGCTGTGTTATCCTTTTTAAGTCTCCTCTTCAAATTCTGTAGCTTTAATCTGACATTCATTTCCTGATAAGATCAGTTTTGCTTTCTGTAATCTCGAATGTGTTCCCATATTATTGGAAACAAAAATACATTTTTCACTGATGTATGCAGATCTTTTGGAATGTCAATTTTACAAAGGTTACAAATATATTGTCATGAAATTGTAGGAGTAAGACTTAATCTAATCAATCAGTTTCTGTGTACTTTGTAGTATTTTTCAATAAGCAAATGCAGCTTATTCCATTATTTGGTTTTCCATGACTCGCTTCTTATTTAAAATGCAGTTATTACAGTCTCGAGCTTTGGTCTTGAGAAAATGTTCATTTCAAAATGATTTAGTGTAAAGGTTTTGGATTTGATGATTGTATGTAAAACTGTCAACAAAGTGACATGGGGGGCAAGCACACCTGCAGAGATTATTTCAATCTTGGGTGTTGCGTTTTAGGTTTTGTGCTTGAACAACGTTGGACCCCTACCATGTCAGACTGCTTTCAGATTAATAGATTGTCCAGTGTATAAGTGATTTCTGTGAAAGGATGTGCATCTTCTGTGTCTCAGTGTGATTATTTTTGAAAAAAAGCTTTCATTTTTTTAAAGGAGCACAAAAGCTATAATTGGCATGCTTTGTAAGGAAGTGTCAGTGTGTGAGAGATCGGAATCACTGTGAATTCTTTTTAAGCATTTCTTCCCCTCTGCACCACCGCCTCCACAGTGGGGTCATGCAGATCACTAGCTTCTCCTGAAATGGCCATTTTCTCTGGCAGGTGCATTATACCCTGTGTTTTCAGATTGTTTTTCCATTCTGAATGGATGGCAGGTTGATTGCTCTGGCTGCATTCTGAGAGAAAGGGCTGACAAATGCAGCAGAGCTTGCTCAAAAGACAGTGATTACTGTTTTCCTTTGCAGCTGATTGAAGCCCTTGAAAGGAAAGATTTTAACTTCCCCCATTTGGTTGAAAGTATGAGCATATCTGCAGGATATTGAAATTGTTCATGTTATTAACCCATTTCTGTAAACTTGTCAGAATGGTAGGCAGATTCAATTTCCATCTACCGTTAAATTTGCACATATGATTATCATTTCGATAAAGCACAAGTTAACATCATAGTGTGCATTTCACTGTTATTTTTCTAAGCTCTATTACTTGCAGGCTTAATTATATTTTATTGTCTGCCTAAATGTGTTTGTTGTGAAAGATATGAAAATGTAGCGATTAGTGTGGCTTGGCAGCTGTTATGGCCTACAAGATGTATTTTATTCAGTTTTCAGCCTGAATGCTTGCCTTTAACTCCCCTGGTGGGCCAGTAATTACACAGTCTTGCTGTCAGAGATGTGATTGGAAGCATTCAGGCAGAAAACTTTGTGCCATCCCAGTGCCACCTTGTAGTGGAGAACACAATCCCAGCAGTACCATCTGTTCTTTGTTGTCTAGTCATCTGGCCTGGCTGCTGAGACCTGATCTCGGCAGCTGGTTCCCATCCTCTGACCAGCCTATCTCATGTGGTAGAACAGTTAAAACAACTAAACTTGTACTTGGGTTTCTTGAAGGAAAGGGAAGTTTCCTGCTGTCCTGTTACTGCCAGATGACCTGACATAAGCTGTGACCTTTTACAAACTAGCCTCAGGATTAGAATGAAAGAGCAAAACAGAATGAACTGGATCTTTAATACATATGTCTAGAATATGCAGATTTTCAAATTTAAGCACAAAAATGCAATGAGGTCGGGAAAGCTAAAAACATCTGAAACTAGTATTGTTGGTGGCCAAGATATATTCTGCCCCATGGGCATTAGCTGCTTTTTTGGCCAGTCCACTATTAAGTGCTTTTCAATAACTCCACATACTTTACTGGTTCTGATCAATTGCATAATCTCTGCCACCAAGAAGAACAAACGCAACAAAATTATGGGAGCACTTTCACTTCAAATTGCACACCATCACAGTTGAACATATAATTGCTTCATTTTGACTGGATCAAATTCCTGAAATTCCCTATCAAATGCAATTGTGAGAGCACCATCAACACAAGAACTGCAGCAGTTTGAGGAAAAGAACCACCCGCCATCTTTTCAGTGCAGCTAGGGCTGGGCAATAAAGCTTTACCTGTCACGCACCTGCAAGGGCATATTTTTAAACAATTCCAGAAAGAATTTAGACTTTCCTCTCTCCAACTTACCAGGCCAATGTTGTAAACTTTGAGTCCAACCATTAGTTGCAAGCTAGACTAGCCCTAAGGGGCTGGATTTTCCTAATCACTAAAGAGGCTTGGACTGGATGCTGTTAAACACTCTGCTGATGTTACCCAGAAGTTACCTTTGGAACACCGGTTCTTAGTGGTGTATATTTTCAATTTGGTACACTGTGAGAAAAGATTTGCAAACCAGGGAGGAATGGTCCAGTCGTTTTGTGATCAATTAATAAAGAATATTTATTGACTTAAAAGAAAAATATATGACAAGAAGGATTATAATACACTACAATAGTTCAACTGATGGCTACGAACACTCAGTATTATAGGAAGTTACCCTTTTGTTCCCAAATACCTGAACTCTGAGGTGCTCCTTGTTCCCAAACAACATCCAATGTTATGAAATTTATGAGATAAATCCAGCAGATAATTACCAATAGAGGTTATTTGTCCTAGTTTGGGGAAGCCATCTTCAGTTTCAGCGAAGAATAATCTTCTCAGTTCGAGTATCGGCTTTTAACCAGCCGCCCTTTAGCAATAATTTGTTTTCAGGGGAGACTGTTTTCTGCAGCTGGGTGCGGCTATGACGGTAGCTGCCTCTCCCGTATGCCCTTCTCCAGTTACTGCGCTATGAATATATCATTCTTTCCCTTGATCTCACCCACTCTGGGCCCGGCTTTTAGCATATAAGTGCCAATTCCCCTATCTCTCCACTTTGAAGTTACCTCTTCTACATCCTATTATTTTCCCCATGTCACATACGTAAACACTTGCTTTTTTCATTGGTATGCTAATTCGTATATCAAAACCCCTTCAGACAACTGCCCATATCAATTCCCCTTTTTATTTTTTACGCCAATTTCATTTTTTAATCTTAATTCTCCCCAATTCTTAACAGTGCTCAGTTTATTAGACCGGGGATTCCTGCCAGCAAGCTAATGTCTAGAAAACGCTGGCAGGAAGATCCAGGTGGTACTTCAGCACCCAAAGAGACTGGAGCAATAGTAAAGTAGTGACAGAGCCTCAAAGACTGAACCAACACGTTGACTGCAGACCAAACCCTTCAGAAGATGAAGGTGGGGGGAGAGGAGAGGAGGACGAACATAATCTGAGGCTAACCCCTCCACTAACCCACCTTCTGCCATGCTAGAGCTGTTGGAGAGAGTTTAAACTAATGTGGCAGGGGGATGGGAACCGATGCAGGACGTTGGAAGGTAGTAAAACAGGGACAGAAACAAAAGGCAGTAAGGGGGAAAGTGTAAGGCAGAGAAGCCATTGTCAAAAATCAAAAAGGGTGACTGTACAAGGTACAGTGACTGAGGGGAGCTCAGTGAATGGGACCAGGAATACTAAAATGAATAAAATGGGAAGCGAAAACATTAATGGTAAGCGACGCGGCAGGTTGTTACATGAAGATATGGGTTCAACGACAAGGACAATTAGGGAGAAAGGTTAAGAGGAAATATAACTTAGGAGAGGTTACTGATCGAAATGTTAAGATTCAGAACAGAGGTAAAAAATCCAACATAAGTGTACTTTACCTGAATGCTCGTAGTATTTGGAATAAGGTAAGTGAATGACTATGATTTAGTGGCCATTACTGAAACATGGTTAAATGATGGTCACGACTGGGAGTTAAATATCCGAGGGTATCAAACTATTCGGAAGGACAGAGTGGATGGTAAGGGAGGTGGTGTAGCTCTGTTATTTAAGGATGACATCCGGGCAACAGTAAGGGATGACATCGGTGCTATGGAGGATAAGGTTGAATTCATTTGGGTGGAAATCAGGAATAGTAAGGCGAAAAAGTCACTGATAGGAGTAGTCTATAGGCCACCAAATAGTAACATTATGGTGGGGCAGGCAATAAACAAAGAAATAACCGATGCATGTAGAAATGGTACAGCAGTTATCATGGGGGATTTTAATCTACATGTCGATTGGTTTAACCAGGTCGGTCAAGGCTGCCTTGAGGAGGAGTTTATAGAATGTATCCGCGATAGTTTCCTGGAACAGTATGTAATGGAACCTACGAGGGAACAAGCGGTCCTAGACCTGGTCCTGTGTAATGAGACAGGATTGATTCAGGATCTCATAGTTAGGGATCCTCTCGGAAGGAGCGATCACAATATGGTGGAATTTAAAATACAGATGGAGGGTGAGAAGATAAAATCAAGCACTAGTGTTTTGTGCTTAAACAAAGGAGATTACAATGGGATGAGAGAAGAACTAGCTAAGGTAGACTGGGAGCAAAGACTTCATGGTGAAATAGTTGAGGAACAGTGGAGAACCTTCCAAGCGATTTTTCACAGTGCTCAGCATAGGTTTATACCAACAAAAAGGAAGGGCGGTAGAAAGAGGGAAAACCGACCGTGGATATCTAAGGAAATAAGGGAGAGTATCAAATTGAAGGAAAAAGCATACAAAGTAGCAAAGATTAGTGGGAGACTAGCGGACTGGAAAATCTTTAGGGGGCAACAGAAAGCTACTAAAAAAGCTATAAAGAAGAGTATGAGAGTAAACTTGCCCAGAATATAAAAACAGATAGTAAAAGTTTCTACAAATATATAAAACAAAAAAGAGTGGCTAAGGTAAATATTGGTCCTTTAGAGGATGACAAGGGAGATTTAATAATGGAAGATGAGGAAATGGCTGAGGAACTGAACAGGTCTTTTGGGTCGGTCTTCACAGTGGAAGACACAAATAACATGCCAGTGACTGATGGAAATGAGGCTATGACAGGTGAGGACCTTGAGAGGATTGTTATCACCAAGGAGGTAGTGATGGGCAAGCTAATGGGGCTGAAGGTAAACAAGTCTCCTGGCCCTGATGGAATGCATCCCAGAGTGCTAAAAGAGATGGCTAGGGAAATTGCAAATGCACTAGTGATAATTTACCAAAATTCACTCGACTCTGGGGTTGTCCCGGCGGATTGGAAATTAGCAAACGTGACACCACTGTTTAAAAAAGGAGGTAGGCAGAAAGCGGGTAATTATAGGCCAGTGAGCTTAACTTTGGTAGTAGGGAAGATCATGGAATCTGTCATCAAGGAAGAAATAGCGCGGCATCTGGATGGAAATTGTCCCATTGGGCAGACGCAGCATGGGTTCATAAAGGGCAGGTCATGCCTAACTAATTTAGTGGAATTTTTTGAGGACATTACCAGTGCGGTAGATAACAGGGAGCCAATGGATGTGGTATATCTGGATTTCCAGAAAGCCTTTGACAAGGTGCCACACAAAAGGCTGCTGCATAAGATAAAGATGCATGGCATTAAGGGGAAAGTAGTAGCATGGATAGAGGATTGGTTAATTAATAGAAAGCAAAGAGTGGGGATTAATGGGTGTTTCTCTGGTTGGCAATCAGTAGCTAGTGGTGTCCCTCAGGGATCAGTGTTGGGCCCACAACTGTTCACAATTTACATAGATGATTTGTAGTTGGGGACCAAGGGCAATGTGTCCAAGTTTGCAGACGACACTAAGATAAGTGGTAAAGCAAAAAGTGCAGAGGATACTGGAAGTCTGCAGAGGGATTTGGATAGGCTAGGTGAATGGGCGAGGGTCTGGCCGATGGAATACAAATGTTGACAAATGTGAGGTTATCCATTTTGGTAGGAATAACAGCAATAGGGATTATTATTTAAATGATAAAATATTAAAACATGCTGCTGTGCAGAGAGACCTGGGTGTGCTAGTGCATGAGTCGCAAAAAGTTGGTTTACAGGTGCAACAGGTGATTAAGAAGGCAAATGGAATTTTGTCCTTCATTGCTAGAGGGATGGAGTTTAAGACTAGGGAGGTTATGCTGCAATTGTATAAGGTGTTAGTGAGGCCACACCTGGAGTATTGTGTTCAGTTTTGGTCTCCTTACTTGAGAAAGGACATACTGGCACTGGAGGGTGTGCAGAGGAGCTTCACTAGGTTAATCCCAGAGCTGAAGGGGTTGGATTACGAGGAGAGGTTGAGTAGACTGGGACTGTACTCGTTGGAATTTAGAAGGATGAGGGGGGATCTTATAGAAACATATAAGATTATGAAGGGAATAGATAGGATAGATGCGGGCAGGTTGTTTCCACTGGCGGGTGAAAGCAGAACTAGGGGGCATAGCCTCAAAATAAGGGGAAGTAGATTTAGGACTGAGTTTAGGAGGAACTTCTTCATCCAAAGGGTTGTGAATCTATGGAATTCCTTGCCCAGTGAAGCAGTAGAGGCTCCTTCATTAAATGTTTTTAAGATAAAGATAGATAGTTTTTTGAAGAATAAAGGGATTAAGGGTTATGGTGTTCGGGCCGGAAAGTGGAGCTGAGTCCACAAAAGATCAGCCATGATCTCATTGAATGGTGGAGCAGGCTCGAGGGGCCAGATGGCCTACTCCTGCTTCTAGTTCTTATGTTCTTATGTCCTTATGGCCCTAGGAAGCAGCACCAGTAGAACAATTGCCACCCTCTTTTGGATGATTATATGTTTTATTTGAGTTCAGTTTGTGCAGTTTTTTTCGAGGCCATAAGACATAGGAGCAGAATTGGGCCATTCGGCCCATTGAGTCTAATCTGCTATTCAATCATGGCTGATATGTTTCTCATCCCCATTTTCCTGCCTTCTCCCCATAACACCTGATCCCCTTATTAATCAAGAACCTATCTACCTATGTCTTAAAGATGCTCAGTTATTTGGGCTCCACAGCCTTCTGCGGCAAAGAGTTTCTCAGATTCACCACCCTCCTCATCGAGTTTTAAAGGATCGTCCCTTCACCGGAGGCCGTGCCCTCGGGTTCTCGTTTTTCCTATTAGTGGAAACATCCTCTCCATGCACGGTAGCATTGTGGATAGCACAATTGCTTCACAGGTCCAGGGTCCCAGGTACGATTCCGGCTTGGGTCACTGTCTGTGCGGAGTCTCCACATCCTCCCCGTGTGTGCGTGGGTTTCCTCCGGGTGCTCCGGTTTCCTCCCACAGTCCAAAGATGTGCAGGTTAGGTGGATTGGCCATGATAAATTGCCCTTAGTGTCCAAAATTGCCCTTAGTGTTGGGTGGGGTTACTGGGTTATGGGGACAGGGTGGAGGTGTTGACCTTGGGTAGGGTGCTCTTTCCAAGAGCCGGTGTAGACTCGATGGGCCGATTGGTCTCCTTCTGCACTGTAAATTCTATGATAATCTATGTTCACTCTATCCACGCCTCAGTATCCTGTTAGTTTCAATGCAGAAGTGAGTGATGCAAATTTAAGAAGGTAAATAATGTTCAATTATGGGTTGTTGGTAAAGGTTTTGCATTTATCTTTCCACTGTTTATTTTTATAACCCATAATGTAAAGTAGAAATAATATTTCTCAACCTTGATTCCTGTTCTAACAAAATTGGTATTTGTATTATCACCCTACGCCATTCTCTCTTGTAGTCTTCCCGTTGTGTTCTCTATTATCCAGAATTATATGACCTGTTTTTAGACCGGTATCAGAACTGGATCATGTGGCCTAATCATATGACAATGTTTCACAACTAACTGAGTGTTGGCTTGACTCAGTGGCAATTGTCTTCTCTCTGAGTCAGGAGGTTGTGGGTTCAAATCTCATTGCAGAAAGTGAGAGGCTCTATAGCACAGTGGTTAGCACAGTTGTTTCACAGCTCCAGGGTCCCAGGTTCGATTCCTGGCTTGGGTCACTGTCTGTGCGGAGTCTGCACATTCTCCCCGTGTCTGTGTGGGTTTCCTCTGGGTACTCCGGTTTCCTCCCACGGTCTAAAGATGTGCGGGTTAGGTGGATTGAACATGGTAAATTGCCCTTAGGTTAGGTGGGGTTACTGGGTTACAGGGATAGGGTGGCCGTGTGGGCTTAAGTAGGGTGCTCTTTCCAAGGGCCGGTGCAGACTCGATGGGCCGAATGGTCTCCTGCACTGTAAATTCTATGATAATTGGAAAACAACTTGAATATGTTATCTAGTTTAATATGCTCGTGCAATACAAAGGAATGCAATGTTGTTAGAGGTGATGTTTTTCTGTTAGATAATAAGGCGTGATCTTCCTGTTAATTGAGATGTAAAAGTTTGCAAGGCACTGTCAAAGAAAACTTTTGTAATCTTGAGAACTTGAAAGGTTCGACATAATTGTAAATGTATTGTCTTCTATTCGTCAGTGGTGCTCAAAATATACTTGTGTTGATGCAGCTCTAGATTTTAAATCCTAGGTGTCATTTCATTAGAATTTCATTATTCCTAACCACTTTGATTTCAAAATTTACGCTTTTGGATGTTATGATATTGGATCTGTAATGGAAGTATAGTCTTTAGTTATGCAGGATATTCTCACCAGCGGCTTCTTTGTTTTGATTGCATATCTGTGACAATAAAGATTACTTTAACTTTACGTTTTTATTAATTTGTGGCCCAACATTTTGATTTTCACATAAACTGGATATGACTTTTAGGGTGGCACTGTGGTTAGCACTGCTGCCTCCCAACTCTCGGGTCCAATTTGGGCCTCGGGTGACATAGAACATAGAACATTACAGCGCAGTACAGGCCCTTCGGCCCTTGATGTTGCGTCGACCTGTGAAACCACCCTAAAGCCCATCTACACTATTCCCTTATCGTCCATATGTCTATCCAATGACCATTTGAATGCCCTTAGTGTTGGCGAGTCCACTACTGTTGCAGGCAGGGCATTCCACACCCTTCCTACTCTCTGAGTAAAGAACCTACCTCTGACATCTGTCTTATACCTATCTCCCCTCAATTTAAAGCTATGTCCTCTCATGCTAGACATCACCATCCGAGGAAAAAGGCTCTCACTGTCCACCCTATCTAATCCTCTGATCATCTTGTATGCCTCAATTAAGTCACCTCTCAACCTTCTCTCTAACGAAAACAGCCTCAAGTCCCTCAGCCTTTCCTCATAAGATCTTCCCTCCATACCAGGCAACATTCTGGTATGACCTGTTTTTAGACCGGTATCAGAACTGGATCATGTGGTCTAATCATATGACAATGTTTCACAACTAACTGAGTGTTGGCTTGACTCAGTGGCAATTGTCTTCTCTCTGAGTCAGGAGGTTGTGGGTTCAAATCTCATTGCAGAAAGTGAGAGGCTCTATAGCACAGTGGTTAGCACAGTTGTTTCACAGCTCCAGGGTCCCAGGTTCGATTCCTGGCTTGGGTCACTGTCTGTGCGGAGTCTGCACATTCTCCCCGTGTCTGTGTGGGTTTCCTCTGGGTGCTCTGGTTTCCTCCCACGGTCTAAAGATGTGCGGGTTAGGTGGATTGAACATGGTAAATTGCCCTTAGGTTAGGTGGGGTTACTGGGTTACAGGGATAGGGTGGCCGTGTGGGCTTAAGTAGGGTGCTCTTTCCAAGGGCCGGTGCAGACTCGATGGGCCGAATGGTCTCCTGCACTGTAAATTCTATGATAATTGGAAAACAACTTGAATATGTTATCTAGTTTAATATGCTCGTGCAATACAAAGGAATGCGATGGTGTTAGAGGTGATGTTTTTCTGCTGAGATAATAATTTTGTTAGAACAGGAATCAAGGTTGAGAAATATTATTTCTAATTTACATTATGGGTTATAAAAATATGGGTTTCCTCTGGATGCTCCGGTTTCCTCCCACGGTCTAAAGATGTGCGGGTTAGGTGGATTGGCCATTCTGAATTGCCCCGAGTATCCAAAAAGGTTAGATGGGGTTACTGAGTTAAAGGGATATGGTGGAGGTGTGGGTTTAACTAGTGTACTCTTTCCAAGGGCCGGTGCAGACTCCTTGGCCTCCTTTTGCACTGTAAATTCTATGATTCTGTGATATTCCTGAAAAATAGAAGTAATCTGTTGCAGATAAAGAACAAAGAACAAAGAAAAGTACAGCACACAATAGGCCCTTTGGCCCTCCAAGACTGCGCCGACCATGCTGCCCGTCTAAACTAAAATCTTCTACACTTCCTGGGTCCGTATCCGTAGTCCCATCCTATTCATGTATTTGTCAAGGTGCCCCTTAAATGTCACTATCATCCCTGCTTCCACCACCACCTCCAGCGAGTTTCAGGGACCCACTACGCTCTGTGTAAAAACTTGCCTCGTACATCTCCTCTAAATCTTGTCCCTCGCACCTTAAACCTATGCCCCCTAATGATTGACCCCTCTACACTGCGAAAACGCCTCTGACTATCCACTCTGTCTATGCCCCTCATATTTTGTAGACCTCTATCAGGTCACCCCTCAACCTCTGTCGCTCCAGTGAGAACAAGCTGAGTTTATTCAACTGCTCCTCATAGCTAATGCCCTCCATAGCAGGCAACATCCTGGTAAATCTCTTCTGCACCCTCTCTAAAGCATCCACATCCTTCTGGTAGTGTGGCGACAAGAATTGAACACTATACTCCAAGTATGGCCTAACTAAGGTTCTATACAGCTACAACATGACTTGCCAATTCTTATACTAAATGCCCCAGCCAATGAAGGCAAGCATGCCGTATGCCTTCTTACCTACCTTCTCCACCTGTGTTGCACCTTTCAGTGACCTGTGGACCTGTACACCTAGATCTCTCTGACTTTCAATACTCTTGCGGGTTCTACCATTCACTGTATATTCCCTACCTGCATTAGACCTTCCAAAATGCATTACCTCACATTTGGCCGGATTAAACTCCATCTGCCATCTCTCCGCCCAAGTCTCCAAACGATCTAAATCCTGCTGTATCCTCTGACAGTCCTCATCGCTATCTGCAATTCCACCAACCTTTGTGTCATCTGAAAACTTACTAACCAGACCAGTTACATTTTCCTCCAAATCATTTATATATACTATGAACAGCAAAGGTCCCAGCACTGATCCCTGTGGAACACCACTAGTCACAGCCCTCCAATTAGAACAGCATCCTTCCATTGCTACTCTCTGCCTTCTATGACCTAGCCAGTTCTGTATCCGTCTTGCCAGCTCACCCCTGATCCCGTGTGACTTCACCTTTTGTACCAGTCTACCATGAAGGACCTTGTCAAAGGCCTTAGTGAAGTCCATATGGACAACATCCACCGCCCTACCTGCATCAATCATCTTTGTGACCTCTTCGAAAAACTCTATCAAGTTAGTGAGACACAACCTCCCCTTCACAAAACCATGCTGCCTCTCACTAATACGTCTATTTGCTTCCAAATGGGAGTAGATCCTGTCTCTCCAGTAATTTCCCTACCACTGAAGTAAGACTCACCGGCCTGTAATTCCCTGGAAAATCCTTGCTACCCTTCTTAAACAAAGGAACAACATTGGCTATTCTCCAGTCCTCCGGGACATCACCTGAAGACAGTGAGGATCCAAAGATTTCTGTCAAGGCCTCAGCAATTTCCTCTCTAGCCTCCTTTAGTATTCTGGGGTACATCCCATCAGGTTCCGGGGACTTATCTACCGTAATGTTTTTCAAGACGCCCGACACCTCGACTTTTTGGATCTCAATGTGACCCAGGCTATCTACACACCCTTCTCCAGACTCAACATCCACCAATTCCTTCTCTTTGGTGAATACTGATGCAAAGTATTCATTTAGTACCTCGCCCATTTCCTCTGACTCCACACATAGATTCCCTTGCCTATCCTTCAGTGGGCCAAACCTTTCCCTGGCTACCCTCTTGCTTTTTATGTACATGTAGAAAGTTGTGGGATTTTCCTTAACCCTATTTGCCAATGACTTTTCGTGACCCCTTCTAGCCCTCCTGACTCCTTGCTTAAATTCCTTCCTACTTGTGTTGATGCAGCTGTTGATGTTTTACATTAGCTGGCAATAGACCTCTCTTACATATGTACGTGTGAGCATACAAATTAGGAGCAGGAGCACTTGGCCCTTCGAGGCTGCTCCATCATTCAATAAGATCATGACTGATCTGATTCTAACCTCAACCCACGTTTCTGCCTACCATCGATAACTTTTCACCCTTTGTTAATCAAGAAGTTATCTAGCTCTGCCTGAAAATATTTAAAGGCTCTTCTTCCAATGCTTTTCATGGAAGAGTGTTCAAAGACTCACGACCCTCAGAAAAAATTATTTGAATTTCTGTCTTAAATGAGCAACCCCTTATATTTTTAAACAGTGACCCCTAGTTCTAGATTATCCCACAAGAGGAAATATCCTCTCCACATCCATCCTTTCAAGATCCCTCAGAATCTTAAAGGTTTCAATCAAGTCACCTCTTACGCTTCGAAACTCCAGTGGATACAAATCTAATTTGTCCAACCTTCCCTCATAAGACAGCATGTCCACTCCTGGCATTATTTTTTTTATATTCGTTCAGTGTCGCTGGCGGAGCCAGCATTTATTGCACTTAACAGTCAATCACATTGCTGTGGATCTGGAGTCACATGTAGGCCAGACCAGGGAAGGACGACAGATTTCCTTCCCTAAAGGGCAGTAGTGAACCAGATGGGTTTTTACGACAATCGACAATGTCACTGTGTAGACTTTTAACCAGATTTTTATTGAATTCAGATTTCACCATGGTGGGATTCAAACCCGGGTTCCCAGAGCATGACTCTGGGTCTCTGGATTACTGGTCCAGCGATAATACCACTGCACCACTGTCTCCCTAGGCTAGTAATCCTTTCTAAATTGCTTCCAATGCATTTATATCTTTCCTTAAATAAGGAGAACTATACTGTTCACAATATAGAATATTTTGTATATTTATCATTAGAGTTTCTCACAATTCCTTTTGAGGAACAGCATTAGGCTGGACTATTTATTTCCAGTGAGGCTCAGTGGGAAATCAGATTATTGCATGGTTAATTTGTTCAGGATTTTTGCTAATTGATTTGTAACTGAAATATAAAATATTTTTTCTATTTCAATCTTTTACTCAATAAACCGTTACATTCAAGTATATTTCTGAACATAAAACAACTGGAACCACAGCACTATTAAAAACGTTCCTGCTTTTTAACTTTTAAGACGATGACCATAGCATTTCTAAAGAGCTCCTTTCACCTGTTTGTATGTTGAAATATTGCTGAAGAAAGCATGATGTGATAATAACTGCTGCTCTTCCAGTATTGAACTGACTGGAAATACAAGGATTATTGGGGGCTTTATTTTAGGTCTACATTGAAATGTGCCTTGTATCTTTAAGTTAACTAGCTTTATGTTAATTATCTTCTTTCTGTGCGCAATTGCCAAATAGAATGATTGATTGATATTGTTTGCCCACTACTTTGGTATTGGTTTTAGTTGATGGTGCAGCTTCAGTAATTCATGTCGTCAGTGCTCAGAATTTCAAGATATGACATACAAAAGTTTGAATGTTTTCTGTATTATTCTGTTTTAAATAGTAAGGGTTGGAAAATGCGTTTTTTTTTTGCTGAGAATACTTTAAGTGGAATTTTTAAGTATATTGTGAATATTTACTTTTCTAAAATTCAAATATATTTGTAATAATCCTATGGTGTTACAGCTTGTAAGCACTGAGCAAAGTAAAAAGCAGGTACATGTCAGTACCTCTGACAATAGTAATGTCAGGAAATGATTGTCGTGCCATTTTCAAGATAGAAGCCATTAGTTAGTTCTTGACATTGATGTCCTGAAGATTGCAAGCAGCAATTCAGACAACTGCTGTAAAATAAGTTTTCTTCATCTTTAGTAATGAGTAACATCTCTTCAGATAGTTAAAGTCAACATGTTAACAGCTTAATAGAAAGACTTAATAATTTATTGATAATGAAGACTTTTATAACATGCAAATATTATAATTAAATGTAAGGTGTTTCAGGATATCTGTAAGGATACAACTTAAGTTTTATAAACTGTTATTTTGCAGCTGAAGAGGAGGAGGAAGATATTGTACCCAAGCAAGCAATTGAACCAGAACCAGAGCAAATACAGAAAGAAGAAGTTAATGAAGGTATTTTGGGGTGAAAATCTATTCTGAAAAGGTTTAAATAATCCAATTTCAATGTCACACTTTATGTATTATTATCTTATATTTACCTTTGTCAACAGTAAATGTTTTACACTGGGATAACCATTTATCAGGTTGAGCATCCCTTATCCAAAATTCCGAAATAAGCACTTTATTTCAACGTGACACCATGAGTGGGAAATCTCACAAGGCTCGGGGAAGGTTCCCGGGCGAAGCGCAGGCTCCAACGTGCCGCACATGCGCAGGCTCCAACGTGCCGCACATGCGCAGGCCCCAACGTGCCGCACATGCGCAGGCCCCAACGTGCCGCACATGCGCAGGCCCCAACGTGCCGCACATGCGCAGGCCCCAACGTGCCGCACATGCGCAGGCCCCAACGTGCCGCACATGCGCAGGCCCCAACGTGCCGCACATGCGCAGGCCCCAACGTGCCGCACATGCGCAGGCCCCAACGTGCCGCACATGCGCAGGCCCCAACGTTCCGCACATGCGCAGGCCCCAACGTTCCGCACATGCGCAGGCCCCAACGTGCCGCACATGCGCAGGCCCCAACGTGCCGCACAAGCGCAGGCCCCAACGTGCCGCACACGCGCAGGCCCCAACGTGCCGCACACGCGCAGGCCCCAACGTGCCGCACACGCGCAGGCCCCAACGTGCCGCACACGCGCAGGCCCCAACGTGCCGCACACGCGCAGGCCCCAACGTGCCGCACACGCGCAGGCCCCAACGTGCCGCACACGCGCAGGCCCCAACGTGCCGCACACGCGCAGGCCCCAACGTGCCGCACACGCGCAGGCCCCAACGTGCCGCACACGCGCAGGCCCCAACGTGCCGCACACGCGCAGGCCCCAACGTGCCGCACACGCGCAGGCCCCAACGTGCCGCACAGGCGCAGGCCCCAACGTGCCGCACACGCGCAGGCCCCAACGTTCCGCACACGCGCAGGTCCCAATGTGCCGCACATGCGCAGGCCCCAACGTGCCGCACACGCGCAGGCCCCAACGTGCCGCACATGCGCAGGCCCCAACGTGCCGCACATGCGCAGGCCCCAACGTGCCGCACATGCGCAGGCCCCAACGTGCCGCACATGCGCAGGCCCCAACGTGCCGCACATGCGCAGGCCCCAACGTGCCGCACATGCGCAGGCCCCAACGTGCCGCACATGCGCAGGCCCCAACGTGCCGCACATGCGCAGGCCCCAACGTGCCGCACATGCGCAGGCCCCAACGTGCCGCACATGCGCAGGCCCCAACGTGCCGCACATGCGCAGGCCCCAACGTGCCGCACATGCGCAGGCCCCAACGTGCCGCACATGCGCAGGCCCCAACGTGCCGCACATGCGCAGGCCCCAACGTGCCGCACATGCGCAGGCCCCAACGTGCCGCACATGCGCAGGCCCCAACGTGCCGCACATGCGCAGGCCCCAACGTGCCGCACATGCGCAGGCCCCAACGTGCCGCACATGCGCAGGCCCCAACGTGCCGCACATGCGCAGGCCCCAACGTGCCGCACATGCGCAGGCCCCAACGTGCCGCACATGCGCAGGCCCCAACGTGCCGCACATGCGCAGGCCCCAACGTGCCGCACATGCGCAGGCCCCAACGTGCCGCACATGCGCAGGCCCCAACGTGCCGCACATGCGCAGGCCCCAACGTGCCGCACATGCGCAGGCCCCAACGCGCCGCACATGCGCAGCCCCAACGCGTCGCACATGCGCAGGCCCCAACGCGCCGCACATGCATATTATCACATTATAATCCAAAAAATTCCAAAATCTGATACACACTCAGGGCCCCAAGCATTTCGGGTAAGGTTTGCTCAACTTGTAATGTTTTGTTTCAACAACAATTATTTCTATTGATATTGTGGCCTTAACAATGAAACATTCCACATCACTTCACAAGAGCATTATAAAAATAACAAAGTATGGCACTGAGCCACATGAGGCAATATTGGGCCAGATAACCAAAAGCTTGATTAAAGAGGATGTTTTCAAGGAGGATCTTAAAGGAGGAAAGCAAGGCAGAGAGGCATAAGGAACAAATTTAGTAAGCTCAGAGAAGGAGGCAAAAGAGGGGGAGGTGTGGCGTTGCTAGTCAAGAGCAGTATTACGGTGGCGGAGAGGATGCTGGATGGGGACTCTTCTTCCGAGGTAGTATGGGCTGAAGTTAGAAACAGGAAAGGAGAGGTCACCCTGTTGGGAGTTTTTTATAGGCCTCCTAATAGTTCTAGGGATGTAGAGGAAAGGATGGCGAAGATGATTCTGGATAAGAGCGAAAGTAACAGGGTAGTTATTATGGGAGACTTTAACTTTCCAAATATTGACTGGAAAAGATATAGTTCGAGTACAATAGATGGGTCGTTTTTTGTACAGTGTGTGCAGGAGGGTTTCCTGAAACAATATGTTGACAGGCCAACAAGAGGCGAGGCCACGTTGGATTTGGTTTTGGGTAATGAACCAGGCCAGGTGTTGGATTTGGAGGTAGGAGAGCACTTTGGGGACAGTGACCACAATTCGGTGACGTTTACGTTAATGATGGAAAGGGATAAGTATACACCGCAGGGCAAGAGTTATAGCTGGGGGAAGGGCAATTATGGTGCCATTAGACGTGACTTGGGGGGGGATAAGGTGGAGAAGTAGGCTGCAAGTGTTGGGCACACTGGATAAGTGGGGCTTGTTCAAGGGTCAGCTACTGCGTGTTCTTGATAAGTATGTACCGGTCAGGCAGGGAGGAAGGCGTCGAGCGAGGGAACCGTGGTTTACCAAGGAAGTGGAATCTCTTGTTAAGAGGAAGAAGGAGGCCTATGTGAAGATGAGGTGTGAAGTTTCAGTTGGGGCGATGGATAGTTACAAGGTAGCGAGGAAGGATCTAAAGAGAGAGCTAAGACGAGCAAGGAGGGGACATGAGAAGTATTTGGCAGGAAGGATCAAGGAAAACCCAAAAGCTTTCTATAGGTATGTCAGGAATAAGCGAATGACTAGGGAGAGAGTAGGACCAGTCAAGTACAGGGATGGGAAATTGTGTGTGGAGTCTGAAGAGATGGGCGAGATACTAAATGAATATTTTTCGTCAGTATTCACTCAGGAAAAAGATAATGTTGTGGAGGAGAATGCTGAGCCCCAGGCTAATAGAATAGATGGCATTGAGGTACGTAGGGAAGAGGTGTTGGCAATTCTGGACAGGCTGAAAATATATAAGTCCCCGGGACCTGATGGGATTTATCCTAGGATTCTCTGGGAGGCCAGGGAAGAGATTGCTGGACCTTTGGCTTTGATTTTTATGTCATCATTGGCTACAGGAATAGTGCCAGAGGACTGGAGGACAGCAAATGTGGTCCCTTTGTTCAAAAAGGGGAGCAGAGACAACCCCGGCAACTATAGACCGGTGAGCCTCACGTCTGTAGTGGGTAAAGTCTTGGAGGGGATTATAAGAGACAAGATTTATAATCATCTGGATAGGAATAATATGGTCAGGGATAGTCAGCATGGCTTTGTGAAGGGTAGGTCATGCCTCACAAACCTTATTGAGTTCTTTGAGAAGGTGACTGAACAAGTAGATGAGGGTAGAGCAGTTGATGTGGTGTATATGGATTTCAGCAAAGCGTTTGATAAGGTTCCCCACGGTAGGCTATTGCAGAAAATACGGAGGCTGGGGATTGAGGGTGATTTAGAGATGTGGATCAGAAATTGGCTAGCTGAAAGAAGACAGAGGGTGGTGGTTGATGGGAAATGTTCAGAATGGAGTACAGTCACAAGTGGAGTACCACAAGGATCTGTTCTGGGGCTGTTGCTGTTTGTCATTTTTATCAATGACCTAGAGGAAGGCGCAGAAGGGTGGGTGAGTAAATTTGCAGACGATACTAAAGTCGGTGGTGTTGTCGATAGTGTGGAAGGATGTAGCAGGTTACAGAGGGATATAGATAAGCTGCAGAGCTGGGCTGAGAGGTGGCAAATGGAGTTTAATGTAGAGAAGTGTGAGGTGATTCACTTTGGAAGGAATAACAGGAATGCGGAATATTTGGCTAATGGTAAAGTTCTTGAAAGTGTGGATGAGCAGAGGGATCTAGGTGTCCATGTACATAGATCCCTGAAAGTTGCCACCCAGGTTGATAGGGTTGTGAAGAAGGCCTATGGAGTATTGGCCTTTATTGGTAGAGGGATTGAGTTCCGGAGTCGGGAGGTCATGTTGCAGCTGTACAGAACTCTGGTACGGCCGCATTTGGAGTATTGCGTACAGTTCTGGTCACCGCATTATAGGAAGGACGTGGAGGCTTTGGAGCGGGTGCAGAGGAGATTTACCAGGATGTTGCCTGGTATGGAGGGAAAATCTTATGAGGAAAGGCTGATGGACTTGAGGTTGTTTTCGTTGGAGAGAAGAAGGTTAAGAGGAGACTTAATAGAGGCATACAAAATGATCAGGGGGTTGGATAGGGTGGACAGTGAGAGCCTTCTCCCGCGGATGGAAATGGCTGGCACGAGGGGGCATAACTTTAAACTGAGGGGTAATAGATATAGGACAGAGGTCAGAGGTAGGTTCTTTACGCAAAGAGTAGTGAGGCCGTGGAATGCCCTACCTGCTACAGTAGTGAACTCGCCAACATTGAGGGCATTTAAAAGTTTATTGGATAAACATATGGATGATAATGGCATAGTGTAGGTTAGATGGCTTTTGTTTCGGTGCAACATCGTGGGCCGAAGGGCCTGTACTGCGCTGTATTGTTCTATGTTCTATGTTCTAAGAGCTTGGGGCCTTGGCAACTGAAGGCCGCCAATGGTGAAGCAATACTAATTCTGAATCCATAAAAGGACAGAATTGGAGGGTGCAGATATCTCTCAAGGTTGTGGGCTTGGAGGAGGTTACAGAGGTAAGAAGAGGCAAGCCCATGGGGAATTTAAAAACAACGGTGATGATCTTAAAGTCAGGGTGTTGCTTGAATTGGAGCAACATGGGTCAGCAAGCCCACGATGAGTCAGCGGTAGGGGAGTGGGACTTGATGCGAGCTCAGACATGGCAAGAGAGTTTTGGATGACCTCAAAACAATCGTGAATAGAATGTGAGACCAGTCAGGATTGTATTGTTCTAAAGGTAACAATTGCATGAATGAGGCATTCAGCAGCTAATGAACTGAGACAGGGTGAAGTCGAGCAATGTTGTGACGGTGAAAATAGGCTGTCTTAGTAATAATACGAATATGAGATTATGAGCTCATCTGGATCAAATATGACCCCAAGGCTGTGAACAAACTGGCTTAATCTCATACAATTGCCAGGGAGAAGGATGGAGTCAGTAACTAGGGAGAGTGATGGAGTCAGTAACTAGGGAATGGAGATTGGAGTGGCGGCTTAAAACAATGTCTTCAGTCTTCCCAATATTTAATTGTTAAGCAACCCGATTATATGGCACCTGTCCAGAGAGGTAGTGATAAGGTAGGGTTGAGAGTTGTCAGCATACGTGTGAAAATGAATGCTGTGCTTTTGGATGATGTCCCCGAGGGCAGCATGTATATGCGAAATATGAGAAACAGAGGATAAATATTTGGTGGGCGAGCTTAATTTAAAATCATGACCATATACTTTTCAGTGACCATTCAGTATATTCTTTAAGTTGTACAAAATTGCAGAACTCTATTACTATATTGTTTAATTGTTTACATTTACTTTCAGTATACCCAGAATCTCCTTGAGGTCAAAACTGACTTCAAGATGAGTTGCCTAGCATTGGAAATTTGGAACCAAGTAGACCCACGATTATTAGTCTGGTAGTTCTGTGCCTGCAAAAGGCACAATACTCTGGGAAATATGATGTAGGACAGAGATCCAAATCTTCCAGCTTAGCTCCAATGTACCTTGAAAGCCGTTGTTATAATGGAGAGGATTTGCCTGTTCCCTGTCTGACTCAAAGCTCTGGATTGAATTAAGTCAGGTATACAAGTAAGTTGCTTGGTAGTATAGAAATAGAGAATTGCTGAGAAAAGGGACATGATCTCTAAGCTTTTCATTGGGATCCCTCTAATTCCATGAACTATAAGTTTGACTTTATTGGCAAGCTCATAAATAGGGCCTGAACCATTTGCTTACCGTACAAGCTTGGTGCTGAAATAGGACACATGAAAGCCATCCTTCGGGGTAATAGAATCATAGAAATTACAGTGCAGAAGGAGGCCATTCGGCCCATCGAGTCTGCACCGGCTCTTGGAAAGAGCACCCTACCCAAGGTCCACACCTCCATCCTATCCCCATAACACAGTAGGCCCACCCAACACTGGCTACCCTGAACAGATCAGTGATTGTTGTATGTCATGCAAATTCATGAATTGGCCTAAGGCCGCCATTTCAGGTCCGGAAAAGTACCCAGTGTACCTCAGATTATCCGGAAAGGGATAGGTGCCTCCAAATTTGAGCACCAGGTGAAGCCAGCTGTTTCACGGTGTTACTAGAATCATAGAATTCCTACAATGCAGAAGGAGGCCATTTAGCCCTTCGAGTCTGCACCGATCCACCGAAAGAACACCCTACCTAGGCCCATTCCCCCAATCTATCCCCGTAACCACCATGTGGATATTGATGCTTTTAGGATGTAGTGACTGACATTGAATGCAGTATTCTATCTGATTCAGTGAATGCAAAGCCTTGCATAACTTTTGTAGACTTCCAATCATGTTGGCACTACTTCAATGCAGGTTATAGTGGATGTTGTGCTTGTTATCTAGTTTGAATAATATTTGAAGAAGAAACTTTTTTTCTACCCTAAGATCTCCTTACCCAGGTCCTTATTTTCCTCTCTTCATCATGTAGGCTTGAGTTGTGCTTGGGGTGCTTCCATGGTTGCCAACAGACCCTTGGGATCAAGTCCAAATTCCACACGTATAAACTTGGATAGTGCATATTGGTAGACTTGGATTTGGAAGGGAATCACAATTGAATCTGATCACCTGTTCCCCTGAGATCCACATATGCACTTCTGCAGCAAAAGCAATAGGGGTAGCCGACAGGAGTGGCCATCTTGTGCTGGCCTTTTAACCAAGTGTCAGTTTGGCTCAGTGGTATTACTCTTGCAAGTGTGTCAGAAGGTTGTAGCTTCAGAGTACCTCCAAATACTTGGCTTAATTTCATTCAGTACTGAGGGTGTAAAAAAAAAGATGTATTTAATTTAGTGCCTTTCACAACCTCAGGATGAACCAAAGTGCTTCTTGAGATAATTAAATACTTTTGAGCTGCAATCCCTATTCTACCGAAGGATAACTGGAAATTTGTACACAATGTGATAATGAGCAGATGATCTGTTTTAGTGATGTTGGTTGAAAGATAGGATTAAGGGTGCTTTTTTGGAGGCGACATTAGACCAAGGCCCATGGTGGTTCAGGTGGGTGTAAAGATCCTTGGCACTATTCAAAAAAGAACAGAAGAGTTTTCTGTCTGTCAACATGGGAAAGCAAGGGCAGCACAGTAGCGCTGTAGTTAGCACTGCTGCCTCACGGCGCCGAGGTCCCAGGTTCGATCCCGGCTCTGGGTCACTGTCCATGTGGAGTTTGCACATTCTCCCCGTGTTTGCGTGGGTTTCGCCCCACAACCCAAAGATGTGCAGGCTAGGTGGATTGGCCACGCTAAATTGCCCCTTAATTGGAAAAAATGGATTGGGTACTCTAAATTTTTTTTAAAACATGGAAAGCAGACTAACTGGCGATTTACCTCATTGCTATTTACCTTTTATTTCATTTCCTACCCACATATCGAATAACTACACTTTAAACATAATTAACTGTGAAGCCCTGAGATATCCTGAGGCCGTGAAAAGCATTGTACAAGTTTTTTTTCCTTCTTTATCTGCCTCCTTCTTCAGCTCAGGGACTGGTGCTGATTGGTTTGGTTCTACTGTTGTCTTATCCAAGATGAACTAACATGAAAATTAGGGGCTGACCCTGAGACAACCTCAGATTGTATGGGTCAGTACCACACCATGTGTACGTTTTCTGCAATGAAGATTCTAAAGCATTAATCCTTGCTTTGCCCTATTATATGTCGAGGATATTTTAGATCATAGGTAAACTAATTCCTTGATCAAAAAGGTAGAATAAAATTAATTTCATATGCCTATAGTTTTTTTCCTGAATGCGGAAAATGTTTTTGTTTAAAAAATGCTGCTGACCTTTCTTTTCCGTCGAGTCTTTGAGTTTCAAATGTCAGCAAGAAATTGCAGTAGATTCTGTGGTCAATGCTTAAATGGACAATTCCAACTAATGGCCTATTCGATGCATCTTGAAAGGAAACCAGATTGAATTGGTGCTAACGTTAAGATGCTAAATACCTTCCTAAATTAAATAATGTTTAAAATAACAAGATCTAAAATAAGAAAGATTTGCTTACCTCAATTTGCAGGTGCACTACGTGAACTTACAGAAGAGGAAAAACAGCAGATACTTCACTCTGATGAATTCCTCACATTCTTTGATCACAGCACCAGAATAATTGAACGGGCTCTTGCAGAACATAAAGATCTCTTTTTTGATTACAGTGGCAAGGATTTAGAAGAAAAAGAAGGGTACTATTTACATAACTATTACTGTATTTATTGCAGCAGAACTGTTTCTGAACAACTGAACAACATTTCTGACTTGCATTTTGTTTCTTAACAGTGAACTCCAAGGTGGAACTAAACTTTCTCTCAATAGGCAGTTTTTTGATGAACGCTGGTCAAAACATCGTGTTGTTACATGCATGGACTGGTCACCTCAGGTAGTTTTGTTTCTATGCTAGGGCATTCTTTTCCCTCTCTTTCAAATTGTGTAGGGTGTTTAATAAAAGTGCTGTGTTTTTTGATAAATAATATTAAGGCAATAATTGCAGAAATTTGAATTTTTATTCTGTCTGTAGACTAAAATGTCAATGGGATGTGTTATGGGCTTATTATACTAACTCTCTCCTTTGCATTGACACTGAGCAGTTCTGAATGTGTAATAATACCAATATAAAATTACGTTTTCAGGATCAAAGAAGTCATTCGGCAGTAATTATGAACTTGGAGCACTCTTTAAAACCTCAGTTACACTTCATTCAACAAGGTGTGACTTTTTCAAGGGTTTCTATACCGAAACTGTGTGCAAAAATTGAACTTTTAACAGCGCATCCACTGAAATGTGTGGAATCTGCATTGAACTGCACGTGTGCGAACTCTAGTAGTTGCTGCCAGAGAAGCAATGGTGGCAAACACTGATAGTTTCACTGCCATTATTTCAGCAAAATGTACTTGCTTTACCCAATTTCAGGTCATTTATATATTATATAAATACAAAACAGCAAAGGTCTTAACAGTGAACGGTGATACTACTTTTTATGTATCCAACACACTCCACTTCTCAACTCCAGACACGCGCACACAGGCACACGCACACACAGGCGCACACTCAAACACACTAAAAGATATTGGTTAATTTGTGTTCTTTAGTTACAAGCTTACTACCTACAGTGTCACATTCCTCATAATATGGTATGTCTTGAATATCAAGAGACTCCTTTGTGGACTTCCGGGTGCGGCGATGACCAGCTAAGTCGCACGTTTTGGCACCTCCCTTTTTAACGGACTTTTGGGCTCTTATCGGGAGCCCCAACGGCAATTTTCGAAGGCTAAACCCACTGTGAGGCGACATAGAAGGGAGTCCCCCCAGATGTGAATGGACAGAAGAGATAATAGTGGCCAGATTGCGGAGGATCCTCTGGAGCAGCGGCAAAGAAGGGAAGTGAGAAGCAAGATGGCGGCGGAGGGAGGCCAGTTGGTATGGGGCCTGGAACAGCAGGAGTTCCTCCGGCGATGTGTGGAGGAGCTCAAGAAGGAGGTGCTGGCGCCGATGCTGCAGGCGATTGAGGGGTTAAAGGAGGCGCAGAAGACCCAAGAGATGGAGCTCCGTGGAGTGAAGGCAAAAGCTGCCGAAATGAGGACGAGATACAGGGCTTGGTGGTGAAGACGGAGACGCACGAGGCACTGCATAAGAGGTGTATGGAGAGACTGGAAGCCCTGGAAAATAGCTCGAGGAGGAAGAACTTAAGAATCTTGGGTCTTCCCGAAGGGGCAGAGGGAGCGGACGTTGGGGCGTATGTGAGCACGATGCTCCATACCTTAATGGGAGCTGAGGCCCCGACGGGCCCCCTGGAAGTGGAGGGAGCGTATCGAGTCCTCGTGAGAAGACCAAAGGCAGGAGAAATACCTCGAGCAATAGTGGTGAGGTTCCACCGCTACAAGGACAGGGAGATGGTCCTGAGATGGGCGAAAAAGACACGGAGCAGCAGGTGGGAGAACGCGGTGATCCGCGTGTATCAGGATTGGAGTGCGGAGGTGGCGAGAAGGAGGGCGAGTTTCAATCGGGCCAAGGCGGTGCTCCACAAGAGGAAAGTGAAATTCGGAATGTTGCAGCCGGCAAGACACCAGGGTAAACACCACTACTTCGAGACGGCAGAGGAGGCATGGACATTTATTGAAGAGGAGAAGTTGGACTAGATTTGAGAAAGAGTTTTTGAAATGAAGTAGCGAGGTGGTGGCAAGGGACTGTGAATCAGATGGGGGAAAATTTTCTTTCCCCTCGAAGGGGGGGCACACGAAGAAATGTGGGCGCCGGTGGGGAAGGGAAGGGGGAAGGAGAGAGGGAGCTGCGCCATCAGGGGTGGGGCCGAGAGGGAAGCGCGGGCTTTGTTCCCGCGCTATGGATATTTTGAGGGTGGATAGGCAATATGCGGAGGCTCCAGATGAAGGGCTATACAGGGAAAGACGGAGATTGCACACGGACTTTGACTTGTTGACCATGGGTAAGGTGGAGGCACAATGGAGGAAGGCACAGGGAGTGCAGTATGAATATGGAGAGAAGGCGAGCCGGCTGCTGGCCCAACAACTTAGGAAGAGGGGGGCGGCGAGAGAGATCGGAGGGGTTAGAGACGAGGAGAGAAAGATGGAACGGGGAGCGGAGAGGGTGAACGGGGTGTTTAAGGTATTTTACGAGAGGCTATATAAGGCTCAACCCCCGGAAGGGAAAGAGGGAATGATGCGTTTCCTAGACCAGCTGGAGTTCCCGAAGGTTGAGGAACAGGAGATGACAGGACTGGGAGCGCAGATTGAGGTGGAGGAGGTGGTAAAAGGAATTGGGAACATGCAGGCAGGGAAGGCCCCGGGACCGGATGGGTTCCCGGTGGAGTTCTATAGGAAATACGTGGACCTGCTGGCCCCACTTCTGACGAGAACCTTTAATGAGGCTAGGGAAAGGGGGACACTACCCCCGACGATGTCGGAGGCGACGATATCGCTGATCCTGAAAAGAGACAAAGACCCGCTGCAGTGCGGGTCATACAGGCCTATTTCCCTCTTGAACGTAGATGCCAAGCTTTTGGCCAAGGTGATGGCGACGAGGATAGAGGACTGTGTCCCTGGGGTGGTGCATGATGATCAAACGGGGTTTGTTAAAGGGAGGCAATTGAATGCTAATATACGGAGGCTGCTGGGGGTGATGATGATGCCCCCACCGGAGGGGGAGGCGGAGATAGTGGTGGCGATGGATGCAGAGAAAGCATTTGATAGAGTGGAGTGGGACTACCTGTGGGAAGTACTGAGGAGATTTGGATTTGGAGAGGGGTTCATTAGATGGGTTCAGCTCCTGTACAGGGCCCCGGTGGCAAGTGTGATTACAAATAGGCAACGATCTGACCACTTCCGACTATATAGGGGTACAAGACAGGGATGTCCCCTGTCCCCGTTACTGTTTGCGTTGGCAATTGAGCCATTGGCCATAGCGCTGAGGGGCTCTAGGAAGTGGAGGGGGGTACTTAGAGGAGGAGAAGAGCATCGGGTGTCATTATACGCGGATGATTTGTTGTTGTATGTCGCGGACCCAGTGGAGGGGTTGCCTGAGATAATGCAGACACTCAGGGAGTTTGGAGAATTTTCAGGATATAAATTGAATATGGGGAAGAGGGAACTGTTTGTGATGCACCCCGGGGAACAGGGCAGGGGACTAGACGATTTACCGTTGAGGAGGGTAATAAGAGATTTCCGGTATTTAGGGATCCAGGTGGCCAGGAACTGGGGAACCTTGCATAAGCTTAACTTGGCACGACTGGTAGAGCAGATGGAAGAGGACTTTAGGAGGTGGGACATGGCGCCCCTGTCATTGGCGGGCAGGGTGCAGGCGGTTAAAATGGTGGTCCTTCCGAGGTTTCCTTTTGTGTTCCAGTGCCTCCCTGTACTGATTACAAAGGCCTTTTTTAAGAAGGTGGACAAGAGCATTATGAGCTTTGTGTGGGCTGGAAAGACCCCAAGAGTAAAGAGGGGGTTCCTGCAGCGCAGTAGGGACAGAGGGGGACTGGCACTGCCGAGTCTAAGTGATTATTATTGGGCCGCCAACGTGTCAATGATATGTAAGTGGATGAGGGAAGGGGAAGGAGAGGTGTGGAAAAGACTGGAGATGGCGTCCTGTAGGGGAACTAGCTTAAAAGCACTGGCGCCGTTGCCGTTCACCCCGAAAAAATACACCACAAACCCAGTGGTGGTGGCAACTCTGAAAATTTGGGGGCAGTGGAGACGACATAAGGGAGTGACGGGTGCCTCAGTGTGGTCCCCGATAAGGAACAACCATAGGTTCGTCCCGGGAAGGATAGATGGGGGATTTAAATCTTGGCAGCGAGCAGGAATTGCGAAATTGAAGGACTTGTTCTTAGACGGGACATTCGTGAGTCTGGGAGCACTGACAGGAAAATATAGGTTGCCACCTGGGAATGCATTTCGCTACATGCAAGTGAGGGCATTTGTGAGGCAACAGGTGAGGGAATTTCCGCAGCTCCCGGCGCAAGAGATCCAGGACAGAGTGATTTCGGGGGCATGGGTGGGTGATGGTAGGGTGTCAGATATATATAGGGAAATGAGAGACGAGGGGGAGACGATGGTAGAGGAGCTGAAGGGAAAATGGGAGGAGGAGCTGGGGGAAGAGATTGAAGAGGGGCTGTGGGCAGATGCCCTAAGTAGGGTAAACTCTTCGTCCTCGTGTGCCAGGCTCAGCCTGATACAATTCAAGGTTCTACACAGGGCGCATATGACGGGAGCAAGGCTGAGTAGATTTTTTGGAGTGGAGGATAGGTGCGGGAGATGTGCGGGAAGCCCGGCGAACCACACCCACATGTTTTGGTCATGTCCGGTATTGCATGGGTTCTGGGTGGGTGTGGCAAAAGTGATTTCAAAGGTGGTGGGGGTCCGGGTCGAACCAGGCTGGGGGTTGGCTATATTTGGGGTTGCAGATGAGCCGGGAGTGCAGGAGGCGAGAGAGGCCGATGTTTTGGCCTTTGCGTCCCTAGTAGCCCGGCGAAGGATTCTACTTATGTGGAAAGAAGCTAAACCCCCGGGCGTGGAGGCCTGGATAAACAACATGGCAGGGTTTATAAAATTGGAGCGGATAAAGTACGCACTAAGAGGTTCGGCTCAAGGGTTCACCAGGCGGTGGCAACCGTTCCTCGACTATCTCGCAGAGCGATAAGGGAAAATAGGAAAGGCAGCAGCAGCAACCCAGGGGGGGGGACGACTCATTTGGGTCCTCAGGGGTTTTATGTGTGTGTTTATATATTAGTTATTTATATTTGATTTCACAAAGTTACTATTTTAGTTATTATTTCTGTTGTTTCTTATTTTGTTGTTGGCAGTTGCCGTTAGTTAGCATATTATTTATTTAAAAAACGATCAATGTATATATTATTACAAAGTTGTAAAATGGGAAATTTTTGTTTGATCGAAAAACTTTAATAAAATATATTTTTAAAAAAAAAAGAGACTCCTTTGTGGCATGTTATCTGTTCTCTTGTTAACAATCCATGTACACACTTAAGTGCATTTCTCTTATCAATATATACCAATATTTCCTCAATCGTCTATTCAGGCATATCTGTACTGGCAGCCCTTAACTAGCCCCTATCACAGAATTGTTACCGTGCAGAAGGAAGCCATTTGGTCTATTGTGTCTGCACCGACTCTCTAAACAAGCATCATGACTTGGTGCCTTTTCTCCTACCCCTGCACATTTTCTATTCAACTAATCATCTTCTGGCCTTCAGAATGCCTCGATTGAACTTGCCGCCACCACAAGTCCAGGCAGTGCATTCTGGATCTGAAGTACTCCATGTGTGAAAATGTTTTTTTTCCCTCATATCACCTTTGCTTTTTTTGCAAGTCACTTTAAATCTGTATCCCCTCATTCTTGATCTTTTTACGAGCGGGAATAGTTTCTTCCTATCTACTTTGTCCAGCCCCTTCATAATAGAGAACATCTCTTCTCTGCTGCCTTCTCTCCATGGTGAGCAGTCCTAATCTCTCCAATCTATCCTCATAACTGAAGTTTCTCATCCCCAGAACTATTCTTGTAAATCTCTTCGGCACTCTCTCCAATGCTTACACATCCTTCCCAGAACTGTACACAATATGACAGCTGAAGTCCAATCAATATCTTATACAAGTTCAGCATAATCTCTTTGCTCTTTTACTCTATTCCCCAATTAACAAAGCTCAGGATACTATATGCTTTATTAATTGCTCTGTCCACCTGTCCTGCCACCTTTAATGATCTATGCACATATATACCCAGGTCCCTCTGCTCCTGCACTAACAATTTTAGCTCTTATTTTATATTGCCTCTCCATGTTCTTCCTACCAAAATTCATCACCTCACATTTCTCCGCATTGAACTTCATCTGCCACCTATCTGCCCACTCCAACAACTTGTCTATATTCTTTTAAAGTTCTGCACTGTTCTATTCACAGTTTACAACACTTCCAAGTTTTTTATCATCCGCACACTTTGAAACTGTCCCCTGCACACCGAGACCTAGATCATTAATTGTCGTGGAAATCATAATAAAGACAAATTCCTCGAGGCTCGATTTAAGGAAATTTATTTACACAAATATATTTGCGGAGAGAGAGTGTTCTAGCTGCAAAGCCAGGGCATCACACTCTGAGTTATACAGCCGAAAACCATTATATTTATAGTGTGAAATAAACAACTTTGAAGAGATAAAGCTTGGGAACATACGCAAGAGGAAATATGAATGTTTTGCCCTTGGTTTAAAAACAATTCGAGTACGCATTTTGTTGTCCTTCGGAAAAAACAACTTATTATCATAAGGCAGAGTACAAAATACTAAGCAGTATTTAGTTTACATTACTTGACCTACTTATTTTCGCTCAAAAGCAGTATTAAAATATAGTCAATATTCCCAGCATGCTTCTAAATTGGTAACTCATTAAGTTCCCTTCCACAATTCCCTCCCTTTTAGTAAATTATCGTGTCCTCCGTAGAGAAGGGTGGTTTATAATGTAGGGGGAACGGACGTATGACAGTTCCCTGCATGTTATGAGCCTGGTAGCAAGGAGGCAAGGCGGCTAGGGCTGTTCTCCCGTGTTCGTACAATAAAAATATCTTGCGCAACATCAAAACAGTAACCATACGACAAACAAGATTACAATTGCGATTATAATCCAGAACACAATCCTCTGTTCTGACGATCCTACCATCCAAAGCCAAAGTCCCATCCCTCATTTTCATGTAATCTTGTTACCTCTCTACGAATGTGATCCACCAGATTATCAATTTTTCTGAGTTATCAGGGATGTATGTGCAACAGCCACTTCCAATCAGAGCACAAGTACCTCCCTTTTCAGCTAACAAGAAATCAAGAGCCATTCTATTCTGCAGGGCAACCGCTCTTATAGCGACCATCTCAGTTTCTATCTGGTTAACAGCTTCTGCAGTGTCATTAGCTACCTGCTCAAGGATATCTCGTAGTTCGTATGCATTAGTGGCTATTCCTAATGGTGGTATCATTATTCCCAGCATTTGTGCCCATGTTATAACACTTTGTGTCGTCCTGTGATGGGGATGGTCCTGCAGTTACTGAATGTGATGCACATAAGGGATTAGCTATCTCAAATAGCAGGAGCCGTCCCAATTTTCTGGTATGGCCAGTGATAAAATACGTGCCGTTATATGCGGTCAGGTTTCCTTTACGATCAGTCATCATTAGTCTAATCGATTCCCTTCCCAGGAGCCTCCACTAGTTTGATTTTCAACTCCTGATCAAAGATGGATAATCCTTTAGCTGTAAGGTGGAACATAGGGGGTTGCCAATTCAAGGTCTGGTCGCACTGACTCGTGCCGACTGGGTAGGTCCCATATGTTTTATGATTCTTAAAGCATATACTTCCTTTTGGGACTCCAGTATAATTGGGAAGGATCAAACAGGGCAGCTGGCGTGTCACATTAAATCTAGGCCACCACCATTCCTCAAACCTATTCATATCGTATCCAGCTAATTTCCAATCTAACATATTCTGTGTATCTTCACCATGTCCTGTACTATTTTGTCTTGGAGCCCATTCTGCTATCTCTACTGGTGAATGGGATAGGTCGCATGGGGATGCCCTCCCCCAAGCATCTGGGAATTTGTGTACAAACCCAACAACTGAATTTATTTACCCTCTCTGCGTATGAGTGAGTCATGCATATTAAGGTGTAAGTATGCAGTTTACCCTCTACATGATGTTGGATTAATATGATAATATAAAAACATCAACGCCGTCATTCTCTTCAGGTTAGCGTTTTGCTAGTATGATGTAGTTTACACGAATTGCGTGGATCCCATCTGGCTTTTCTTTTACTTTAACGGCTGTTCGGGTTGTTAGCAGCACTTGGTAGGGTCCATTCCACCTAGGAGAAAAAGAATCTTTGTTTAGTGCTTTCACATATACTTGATCTCCAGGTTTAATGGGTGTGTATTTCCCTCTTTTGGGTGCATCTGAGCCTGTTGCACCTTTTCATGATTTTTAAATTTATTTTTATTTATTTTTTCAGCGGTTTCACACATGGCCTGGGCATATTTTAGTGATGCCTCATTTGCCCATATTAAGGCTACTGCCGCTGGAGTCATTGGGGGTTTCGTTCCAGTTGTCATGGGACATTCCATTAATATCTCATACGGGGTTAAACCCGTATTACGATTTCTCTGATTTTGCAGCGCATACATTGCTATGGGTTTGGCATCTGGCCATAGCAGCCCATTTTGTTGACACACTTTTGTAACTGCAGTTTTAATTATTCCATCCGCCCTTTCCACCATTCCTGAGGATTGTGGCTGGTATGGTATTTGCAATTTCCAATCAAATCCCATGGCTTCTGTTAGGGCTTTGGTCAATTTGCTAGTGAAATGAGTTTCCCTGTCACTGTTAATACCCATTGGTATCCCAATCCCAGGATATTCGTCCTTCAACACTTCGGTTGTCTGATTTTCCACTGGCTTATCAACCACAGTAGGCATCACTCCCACCTGCGATCCAGCTATATCATTACCCAAGATAAACTGTATTCCTGGACAAGATAGTTTCTCTATTACTCCTACTACCACTTCACCACTCTTCACTGGACTTTCCAACCTTACCTTATATAATAGAACACTACTCCTCTCACCCTGAATTCCACATATTACCACCTTTTCTGGCAACATTCTTCCCAGACTACATAACCCCTCATCTCTTACCATCAAAGATTGACTAGCTCCCGTATCTCTTAAAATTGTGACTTCATTACCTGCTCCTCCTGATACACGAGTAAACTTTACCCACGCAAGTAAATTCTTGAAAAACATTTGGCACCTTCTTATCAATCACTTCGTGATCAGGTTGTACAATCTTTTGCACCTCCTTCGCTTCACTTGGGCTTTCCTTTTTCACTTTAACAAACCCCACTGTCTTATCCTGTTTTACCACATCAGCCTTCCCAGTGCTTCAACCACCGATACTGTGACTTTACACGGCCTAGTTTATTACAGTGAAAACATTTGAAACTTTTCATTTCTTTTCCACCCTCCTGGATTTCTTTTTTAATCTGAGGTACGCTCTCCTTATTATCTCCCATCAGATCACCTTTACCTTTACCACTTGAGTATTTCTCATGTCCCCAGTTCCTATGCCTCACAGGCTGAAACTGATGTCGGAAACCAAGCTTTAATTTATGAACTAATTCATAATCATCTGCCATTTCTGCTGCTAATCTTGCAGTTTTAACCCTCTGCTCTTCCACATGAGTTTGCACTACATCAGGAATTAAATTTTTAAACTCCAAAAGTAAAACTCTCTGAGAGGTCTATTTTCAAAGCCCTTATCCACCTGTCAAAATTATCTTGATAGCAAACTGCTATTAGCCAAGAGCGATGCCCCTGTAGGGAAGCATGCTCGTGTGCCTGTTTTAACTTTGGTTCTGTTATGGTGGATGGAAGTTCAACTGCAGCCGCTTGCATTTATGGCTGCTGTTTGAGAGCCAATTCCTTTGCTATTTTATCAGCAAATCTATTGTCGCATGAGACTTCGTCTGCGGTAGTATGCGCTTCACACTTTAAAACGCCTATCTTGCTGGGCAGCTGAACAGCATCTAGTAAATTTAAAACCAATTTAACATGTTTAATAGATTGGCCGGAGGAAGATATGAATCCCCTGTTTTTCCATAATTGGCCAAAATCATATACTACCCCGAAAGCGGATCGGGAATCAGTATAAATATTGACTGTTTTATTTTTAGCTAGAATACATGCTTTAGTAAGGGCAAACTATTCGGCCGCTTGAGCAGACGTTCCCGAAGGCAGAGCAAAAGCTTCCAATATCTCGAATGGAGTTACCATTGCATAGCCGGCCAGGGGGGTCATATCATTTGGTCGTTTTGCTGACCCATCGGTGAAAAAGATGATGTCTGGATTTTCTCGTGGGTGACTCAATAAATCAGGTCGAGGGATTGTGGTGGCTTCAACCAATTGTAAACAGTCATGATCATTTGTTCTGCTTCCGATGGCACGGGCAAGAGTGTTGCAGGGTTGACAGCTGGCGCTCGCTTGTAGGTAAAGTTGGTTTAAGAGAGGATTACGTTGTACCCAGTGTGTCGAGCCGCAGTAAAATGCTGCATTGCGGATGAATTAAGCAGCGGCAAAACTGATGATTTTTTTTTTCTACTATGGCCGCTGCTGCTCTTAAGCAATTTGCCATACCGTTTACCACACCGGCTAATAGGCAAAGGGTCTTTTCCCTCCTCAATGCTCTTGCACCAGGACCCCTGTTGCAAATCCCCCTGCTTCATTCAAATAAAGAGTAAAGGGCTTGCTGAAATTAGGAAGTCCCAAGGCAGGGGTGCTAACCATGGCTTGTTTCAAATTACGAACTGCTTGATCCCTCTCTGGGATCCAGGTAACAACTGAAGGGGCATCCTGGAGAGTAGCCTTGCGCAATACTGCGTCCATCTCTCGATAGTCCGGTATCCACTGCCTGAAATAGCCCACAATTCCGAGGAAGGTAAAGGTTTCCTTTTTTGTGCGTGGAGTTGGAACCCTTGCTACAGCCTGCACGCTTTCAGACCCAAGCCTCTGCTGTCCTTGCTGCAGCTGAAATCCCAAATACTGCTGTCTCCTGACAGAATTGCAGCTTGTCCATTGAGATCCTATGCCCTCTTTCTGCCAGATGTGATAATATCAAAAGGATATTCTGCTGACAAACTAGCCCTCCCTGTGAGGCGATCAATAAATCGTCGTCATATTGAGGGAATGTTGAGCATGCAGCCAACTGGCACTCGTCCAAATCTCTTTTAATACTGGTAATTCCAATATGTAAAGGCAAATAGATATTGACTTTCTGGGTGCAATGGTATGGAGAAAAAGGCTGAGAAAGTATCCGTTGTTGGTGGTATAGAAGACAAAATGACATTTGTGTCCGCACCAATGGAGCAATAGTGATAACAATTTTATTGATGGCTCTAAGATCTTGCGCAAACCACCACTCGTTGGGTCTTCCTACCTTTGGAGTGGGGAGTATAGGGGTGTTGCAGGGGCTTTGTGTTCTCTTCAGCACCACTTGCTGTAATAGTGCATTGATCACTCCCCCTATCCCTTTCTCTGCTTCTGGTGCCAACCTGTATAGTTTTAAGCAGGGCAAGGCAATGTTCTTCTGTAACTGCACCCTATGCGCTGGGGCAGAATGTATTTTTCCAACATGATTTTTATGTTGGGCCTGTAGATGTGCCAGTACCTGGGCCAGGATTGAAGGGAGTAAATGATGGCTCTTTTGGGGTGGTTTTTGTCTTTCAAATGTAGCAGGCCATTGCTCCTCTTTCCAGATCACTTTGCCCTCCTGTTTGCCATAAAATTCTATCAGGCAATTTCGTCCGTCCATTTCAATATAAATCCCATGTATTACTTTTTTCCTTTGGCCACTTTGATCACTTCTCCTATTTGCTTTGCCTTAGCGGGATGTCTTACGACCAATGTTAAATGGGGTTCTGAAGTTAAACCCATCCTAAAAAGGTCCCTCTGACTATGGGTCAACTGTACTAACATTCCACAACACCGAAAAATAAAAAGGAGTGACATGCAATGATGTCTGCTGTCCTAAGTGACTTTGCGTTTATAAATTGTATGCATGCTCATCCTCACGAGCATACCAAGCCACGCAATGGGTCACTATATTCTCTCATCTGGACTCTATCAGGTGTTTTAATAGCTGTGCCCAAGGATCATTAATCTTTTGTAAGACTTCCTGCAGTTTAAAAAAAAATGTTTTTTTAACTGGTACTGTAAGAGTTAAAGTTCAGCTGCCAGCATAGAGCACAGACACAGAGCGATCGGGCGCAGGCTCAGAAGTTGTTACATTTTTCAGCTAGTGAGCTCGTATTTGAGACAGTTCTACAAACATTCCATTATCAATGCAATGTATTACTGCTCCTAATTTGCAGAGTGTCTGCCTAATAGGGGAAGGTGTCGCTAGGTGGGGTACATCCTTCCTGGGGGTTAAATGCTTCTTGGCCCCTTGCATGAAAGCCTCTTTCCCTCTATTTGCTAACCAGTGTTCGAGGGACTCATTTCCTTCATTCAAATGATTATCATTATTGGGAACCCAGCCCCCATTTATGCCGGGTGGGATCCCATCCTTCAAAGCCAAGATGCACCATAAGAGTATTTTAGAAGCAGCAAAACATCCCCTGGGAGGGGGCTATAAATAGCACACATTTAAGTCAATTTCCAATGATTGATTTTATAGGCATTAGCTATTCTCAGAGACGTATATTTTTTCTTTGTCAATTCAGAAAAGATCAACTGTCTGCTGAAATGGTTAATGTTTCCTGCAGAATCTAAGGGGTGGAGAACTTGGCATGATGCCATTTACATTTTTTCACGTAATCTAAAAACATATTCATATTCAATTACTTTTATTCATAAAGGCACTTTCTTTCTTTTAAACTGATCGTAATTTCCAATGTTTCCGCTCATCAGAGAAATCTCAACAAAAATCACTTAAGTTATAATCTGTGACTCACAAAGACAGACGATAAAAAATACAACCCATTTCATGCTTTGACTAAAATTAATTGGTTAAACAAAACACACAGATTCTTGCAGCTCACAAATATCACAGTTAACCGTTAGCCTTATCTCACGGCTACAGAAAATCTGTATTCCCTTTCTCTACAGGAACTTATCTGTTACGCTTTTACCTTAATCTTCTATTTACTTTTACTCCCGTTTTCTTTTCTGAGAGGGGGTCAGCTTCATTAGATTCCTATGTGGGTTATGTAGGTTTTCCTACCTCAATCCATTGCTTTACGATTGTTTCTTTTCATTTTCTTACTCATTTTGACTCCCTTATCTGTCCTCTTGAAGGAGTTCACCTTCTTTCTCGCTCCGGATATCTTTACCGAGGCTTTGGGACGACCTGTGAGGGGGCGTCGAGTTCATTGCTCATTGTTCCTTCTGAAAAATACTTTAGAACATGTATATATAACAAGAACAACAACCGTGGAAATCATTTACAAATACTACAGGGAGTGCACACCGGTGTTTATCCTTTCACGAACCTCAAAGTCTTTTTTTTAAAAATTAAATCTCTAAGGTACCTTTTTCTTCCCATGCAGCTATCATTAATTTATTAATTAAGGTAACTATCCTAGCATGAGTCACTGGCCAGTAATTAAGGCTACCGAGCCGCAGACCCCCCTTTCAGCTGGGGTCGCGCTATGGCTCTCTCCCTTTCAGCTGAGAGAATCCTGTTTAGAGATTCGTTTCGGGGTTCACTTCCCATTAAATTAGGGAAACTGCAACGACTACGTCAATTTGTTGTGGAAATCATAATAAAGATAAATTCCTCGAGGTTTGATTTAAGGAAATTTATTTACACAAATATATTTGCGGAGAGAGAGTGTTCTAGCTGCAAAGCCAGGGCATCACACTCTGAGTTATACAGCCGAAAACCATTATATTTATAGTGTGAAATAAACAACTTTGAAGAGATAAAGCTTGGGAACATACGCAAGAGGAAATATGAATGTTTTGCCCTTAGTTTAAAAACAATTCGAGTACGCACTTTGTTGTCCTTCGGAAGAACAACTTATTATCATAATAAGGCCGAGTACAAAATACTAAGCAGTATTTAGTTTACATTACTTGACCTACTTATTTTCGCTCAAAAGCAGTGTTAAAATATAGTCAATATTCCCAGCATGCTTCTAAATTGGTAACTCATTAACTTCCCTTCCACATTAATATATATCAGGAAAAAACAAGGGCCCGAATAACGACCCCTGGGGAACAATAGCTACAAGCTAGCCTCCAACCCAAGAAATATCCATTGACTGTTACTTTCTTTATCCTATTATTCAGCCAATTTTGCATCCACATTGCTACTATCCCTTTTATTCCATGAACTATAATTATTCTCACTAATCTCTTCTGTGGCACTGGATTGAATGGCTTTTGAAAGTTCATATACACCACATCAACAGCATTGCCTTCATTAACCCTTTCTGTTACCTCCTCAAAAAGCTCCAGCAAGTTAATTAAACAAGTTTTTCCATCCTTTAATTTTATTCCATACTAAAGCATCTCAACATTAGCTTATTTTTTTTCCTCCTTTCCTGTACAAACAAATTGGCAATCCTCCGATATTCTGACATACTTCTACATCCAATGATTTTTGAAAGATTGTGTTCAGAACCTCTTTTATTTCCACCGTTAACTGGGTATCCAGAGTAATATTACGTTAACAATGCGGGTTTCACATCTGCTCCCCCCAAAGTCAACTTCGCCCCAAGTGTAAAATTCAGGCCTCAGTTGCAATTCATTCAAGATAGCATATCTTTTTCAATGGTTTCCATACCGAAAATGATGGAACTTCAACAGCGCATCCTACAGAGGAGCATGGAATCCACATTTAACTGAATACTTCTGAACTCCCGTAGATACTGTCAGAAGAGCAATAATGGCAAACTCTAACACTTTCTGGATGTATAGTTTTAAGGCCCCAGTGTCTTTTTCACCAATTTCAACTGTATATTCATTTTTGTGTCTGTCAAATCGTGTTATTTACTTTAATACTCCATGTCAGACTTCATACTCCATTCTTTAGCCTTTCTAACTTCCGTTCACTTATTTGGTGTTAACCAATGAAAATGAATTAATCCAGAAAATCCTTCTTTACCTGTAGTCTAACTGGTGAGCAACAATATATTTTATTATGTTCTGATGAAAGGTTAAGTCTCCAGAGATGTTACCTGGCCTGCTGAGTATTTCCAGCATTTTGTTTATATTTCAAGTATTTATTTACTGATTAACTGGGTTCATTGTCAAATTCTAGTTATTGTGGTGAAAATTAAGCTAGTATATTCTTATTCCGCATCTGTGCTTCTCACAAATCAACAGAAACAAAAATAAGTTTGGAAATTCTTTGAAGGCAATTTGTCTACTTGTCTTGAAGCAATGCCTATATAATGCTTATATGGGGCCAGGTGACTAGTGTTACACTGCTGACTGCTATGTTGCTCTAATCCAACAGCTAATTTAAGTGATAAGAGACCGAACAGGGCCATGGATTCTTGTATTAAATGTACAGAATATCAAGTTTCAACAGTTTACATTTGGTTTCACACTGGACTGTCTAAGCAATGGGAACCAACCAGACCAATATCCTGGAGGTAGTCTCAGACCTATTGTTTTTGCGGTGAACTGAAGTTAGATCACCAATGTGATTGTTTTGTTATCGGATTGTTTCCTTACATGGGCAAAATGTAGCGTTCATGGTGTTAGTGTTAAGCCTTCTCCCGCGGATGGAAATGGCTGGCACGAGGGGACATAGCTTTAAACTGAGGGGTAATAGATATAGGACAGAGGTCAGAGGTAGGTTCTTTACGCAAAGAGTAGTGAGGCCGTGGAATACCCTACCTGCTACAGTAGTGAACTTGCCAACATTGAGGGCATTTAAAAGTTTATTGGATAAACATATGGATGATAATGGCATAGTGTAGGTTAGATGGCTTTTGTTTCGGTGCAACATCGTGGGCCGAAGGGCCTGTACTGCGCTGTATCGTTCTATGTTCTATGTTCTAATAGGTGGAGATAGCCAATGATGTCGAGGACAGAAGACAAAAGGAATGTTAATGGGGTGATTAAGGCTAAGAAGGGTGCTGATAGTGTCACTTATAAAGAGATTAGAATGTGTGAATGGCTGAACAAAGTTGTACAGTGTGCCAAAGGGCAACTAGGACTAGTTGGCCCAAGTGGAGTGGGGGGGAGGGGGAGGGAGGGGGAGGGAGAGAGAGAAGCAGATGTGAAACCCGCATTGTTAACATATTACTCTGGCTACTCAGTTAATGGCCATTCAGTGGGAAATACGCTCTATGAAAGGCTGAGTGCTGATGCGATGGGCGGGTGGGTGCTGAGAAAAAGGCGTGTGCAGGCTGGAAGTTCCAATATGCTTCCTCAGGATGATAGCTGCTGCTGACTTGTTAAAAAAAAAAAATATCAGCAGCAAAACTATGCAGCGGGTATCTGGGCAGCACAATCATGCGCTGATCTCAGTCCCCAAACACATTTGTTAATTTTATTTGAGCCCTGACTTTCATCCCGTCCTGGATTGAGATTGCAGCTAAAACACAAAGACTGCCTTACCAATCAACCTGTCTGCCAACAGGCGGGCAATGTAGAATCCCATTCAGTTGCTGTTTAATTTAAATTCGCTTCTTGATTGTCGGCAGACTTGTGGCTCCGACCAAAATATTGCGTGGATGTGCGATGACATTGAATCATATGCCTGACGCCTTCACGTGCAATTTTATGAACTTCCGGGCCGGGCGCATGCCCACTTGAGCAATGTAAAAGTCTGGCCTGAGTTTTTACAGTTTTCTAATTTCTGAGTAACTTCTTACTTCTGTTACTGAGTAACTTCTTAAAGACACAGGAGTTATGCTGCAGCTGTACAAAACCCTTATTAGATCCCACTTGGAGTACTGAGAGCAGTTCTGGGCACCACACCCTAGGAAGGATATTTTGGCCTTGGAGGGGGTGTAACATAGGTTTACAAAAATGATACCTGGATTACAGAAGTTGAGTTACGAGGAGAGATTATTCAAATCGGACTTGTGTCCGCTAAAAGTTTGAAGGTTAAGAGGTGATCTGATCGAAGTATTCAAGATATTAACGGAAAGGCAGAGTCGATAAAGATGAACTATTTGCACTAGTTGGAGATTCTAAAACTAGGGGTATAGTCAAATAATTAAGGCTAAACCATTCAGGAGAGATGTAGAGGAACTTCTTCATTGGGAGCGTGTAGAGGTTTGAACTTTCACACAAACCGTAGTTGAAGCTAGATCAGTTATTCGTTTGAAATCTGAGAGAGATCGATTTTTGTTGAGCAATGATATTAAAGGATGTGGGCCAAAGCCAGGTATATGGATAAAAGCAAATTACTGTGGATGCTGGAATCTGAAACCAAAGAGAAAATGCTGGAAAATCTCAGCAGGTCTGGCAGCATTTGTAGGGAGAGAAAAGAGCTAACGTTTCGAGTCCAGGTGACCATTTGTCAATATGGTATATGGAGTTGGGTCACAAATCAGCCATGATCTCATTCAATGGCTGGACAGACTCGATGGGCTGAATGGCCTACTCCTGTTCCCATGTTGATCCTGAAAAGCTAATTTTATATTGATATAATGTTGGTTTCCCCATGATAATAAGTTTGCATTAAAATAATACTTTTTAAAGTTTATGATAGTTTGGATTCTATCTTGATCCAAAAGCAAATTAGGGTGGATACGGGAAGACTGAAATAAAAGCAGAAATGTTAGAAATAATTGGCAGCTCTTGTATCACTCATGGGCAGAGAAATAGCATGAATATTTCAGGTTTGTATTAGAGCCCCGGAACAGCACGGCACCCTCTACAAGGGGATCTGTGTGAATAGGGTAAGCAATGGTGTGCCACCTCGATCAGATTTAAGAATCCTTCCCGAGTCCACAGTCTAAATCAAAAAATATTTAACTCAATGTAAAGTCACGTACAGAAAACAAAATGAAGAGAGGTAAAGAAAAATGGTTTTATGGGAGCGAGATAAAACTGACAAAAAAGATTTTTGAAAAATTAATTTTAAATCTTCAACAATAATTAAAATCTGAAGGAATGAAAATTCACACCGTGTAAATTTTCAGTGCCAGAGAGATGGTCATGTTGCATAAAGGTGTATTTTGCCCTTAAAAATTCACTTGACACTTGAATGAAAGCCCTGATTTCTTTTTCTAGTGTGTTTAATGGGTACCTAATGAATATGTACAGCAACTTCACACACACGTGTTTAAATGTCTGTCTCTCGATGAGCTGCAGGTGTAGTCCAGTTTGTGGAGGGACAGAGCAATTTCCTGATTTCCACATTTAACTGTACAGTTGTGGACACTAGAGGTTGCTGTACAATGTATTCCTTAATAATTGTGAACATTGTTCTATACTTAAAGCAAACATCTTTACCAATACTCAAGCCTTTTGTTTTGAAAGTGTGATGATTTTTATTGATGGAAGAATTCACAAAAACTAAATCATGCTATAAATAGCAGTTGTTTATCACTTATGAATCACGTACTTAACTTGTAGCTTTAAGCTTACTAGTTTCATAACTGTCTTTAATAATGAAGTATTGTGTTGTAGGACATCATGGCCAATCATGGATTCTGTAGGTTTCTGAAACATTTGTATATACGTCAGCTTTGCAGTGGTTTCAAGCCCCATCTGTTTGCAACAATGACTGACATATAGCTATAATGTGAACTGTCACACAGCAAAGTATAGCTGTGCCTGAGGTAGTCCACTTTTCATGTTAATATTTATTTTCTGATTTTGCTGTCAACAGTATCCAGAACTTCTTGTAGCCTCATACAACAACAACGAAGATGTTCCTCACGAACCAGATGGTGTAGCTCTTGTATGGAACATGAAATTTAAGAAAACCACCCCAGAGTATGTCTTTCACTGCCAGGTATAGTATGAGATCTTGTCCAGCCAACATAGAACATAGAACCGTAAAGCACAGAACAGGCCCTTCGGCCCTCGATGTTGTGCCGAGCATTGTCCGAAACCAAGATCAAGCTATCCCACTCCCTGTCATTCTGATGTGCTCCATGTGCCTATCCAATAACCGTTTGAAGGTTCCTAAAGTGTCCGACTCCACTATCACAGCAGGCAGTCCATTCCACACACTAACCGCTCTCTGAGTAAAGAACCTACCTCGGACATCCCTCCTATATCTCCCACCCTGAATCTTATAGTTATGCCCCCTTGTAACAGCTACATCCACCCGAGGAAATAGTCTCTGAACGTCCACTCTATCCACCCCCCTCATTATCTTATAAACCTCTATTAAGTCGCCTCTCATCCTCCTTCGCTCCAAAGAGAAAAGCCCTTGCTCCCTCAACCTTTCCTCAATAAACCTATCCTGCAAACCAGGCAGCATCCTGGTAAATCTCCTTTGCACCCTTTCCAATGCTTCCGCATCCTTCCTATAATGAGGTGACCAGATCTACACACAATACTCCAAATGTGGTCTCACCAGGATCATGTATAGTTGCATCATAACCCAGCGGCTCTTAAACTGAAGCCCCCTGTTAATAAACGCTAATACACTATAAGCCTTCTTCACGGCTCTGTCCACTTGAGTGGCAACCTTCAGAGATCTGTGGACATGGAACCCCAAGATCTCTCTGTTCCTCCACATTCCTCAGAACCCTGCCGTTGACCCTGTAATCCGCATTCAAATTTTTTCTACCAAAATGAATCACCTCGCACTTAGCAGGGTTAAACTCCATCTGCCATTTTTCGGCCCAGCTCTGCATCCTATCAGTGTCTCTTTGCAGCCTACAACAACCCTCCACCTCATCCACTACTCCACCAATCTTGGTGTCATCAGCAAATTTACTGACCCACCCTTCAGCCCCCTCCTCCAAGTCATTGATAAAAATCACAAATACCATAGGATCCCCGTGGTACACTGCTGGTAACTGGTCTCCAGTCTGAAAATTTTCCATCCACCACCACCCTTGTCTTCTATGTGATAGCCAGTTACTTATCCAAGCTGTGATTTAATTCAAAGAAAGAAAAGTGGACCATTGCCAAATACTTTCCCAAGCCTGTCAACTTAATGATTTAATCAGTCTAGCATTCACTTTAATTTTCAACACTTATGTTGGTTTGTTCTGTAAAAACCTTCCTTTACAAGGAATGTTTATCACATGGCAGCTATGTAAGGTATCGTACACATTTTGTAACAATAGAAGTGTATTAGATTTGGTTTTATTCATTCATGGGATAGGGTATTGCTGGCTAGGCCCACATTTTTTATCCATCCTTAATTGGCCTTGATAAGCTGCCGTCTTGAACCACTGCTGTCCATGTGGTATAAGTACACCCACGCTGCTGTTAGGAGGGAAATTAGGTTGATGCATTCACAATTAGAGTCCGATATCCCTGTGTTACTTGCATTACTAAAAAAACAAGGTTAAAGTCCAACAGGTTTGTTTCAAATCACTAGCTTTCGGAGCGCTGCTCCTTCCTCAGGTGAATGAAGAGGTATGTTATTCTCTTCATTCACCTGTTGGACTTTAACCTGGTGTTGTAAGACTTCTTTCTGTGCTCACCCCAGTCCAACCACCGGCATCTCCACATCATAAAAAAACAAGCTTCAATCAAGAAGCCATTTGCAAGTTCCATCAATATCACGCAATATTCAGCTGGCAGGGATTGAAGTTGAACAATGCAAGTCAGCTTTTCTTTCCATTTAACCTCCCTCCTCAAACAGCTCTGTGAGCGATAGCCCTTTATGTCCAGGAAAGCTAGTCATACAACCTTATAATACATAAAGCCACATTGAACAAAATAACATTATCAACATGTGATTAAGTATTTGTAGGCGACACGGTAACACAGTGGTATGCACTGTTGCTTCACAGTGCCAGGGTCTCGGGTTCGATTCTCTGTTTGGGTCACTGTCTGTGCGGAGTCTGCATGTTCTCCCTGTGTCTACGTGGGTTTCCTCCGGTTTTCTCCTACAAGTCATGAAAGACGTGCTGTTAGGTAATTTGCACATTCTGAATTTTCCCTCAGTGTACCTGAACAGGCGCTGGAGTGTGGCGACTAGGGTAACTTCATTGCAGTGTTAATGTAAGCCTACTTGTGACACTAATAAAGATTATTATTAGTTGCTTGCAGTAGAATAAAAGTACTTTTCATTGATATAGAAAGTGTTCTTTCAGATTTACAGTATAAATGACCAGATAAAGTAGTCTTTCAGATTTAAAGAATAAATTACCAGAGCCTCATTTGTAAAGGTGATTATTCAGATTATATCTGTGTCCTCTGTATGAATGTATGCATGGATTAGAAAATTACACACTTCTTTCATACATTTTACGTGACTAGTTGTACAGAAGTAAATGGAGAGTTTAAAAAAAAAAAGAGATTCATTTAAATTGGGCAGTGGATGGGAACTAAAAACGGCTGAATGAGCAAAATGTTCTGATTTTAATACTAAATGGAACTACTTAATGGATGCTATTGAAAATTGCTGCCATGTTCCTTTTTCTTGATCGCATATTGGCTTTATTATGTTTTTCAATAGTCATCTGTGATGTCAGCTTCCTTTGCACGATTTCATCCAAATCTGGTAGTTGGAGGAACATATTCTGGCCAGATTGTGCTCTGGGACAATCGCAGCAACAAAAGGACACCAGTCCAAAGAACACCACTCTCTGCTGCTGCTCACACGGTACGGTTCAAAAATACTAAATGAACATTTTGAAGTACAAACTTAAAGGATCAGAGATTAAAATGTATTTTAGGAATAATTGTAAAGTATGTTTTATTTTTTACTATTTCCCTAACTTTCTATGTGACAGTAAAATTATAAAATATTTGTAATAATCAGATTGGTAAAAATATTAAGCAAAAAATAATCTCCCCACAGCATCCAGTCTACTGTGTGAATGTCATTGGTTCTCAAAATGCTCATAACCTGATCAGTGTTTCTACTGATGGGAAGATCTGCTCGTGGAGTCTGGATATGCTTTCTCAGCCACAGGTAAGGAAAACTAATTAAAGAAATGTAGATAATGTTAACAGTTTATTTTATTTCCTGTGCATTATCGTTCATCACATATGCACCAATTTCTTGAGCCATTTTTAAAATTGAGTAATAGAACATAAGAACTAGGAGCAGGAGAGGCAATCTGGCCCCTTGAGCCTGCTCCACCATTCAATGAGATCATGGCTGATCTTTTGTGGACTCAGCTCCACTTTCCGGCCCGAACACCATAACCCTTAATCCCTTTATTCTTCAAAAAACTATCTATCTTTATCTTAAAAACATTTAATGAAGGAGCCTCTACTGCTTCAATGGGCAAGGAATTCCATAGATTCACAACCCTTTGGGTGAAGAAGTTCCTCCTAAACTCAGTCCTAAATCTACTTCCCCTTATTTTGAGGCTATGCCCCCTAGTTCCGCTTTCACCTGCCAGTGGAAACAACCTGCCCGCATCTATCCTATCTATTCCCATCATAATTTTATATGTTTCTATAAGATCCCCCCTCATCCTTCTAAATTCCAACGAGTACAGTCCCAGTCTACTCAACCTCTCCTCGTAATCCAACCCCTTCAGCTCTGGGATTAACCTAGTGAATCTCCTCTGCACACCCTCCAGTGCCAGTACGTCCTTTCTCAAGTAAGGAGACCAAAACTGAACACAATACTCCAGGTGTGGCCTCACTAACACCTTATACAATTGCAGCATAACCTCCCTAGTCTTAAACTCCATCCCTCTAGCAATGAAGGACAAAATTCCATTTGCTTTCTTAATCACCTGTTGCACCTGTAAACCAACTTTTTGCGACTCATGCACTAGCACACCCAGGTCTCTCTGCACAGCAGCATGTTTTAATATTTTATCATTTAAATAATAATCCCTTTTGCTGTTATTCCTACCAAAATGGATAACCTCCCATTTGTCAACATTGTATTCCATCTGCCAGACCCTAGCCCATTCACTTAGCCTATCCAAATCCCTCTGCAGACTTCCAGTATCCTCTGCACTTTTTACTTTACCACTCATCTTAGTGTCGTCTGCAAACTTGGACACATTGCCCTTGGTCCCCAACTCCAAATCATCTATGTATATTGTGAACAATTGTGGGGCCAACACTGATCCCTGAGGGACACCACTAGCTACTGATTGCCAACCAGAGAAACACCCACTAATCCCCACTCTTTGCTTTTTATTAATTAACCAATCCTCTATCCATGCTACTACTTTCCCCTTAATGCCATGCATCTTTATCTTATGCAGCAACCTTTTGTGTGACACCTTGTCAAAGGCTTTCTGGAAATCCAGATAGACCACATCCATTGGCTCCCCGTTATCTACCGCACTGGTAATGTCCTCAAAAAATTCCACTAAATTAGTTAGGCAAGACCTGCCCTTTATGAACGCATGCTGCATCTGTCCAATGGGACAATTTCCATCCAGATGCCTCGCTACTTCTTCCTTGATGATAGATTCCAGTATCTTCCCTACTACCGAAGTTAAGATCACTGGGCTATAATTACCCGCTTTCTGCCTACCTCCTTTTTTATACAGTGGTGTCACGTTTGCTAATTTCCAATCCGCCGGGACCACCCCAGAGTCTAGTGAATTTTGGTAAATTATCACTAGTGCATTTGCAATTTCCCTAGCCATCTCTTTTAGCACTCTGGGATGCATTCCATCAGGGCCAGGAGACTTGTCTACCTTTAGCCCCATTAGCTTGCCCATCACTACCTCCTTGGTGATAACAATCCTCTCAAGGTCCTCACCTGTCATAGCCTCATTTCCATCAGTCACTGGCATGTTATTTGTATCTTCCACTGTGAAGACCGACCCAAAAGACCTGTTCAATTCCTCAGCCATTTCCTCATCCCCCATTATTAAATCTTCCTTCTCATCTTCTAAAGGACCAATATTTACTGTAGGCACTCTTTTTTGTTTTATATATTTGTAGAAACTGCAGTCTTTTATTAGTTTTGGATCCTAACAATGTTGCTTATTCTTAATAGCAAACAAATTTTGTTTGTAACTATTTAGTTTTGTATATTGTTGTGAATATCTAGTTCATGGTTTGTGTGTTTTAGAATATAACTTTTAGTTTTAGGGGTCAATGTTTTAACTGTAAAAAATTCAGCCATGAAATGAATGCAATTGAAACAAGATTGGAGTCTATTACACTTAAAAGTTTGGGACTATGTTGACTTAAGAGGTTAACAGCTTGAAGGGGAAGACCATAAAACAGCAGGTGGAGAAACTTAAACGATGCATTACCTATCTGTGAGCCATTTGGTGGAGACTCTGGGCGCGATTCTCCGAAATGGAGACAGAGTGATCATGGCGTCGTGAACGCCGCTCCAGCCTCCCTTCCCGGCGCCAAATGGGTGCCCCGCCAACCCGCTCATGCGCAGTTGGGCCGCGCTAACCCGCGAATGCGCGGGGGACTTCCTCAGCGCGCCGACCAGGACGCAACATGGCGTGGGGGTTCAGGGGCCGGCTGCGTAATAAAATAGGGCCGGGGCTGGAGAGGCCAGCCCGCCGATTGTGGGCCAGACCCCATCGGTGAAGGAGCGCTTTCCCCTGCCCCACAGGCCGCCCCCCGACCCTACGCGCAGAGTTCCCGCCGGCTGAGAGCAGGTGTGGACGGTGCTGGCGGGACTCTGCCGTTTCCCCGCGGCCGCTCGGCCCATCAAGGCCGGAGAATCGGTGGCCCGGCCGCGGACAGCGGCCCACGACCGTCGCCGCGCCAAACGCGCTGGCGCAAATGCCGCCGATTCTCCGCTCCTCGGAGAATTGCCTGCCGGCGTCGGATCGGCGCCGTGGGAAAAAATGGCGCGAACGCCGATTCTCCCATACGGCGTGGCATGGGAGAATCGCGCCCTGATGTTTGCATTTTTTTGTTTTGTTAGAGCTAAATTAGTTTAAAAGCATTTAGTAAATTCTGAAGGATTGTAAACTACATTTCTTTTATGAGATCAAAAAAGGGATTTTAGATAAGGGATACTTAATCTAAAGGTCTATTTGAGACTATCCCAGGGCATGCAATGTCATCATGAATGGTGCTTGGAAAGATTCTCTGGTTTCAATTTATCTGGGTGTTTGATGAGAGAACATAGCCAAAGTAAATGGTAGTTGGTTAGGCCTGCAATGTAGCAGAGAAAAAGCTAAGTTTATCATTCAACTCATGGAATACAGGAGTAGGGTTCATCACGGATTGAAACTAGGGGAGGAATCTACAGTGGTCCTCAGGGTCTTGTGGCAAAAGAAAGCAATCAGTAGATTAGGTTGGAAGCACTGAGAAGGCAACTTGAATAAGGGGCTGAAGTAGTTAATGAAAGTCTTACTTCTGAGAATAGCTGGAACTGAGGAGGATTAAAGTGAAGTTCCAGAGGACTCTGACACATTTTGGATTGTCCTGACAAAGTGAATAACTGAAAAGATATCATGATGTATAAGAGAATTCTTGGAGGAAGTAAGAAGTAAAACTGAGTGCATAACATACATAGTTATAACTTATTTGGTGTTAATTCAATCATATTTGCTTTGTTTAATTTGTTTTATATACAATAAAGTTTGTTTTTATTTTAAAACGTGAAACGTTGTGGCATAGTTCCATTGATTTGAAGTTGTTCAGATTTCTCTTTGAATGTTAACGGTCCCTAACTGGGTCATAACACAATAATAATGATTATTATAAAAATTATGTTGGAAAAAGGTTACACTGAATTTAGTTTCCTGCCTTTATTTGTCTCTATTATCAAAACATGACATGTACCATTTCCCTAACTTCTGAAATGCGCTTCTGTGAACTGCCAAGATTTGCAGAGATACACACTGAGGAAATGTTGAACCACAGAGAAGTTACAGCACAGAAGAGGCCATTCAGCCCATCATCAGTGCTGACTCATTTTTAAAAAACCTAGCCTCCAATTCTAATCACATCTTCATGCCCCCATCTGTAACCTTATAGGTTACAGCACTTTAGGTGCAGATTCAGGTACCTTTTAAATAAGGTTTTGCCTCAGCCATCAATCCGAACAGCAAATTCCAGACACTTATCACCCTCTGGATGAAAAAGCTTTTCCTAATATCACCTCCAATCCATCTATCAATAAAGTTGAGTATATGCCTCCTGATTTATTGACCTTGCTGCTAAGAAACAAGTAGATGTGACTCTGCTTCTCCATGATGCGTTGAAACACAAATGTGCTATGCCGCAGTACTAGCTCCTGTTTCCTGCATTTTACGTATTACATTTGTATGTTTGACTTTTCTTTCTGTACAAAGTTAACATTAAATTCAGAAAAGTATCTATTGGACAACTATTCAGAATTTACGGTTAGTGCAAAAGTTGTATAGTTCCCGACATACTTCCTGTATCTGGTTATATAGAATCTAAAATGTTAATCTCTAATTGGGAAAATGCTTACTACTTAATTAAAGGCAGTAAGATTTAACTAATATTCTTTTGGCTCCCTGGCCAGCATCTGAGGCTGAATCAGACTGTATACAGCCATGGCATCTTATTTGACCACAAGCTGAGCTTCTAACGTCATCCTGCCCATCACCAAGACTGCCACTATAACATTGCTATCTCCACCCCTGCTTTAGCTTATCTGCTATGTAACCCTCATCCATGGCATTGTTCCCCCTAGGCCTGACTATTCCAGTGCTGTCTTGGCTGACCTCCTACTTGGCATGGTTTGTAAATTGTGCTCATCCAAAACTCTGCTTTTGTTTTATACAGGATAGCATGGAGCTGATGCACAAACAATCTAAAGCAGTGGCTGTTACTTGCATGTCCTTCCCATTGGGTGATGTCAACAATTTTGTGGTTGGTAGTGAAGAAGGTTCTATATACACAGCATGCCGCCATGGAAGGTAAGGCAGAAAATAATTCAAGCACTTGATTGTGTTTAATTATTTCCCCGAAAATTGAATTTGAATTAGGTCCCTTTATCAAGGGTGTGTATTCCCGTTAAACTGAATTAGTGGAGAAACTTTCCAGTGACTAAGTTTGTATATGGAATAAAGGAAGATGATTGATCACATAGCCATAGGACATTACTGCACATCTGGAGGGCAACATCCTAGGTCCAATGATCTTTAGTTGCTTCATCAATAATTTTCCTCCCATCATAAGGTCCGAAGTGGGGCTGTTCCCAGTTTGTCAGAGTGAAGCAGTCTACATCCTTTTGCAGAAAGATATGGGCAAACATCCAGGCTTGGACTGATGTGGCTAGTGACGTTTGTGCCAAACCAAACAAAATAGAGCTAAATTACTTCCCCCATGACATTCAGTGGTACTGCTATTCTCATATTCCCAAACATCAACATCCTGCAATATTGACCAGAAATTCAATTGGACATCTACCGAAGTGCTACATCATGATAGCAAGTCAGAGACTAGTATTCTGAGACAAATAGCCCACCTACTGATTGTCCAGAACTTCACCACCGCCTTCAAGGCTCAAAGCACGAGTATCATGGATTTCTTTCTATTTGCCTGGATGGATGCAGCTGCAACAACACTGGAGAAGCTCAACTCCATTTTGGACAAAGTATCTTGAGCATTAGTCTATCCACCCACCAGCTCCCTGTTGCTACAACAACTACATGATGCACAGCAGCAATTTACCAAGGCTTCTTTGCCAGTAAGTCCCAAACCTATGACCTCAACCAACCAGAAACTCAAGGAAACAGATGCATGGGAACACCATCCCTTCTCCAAGTTACCCATAAAGTTACACGCATGAAATGAAATCAAGTGTACAGCATTTCAACTTAACTGGTCTATTCTAGCTTTATGATCAATGTGAGCCTCCTCCCACCCTACTTTAACCATATAAGCATACTCTTTTTATTCCTCTCCCCCTCATGCTTATAAAGGGTCCTGGTTAAATGAACGTATGCTTTGTCCCAGCTGTTTTTTGTGGTACTACGTTTCATATGCTTACTCGTCTTTGGGTACAGAGTTTCTTCTGAATTCCCTGTTGGATTTGATGGTGATTATGTTATGCCTCTGGTTTTGCACTAGCCGCAAGTGGGAACAGCAGTGAGCATTTATATAGGGCCTTTAACATAGTAAAATGGCCCCAGGCTCTTCACTGAGCATTCTCAAATATTAGGCACTGGGACATACAACGCAACATTATGGCACAGAGGTAAGTTTTAAGGAGTGCCTTAAGGGGAAGAGAGGTAGAGAGGCACATAGGTTTAGGGAAGGAGTTCCAGGGGGTTCCCAAACTGTGGGTTGCACTCCCAGGTGAGGTCGCAGACTGATAATAGAGGTCGCAAGCTCTGAGGCACTTTGAGGTAATGGCTATGGCAGCTGAGGAGTGGCGATTCAGGCAGTACAGTCCTGTGATTGAGTTTGAGATACCAGGACATGTGCGTGCAATTTTATTTTGCTAGCTGGTGGTTCGTGTGAATGAGGTTTGAGGGCCCATCACTGCCCCCCAGAGCATTCAAAAAGGTTTGTAAGACATCTGCCCAACCTCTTCAGGGACTTTTGCTGCCCCTCACAACTATGTTAAAGTCACTGTATATACATTGAGGAAAGGATTATTCTAAAGCCAGCCTTTTCCTTACTCCACATTTATTCTCAAGACTACAGTGTAAAGTCACAGATTTCTCTTGTTTTCTGTCAACACCTGGTGTATACTAGTTTTTATACACTGGCAATCATTCCCACATATTTCTCCAGTTGGTGGCAGATGCTCTCAATTTACAAACTTAAAGCATGCAGGCCATTACAACATGATTCCAACATTAACAAACTAGACCCCACAAACGCTCTGCTCGCACAACTCTTACCCATCCTTGTCTCTGGGATCATGCCAAGTTTCAAGCGTTAAAATGAGACCACAATGTGAAAATGTTCGGGAGGCACTGGGTTAGAGCTCAGGCAGTTGAAGACACAATTGTCAATGACATTAGCTGTCCGCCAGTCCTTTGTCACTATTTTCCCTTTTCAAAGGAATGTTTTACATATATGTATAATGTTTCTACTCTATCTTCTCCAACTCCTTTTAATATGCATGGATGTAATCCATCTGAAGCAGATAGTTTTATTTCTTCGAAGTTTGATTAGTTTATCGGTTATCGCCCCCTTTCTATCTTCAACTTCTATCTTTTTCAAGCTCCCTTCTAATATCATGTCCTCTTGTTGGTTGCTCTGGTAAATACTGAGGGAAAGTAGCTATTTAATATTTCTATGATTTTGCTGTCATTACATGCAAGTTTATCTTATGCATTCTTTTGCTTCCCTATTTTTCTTGTTATTTATGTATTTGTAGAATACTTTCTTCTTTCACATTCCTCAATCTAGTTTTATTTTTTATTTATTTTGCCTTATTTCCTTGCCTTCTTTCATGGCTGCTTCATATTTATTTTGCTACCTTCTTTATTGGTTATATACTTAGTGTATGCTTTTTCCCCCCATTAGTTTCAATTGTACCTTGCTTCCCCAGTGACAAGGATATTCCATGCAATTTTGAAGTGTAGTTGTGATTGTTTAACAATCTTTAGGTTAAAATACATTGTCCTTACAACGGTAATGTAAACAATAAAGTCCAGTTATAATCAGAGGATAATAGTAGGCCATGCAATCCCTCACATTTGTGTCAGTTCTTTGAAAGATTCCAATTTGATCCCATATCCCAGATTTTGCCATAACCTTGCAAATAAGTCCTCTTAATTACTTGCGCATTCCTATGGGATCTGACTCCACCACCCTTCTGGGCAGTGTGTTCCAGATCTAACAGCCCTCGTGTGAAGAAATGTCTCTTCCTTTCCCTTCTAGTTTTCACCAATTAATTTAAATCTGATCTGTGGTTACTACTCATTTGCCAAACTCAAAGCCACTCATAATTTTGAAATCCTTTCTTGGGTCACGCTTTAACCTTCTCTGCTGTAAGTAGAAAACTCTCAGCTTCCCGAATCTCTCCACATAACTGGAATCCTGAATACCTGGCATCATCCTGGTGAACCTCCTCTGGACCCTCTCCTAAAATGTGGTGCCCGGAATTATACACCATATTCCAAGAGACGGAACCAGTGTAATTCAAAGGTTTAGCATGGCAATCATTGCTCCATTAACAAAACATCCCATCTGTTCTCTTAACCACCATATCAACTTCATCATAGTTGGAACCACCAGCCATCGTCAAGGATTTGTAAACATGCACCCTCAGACTGTTCTGACCTTGCACTCTGCTGATAATAGTGGGCGACACGGTAGCACATTGGTTAGCATTGTTGCTTCACAGCGCCAGGGTTCCAGGTTCGATTCCCGGCTTGGGTCATTGTCTGTGCAGAGTTTGCACATTCTCCCAGTGTCTGCATGGGTTTCCTCCGAGTGCTCCGGTTTCCTCCCACATGTCCCAAAAGCCGTGCTGTTGGGTAGTTTTGACATTCTGAATTCTTCCTATTTGTACCCGAACAGGCGCCGGAATGTGGCAACCAGGGGCATTTCACAGTAACTTCTTGCAGTGTTAATGTAAGCCAACTTGTGACAATAAAGATTATTATTATGCGGAGAGGCTGAATAGACTCAGACTGTTTTCATTAGAATGACGGAGGTTGAGGGATGACCTGATGGAGGTCTACAAGATTATGAGAGGCATGGAGAGGGTGGATGGGCAGGCACTGTTTCCCAGGCTGGAGAAGTCAGTCATTAGGGGGCATAGGTTTAAGGTCCGTGGGGCAAAGTTTAGAGGAGGTGTGCGAGGCAGGTTTTTTTACACGGAGGGTGGTGAGTGCCTGTAACGTGCTGCCAGGGGAGATTCTAGAAGCAGATACATTATCATAGATTATCATAGAATTTACAATGCAGAAGGAGGCCATTCGGCCCATCGAGTCTGCAACGGCTCCCGGAAAGAGCACCCTACCCAAGGTCAACACCTCCACCCTATCCCCATAACCCAGTAACCCCACCCAACACTAAGGGCTATTTTGAACACTAAGGGCAATTAACGGAGGGAGGGAAGGGAGAGAGGGAGAAAAAGAGGGAGGGAGGGAGGGAGAAAAAGAGGGAGGGAGGGAATTTTCCTGTCTTATGGATGCTATAACGGAGTTCAAAAGGCATCTCGACAAACACAGGGATAGGATGGGTATAGAGGGATACGGCACTAGGAAGTGTTGAGGGTTTTGGCCGAGTGGTATGACCAGTACAGGCCTGGAGGGCCGAAGGGCCTGTTCCTGGGCTGTATTGTTCTTTGTTAAAAGTTTGGGAATTTAAAAATATATATTGTTCTTGAGGGATATGCGTCAGTGCAAAGTCAGCAGAATTTCCCGCTTTAGAGATTATTGTTAGGCACATTATTGAACGTGTGGGTGTTGTGGTGGAGATGCTGCTACAATGTTGGTGGGTAGGGAATTCTGGGAAAATGATTATGCGTCAGTGAACAATATATTTCTAAGGTGGGATGGTATGTGATTTGAAGAGGGGACTGGAGGTGATGGCATTTCCATGCAGCCCTTTTCCTTCATGGTGGAGCTCAAGAGTTGGGAGCTGTTTTAAACCTTAGCCAAGATGCATGGCTCTCAAAGCTTAACATAAGGATTAACTGAACTACAATAATAATAAGCCTGTCTCAACCCTATCATCACTCAAATAGTTGTTTTTCTTTTTCATATTACTCAGCTTATTTCAAAGTTCCCAGTCCAGTGCAGAAAGTAGGATGAATCTTTCCATGACCCCATGTGACTTGAAATCTATTTTATGAAGCTATGTTCCAGTACCAGTTGATACACCTTTGCTTTAAGTTGGTACTGCAGCTGTTACTATCTGGCTGGTGAAATTGAACAATATTCTGCTTTTGGGGGTATTGAGTCACTTTTGGGTGAATGAATTTCCGTGCCCGATCATCCCAAAGTATGACAGTTATCAAATTGAAAGTTGATGACTTCTAAGACTTCCAACTGTGTAGGGCATCTAATGCCTATTTCCCACAGGTGCCTAGCAAACACAGGTTCAGGTCCTAATACCTGTTAGAGGGCTGTGATTGTAATTAGCCAGAAAATAGATGGCACTTATTCCATACATGCTTTGTGCAGTTATTCTGCTTAACGGCATAATCAGTAGTCCAAAGATGTACTTCTACTACTGTCACAAATCCTATTGCCATTGTCTATCTGTACTTAATGTCTCCAAGACTTACCTTTATCACAGGCTCTGAGTTGGAGCCAGCCAAAATTCCTAACGATCCAATTGGTGAGCTGTCTAAAACAGAATGTCTAATTGACATTCCCCATCAAATGTCTCTGGTGTGCTTTGTGATTTTTTTTCCTGTCTTACGGATGCTATATAAATGCAAGTTTTTGTTATTGTTGAACGCTCAATGAGATGTTTACTACAAACTGTCATTTTGCCGAGGCTTCAGGGCAGCATGGTAGCGCAGTGGTTAGCACAGTTGCTTCACAGCTCCAGGTTCCCAGATTCGATTCCCGGCTTGGGCCACTGTCTGTGCGGAGTCTGCACGTTCTCCCCGTGTGTGCGTGAGTTGCCTCCGGGTGCTCCGGTTTCCTCCCACAGTCCAAAGGTGCGCAGGTTAGGTGGATTGGCCATGATAAATTGTCCTTAGTGTCCAAAACGTTACGTGCGGTTACTGAGTTACGGGGATAGAGTGCAGGCGTGGTCTTAAGTGGGGTGCTCTTTCCAAGGGCCGGTGCACTGTACTGTAAATTCTATGAAAAATTCTATGTAAGCAAGGAAAAGGGTGAAAATAGTTCTTCCTGAAAGGTTTGTTGAGGAGATATTTTGGATCTTGCCATAAAACATGAGGTTGAACCCATAAAATCATACAGTGCAAAAAGAGGCCATTTGGCTCATAGAAACTGCACCAACCCTCCGAAAGAGTTCCACCCAGGCTCACTCCCCCACCCTTGCCCTGTAACTCCACGCATTGATCATGACACTAAGCAGCAATTTAGCATGGCCAATCCAACTAACCTGCACATCTTTAGTTCTCATTTGTCTGAACAAAGGGAATTTTCTCTTGTATTCATTTTTATGTATATTCGGCATTTTTGTTCAGTCATTTACATAATTCTGTTTTTTGCAGCAAAGCTGGAATCAGTGAAATTTTTGATGGTCATCAAGGACCAATCACAGGTATCCATTATCACACTGCAGCTGGACCAGCTGACTTCTCTCATCTTTTTATCACCTCATCCTTTGACTGGACAGTCAAACTATGGACAACTAAGGTATACTGGCTAAATGATATTTACTGTATTGCAATGTGCATCTTCACAACGATATTCAATTTGCAGAACTTTATATTTGCACATGGTGGTGCTAGGGAAAAAATGCATACATTTCATATTAGCTGTCAACATTTTTTTTAGAATCTTAGAATCCCTACAGTGCAGACGGAGGTCATTTGGCCCAGTGAATCTGCATCGATCCTCCGAAAGAGCACCCTACCTAGGCCCCCACCTAATCTTTGGACACTAAGGGTCAATTTAGCATGGCCAATCCACCTAACCTGCATATCTTTGGACTGTAGGAGGAAACCCATGCAGACACTGGGAGAATATGCAACCTCCACACAAACAGTAACCCATTGAACCTGGGACCCTGGCACTGTGTCATCTGACGTGCCAATCTTTAAGTTCAACTAACCTATCCATCTGCTTAACTTTCATGCGTTTGGTTATTAGCTATGCCTATAACTTCAGAAGTGTGTCTTGAAATGAGGGGTGTGTTGGGATGGGGAGATGACTTCGAGACAAGGTACAGGTGAGTAGAGGTATGACAAACTATTTGAAGTTGTTGATGTGATCTGATAGGCCTGCATTGCTAGGTGGTTAGCCTGGATTAATGTTAATGTTTGATCGAGATTAAATACATGTGACACACACTGATCTAACATTACAGGTTCACAACAATATTACAAAGATTGACTTAGATGCACTGCGAAAAGATTATCCCTGCTCTCTAAATTTCACATTTAAGCCTCAATCAATCTTCCCGTATAACTTAACTGCCTTACTTTTCAAATCATTCTTTGCTGGTTTCTTCTGTACTCCAATTCATACACTCTGTTAAGGCATAGTGATCCAAAGTTAACCTTTGTAAGCTGAGGAAAGTATTGTAAAATTTAACACAATCCGCAAAGAGTGCACTCCACTTTCTAGCCATGTCTATATACCTAACGTTCCTGGGTGTTTTACATATTATCTAGTCATTGAAAGAGGCAAATCCGTTATTACACCGTAATTATGTTTTATTCCTTGTTTTCCTATGTCAGGCCACGTTTCTTGCAATTTATACATTACATTTGCTAGTCCAAAAATGTGCAGGTTAGATGGATTGGCCATGCTAAATTGCCTCTTAGGGTGGGGTTCCAAGAATAGGACAGGGATTGGGCCTAGGAAATGTGATCGTTCCAAGTGTCAATGTAGACTTGATGGGCTGAATGACTTCCTTCTGCACTGTAGGGATTCTATGACATTGGGTCTCATTGAGACATGCCTGCCCACCTGAAAACTATAGTTCCTTCTACAAATGTAACTGTATTAAATGCAACAAAAAACAGAAAATACAGGACAATCTCAGCAGGTTTGACAGTATCTGTGGAGAGAAAAGGGAGCTAATGTTTTGAGTCTGGATAACACTTTGTCTGAACTAGAGGAAACTGGAAAAAGAATCAGATTTATACTGTGATGGGTTGGGGTGCGTGGAGCGGTGGGGCTGGTTAGGCCAGCAATAGGAGGCCTCCAAATAGTTCTAGGGATGTAGAGGAAAGGATGGCGAGGATGATCCTGGATAAGAGCGAAAGTAACAGGGTAGTTATTATGGGAGACTTTAACTTTCCAAATATTGACTGGAAAAGATATAGTTCGAGTACATTAGATGGGTCATTTTTTGTACAGTGTGTGCAGGAGGGTTTCCTGACACAATATGTTGACAGGCTAACAAGAGGCGAGGCCACGTTGGATTTGGTTTTGGGTAATGAACCAGGCCAGGTGTTGGATTTGGAGGTAGGAGAGCACTTTGGGGACAGTGACCACAATTCGGTGACGTTTACGTTAATGGTGGAAAGGGATAAGTATACCTCGCAGGGCAAGAGTTATAGCTGGGGGAAGGGCAATTATGATGCCATTAGACGTGACTTGGGGGGGATAAGGTGGAGAAGTAGGCTGCAAGAGTTGGGCACACTGGATAAGTGGAGCTTGTTCAAGGATCAGCTACTGCGTGTTCTTGATAAGTATGTACCGGTCAGGCAGGGAGGAAGGCGTCGAGCGAGGGAACCGTGGTTTACCAAAGAAGTGGAATCTCTTGTTAAGAGGAAGAAGGAAGCCTATGTGAAGATGAGGTGTGAAGTTTCAGTTGAGGCGATGGATAGTTACAAGGTAGCGAGGAAGGATCTAAGGAGAGAGCTAAGACGAGCAAGGAGGTGGCATGAGAAGTATTTGGCAGGTAGGATCAAGGAAAACCCAAAAGCTTTCTATAGGTATGTCAGGAATAAGCGAATGACTAGGGAAAGAGTAGGACCAGTCAAGGACAGGGATGGGAAGTTGTGTGTGGAGTCTGAAGAGATAGGCGAGATACTAAATGAATATTTTTCGTCAGTATTCACTCAGGAAAAAGATAATGTTGTGGAGGAGAATGCTGAGCCCCAGGCTAATAGAATAGATGGCATTGAGGTACGTAGGGAAGAGGTGTTGGCAATTCTGGACAGGCTGAAAATAGATAAGTCCCCGGGTCCTGATGGGATTTATCCTAGGATTCTCTGGGAGGCCAGGGAAGAGATTGCTGGACCTTTGGCGTTGATTTTTATGTCATCATTGGCTACAGGAATAGTGCCAGAGGACTGGAGGATAGCAAATGTGGTCCCTTTGTTCAAAAAGGGGAGCAGAGACAACCCGGCAACTATAGACCGGTGAGCCTCACGTCTGTAGTGGGTAAAGTCTTGGAGGGGATTATAAGAGACAAGATTTATAATCATCTAGATAGGAATAATATGATCAGGGATAGTCAGCATGGCTTTGTAAAGGGTAGGTCATGCCTCACAAACCTTATCGAGTTCTTTGAGAAGGTGACTGAACAGGTAGACGAGGGTAGAGCAGTTGATGTGGTGTATATGGATTTCAGCAAAGCGTTTGATAAGGTTCCCCACGGTAGGCTATTGCAGAAAATACGGAGGCTGGGGATTGAGGGTGATTTAGAGATGTGGATCAGAAATTGGCTAGCTGAAAGAAGACAGAGGGTGGTGGTTGATGGGAAATGTTCAGAATGGAGTTTAGTTACAAGTGGAGTACCACAAGGATCTGTTCTGGGGCCGTTGCTGTTTGTCATTTTTATCAATGACCTAGAGGAAGGCGCAGAAGGGTGGGTGAGTAAATTTGCAGACGATACTAAAGTCGGTGGTGTTGTCGATAGTGTGGAAGGATGTAGCAGGTTACAGAGGGATATAGATAAGCTGCAGAGCTGGGCTGAGAGGTGGCAAATGGAGTTTAATGTAGAGAAGTGTGAGGTGATTCACTTTGGAAGGAATAACAGGAATGCGGAATATTTGGCTAATGGTAAAGTTCTTGGAAGTGTGGATGAGCAGAGGGATCTAGGTGTCCATGTACATAGATCCCTGAAAGTTGCCACCCAGGTTGATAGGGTTGTGAAGAAGGCCTATGGAGTGTTGGCCTTTATTGGTAGAGGGATTGAGTTCCGGAGTCAGGTCATGTTGCAGCTGTACAGAACTCTGGTACGGCCGCATTTGGAGTATTGCGTACAGTTCTGGTCACCGCATTATAGGAAGGACGTGGAGGCTTTGGAGCGGGTGCAGAGGAGATTTACCAGGATGTTGCCTGGTATGGAGGGAAAATCTTATGAGGAAAGGCTGATGGACTTGAGGTTGTTTTCGTTGGAGAGAAGAAGGTTAAGAGGAGACTTAATAGAGGCATACAAAATGATCAGGGGGTTGGATAGGGTGGACAGTGAGAGCCTTCTCCCGCGGATGTAAATGGCTGGCACGAGGGGACATAGCTTTAAACTGAGGGGTAATAGATATAGGACAGAGGTCAGAGGTAGGTTCTTTACGCAGAGTAGTGAGGCCGTGGAATACCCTACCTGCTACAGTAGTGAACTCGCCAACATTGAGGGCATTTAAACGTTTATTGGATAAACATAGTGATGATAATGGCATAGTGTAGGTTAGATGGCTTTTGTTTCGGTGCAACATCGTGGGCCGAAGGGCCTGTACTGCGCTGTATCGTTCTATGTTCTAATAGGTGGAGATAGCCAATGATGTCGAGGACAGAAGACAAAAGGAATGTAAATGGGGTGATTAAGGCTAAGAAGGGTGCTGATAGTGTCACTTATAAAGAGATTAGAATGTGTGAATGGTTGAACAAAGTTGTACAGTGTGTCAAAGGGCAACTAGGACTAGTTGGCCCAAGTGGAGTGGGGTGGTGGTGGGGGGGGGAAGACAATGGTGAGGGAAATACAGAGCAATGGAAGAAATGAAAATAAATTGATCGAAATAAAAATGGGGTAAACGTGGTGGAGAGAGTTCACATTCTTAAGTTGTTGAACTCGTCCGGAAGGCTGTAACGTGTCTAATCCGAAGATAAGGTGCTGTTCCTCCAGTTTGCGCTAGGCTTCACGGAACATTGCAGCAGGCCAAGGACGGACATGTGGACGTATTGAATGCAGATCATTTTTATCTGTATCGCTGGATGAAAAATATATGATCATCTGCAAGCAGCCTGCTTTACATCTTTCCTGATTTTCGATCAAAAGAAAAGATTAGATGTGTAAAACAGACTGCCAATATTTGTCATCCGGCAATAAATGCTAACGTCCTATGTATGACAAAACCATGGATTGTATATAATTTGATTCATGGATCTGTTTTATATAAAATAAGCAATCCTTAAGTTATATAATTATTCTATTTCAGAATAACAAGCCACTGTACTCCTTTGAAGATAATTCCGATTATGTTTATGATGTCATGTGGTCTCCGACCCATCCTGCCCTATTTGCTTGTGTTGACGGAATGGGAAGACTTGATTTGTGGAATCTCAACAATGACACAGAAGTAAGCAGAATTAGGTGGAAGTTAGTACTTAGTAGTATGTGACAGAAGTACTGTTGTTAGGACAGTAATATAAAAGTAGTTCCAGTATCGCAAACTTCAGAGAAAATGAGTACTCTGAAATAAAAGTTATTTTTCAATGTAACTTGCTTGTGAAATTTCCGAAACCCTTGACTAATATTTCAAACTGGTTTTTCTAAATTCCTTATTTAGGTGCCGACTGCAAGCATTACTGTTGACAGTAATCCTGCACTGAATCGTGTGAAATGGACTCAAACTGGAAGAGAAATAGCTGTAGGTGACTCTGAAGGGCAGATATTGATTTATGATGTAGGAGAGGTGAGTTCATTCATTCTGTTACTTTGTACATGTAGGGCAGCAACATAGAATAGATTGGGTATTGGCACAAAACTACAACTTTTCTAGCACTGCAGATATGAGGCTCTGCCCTTGCCAGCACAATCTGTCCAGTAAAGGTAGCTAATGTTTCGAGTCTGGATGATTCTTTGTCAAGGCACATTTCCAGCAATAGGTTTTTGTCCAGGTTCAAAATGAAGACTTCAAGATTCCTGCAAGATCTGAACGGTAGCACAGTGATTAGCACTGTTGCTTCACAGCGTCAGGGTCCCAGGTTTGATTCCCGGCTTGGGTCATTATCTGTGCGGAATCTACACATTCTCCCCGTGTCTGCTTCCGGGTGCTCCGGTTTCTTCCCACAAGTCTTGAAAGATGTGCTTGTTAGATGAATTGAACATTCTGAATTCTCCCAGCGTACCCGAACTGGCGCCAGAGTGTGGCGACTAGGGGATTTTCACAGTAACTTCATTGCAGTGTTAATGAAAGCTTACTTCTGACAATAATAAAGATTATTATTATTTGGTTTTCTCCTCCATGATATATTCTGTAGACACAATTATCTATGCTTCACTCAGCATCACCCTTTTCCTCTATGATCTTCTCACTGTCTGAAATTGCAAATAAATCATAATCTCCTACAGTAGAATATTGCTTTGGCTCCCACCAACAGTTCTGCGTGCTTGCTGAGATTAAACCAGAGTGCACACAAATTTGGTTTTCTGCTCAATTCAACGCTGAGTTTCAAACCCATATCTTATCCACGACCGAAGTTGTTTGTTCTAATGGTCACCAACATGAAAAGTTAGCTGTTTCTCACTGTACAAATGCTGCCATTGCCAGCACTTCCTGGGTGGAGATTCCCCCCCCCTCCCGAGGGATGTTTCTCAGTGGCGGGTGGTGGCCCGCTGTTGGCGGGGTCTTCTGGTCATGCTGCTGTCAATGGGAGTTCCAATTGAATCCACCTCTCACCGCCAGGACACCCACGGTGGGGATTCTCCGTTGGCAGCACAGGAAGATCCCATTCACGAGAACGGCTGGAAAACTCTCCCCGTTTTTATTTCAAACTTCCAGCAACTGCATTATGTTCCTCTTATACTTCTAAATAGGCAACCTCCACTATTTTGGCCCACTGCTGCTTCCCCCTTTACCACTAATTTAGCTTTTTCAGTGTTCTTCTTGTATACCTCTACCTTCCATAAATTGCAAATGATTCAAAACGCCACCTTCTATATCTTATCCCATGCTAAATCCCACTTGCCCATGATCTTTATTCTTGCTGATCTACAATCTCCCTTCCTTAACACACCAAATTTAAAATCTTTATCTACCAATTATTTCATGGCCACTCTACTCTGCAACCTTTTTGCAGCATTATGTCCCTTCTGCATCCTCATCCCTCCACTCCATTTTCATTGTGAACTTTCAGCTGTCTCCTTTGGAGTTGCCTCCATTTTTCTACTTTCCTTCATGCTCACTTTAAATATCCTTCTCAATACATTTTTTTTGACCAAGCTTTCCCAATTGTCCCAAAAAGTCTCAATGTCACTTTCCTCTGGAATTCATTTTGGGAACACTGTTTGCATTAAGGTGCTTCATAAATACAAGTTGTTGAATCAGATAGCGATTAAAATTGGTCCGAGGATGCTTTTGATCGCCTTGGTGAGAAAGTAGATCAGACATTGAGCAATAATGCTTTTTGTATAGTCATGAAAAAGGTTTCAAAAGGAGAAGGAATAGTACCAAAGGGACGGTCAATAATGTTGGGCAGGAAGCAAGAGGGGAAGTTGAGGAATCAGAAAGGGGTTGAGAATATAGGTTTCATGGAGGAAGTTAATTTGGTGTGTTGGGAAATAAATTGCAAAGTGATGGGACTGGGGTTGATTTTCAACCCCAGTCCCAGCTCCTTTGGTGAAGGAGCATAAATGGCCAAATGAATGGACTTGATTATAGACATAAAACAGCCCATGTGCCTCTCAGTGGAGTATCATGTATTTGTGAAGATGTTTAATATCCCATTCTTATTGCAGCGACTTTTCATGACTCGCTTTTTCCTTTCATTAGCGAAACAGTCATAGTCATTATGGCACAGGAGCTACCATTCAGCTCGTGTCGGGGGCCACTGACTAAATCCGGTCAATCTCCACAGCCCTGCAAGCTTGTTTCCCTGCAGTGCCCATCCAACTTCCTTTTAAAATCATTGTTAATGGGAACAGTTTTTCTTTGCCTACCTTATCTTGCTCCACCTTTATCAAATCTCTCTTCAATCTCCTTTGCTACGAGGAGAATCCCATCTTTTCCAACCTAAGCTTGTAGCTAAAATTCTCATCCCTGGAGATATTCTGGTAAAGTACCCTTTGAAACCTCACTTCCTGGACACTACTCTAGATGTGGCCTAACCAGAGCTTTATGAACGCTCCATATTATTTCCCTGCTTTTGTCCTCTGCCTCGATTTATAAAACCCAAGTTAATTTAAAAAATATCTTTGTCACAAGTAGGCTTACATTAACACTGCAATGAAGTTACTGTGAAAATCCCCTAGTCGCCACATTCCGGCACCTGTTCGGCTACACAGCGGGAGAATTCAGAATGTCCAAATTACCCAATAGCACGCAGACACTGGGAGAATGCGCAAACTCCGCACGGACAGTGACCCAAGCTGGGAATCGAACCTGGGACCCTGGCATTGTGAAGCCATAGTGCTAACCGCTATGCTACGTGCTTTGCTAGGTCCTCTGTTCTGCCTTCAGGGATCTGTTCATGCATGCTTTTCAGAACACTGCCATTGAGTTAATATTCCCTCCCTATCTTTATAAAGCATCTATAGTGCAATGAAATGTCCCAACATGCTTCACAGGAGCATTATAAAACAAAATATGACATGAGTCACATAATGTCAAAGAAGTAGGTTTTGAGGGATGTTTTAAAGGGGGAAACAGGTATAGGGAGGATATTTAAGGGAGGATATACTGGGAGCCAATGTCAGTCAGTGAACTCGGGGATGATGAGAGAATGGGATTTGTTCTAAGTTAAGACAAGGCAGGAGAATTTTAAATGGCCTCGAGTTTACAGGGAGTAGAAGGTGAGACACCAGCAAAGAGTGTATTAGAATAGTCAGCCTAGAGATAAGGCATGAATGGTTTCAGCACTGCACACTTTTCTCTTTACGTTCCATGTTAGTCTAAGTTCTGTTCCTGTCAATTGGTGGTATCATCACTGTCATTGGTATATATTTGGAAATTTTGCCAAAAACAGGTTCCATTTGGCATAATTCTTTGCTAATTTCTTTTAACAGCAAATAGCAGTTCCTCGAAATGATGAATGGACACGATTCGCTCATACATTGGCAGAAATAAATGCAAACAGAGCTGATGCAGAAGAGGAACTTGCAGCATAATAGATGAGTTCAAGGCATGATCTGGCTGTAGAGTAGCTTATTATATGTTTTCCAAATTAGGTTTGTAATTTTTGTATGTTTTTTCCAAAATATAACTTCCTGTGGTTTTAATGAACCATCTCCCAAAGCTCTGCAACAGAAGACTCAACTGTAGTTATTTTCACACCCACCCCAAACACTCTGCAGGGAATTAAACTTGCACTTTTTGCTGCAACTGCAGTTTCTATTTAGTTTTTACTACATCCTAATAATGGTGATGATTTTAACTACTTTTTAAACAGGAGTGTGTTCCCAAAAGCACTATCTATATATTATATTTGTTTGGACAATTTATAATTCTACATAGGGAAGGTGCAGAATAGGCAGTGTTTATGCCTTCTTGCTTTTGCATACCTTTGTCAAGAGCACTGAAAACAAATGACAATTTGCCTTGTAAAGTATAACTTTGCTCAGGGGTCTAATAAAATAGATACAGTAGAGAGCCCGTTTAGAAGTGACCTCCCAAGGTTGAAGATTTCATAGTTTAGTATTTATTTGGCCAAATTGTTATACCGGCTTGATAATTTATTATAAGCCATCTCTGCCCCTATCAGGTAAATTTGACGTGCACTATATAGTTGAGAACTATATCCAGAAATCACCTACTGTGTTGAATTTCACTGGTCTTGTGACTATGCCTGACATTATGAAAATGAAGAGGAAAACAACATTGTGCTTATTAACTAGCTAAATGCATTAGTCTTTACAAAGTTATGTAACAACTTTAATGCCAGTTTTACATAAATAAAATATACAGGAAAATAAAAGTGTCTGTTGGATGTGTTGTGTTTTACATTGAAGATCTTTTGTGGCATTGAAAAGATATACATGATGACTTGGCAAACTATAGGCCATTTGATTGTAGAGTCCTTTATAAATGTAAGATTTGAGTTTCTTCTTCACCCTTCCTCAAGATCAGAACTTATTTTGGGCTCATTGTAGACAAACATACTAAAATGCAACAGGTTTTATCTGCCATATATACATTTTAATTGTAGAAATGTCACATTATGGTATTCCTTGTCTCACAGCTAAACTGCTGGTGGTAGCTTATTGTGCACATCTGAATAGTGCATAAGGAAACTCAGTCTGTACACAATTCAAATGTAGCTTCATTTCACGGAGAAACACCAGGACACCCAGTTACAAAATCAAAAGAACACTTTCAGCAAATATGCTGAAATACACATCATAAAAAGCATATTTTGGGCTAAGGTTGATTCACTGATGGCCTAAAATTAGCCTTTTTAGTCAGATTCAGTTTTCCTAGCAATTTCAGACACCAAATTTAACAGACTTATTTTCATTAAAGAAATCAATACAGTGATATAATTCTTACAGTATTATCCTAAAATTTCATTTTAAATGACATGGTTTAACAAAACTTTAACAATCTGTACAATGTCTTTACTGACCTGTAACTCAAGCATATTACACCACAGCATCATGTGATTTACTCTGTCCCCTATGTCTCTGTACAGATGTACACTATGTACAGGTATATCAAGTGCAAATTGTGTAAAGCAATGCAAGTTTTTTTTTTAAATTAAGGATCATACATAGATACTGATCTGATCCAATTTGTGCCTTGCAATAGGCTTTTTAAACAGTTGAAAGGCTTTTGTTCTGCAATGCTGAGGGCACATTTCAGCCAATGAAGCTGATTACTTTAATAATAGGTACAGGATGCAAGTTTACAGGAGAACCTTTGAATTAAGAATTTTTCAATAACATAACTCCATTAAACAAAACTGGGGAGTATATTTCCCTAACGTTTTCTGGCTACAGCAGTGTTTTCATTGCAGTAACGAACTGACATTCAATGCAGGGTGTCCACCAGCTCTTCCACAACTGAGCTTGAATCTTTAGAACGCAAACCAACCTGCCCTTTTCTCTCAATAATTGAATTATGAAACTATTTTTTGAACCCAAAGTACTACAAGTTAAAATGACTTTTCTGTACTTTAATGAATGAACAAAATAAAATGTAGGTTAAGCTTTTAACATTCGATACTTTCTCATGAATAATAAACCGTTAAATGCAGCACCGTGCTAAACATTGTTTTGAACTTTTTCTGGTGCTTCAGAAGCAACAGGAGAAAAGATCAAGAAAAAGCACAGCATAAAACAACTTTTTAAAGTGTCCATAGCAGTTACACAACAGGTATATTAACAGTATTCAAGTCAGAAATCAGTGATTGAATACATTGCTTTTTGAAACAATCATGTTTAAGTGGTTTTAAGTATTTAATTCGAGCTGTAGGTAGAGTTTTGTTTCATCTTTTACACATGATCTCTAAAATAATACAAATAAAGTCCGTGGCAACAATTTTCTGCAATGCAAATAATTCAGATGTTTAATAGTTACAAAAATTTAATTAAGAAACACATTTCAATCGAAGTTCAACTGACTCCACCTACATGCAGCTATTACTTTAAACATTGCTTTATGTTATTTGAGATTGCACCTCAATGGACCTTCGGGATCTCTTAAGACTCTGGAGAACCAGCTGATACTGGTGGATGGATTACAGCCACACCTGAAGATCTAAATTTAGGCAGATAGAGGCCAAACTTGTTTTCAACACCAGCAAAAGTAGCAGCAGCTAGTTTGTATCCTCCAATATGATGTGGAGAGACTGGAGGAAGGTCCGAGATCCTAGATTTTGGTGTGGGCTCAGAACCAACACGTTTGCTGTTGAGTAAACAGAATAGATTTTAGCAAGAAGCAAGAAACACCAAAGAGAGCAACATTTACTGGCGACATCTGACAGGACTCGACTTAGAAGTGGCCTAACCACTCCGAGAGAATCCAATTGGAAACAGAAAAACCACAAGCGTAAGAACAGTACTGATCAAGCCTCTGAGATTCGGAAGTGTGTTAATGCATGCGTACTAACAGGGATATAAGGTAAACCTGAGAGGTTTTGTAGGCCAGAAATTGGCGTAAGCCGTACCCGTGTTTACATCACAACTTTATCACCCCCTGTTCCAAATTCGGTAGAGAACCTAGATAGAGAAAATGGCAACGAAGGCATTGGACACCTTATGAACCCCCAGGAATTCGAGGTCGCAGCGACCAGTAGAGTAGGACAGTGTCCCGTTTGGGAAGATGAAATAAGGAAATATCTCAAAGGGAAAGGATGGCCCCTTTGGGAGTGAATTCTGCGATAATGAGGAAACAGGTCCCGGGAGTATAGGACATACTTGGTGGGAGAACCTGTCAGAGATCCACAAGAAGAGCTTAGGGAAAGCTCGCAAGCCGATGGCAATCGTGTCCCGTTTGGCACAATTGCGAGGCACAGAGGTCGTTAGGACGCTCCATAGAGAGATAGAGGAGAGAGACAGAAGTAGTGAGGTAGACGTGAGCGAGGTAGAGAAGGAGAATAGAGATTTAAAAGAGCAGTTAGCAGCAAGGGACAGAGGTGGATGAAGCCAAGAGGGCGCATCAGTCTTGTCTCGCGCATTGGAACAGTTTTCAGACGCAATACAATAAGGCCGACCAGGACACGCAACGTGCGGTCTTGGTAAGACAAGAGACAGAACAGCAAGTGGAGAAATTGCAGAAACAGTGCAATGATCTGAAAGCAGCCGTATGAGCACTACATACTTCCACGATGGAACAAAGGCAGGGCTTCGTAGACCACGCAAAGTGCCGGAAGCAAATTGCAGAATTGCAATCTCTGCTTTCCGTTCAAAATGGGTTTCAAAGCACATTTGGACCAAAATTAGATCAGCAAAACGGCCCCGATTGGCAGGAATTGAACGAGACTGCCCTACGTACATGGGACATGTATGCAGGAAAAAACCCAGAAAAGGGAAAGCGCCCCAACCCCCAACCGAACAGGCAGAACCACCCCCCCCCCCCCCCCATGAACCCTGTAACCACACACCGCAGGGCCGAAGGAGATTTCCTTTACACAACCTCGTTAACCGTGACCCAATTACGGGGCGCGTGTGGAAAAATTACACCGTTCCTTCCCACTTCAGACCCCCGCCAATTTTGCGCTAAAGTCAAACAGCAGGCTACCATGTACGGCCTGGATGAAAATCGCTGGCTTTGAAAGCAGACCAAGGCAGGCCAGCAGCACGGTTCGATTCTCGTACCAGCCTCCCCGAACAGGCGCCGGAATGTGGCGACTAGGGGCTTTTCACAGTAACTTCATTTGAAGCCTACTTGTGACAATAAGCGATTTTCATTTCATTTCAAGTGAAGCTCACAGTTTTAAGCCTCGTCCCTTCAGTTGTGGCAGCCCTTCCCGACCCACAGAATGTAGAAGGCACAGTCCAAGAGATGCACACAGCGATCCTTGATGCGATCGGCTACAACAGAGGAGATCCCGTAGAAGGCCTCAATAAGTGTAGGCAAAAGAAGACAGAGCACCCCACAGCGTTTGCTGGACGCTTGTGGATAAATTTCACCTCCGTTTTTGGAGAGTTAGCCCGCGCCCATTTGTCCCCAGATAATATGGGCAAATGGACTCGAATCCTAGTCTCTCACGCGACAGACGCAGAACAGAGAGCTTGCGCAAATTACGACACCTCAGATGAGGCCCACAACGAAAAATGGGTTTTGAAGAGATTGTCCCGCGCTTGGGAGCAATCACTCCAAGGCAAAACTGCATTTATGAAACCCGATGAAGAGCAGGCAGACATGAATCCAGTTAAAGCGCACCAGAACCCCGCATGGGTAAATGAGGGCAGGAACAGCCCACCACAGCCCAAACCCCAGGAATGCTACAATTGTGGCCAATTAGAACATTACGCATGAGAATGTCAAGCCCCCCTGAAACAGCAACGGAATCAGCCCACAAATGTCCCCCGAACCAGCGACGGCACCAATAGCCCCCACCCAGGGAACCATACCCAAGGGAGCAATATCCCAGAGAGCCTGCTCCACCTTACGTGCCCCAGGGGCCATGTTACAACTGTGGGCAGTCAGGACACTTTGCCCGAGATTGCAGGAGATGCCCACCACCAGCTAGACTAGCCCCCTGATATGAAAGAGAACACCACCCACAGCAGCTGCAAGGTCCCAGCTGTCCCATGCAAACTGTGAGCGCTTACCCACCACTTCTCATGGCAGCGACACCTCAGCAACGCCTCTTCATTTTTGTTTCGCTCCTCCTTCCTCTCTTCTTCGGTCACACTACACTGCCTCCATATGCTAGTTACACCCCAGTCCAAATGTGATTTACGATGTCCTTTCTGATGGAACCTGCACCATGTCTGTTGTATGTTTGTTCGTTAATGCTAATGTTAAGTGTTGTTCGTAAACTCGAAAGTTTTCACGGCCCCACGTCACCACTCCTTTAACGCCCCCTGGCTGTTAATGGAACAAGTTTGTCCCCAGACAACAGTTCAGAGGAACTAGTTTGTCAACAGAACACGACTCATAGCTACTCTCCTAATTCGAGAGGAAGCCCCCACGACGACTCCATTCTTACCTGTTCTTGCCGGTTGCTCAGGCAGTGGAGAAACGGCATTGGTCCCCGCCATGCTGAGGACCCCCCTCTGGTCAGCTACGCTCGTGTAGAGCACATACGGCATTGATCACCGTCCTACCCGGGGATTCCACCCATTTCTTACCCGCCACAGCCCATACGCACCCCATTTTGGCTCGTTACGTTCAAAATTCTTTTGTTTGGTTTTTGCAACCCTTAGGTTGCTTCCGGATGCTATTTACATCCTCAAACACTGGGATGGTAAATCACACAGGCTGCGAGACTGCTCGCAGTATGGCAGTATTTTTCTTAGATGTCGTCCCAACATTCGGTTTAAAAAAAGAAAATGAGGGAGTCACAGATGGTGACCAATTATAAAGGGAAATTGGCAATAAAGGACAGACAGACAGGCATACGAGATCTTAAGCAAGATAATAACAGAAATTATGCTTGTGTTCACAGAACTCCGGAACCTCAGGAACCCCAGAGGAAGACAAAGAAGAAGACCGACAAAGATGAAGACAGCCTTCGTGTTCACCTGGATCTTAGCGGGATCGCTTCAGTTGCGCGCGGACGCTACCCCCCTGACCCCTGCCACACAAACCGTAAGTGATTCTCACCCCTGCAATACACGGAACCCCGAGATAACTAGCCCCGCGAAAGCTAGCAATACCCCGACCTGGTGCGATAAGTTTATCACCTGGTACTCACTCTCATATGTAGTCGGAGCACTCTTCGTGCTGGCGATACTTTGCAGTGTCGTGCAAACGTTTAGTTAGGAAATGGCGAAAGAGAGCATATCGTTCTCGCACCCCGGTATATAGGTTTAGGTCCCCATTTTCGGATTTCACCAGACCCCCGAACCCATTGGGACGGATTAAAGTACATCCATTTTTCTTTATGTATTCTGGGGAATAAAGAGATGTAAACCTCTATGTCTGACTGCCAGGCCAGAGAAATTTGTGTGCTGCTATTTTGTACAGGTTAAGATGTAGAGATTATTTTTGAATTGTTTGAATGAGGATAGTTTATTGAGAATAGTTAGAGGTTCCAGTTTTTTTATTTTTCTGCAATGCATGTATTAATGTCATAGCGCCCCGTAGAGTTTTATGATAATGAATGCATTTTAAATGGTTTAGGTAAAATTGTGTTGCATAGGATAGGACAGTGTAGAGCCTAAGTATGGGTGCCCCATTTGGTCAGAGGATGAAGACGACGCAGTAATGTGATCCTTCACGCTTCGCGTTGAGGATCACAAGGAGGTTGTGTAGCCATCTGGGATGGCCACGTCCCGATTACAAAATGGACACTTGCAAAGAATGCAGGGAAAATTGGACAATACTGAGAAACAAGCAGGTGCAAGATCTGTCTGTTGATTAGAGCCTTGGCTCTCAGACAGGACAGACACTGCTGAGCCATCTACATACTAATCAGCCATCTCCAGGGACAAAAGGGAAACATTTAGATAAACAATGTTAAGGCAGACATCCCGGCGCCAGAGGAGACTCAAACAAAGCAAACCAAGGGCCACCTAGGACACGCCCAGCAACCAGGGAACCCACCCCTCTATTGGAGGAAGATCGATGAGAATGATTGGGAAAGGCCCAATTAATTGAGGCCAAGTTCAAGGCCCGCCCAAAAGCACGCAAAGCCCTTTCAGGTATAAAAGGTATTCCCCAAGAGAGAATCTTTCTTCTTTGGCCTTGGCTCTCAGCGGAGAGAGACCAGCCGAGCAGCTACGCCAGACCAAGTAAGTTACAAGTCAACGCACACTACGAGATAGACGCTCCTAGTTGCTATCCTGTAAACAGCGCAACCCAGCAGCCTCAGAACTGAGCAACGGCCATTGTTCCTCTGACTGAGTGGGCACCCGAAGCTAAGTATAGGCTTTCGTAATAGTGATAGTTTAGTTTGTAGAGTTTATGCATGAGTAGATTTGACTGTGTGTAAATAAATGAGCATTGCTTTTGAACTTACTAACTGGTGTATCGAGTCTTTGATCAGTATGTGGTTCTGAACCTTATGGCGGTGTCGAAAGATACCTGGCAACTCTTGAGCAAACGTAATTAAACAGAGCCAAATTAAGAGACAACACCAAAGAGAGCAACAGTATTACTGGCGCTGGTTTTATCACTGCTTGAGGTTTCCCTATCACTTCACATGTGTGACATGATTGACAAAATTTAACTACATCTTTATGTAGTCCAGGCCAATAAAAATGTTTCTGGATTTTAGCTCGAGTTTTCCTTATTCCCAAATGACCTCCCACTGGTACCTCATGTGCAACTCGCAACACCTCCTTTCTATACCCTACCGGCAATACTACTTGATGAACTTCTGCCCACCGTTCATCCGCCTGCATATGTAAAGGTCTCCATTTTCTCATCAAGACATTACTTTTACGGTAATAACACACAGATTCCTCTTCCGTTTATGCTTTCTGATACATCCGTTTTATTTCCAAATCTTTCTGTTGGAACTCCGCCAATTTTCCTGAACTAAAAATATCCGCCTCATCCTCCACCTGTTCTTGTTCTTTTTCAACCATCTGATCAAAAATCGTTTCTGATAATTGCACTTCAACGTCATCTTCCCTCTTTGATTTCTCCTCTTGTCTTAACCTGTGGCTTTGAGACTTTGTTACTATACAATCCGGAAAAATCCCAGGATATTTGTCCTTCAACACTTCAGTCGTCTGATTCCGTCTGATTTTCACTGGCTTATCAACCACAGTAGGCATCACTCCCACCTGCGATCCAGCTATATCATTACCCAAAATAAACTGTATTCCTGGACAAGATCGTTTCTCTATTACTCCTACGACCACTTCACCACTCTTCACTGGACTTTCCAACCTTACCTTATATAATTAAACACTACTCCTCTCACCTGGAATTCCACATATTACCACCTTTTCTGGCAACATTCTTCCCAAACTACATAACTCCTCATCTCTTACCATTAAAGATTGACTAGCTCCCGTATCTATTAAAATTGTAACTTCTTTTACCTGCTCCTCCTGATACACATGAGTAAACTTTACCCACACAAGTAAATTCTTTAAAGAGATCTGGCACCTTCTTATCAATCACCTCTTTATCAGGCTGTACAATCTTTTGCACCTCCTTCGCTTCACTTGGGCTTTCCTTTACCACTTTAACAAACCCTACTGTCTTATCCTGTTTTACCACATCAGCCTTCCCAGTGCTTTTCTTCAATCACCAATAGTGTGACTTTACACGGCCTAGTTTATTACAGTGAAAACATTTGAAACTTTTCATTTCTTTTCCACCCTCCTGGATTTCTTTTTTAATCTGAGGTACACTCTCCTTATTATTTCCCATCAGATCACCTTTACCTTTACCACTTAAGTATTTCTCATGTCCCCAGTTTCTATCCCTCACAGGCTGAAACTGTGTCAGAAACCAAGCTTTGGTTTATGAACTAATTCATAATTATCTGCCATTTCTGCTGCCAATCTTGCAGTTTTAACCCTCTGCTCTTCCACATGAGTTCTCAATACATCAGGAATTGAATTTTTTAACTCCTCCAAAAGTATAATTTCTCTGAGAGCTTCATACTTTTGGTCTATTTTCAAAGCCCTTATCCACCTATCAAAATTACTCTGTTTGATCCTTTCAAACTCCATGTATGTTTGACCAAATTCTTTCCTTAAATTTCGAAACCTTTGTCTGTAGGCTTCAGGCGCTAGTTCATATGCACCCAAGATGGATTTGTTCACCTCCTCATGCGTCCCAGATACCTCCTCCGGTAGTGATGCAAACACTTCGCTAGCGCTACCTACCAGCGCTGTTTGAACAGTAATACCCACATGTCCTCTGGCCATTTCATTTGTTTAGCTCCCTTCTCAAATGAAATGAAAAAGGCTTCCACTTCCTTCTTGTCAAACCTTGGCAATGCTTGGACATATTTAAATAGATTCCCACCAAGCCTTCAACTTTGACGCTCTTTCTCACTATCCTCATCACTATCATCCAACTGTACGTTTCCCTTTATGCCTGCCAATTTTAACTGACTGTCATGTTTCATGGCCATTTTCTGAAGTCAAACTCTCTCTCTTTATCTTTTTCCCTGATCTGTATCTCCCTTTCTCTTTCTTTTTCCTCTCTATCTCTTTCGTATTCAAGCTGCTTTAATTCTTTCTCATGTTCCATTTGTTTAATTTGCAACTGAATTTTTGCCATTTCCAATGAGTCAAACTGTATCTCAGGCAACTTTAAATGCTTAGCCACTGCCATAATTACCTCATCATTTTGCATTTTGTCAGGTAATGTTAACTGCAATGTGTTTGCCAAATCTAACAGTCTGCTTTTAGTCTCTGCCCGTAAGGTACTGCGTGTGGGCGTCTCCACCCCCAAAAACCTCAGAGCCTCTGAAAGAGCCATTGTCCACAACACACTCCCCACTTAAACTAGAATACCACACCTGAAAAGCAACCACAATATGCTCACCCCTCACTGACTTTAAGTTCACTAAGCCAATCCAATAGATAGACTTTTATCCCCCTCGAGCCCCCAATTTGTTATGGGCCAGGGTTTAGAGAACCCCAAAGTGTATCATGGAGTTCACCTGACCCACAACTTTTAATAGATTGTGGTATGGGGAGCACATGGCCCACTCTATAGGTGTGGTACAGCAGAAATGGAAAAGTATTTTTTAAAGCAAAACAATGTTTATTCTATGAACTCAAGTTAACCCTTTTAAAACATAATGAACATCTTAGCAACCATTAATTCAAATACAACCCCCAAAGACTACAACACTAAGTAAATCGGTAAGCTTTCCTTTTTAACATCCATACGATTTAAAACACCTTTTACCAGAAGCACATCAGGTTAAAGTCACTTCTGAAAACATTTATAATTCTGAATTCACCAAATGATCAAGAGATAGTCTTTTGATGGCAGAGAGAACAGCAGTACACCTGCTTGGTCTGGCTTCAGCTCCAACACCGAAAACGAAACTACAACACACCCTGCAGAAAACGGCCTAAAACGAAAGTAAAAAGCACTCCGACAGCCCAGCTCCACCCACACTCTTGACATCACTGATAAACACCCATTTCTTAAAGGTACTCTCATATGACAAAGTGGACAGCGTCCTGATGGCAACCAAGTCAGGTAAAGCACAAGAAGTTGGGATATACCCAGAATTCCTGAAGGACATTAGAACACAGGGAAGGAAGTAGCTGGCAAAGCGGTTTACCAACATTCATTCCAAACATCTGGCACCAAGCCAAGAAATCGTCCCATACACTCTCCCCCTCCCAAAAGAGTTACCTAGTTTAAACAGCTCATAATCCAAAGCCTTTAACATTGCTTCTTTATGGACTGCTTCAATAATGGTTTGTGGCAGAGAATTCCACATTCCAACCACCTGTTTTAAACTTCCCTTTAATTATTTTTATCATCATCTTAGATGTATGTTCTCTTGTTACCATCTCTCAAAAAAGTGATCTTTTCACTACTTTCCCTTCATAATCTTGAAGACCCCTTAACATTCTCAGCTCATGGTAAAGCACTTAGACTTCTCTTCATAACTAGTACTTTGCAATAAACTAGTGGATTTATATTGCATCTTTGGTGTTATTTTAATATACTTCCTGTAAGGGTTACCCATACACAACAGATTCCTATCCTGTACCAGCATTTCATCTTTGTACAAAGATCTAGTTTGCCCTTTTATGGCCGTATCTATTTGCTTGCTGCCTTTCCTGACCTGCGTACTTGCATTAGGGAGGTACATATGAAATAGGAGGAGAACAGGCCATTGGGCTCCTCGCGCCTGCTCCACCATTCTTTAAAAGAACGATTGTCCAAATACAACCAAGAAGACATGAATTGGATTCAAGCCTTGTCACTAGTTTTCTGCAGTATCAGAGCAACCCCAAACAGAACCACAGCCTAAGCCCATTTGTAGTCATCACTGGCAGACCCATGTCCCTGCCAGGAACTATTGACTTAAGAAAGGCAGACTGTCATCTGATGAGTGATGCTTTACTCAGTTATTGTCAAAACTTAACAAATGCTGTCAGTTTTGCTTCCCAACAGGTGTCGGCGGCCTGGGGCGATCCTCCTGAGGGGGGCCACAATTGGTGCCCGGCGAATCGGTCTACATCAAGAAAATCCAGTGCAAACCGTTAGGAGCCAAGTGTTAGGAGCCCCTATCAAATGTTACTCACAACCCAGTCAGCCGTGAAACTCCAAGGAAAGAAATCCTGGATTCACGCGTCACGTGAAGCACGCGTACCAAAAATCAGAATCTGTAAAAATGTTTGTCATAATATTGATTTTCAGTTACATGTTTGGCCTAGCAGGCCTTACCCCCAAGAGTTCAATGTTAACACTTTCCTTTACATGTCCTATGCCTATGCCAGAGACTTTAACGTCTCCAAGTGCTGGGTGTGTTCTTCTATCTCTACCAATTCCCAAGTAGGCATCCCACTATAGCCTGTTCCTTTTGCTTTTTCCCAAATGGCAGAATGGTACATTTTCGAACATCACGATTATACCCTTCCCCAATGTGGAGTCACCAGAACCAAAAAAATGATAAACGATGAGGTTAAGAGATGGCGATCAGCAGGCCACCCATTAAACACTTTCAAGGGATGGTACCAACATATCTATGATCGGAGACAGGAACCACCACAAGTAACCCTCCCAACTGGTCATAATCATACTGGGACCATATGTTTAATCAACTATAGTTATTGAGCATGGAATGCGGGATACAGTAAATGTAAATATTATTTGGATGTGAGTAACAGTAAAATGTGCATTCATGACACAAGAAAGGTAGTGGTCTACGGACATGAAGGGAATCCCATCGACTTTAAAGGGCTACCTAATTACACCGATGGGACAACTTTTACAGAACGTTGGTACCCACAAGTGATTGCCCAATATTCTACCTATAACGGCACCTATTACATCTGCGGTAATACTGCATACCTATGGCTCCCAAGGAGTTGGAGAGGAGCGTGCTATTTAGGATTCATTGACCCCTTCATCCGCCATTTCTTTTTCCTTTCCCTAACCGATGCTATAAACACAAGACTCAAAACATGGACATCTCACCCCACAGTTTGAGAGATATCAATCTACCACGATCATCAAAATGTCTAAACGTGAGATCACAGGGGCTGAGAAATTCTTTTCTGTTCTCATTCCTGCCTATGGCGTCACCGTATTGACCAGAGAATACATTAAATTGGCCACAGCCGTAGAGAAAATAGCCATGACACTGCCCGAACCCTCAGTAGCATTTTAGCCGAGATGCTAGCCATTCGAACTGTGGCTTTACAGAATCGGATGGCACTCGACTATTTGCTAGCTGAAAAAGGTGGCACCTGTGCCCTGATTGGTGCAGAGTGTTGCACTTACATCACAGATAATTCAGAAGAAATCAAAAGCTTGTCAGCGCATATTCAAGAAGAAGTTAGGAAACTTTACCACTCTGGGGATGGCTCTCTGAATGGGTGGGCGGCACAGGAATTTCCATCATTCAGGGACTTCTCTTATTTTTCATATTTGGGCTTGTCTTTTACGTCGCGGTCTTGCTGATCAGATGCATTGGCCAATGTGTGGCTACCCATAATACCCCCAATCAAAGTGGTTCATAGTGGTCCAACTGCACCACCAACCCATGACATTGAACAAGGCTCATACTATTGAACTGTTATTATTGCATTATTACCCAATTATTACAGAATCATATAATCAACTTCCATTATTACGGAATTGTTATTGTACTATATGATTACTTTTTTGAATAAAATACTCCCAGAATGCTTCTGCGCTTACTTCTATCCTGTCACGTTTCTTCCTTACTTCCTAATCCTGTGTATTTTTGTTATTTTGATTCATCATATTAATCTTTAGAAGAATCAAAAGGGGGGAACTGATTGAAATTGACTTTTCTAGTCAGCTATAACCATGAGAGTAAGGGAAGATGATAGAGGTTTAATTGAGAACTCATTAAGAATAATTAACTATAATCATATTGAGCATTACTTCAGTGCAACAATAGCTGGGAATCCACTAAGGGTTAATCCAGATAATACTCTGTAATTTCTTAGGTTTCACATTAGCAAGTTGCTTGAGACTACAAGATCAGTGACGTCAACTAGCTAAAAGGCCCCATTGTATGGTTAAAACTAGGCGGCTGTCCAGTACGAGTAGTCCCATTTCTGCAGTAACAGCCAGTCTAGGGCATGCTTGGTTTCATTGGTCAGAACATTGAATACAGGAGTTGGGACGTCTTGTTGAAGTTGTACAAGACATTGGTACGGCCACACTTGGAATACTGTGTGCAGTTCTGGTCACCCTATTATAGAAAGGATATTATTAAACTAGAAAGAGTGCAGAAAAGATTTACTAGGATGTTGCCGGGACTTGATGGTTTGAGTTATAAGGAGAGGCTGGATAGACTGGGACTTTTTTCCCTGGAGTGTAGGAGGCTTAGGGGTGATCTTATAGAGGTCTATAAAATAATGAGGGGCATAGATAAGGTAGATAGTCAACATCTTTTCCCAAAGGTAGGGGAGTCTAAAACTAGAGGGCATAGGTTTAAGGTGAGAGGGGAGAGATTCAGAAGGGCCCAGAGGGGCAATTTCTTCACTCAGAGGGTAGTGAGTGTCTGGAATGGGCTGCCAGAGGTAGTAGTAGAGGCGGGTACAATTGTGTCTTTTAAAAAGCATTTAGATAGTTACATGGGTAAGATGGGTATAGAGGGTTATGGGCCAAGTGCGGGCAACTGGGACTAGCTTAATGGTAAAAACTGGGTGGCATGGACTGGTTGGGCCGAAGGGCCTGTTTCCATGCTGTAAACTTCTATGATTCTATGATTCTAGGGCTGATAATTTCTGAACAAAAACTGTGTTTTTCTAATTAAATTGGCAAGCAATGGAATGGTAAATTTCTGAAACCTATTTCTTTGCTGCTTGCTTAGCTAATCGCTATCTTTCTTTTGTTTAAATCACTTAGTTATGTTATCCTGTGTATTAAGATTTGAAGAATTACCACGATCTGTAATTGAATGAAAACTCAACTACTGTATTCGCGAAAGACAATCAATCTGACTAGCTGGCTGCAGGGCTAGAATTAACTTTCTAAATGTTATATTGAAAACAAACTTACCAGTGACACAGCTGACAAATAAAGTACAAGTGGACTTTGCCAAAAAGCACAGACTTGACCTCTGTTATTTGGGAACTGAGAAGGGATGACAGATATCCAGGGTTCTGAATAGACACAGAGATCCATCACCTAGCCTTGTATTCCATGGATATAATGCAGTGTTGTATGCTGTGCCATGTTAGAATGGGACATGACTGACTTGGTGAAACTCATCTTTTCTGCTCCTTTTTTCCACGTTTGCATCAACTTGTTCAAACTGCAGTAATGGACTTTGGCAATACTGTACTGAAACACTGGACTGAATAACCATAATCTTAACTCCCCACACATTCGGTCATTTGCTATTACTCATTCCATCTATCGTTAAATAGCAAGGAAAATGCATCAAAATTATTGGCTGCCTACGTTGTATTGGAAATAAATTTTGTGCAGACAGATTGGACAATAAGCAAGAAATAATTTGTGAACAGGTTTAAAAAGTGTACTTACATTCCCCCAAAGTCAACATTGAGCCACCTTTGCAAAAGTTCATAACTCACAAGAGTTACACCAAACTGAGGAGAGGACCGACAAACTCGAGCTGTGGAAAATAGAACAAATTTATTCATGATAGTTCGCTGTTTTTTTCGGTATTGATTATCCTTTGCTATTCAACTCTTAAATCAATTATTGCTTCAGAATCTCCATACCTCCTGCTCCCTTCCATAAAGCTCTAGGGCCTTCCTCTCTTAAGATCTTCCTAAAACAGTCAATTACACCACTATAAGTAGTCTGACCAGCACGGGCTGCTACTTGAAGTCTTGTTTTGATGACATCTGCAGGAGTTACCAAGGAAGCAGCAGGAATACCTGAAAAAAACATTGAATTTTTCATGATTATTCAAAATAAGTCTGCAATGATATTTTCTCATTCACTTCTACTCCCTAAATCACAAGGAGGTTAAGACACGCAACGTGGAGACAATGCTTCTCAAATTCAGGGTTAATTTGTCCTGTTTCTCAATCCGTGGAAATGTTTTATCGGCTGATTTTTAAAGACATTTAGATAAAGTGAGAAAAGGCATTGAATTCATATGCGGAGGTGGTTGGTTGGTCCATGAAGAGCGACAGGCCTATTCAGCTGGCCTTTTCGCATTACTAAAAAAATTCCCAACTTGCATTTATACAATATCTTTCAAGCCAAAGAGCAAATAAATGAACTTCAGATACTGTTGCAATGCCAGGTGTGTGACTTAAAGTGGCCCTACAAATAGTAAATCCATTGGAGGTCATTTTCTAAAATTCTTTGGACTCTGGAATGGTTCCCACAGATTGGAGGGTAGCGAATGTAACCCTGCTATTCAAAAGGTGAGATGGAGAAAAAACAGGGCGCCTAACATCGCTAGTAGGGAAGCTTCTCAAATAACGTGATGAACGGCCTCCAACGCACCACACCACTTCTGACCCCCCTGACCTCAAACTTAATCTTCTACAGCTGGGGATCGTCGTACAAGTCCCCCAGCCAGGCTGCCACCCCCGGTGGCATATCTGACCTCTAATTCAACAGGATCCTTTGCTGGGCAGTCAGAGGCCAGAAAATCGGCCCCCTTCCCCTCCCACAGCCCCAGCTCCTCCGAAACCTCAAAGATTGCCACCACAGGATCCGGCTTGACCTCAGCCCCCACTGTCCTGGTTAACGTCCCAAATACCACCTCCCAAAATCTCTCCTGCTTCTTGTGACCCCAAAACATGTGAACATGATTCGCCAGTCCCCACCGGCGAGTCACGTGTACCCTGGTCAACACCTTGAACTGAATCAAGCTCATCCTCGCACAAGAGGAAGTGGAGTTCACCCACTACATCGCCTCACACAGAGCCCACATCCTGTTTCCCTCCCCAACTCCTCCCACTTACATTTTATCCTCACCACCAGTGTCTTGCCCTGCTCCCACAATCACCCTATTTGTCCCCATTCCTACCCTCCCCCAAATCATCAGGGAGCAGCAGTTGCTCCAACATGTACTCCGATAACTGGGGAAAATTCCGGCGCTCCTTTTGCGTGCAGTCCAGCACCTGCATATACCTAAACTCACTGCCCCATGGCAGCTCAAACCTTTCCAACAGCTCATCCAGTCCAGCAAACCTCCCCTCTGAGAACATATCCCTAACCCGCTCCAGCCCCGCCTCCCTCCACTTCCCATACATCCCGCAGCACCGCCCCCCCCCCCCCCCCCCCCAACTTAAACCTGTGGTTCCCACACAGTGGCGTCAGCACTGGCATTTTATCCAACTTAAAAAGCCTTCTCAACTGGTTCCATATTCTAATAGTCGACTGCACCGCCTGACTGCCCGTATATTTCCCCAATGGCAACGGGGGTGTTAGCAGGGCCCTCAAACTAAACCCGATGCTTCACCTTCTCCACATTCGCAGCCCAGTAATAATATGTCAGGTATCATGTTTGGGAGCTCATGTTTGGGAGCACCAACCCCTCTTTCTGTCCCTGCTTCTGTGGCAGAGCCCTCTTCACCCTCGGTACCTTCCCCACCCATATGAACTATGAAATCAGTGCCTCCACCCTCCGGAAGCCTTAGGGAGAAAGATTAGGACGGTCTGAAAGACTTGTGGGAACCTTGGCACCACATTCATCTTTACCACCTGCACCCTCCCTGCCAACGTTAAGTGAAAGCTTCCCACCTCTTGACATCCCCCTTAACCTCTTCCACTTACGCTGTCAAGTTCCACCTATGCATCCTGCCCACTCGGGCATTACCTAAATCCCCAAATACCTAAACCACTCTCTTGCCACCTTAAACGGTAGTACCCCGAAATTGGCCCCCCCACCCTACCGCATTCACTGGCAAGACTTTGCTCTTCCCTACATTCAGCTTGTACCCAGAGAAGGCCCCAAACCTCTTCAGCAGGTCCATTATTCTGGCCATACCCTCCAGCGGGTCAGACACAGATGCACACACACACACGGACACACACAGTCATACCTACATTCAACAGCTTCCCAATGTTGCTGGAGAGCTGCCTACCTTTCACAAAACCATTTTTGGTCCTCGGAGACTACCTCTGGCTTACACCCCTTCCTTCTACATGCCAACACCTTCGGCAGTACTTTCACATCCGCTTTCAACAAAGAGATGGGTCTGTAGAAGCCACACTCTCCTTCAGGATCATCAAAATCGACGCCTGAGACAATGTTGCTGGCAACCCGCCCCTCTCCACCGCCTCACTAAACATCAGCAACAGTTGAGGGCCAAATCTGTCGCAAACGGTTTATAAAACTCTGCCGGAAATCCACCCGCCCCGAGGCCTTCCCCGACTGCATTCCCCTGATACTATCCATCACCTCCCTCAGCCCCAATGGAGCCTCTTCCTCTCCTCCAGCACTGGGAATTCCAACCCTTCCAGAAACAGCCCCAAATCCCTCACCTCTCCCCTGGCTCAGTCTTATCCTACTTCTCATCGTACCCCCGGAACACCTCATTTATCTTTTCCGGCTCCGACACCAACTCCCCCTTCTCCGCCCTTACCTGCAGAATATCCCTAGACGCTGCCTGGCAATGCAATTGGTGGGCCAACATATGACTCGTTTCTCTCCATACTCATACTGCATCCCCCTCGCCCTCCGCAGCTGCCCCACCGCCTTTCCTGTTGTTGACCTGTCAAACTGCCCCTTCAACCTCTTCCTCTCCACCAACAACTCCTTTGTGGGGCCGCCAAATATCTCCTATCCACCTCGACTATTTTGTCTAGCCGCCCGTGCTCCTCCCTCCTCTTCCTATCCCTATGCGCCTGAACCAACATAATCCCACCTCAGCCTTCAAAGCTTCTCAAAACATGGTTGCAGACACCCCTCCATTCTGATTAAGCTCCACATAATCCCTAATCACCACCCTCAGTTTCTCACAAAACCTCTGGTCTACAAAAAGTCCTGAATCCAACCGCCACCCCAAACCATGCCTCACACCCAGCCACTGCGGCGTGTGGTCCAAAATCACAAGTCCTGCATATTTCGCCCCTACCACCACTATCAGCACTGCCCGACTCACCACAAAAAAAAAACATTCCATAGTACACCTTACACATGTGCGAGAAGGAGTACTCCCTCCTTCGTGAGTTCCTAAACCTCCACGGATCCACCATCCCCATTCTATCCATAAACCCTCCAGACTTTCTCAAAGAACAAACAACAAAGAAAAGTACAGCACAGGAACAGGCCATTCAGCCCTCCAAGCCTGCGCCGTCCATGCTGCCCGTCTAAACTAAAATCTTCTACACTTCTGGGGTCCGTATCCCTCTAGTCCCATCCTATTCATGTATTTGTCAAGATGCCCCTTAAACATCACTATCGTCCCTGCTTCCACCACCTCCTCCGGCAGCAAGTTCCAGGCACCCACTACCCTCGATGTAAAAAACTTGCCTCGTACATCTCCTCTAAACCTTGCCCCTCGCACCTTAAATCTATGCCCCCTAGTAATTGACCCCTCTACCCTGGGAAAAAGTCTCTGACTATCCACCCTGTCTAAGCCCCTCATAATTTTGTAGACCTCTATCACGGGCAGCACAAGTCGATAGCACTGTGGCTTCACAGCGCCAGGGTCCCAGGTTCGATTCCCCGCTGGGTCACTGTCTGTGCGGAGTCTGCATGTTCTCCCCGTGTCTGTGTGGGTTTCCTCCGGGTGCTCCGGTTTCCTCCCACAGTCCAAAGACGTGCAGGTTAGATGGATTGGCCATGCTAAATTGCCCTTAGTGTCCAATAAGGTTAGGTGGGGTTATTGGGTTACGGGGATAGGGTGGAAGTGAGGGCTTAATGTGGGTCGGTGCAGACTCGATGGGCCGAATGGCCTCCTTCTGCACTGCATGGTCTATGGTCTATGATCAAGTTGCCCCTCAACCTCCGTCGTTCCAGTGAAAACAAACCAAGTTTATTCAACTGCTCCTCGTAGCTAATGCCCTCCATACCAGGCAACATCCTGGTAAATCTCTTCTGCACCCTCTCTAAAGCCTCCACATCCTTCTGGTAGTGTGGCGACCAGAATTGATCCAAAGATTTCTGTCAAGGCCTCAGCAATTTCCTCTCCTGCCTCCTTCAGTATTCTGGGGTGATTTCCATCAGGCCCTGGGAGTCTTTGTCAAATATTCTAGAGGAAAACAGTAGGCTGAGAAGGTGCAGTGGAGCTGTGGATGCCCATGAGGCTGTGACTTAGTGGACAGTTCAACGTGCATTCATCATTTTTAAAAATTCATTTACGGGATGTGGGCATCGCTGGTTAGGCCATCATTTATTGCCCATCACTAGTTGCCCTTCAGAAGGTGGTGGTGAGCTGCCTTCTTGAACCGTTGCAGTCCTTGAGGTGTAGGTACACCCACTGTGCTGTTATGGACGGAGTTCCAGGATGTTGCCTCAGCGACAGTGAAGGAACGGCAATATATTTCCAAGTCAGGGTGGTGAGTGACTTGGAGGGGAATCTCCAGGTGGTGGGGTTCCCAGGTATCTGCTGCTCTTGTCCTTCTACATGGCAATCGTCGTGTGTTTAGAAGGTGTTGTCTCAGGGACCTTGGTGAATTACTGCAGTGCAGCTTGTAGATGGTACACACGGCTGCCACTGTTCGTCGGTGGTGGAGGGTTTGAATGTTTGTGGAAGGAGGAGCAATCAAACGGACTTTGCCCTGGATGTTGTCAAGCTTCTTGAGTGTGAGTCTGATGAATGTGACCTAACCAAAGCAGGTGTCATTGGCTTAGCAGTGAGTGTATTTCCAGGACCTTGGAGTTGGTTATCTTGTCCTGCCAAGGCAACCATGCCAAGTCTACACCCAAAGCATGTAATTTTTTAAGCTTTCAGTGCACATATTGCATATTTTAAAAAGTGGATTGTTCCAGACTGTAGTGAGAAAATGCATGGCAGTATTTAGACAGAAATTGACACATGGGACTATGTAGGCAGAAGAGGACACATGGGACTATGATATAATGGCAATCAGGGATACCTGGCTCAAAGAAGGGGAGAACCAGAGACGTAATATTTCTTGATATACGGTAGAAGTAAAGAAAAAGGTAGGTGGGGCGGGGTGGAGAATGAAGGTGAAGCGAAGAGGAGATAGCAGCATTGATCAAATAAACAACTCGAACTTTAATTTATACAACACCTTTACCATAACAGAACGCCTGAAGCGCTTCACAAAAGCATTGTAAAGTAAAATTTGATACCGGGCAGCGTATGGAAATGTTATGCAGATGACTAAAAGCTTGGTCAAAGAGTTAGATTTTAATGAGAACGAGGTAAAGAGGTGGAAAGGTTTAGTGACAGAATTCCGGAGCTTAGGGTCCTGGCAGCTGAAGACAGGACCACCAATTACAGCGCAATTAAAATTGGAGATGGTCAAGAGACTAGAATTAGATGAGTGTAAATATCTGAGGGTTGTGGGACCGGAGGAGATTACAATGATAGTGTGGGGCGAGGCCATGGAGGGATTTGAAAACAAGGATGAGACTTTTAGAGTCAAGGTATTGCTTTACTAATAGCCGACGCATGTCAGCCAGCACAGGGGTGATGGGAAAAACAAGACCTGGTGCAAGTAAAGACACTGGCAGCAGAGTTTTGGATAACCTCAAGTTTACAGAGGATAGAATGTAGGAGGCCAGCCTGGTACTCACTGGAACAGTCAAGTCTAGAGGTACAAAAGGCATGGATGATGGTTTTGGCATGAAATGAACTGAGGCAGAGGTGGGTTGGGTGATGTTACAAAGCTAAAATAGGCAGCCTTGGTGATAGTAGGAAAACAGAATGATTCCGTGTTATAGCTCAAAAAAGGGATAATGTTGCTGAGGAGTCAAAGACAGAATTTATTTGGTTAGAATTAAGGAACAGAAGAGCTATTATTCAGATGGGTGAACACCGTACATCAGTAAATAGTTGAAAGGAGATAACAAAGTACATTTCCAGCAATTATAGAAAGGCGGAAGAAACCTAGAGCAGTACAGGATGGGGAAGGAATTCAGTTATCCCAATATTGACGTAGATTATAACAGTTTAAAAGGAAAAAGGGAAGAATTCCTGAAGTGTGCACAAAACCTTTTTCTTGTTTGTTCTATTTACAGTCCATAGAGAGGAAGCACTGCTAAATCTAGCTCTGGAGCACTAAGGGGGTAAATGGAGCATGTAGAGAACAACTAACATTTTATTCCCATTCATCCTAAATGGAAAAGTGATCCAGTCCTGATGATTTGCATCCTTCTGGAAACAAGGATGGAAACAAGGATGGAATGTGCGGAGAATCTGGTCAGTCTTCGAATCTTCCTGAGATATGGGAGCATTGTCAGGGGAAGAGTATTACAAATATTATATCCCTGTTCATAAAAAAGGGGCAATTTTAGCCAGTTAGTCCAACATCAGCATGCAACATGATAGATTTGTTATCAAAGTTAATGCCCATGTGATTGGCACAGTAGCAGTGCAGATACACAATGAATGGACAGAAAGCAGAGCAGTGGTGAATAGTTATTGTTCTGATTGAAGGAAGGCATATAGTGGTTGTTCCCCATCGGTCAGTATCAGGAACACCGCATGAAGGGAAAGAAATTGACAGCCAAGAACTACGAGTGGAAATAATTAGCTATCTCCAGCAAAGATCTGGCACAACCACAATGGGTTGAGTGGCTTCCTTCTATGCTGTATCATTTCATGATTCGGTAAGTATAGCCATTCCATAAAAACGTTAGGTGCTAAGAAATTAAATGAAAATGAAATGAAATTAAAATCGCTTATCGTCACAAGTAGGCTTCAATAAAGTTACTGTGAAAAGCCCCTAGTTGCCACATTCCAGCGCCTGTTCGGGGAGGCTGGTACGGGAATTGAACCGTTCTGCTGGCCTGCCTTGATCTGCTTTCAAAGCCAGCTATTTAACCCAGTGTGCTAAACCAGTCCCTAGTACACATGTTGAGCTTTTGATAAATTAAATCACTTTTGTGACAGTTAAGCTGGCATTATTATTAATATATTATTATTAATGGTTATTAAAGAAACTTTACACCGTCTAAATCTGAAATACACAATACACCCTGATGATAATGAACTGTAGTGGTAGCATAATGGTAATGATGCTCTACTAGTAATCCAGAGACCAGGACTAATGGTCTGGATACACAAATTCACATTTCACCACAGCGGGAAATTTAACGTCAATTAAGTAATAAAATCTGGAATAAAAAGCTGTCACAAAAAAGGGCACGGTGGCTAGCACTGCTGCCTCACAACACCAGGGACCCGGGTTCAATTACGGCCTTGGGTGACTGTGTGGAGTTTCCATGTTCTCCTCGTATCTGCGTGGGGTTGCTCTGGTTTGCTCCCACGGTCCAAAAATGTGCAGGGTAGGTGGAATGGCCATGCTAAATTGCCCCTTCGTGTCCAAAAGGTTAGGTGGGGTTATGATGATATGGTGTGGACATGGGCCTAGGTAGGGCCTTTCGGAGGGTCGGTGCAGACTCGATAGGCCGAATGGTCTCCTACTGCACTGTAGGGATTTTATGAAAAACACATGCTCACTAATGTACTTCACGGAAAGATACGTGACTCCAGACCCAGGACAGTGTGACTTGACTTTTAACAGAAATGGCCGAAAAAGCAATTAAGTTGTATTAAACTACAACTGAAAAGTCATAGTAGAATAAAACCGGGCGTGCCAACAGGGCCCAGCATATCAGAGCAAAATAGAAAGACGAAGCAATTGCAAACACCTTCGACCAGATGTGTCGAGTGGATGATCCATCTTGGCCTCCTCCCAAGGTTCCCAGCATCACAGGTGCCAGTGTTTAGCCAAATCCATTCACGCCATGGCGGCACGGTAGCACTGTGATTAGCACTGTTGCTTCACAACACCAGGGACCGTGGTTCGATTCCAGGCTTGGTCACGGTCTGTGCAAAGTCTGCACGTTCTCTCCGTGTCTGCGTGGGTTTCCTCCGGGTGCTCCGGTTTCCTCCCACAAAGACGTGCCATTAGGCAAATTTGAAATTCTGAATTCTCTCGGTGTACCCGAACAGGCGCTGTAGTGTGGCGACTCGGGGATTTTCATAGTAACCTCATTGCAGCGTCGATATAGCCTACTTGTGACACTAATAAAGATTATTATTAAGAATCGGCTGAAAGTGATGGATACAGCAAAGGTTGACAATATCCCGACTATAGTAATAAAGACCTGTGCTCCAGAATCAGTTGTGCCCCTCACAAGCAGTTCCAATACAGCAACAACATTACCTGACAATGTGGAAAATTGTTCAAGTGTGTATTGTCCACAAAAAGAAGAACAAATCCAATCTGGCCATTTACCACCCCATGGAAAACTCAAGCATTTGACTGTGTAGCATCAAGGAGCCGAAGTCAATGGGAATCAGGGAGAAAATTCTCCAATAGCTAGAGTTATAGTACAAAGAAAGATGGCTGCGATTGTTGGAGGCCAATTATCTTGGCCCTAGGACATCGCTGCAGAGGTTCCTCAGGGTAGTGTCCTAGATCTGATTGTCTTCAGCTGCTTCATCAGTCATCTTTCCTCCAACATAAGATCAAAAGTGCGAATGATTTCTGTTGATTGCATCATGTTCAGTACCATTCGCAACTCCTCAGATATTAAAGTACTCTGTGCCCACATGCAGCAAGGCCTGGAAGTATCCAGGCTTGGGCTGATAAGTGGCCGGTAAGGACCAATCACAAAAGTATTGTGGCTACAAGAGCAGGAGCTGGGCATTCTGTGATGAGTAACATGCATCCTGATTGCCCAAAGCCTATCCAAGGCACATGTCAAAAGGCAGCTCTCTATCACCTTTTCAAGAGGGATAAATACTTGCTTTGCCGATGATGCCCACATCCTATGAATTAATAGAAAAACAGTAGACTAGATCAATATTTCCTCATTAAGAATAATGAGGGGTGATCTCAATGAAACATAAAAAATTCTTAAGCAGCTCGGCAGCCAAGATACTGGGGCAGAATAATCGCAGTTTCAGAATAAGGGGCCAGCCATTTAGGACTAAGAAGAGAAATTTCCTCATTCAAGGGTTGTGAATCCTTGAAATTCTCAACCCGAGAGGATTGTGGATGCTCAGCTGCTGAATCTATTCAAGACAGAGGTCAGTAGACTTTTGGATATGAAGGAACTCGAGGGATACAAGGATCGTACGGGAAGGTGAAATTAAGGTAGGAAATCAGCTTTAATCTTACTGAATGGAGGAGCAGGCTCGAAGGGCCAAATGGCCTACCCCTGTGTTATGTTCTAACGGTATTAAGATTAAAGTTATACAATGCAATATTTAAATACCCAACACTCAAACGACCAAACACTACATTGCAACTTACTAGATACAAATTAAATTAAATCACTGCAGTAATAACAAAAGTTAATTACTAACTTCATGTCTTCTGTTATTCTTACCTGCAAGAGCACCAGCTGCAAGAAGCTGCAAAGCACTCAACCTACCCTGCTCATCTGTAAAGGCTAGCTTAGTATGAGCATACACTGGGAAATAAATGGCAGAGAAAGGGATATCACGGAGAAAACAAGCTTTTGCACCCTATAAGAAAACCAAAACAAGAATGTTAGACACAAGCAGCATCATTATACAGATCAAGGTGTGTTCCTTCAGGCATCACACTTCCTGTAAATTCAGTTAACCATATTTAAAAAGATATGTTGCTGACCCAAAATAAACAAGTGAAAACCTTAAATTTCATTCAATGTAAAAAGATTAACATTATAAACCAGTGCAGTTAAAAATAACTTCTCTAATTAGTTTTATCACCTCCCAAACTTTCTCCATTCTAAATCTTGCATATCCAGTATACAGGATAAAATTGCATTTTCAAAACAAATTTGAAGTACTTTTAGGAGCCACTGGATAAGAGAGAATTTGGCCTAAAATAGTGGCCCTGAAAGTTGGAAAACCGGTCACGTGATCAGCAGTGGGACATCTTCAAATATAAAATGGGGATACAGAATAAACAAATATATTCTACCAAAGTCAAAAGGGGAACACCACAAATAACAGCTCCCAAGATAAAATACTTAATATTAAGCTCAAACTTGAGAGGCATATACAAAAGGTGCAATTTAATGTGGATAAGTGAGGGTTAATAACTTCTGGGGGAAAGAAACAAGGAACAATATACTTAATGGAAAGGCTCTGAAAAATGCAGATAAACAGAGACATGCATGTCTTCAAATAATAATCAGATCATGTCATTTCATTAAAAAGTCTAATAGAAATACAGATTTTATAAATAGTAGAGTAAAAGAATAAAAAAATAATGATAAATGTACAGAAAACATTGCTTAAGGCACTCAAAAGAAGAGTCGTGTACAATGTAGATTCACCAGAATGATGCCAGAGGTAGGAAGCTAATTAGTTGGTTATCCTCCTTGTCCTGAGTGGGACATAAGACCTCAACAATGTTCCTCCATCAAGCCCTGTCCTGTGCTGTGACTTGTGTCTTGCCCCACATAAACCCCACTTCTTCCAGTTCAGTCACCATGTTGCTTTTGGCTTGCCCCTTTTATGGTTAACTCTGCAACTCTCTGGCAATTTGTGCTGTCATTGATGTTTCATACATGGTGCAGATGTTCTATGCTCAAGTTGTTTTGATGTGGAAATGCCGGCGTTAGACTGGGGTGGGTACAGTCAGAGGTCTTACACCACCAGGTTAAAATCAAACTGGAATTGGAATCGCTAGCTTTCGGCACGCTGCTCCTTCATCAGGTGAGTGAAGAGGTGGATTCCACAAACTCGTATATAGACAAAGTCAATGATGCAAGATGATACTTTGAATGCGAGTCTTTGCAGGTAACTAAGTCTTTACAGGTCCAGACGATGCGACTGGAGAGAGGGATAATCACAGGTTAAAGAGGTGTGAATTGTTCTAAGCCAGGCCAGTTGGGAGGATTTTGCAAGCCCAGGCCAGATGGTGGGGGATGAATGTAGTGTGGTATGAATCCAAGATCGACGTTGAGGCCGTACTCATGCGTGCGGAACTTTGTTATCAGATTTTGCCCGGCGATTCTGCGTTGTCGTGCGTCCTGAACGGTGCCTTTTAGAAGTTGTTTTGACCCCAGAAAACTACGCATCAAGCACCTGACTTCCTAGGCTGTGCTTTCATCTGAAACTATCATATTGCCCACGTGTCGGCTGGAGTTTTCGATTGGGCCCCTGGATGTTGTTGTGGAATTTGTCCCATTTTGTTTTACGGGATGGAGGTCTTGACCCCATGCCCAACTCCCAACCTGGAGGAGCAGGTGCTGTGTTAGGGATTGATGCTAGGACCCCAGCTATTCACAAAATATATTAATGATTTAGATGAGGGAGCAAAATGTAATATCTCCAAATTTGCAGATAACACAAAGCTGGGTGGGTGGGTGAGCTGTGAGGAAGGTGCTGAGATCCTACAGCGTGACTTGGACAAGTTGAGTGAGTGGGCAAATGAATGGCAGATGCAGTATAATTTGGACAAATGTGAGGTTATCCACTATGGTAGCAAAAACAGGAAGCAGATTATTATCTGAATGGCCATAAGTTAGGAGGGGAATGTGCAATGAGACCTGGGTGGCCTCATACACCAGTCTTTGAAGGTAAGCATGCAGGTGCAGCAGGCTTTGTTAAAGATGGCAAATGGTAAGTTGGCCTGCATAGCGAGAGGATTAGAGTACAGGAGCAGGAATGTCTTGTTGCAATTATACAAAGCCTTGGTGAGACCACACCTGGAATATTGTGTGCAATTTCTGTCTTCTTATCTGAGGAAGGATGTTCTTGCTCTAGAGGGAGTGCACAGAAGGTTTACCAGACTGATTCCTATGATGGCAGGACTGACGTTTGAGGAGAGAATTGAGTCGGTTAGGATTGTATTTGTTGGAATGCAGAAGAATGAGGGGGATCTCATAGAAACCTATAAAATTCTAACAGGACTGTACAGGGTAGATGCAAGAAGGATATTCCCGATGGTGGGGGTCATGGTCTGAGGATACATGGTAGACCATTTTGGACTGAGATGAGGAGAAATTTCTTCACCCAGAGAGTGATTGGTCTGGGGAATTTGCTACCACAATAAAGCAGTTGAAGCCAAGGCACTATGGTTTCAATAGCAGTTAGATATAGCATTTGGGGCGAAGAGGATCAAAGGATATGGGGGGAAGGCGGGATCAGGCTACGGAATTGGATGATCATAATGAAAGATGGAGCAGATGGAATCTTTTCTAAATGGGGAAAAGCTTCGGAAATTAGAAGCACAAAGGGACTTGGGAGTCCTTGATCAAGATTCTCTTAAGGTTAATGTGCAGGTTCAGTCGGCAGTTAGGAAGGCAAATGCAATGTTAGCATTCATGTTGAGAGGGCTAGAATACATAGAAGATAGGAGCAGGAGGAGGCCTTTTGACCCTTCGAGCCTGCTCCGCCATTCATCACGATCATGGCTGATCATCCAACTCAATAGCCTAATCCTGCTCTCTCTCCATAGCCTTTGATCCCATTCTCCCCAAGTGCAATATCCAGCCGCCTCTTGAATATATTCAAGACCAGGGATGTACTTCTAAGGCTGTATAAGGCTCTGGTCAGACCCCATTTGGAGTATTGTGGACAGTTATGGGCCCCGTATCGAAGGAAGGATGTGCTGGCCTTGGAAAGGGTCCAGAGGAGGTTCACAAGAATGATCCCTGGAACGAACAGCTTGTCGTACGAGGAACAGTTGAGGACTCTGGGTCTGTACTCATTGGAGTTTAGAAGGATGGGGGGGGGGGGGGGGGGGGGGGGGGGGAGAGAGAGAGAGAGAATCCTATTGAAACTTACAGGATACTGCGAGGCCTGGATAGAGTGGACGTGGAGAGGATGTTTCCACTTGTAGGAAAAACTAGAACCAGAGGACACCATCTCAGACTAAAGGGACGATCCTTTAAAACAGAGATGAGGAGGAATTTCTTCAGCCAGAGGGTGGTGAATCTGCAACTCTTTGTCGCAGAAGGCTGTGGAGGCCAAATCACTGAATGTTTCTAAGACAGAGATAGATAGGTTCTTGATTAATAAGGGGAACAGGGGTTATAGGGAGAAGGCAAGAGAATGGGATGAGAAAAATATCAGCCATGATTGAATGGTGGAGCAGACTCGATGGGCCGAGTGGCCTAATTCTGCTCCTATGTCTTATGATTTGATGAAGGGACGAAGGGCCTCTTTCTGCTCCTTTTTCCTATGTTTCTATGTTAGTTTCGCCCTTCACCCGAGTCCTGCCTGGCACGATTAAACCTGCCAGGGGCCTAAACCCCACTGGTATAGTTCCCAGGTTCTCGGAGCCTCACCACCACAACAAGGTCACGCACATGGTGAAGCAGGGGTAGGAATCTATATTTAAAAGGAGAGACTGGGATTATTTAAATTGGAGCAGAGAAGGCTCAGAGGAAATTTAGTAGAGCTGTTTAATATTATAAAAGTTCTCGATAACATGAATAGGGAAGAACTATTCCCTCCAGTTAAGAAGCCAGTAATGATGGGGTCATCAATTGAAATTTATCACTGGAAGGAGCTGAGGAAAGGCCAAAATAAATTTCTTGATACAGTAGGATGTTGGAACATGGAATACTTTAACACAGAGAGTGGTTGAGGCAGAGCTCCCGTTACCGTTTTTAAGGAAAACCCCATAAATATTTAAAATCAGGCTATGACTAGAGCGTGATTCATTTTGGATTGCTCCAGTCAAGAGTCGGCACAGATATAATACTTTCACAATTATGATGAATGGGTCTAAAAATGGGGATTTTTTTTCTGAAACAGAGAAAGTCACAAGGAGATATAATAAGAGATATTTGGGATTATGAAAGGATTAGAGAGGTCATAATGAAAGATTATTTCCAATAGTTGATGAATTAGTAACAAGGAGATGCAGGACTATATTAGACGCAAGGAAAAACTGAAGCATTTCTTCTTATGATGATCAGAATATTTTGTCATAAGCGGTCATTTAAACAAAGAGTAGAATATCATTTGAAAAACGAATTAGATAAATATCTGGAAAGTATGGATATTAAAAGGACAGAGCGAAAAGGAGGGAAATGGTATTAAAGTAAATAGCTGCTGCTAAAGTTTAGCACTGGTTTGAATGACCTTCTAAAATAAAATTTCAGGATGACAGATGTGCTCTCTCTCCCCCTTCTTGCCTGACTCAAAAGACACTTTTCCTCAATTCCAACAGTGTTTTGCCTCCTCTCTACTCTTTCATCAACAAGTTACCATTGAAGATCTGAGTCCCTCTTCTTCCCCTCACTTCTGAATTAGGTGTTTATTGTTGTCTTTTTCACCACTTCCTATTCCAGAGACCATTGCCCTGTTAAAATAAGTCTAGGAGTTAGATCCCTGGAAACAGAATCCAGCACATGCATTTAACACTCATTTTGATCTTCACCTTTCAGTTTACTCTTCTTATCTGCAATTTTTCTTTTATTTCAATTCAATTTCTCCTCAGTTTGTTGTTGCATCAATTTTTTTGCCTCCAATTCGGCAGTAGTTATAATGCTTTCGAGGAGCCTGTGGCAGAGATAGGAACAAGAAAAGAACTGCAGGGCTACGGGAAGCGAGACTAGCTCCTATATAGAGCTGTCATGGTACGACGAGTCAAATGGCCTCCTCTGGGCTGCAGCCTTTCCATGGATACAGATTGGGATGTGGCCAATGGTAATCTCATAATTTCCTTCCATGCTGCTAAATGAAGAATTCTAAATATATTCAGAAAGGTCAAGATTGTTCAAACTCTGGGCTAAATTCTGAAAGTGACAGTAGTTCTAATGTAGTTTAATCAAATTTTAGACAGTGAGTCATTAACTTCACAGAATATGATGGATCTGAACATCCAGCTTAAACACAGGATACAAATAGAATACTTGATCAAGAGGGCGGCATGGTGGCTCAGCAGTTAGCACTGCTGCCTCACTGCGCCAGGGAGCCAGGTTCAATTCCACCTTGGGCGACTGTGTAGAGTTGCACGTTCTCCCCATGTCTGCATGGGTTTCCACCCACAGTCCAAAGATGTGCAGGTTAGGTGAATTGGCCATGCTAAACTGCGGCTTACATTCCAAGATTGGGTGGGGTTACGGGGATATGGGGCGGAATGGGCCGAGGTAGACTGCTCTTTCAGAGGGTTGGTGCAGACGCGATGGGCCGAATAGCCTCCTTCTGGACCGAAGGGATTCTATGGACTCAATGCTGCTATTTCTGCCTTACCCCTCAGCCAAAAGCTCTGACTTTCAAAGCATTAAAATTGCTCTTTTCCGCATCAGTTTTTCCAGAAAAGCCATAAACGGACATAACATTTTAAATGTGAATTTTAAAAAGTTTAAGGAGGCCACGGTCATTTTCTACAATGTGTTAATGTAGAACATTACAGCGCAGTACAGGCCTTTCGGCCCTCGATGTTGCACCGACCTGTGAAACCACTCTAAAGCCCATCTACACTATTCCCATACCATCCATATGTCTATCCAATGACCATTTGAATGCCCTTAGTGTTGGCGAGTCCACTACTGTTGCAGGCAGGGCATTCCACACCCTTACTACTCTCGGAGTAAAGAACCTACCTCTGACATCTGTCTTATATCTATCTCCCCTCAATTTAAAGCTATGTCCCCTCGTGCTAGACATCACCATCCGAGGAAAAAGGCTCTCACTGTCCACCCTATCCAATCCTCTGATCATCTTACATGCCTCAATTAAGTCACCTCTTAACGAAAACAACCTCAAGTCCCTCAGCCTTTCCTCATAAGATCTTCCCTCCATACCAGGCAACATTCTGGTAAATCTCCTCTGCACCCTTTCCAATGCTTCCACATCCTTCCTATAATGCGGCGCCCAGAATTGCACGCAATACTCCAAATGCGGCCGCATTAGAGTTTTGTACAGCTGCAACATGACCTCATGGCTCCGAAACTCAATCCCTCTACCAATAAAAGTTAACACACCGTACGCCTTCTTAACAACCCTCTCAACCTGTGTGGCAACTTTCAGGGATCTATGTACATGGACACCAAGATCTCGCTGCTCATCCACACTGCCAAGAATCTTACCATTAGCCCAGTACTCTGTCTTCCTGTTATTCCTTCCAAAATGAATCACCTCACACTTTTCTGCATTAAACTCCATTTGCTACCTCTCAGCCCAGCGCTGCAGCTTATCTATGTCCCTCTGTAACTTGTAACATCCTTCCGCACTGTCCACAACTCCACCGACTTTAGTGTCATCTGCAAATTTACTCACCCATCCTTCTACGCCCTCCTCCAGGTCATTTATAAAAATTACAAACAGCAGTGGCCCCAAAACAGATCCTTGTGGTACACCACTAGTAACTGGACTCCAGTCTGAATATTTCCCATCAACCACCATCCTTTGTCTTCTTCCAGCTCGCCAATTTCTGATCCAAACTGCTAAATCACCCTGAATCCCATGCCTCCGTATTTTCTGCAGTAGCCTACATTGGGGAACCTTATCAAACGCTTTACTGAAATCCATATACACCACATCAACTGCTTTACCCTCATCCACCTGTTTGGTCACCTTCTCAAAGAACTCAATAAGGTTTGTGAGGCACGACCTCCCCTTCACAAAACCGTGTTGACTATCTCTAATCAAATTATTCCTTTCCAGATTATTATACATCCTATTTCTTATAAACCTTTCCAAGATTTTGCCCACAACGGACGTAAGGCTCACTGGTCTATAGTTACCGGGGTTGTCTCTACTTCCCTTCTTGAACAAGGGGACAACATTTGCTATCCTCCAGTCTTCTGGCACTATTCCTGCAGACAAAGATGACTTAAAGATCAAAGCCAAAGGCTCAGCAATCTCCTCCATAGCTTCACAGAGAATCCTAGGATAAATCCCATCCTGCCCAGGGGGCTTATCTATTTTCACACTTTCCAGAATTGCTAACACCTCCTCCTTATGAACCTCAAGCCCTTCTAGTCTAGTAGCCTGAATCTCAGTATTCTCCTCGACAACATTATCTTTTTCCGGTGTGAATACTGACAAAAAATATTCATTTAGCACCTCTCCTATCTCCTCGGACTCCACGCACAACTTCCCGCTACTATCCTTGACTGGCCCTACTCTTACCTTAGTCATTTTTTTATTCCTGACTTTTCTATAGAAAGCTTTAGGGTTATCCTTGATCTTACCTGCCAATGACTTCTCATGTCCCCTCCTGGCTCTTCTTAGCTCTCTCTTTAGGTCCTTCCTAGCTAACTTGTAACTCTCGAGCGTCCTAACTGAACCTTCATGTCTCATCTTTACATAAGCCTCCTTCTTCCTCTTGACAAGTGTTTCGACTGCTTTAGTAAACCACGGTTCCCTTGCTCGACCACTTCCTCCCTGCCTGACAGGTACATACTTATCAAGGACACGCAGTAGCTGTTCCTTGAACAAGCTCCACATTTCCATTGTGCCCATCCCCTGCAGTTTTCCTCTCCATCCGATGCATCCTAAGTCTTGCCTCATCGCATCATAATTGCCTTTCCCCCAGATATAACTCTTGCCCTGCGGTATATACCTATCCCTTTCCATCACTAAAGTAAACGTAATCGAATTGTGGTCACTTTCACCAAAGTGCTCACCTACCTCCAAATCTAACACCTGTCTTGGTTCATTATCCAGTACCAAATCCAAATTGGCGTCGCCTCTCGTTGGCCTATCTACATACTGTGTCAGGCAGTAAAATATTGATAACAGTTGTATGAAAGTTGTTCTTTCTATTTTTCAAGCTCTTTTCATGATGTTACCAGCTACAGCAGTTGTTGGGTTTCTGGCTTTAGGTCATTGGGTAAACATTGTACGAGACTCACTTTTCTTCCTCATATTACGTGATGGCTGGTATTTAATATTCTTTTCCTACATTTATATCATGACTTAATCTCTTTTTTTTTTTTTAAAGTAGAAAAAGTTTAGAACCTTGCTCATTAAAGAATTTTCATGAATAAGGGGCGCGATTCTCCGACCCGCCACCGGGTCGGAGAATCGCCGGGGGCTGGCGTGAATCCCGCCCCCGCAGTGTCCCGAATTTTCCGCCACAAGATATTCGGTGGAGGCGGGAATCATGCCGCGCCGGTCGGCGGGCCCACCCCCGGCGATTCTCCGGCCCGCAACGGGCCGAAGTCCCGCCGCTGTCAACCCTCTCCTGCCGGCATGGATTAAACCACCTACCTTACTGGCGGGACAAGACGGCGTGGGCAGGCTCCGGGGTCCTGGCCCGGGGGGGGGGCGCGCGGGGCGATTTTCTTCCGCCTTCGCCATGGTCTTCACTATGACCGAGGCGGAAGAGACCTCCCCCCCTGCACATGCGCGGGGATGACGTCAGCAGCCGCTGACGCTCCCGCGCATGCGTCGCCCGGTGAAGACCTTTCATCGCCGGCTGGCGTGGCGCCAAAGGCCTTTTCCGTCAGCCGGCGGAGCAGAAACCACTCCGGCGCGGGCCTAGCCCCTCAAGGTGAGGGCTTGGCCCCTAAAGGTGCGGAGACGTTCGCACCTTTGGGGTGGCCCGACGCCGGAGTGGTTCCCCCCACTCCATTACGCCGGAACCCCCCACCCCGCCGGGTAGGGTTGAATCCCGCCTCTGGTCACTTCTGCTTGAAATGGTGCAGGATTATTTAATTGTTTCACTAAATAGAATTGTAAACTGCTTTATTTTCTATTAAAAGGGTAAATTGAGTGCAAAAAGGCACAGAGAAAGTTTTTTTTACATTTATTCATCTAAAATAGACACCAAATATAATGCCTGTCACTTTTAGACAATCTGTTACAGGATTTGTCAAACAAAGTCAGAAGAGACACCGTCTTATAAAGACAAGCTTAAATTATGTAATACAGATTGGCAATGTGGCATTAAAACTATATTAAATCAAATAGTGGTTCACTGTAGCATTGCACACAAGAGTTGTATTAAGTAGATTCTTACTGAATTAAAATCATGGAAGGCCCGGTCGGAAAATAATTATATAAAAGAAACAGGGAGACCAAGGACACATGGAGAAGTATATACATAAATAAGATGTTTGGAGGTGACAAAAAGTATAAATTAGTGAATTAATAGGACAGGTTCTGACAGAAGTAAAGAAAGAAAGGAATGCAAACAGTTCTAGTAACAAATGAAAATAAATGATCAAGAACAGTTTTGCATGAAATAAATAAAACAGGAACCACTGCACGTGGCAAGAATCGGTAAAGTGAAAGAATCTAAATTTAATGGTAACGTGGAAAAAATTCACAGTGGATTCTAAGACAGTGGTTTAAGTGCTTAAATATTTTTAATTGGTTCCGGAGGACGCTGAGCTGATAAACATGCTTAATGGGTTGCCGACACATCACTCTATAAGAGCATATAAATAGATACATTAAATCAAATAATCTAAGAATTGACAACAAAAAAGCCTGAGTCCAAATTTTGTATCAGTAACACATTCAAATAATTTGTCTTTGCAATAGGTTACTTACAGGAGCAAAGCTTTAAACTATCATATGGAACTACCTACCTTGTACAAGCCCAAAAATCCAAGATCACGCATTACAGAAAGTGCACTGACTCTGGGTCCGGTGGTGATCTCGCCTGCAACTTGGAGTCGAATTTTCACTATTTCCAGAGGGTTTGTAAAGATTACCTGGGAACCTCCAGCCTGAAAAATGTACCAAAAATTAATAATGTTAAAATCCTGATCAAATTTGCGCAATGCAAATTTTGGCACATCCCAGTTGCCCCATCATGTTCTGTGTTGTCTCCTGTTGACATATTTGTACTTTTTCTACTATTTATTGGCATTCCACCAAACAGACACCTACAAACAGAAATGCAATGGGATAAAAAAAAGAGTTGCCACGACAGCAGACACAATCATTTGTTTTCTCAGTGAGTATGTTCAATAAAATAGGGATAAAGGAGTAACAGTAGAAGTAAACCTTTAAAATCAACCTTCTAAAGTGAATCATATCACATACATCATGACATATAGCTAAACATATAGGGGTGGATCCTCCACCACCCCCAGCGGTAGCAGGGTACCTAATGCAGCGGAGAATTGAGTGTTGGGCTAAAAATGGGATCGGCGCACTTCCGATACTCTGGCCCCCTGCCGCTGGCAGCAGCGAGGTACACGTCCTGCAGCAGTGGAAGGAAGGTTGCAAATGGGTCATTTTCCAGCATGACCCTGACACGGTGGGTCAAGGGTAAGTATATAATATAGGAGCCCACAAAGCCTAGAGGGTATCCCTTCCCCTCCACAATGTAAATCCTGCGCACTCCACTCTCCTGATATCAGACCCCAATATCAGAGCCCCCATATCAAAAATCCCCATCAGATATCAAAATATATCAGAAAACCCATCCTCCATATATCAGAGCCCCCCCCTCCATATATCAGAGACCCATGCCTGGAAACTAAAGAGCAGTCCAGGCATAAACTGAAAAATCACTGCTTTTCCCTTTCAACACCCGTATACCTGCTCCCTTAGGCAGAAGTGTTGAAAGCCGCAGCAGATACTTCATAGAAAGCCAGAGCACATCACAAGGTTTTAAACGCCCTCAGATCCTATGATCTACCAGGTTTCTATTCACTTTCAAAAAGAAAAAGCTTTTAGTAGGCTGAAATTGACAGGGTGATAGTTTCCAGACAGGCAGGGTGTCTGGATTATTTATTGCCATTTCCCTTCACGCCTGAATGCATCTCAAGTATCAAGCGAACCACAATGTTTACAAACATCTAACTGGGAATGGCATGTCTTCATCATATCAAAAGCTGTTAGAATAGAATTCCTACAGTGCAGAAGGAGACCATTTGGCCCACCAGGTCTGCACTGACCCTTCTGAAAGAGCACCCTACCTCGATCCACTCCCCCATCTAGCCCCGTAATCCCATTTTTTAACATTAAAGGGAAATTTTAGCATGGCCAACTTGCACATCTTTGGACTGCAGGACGAAACCGAAGTAAATCCAGACACAGGGAGAAAATGCAAACTGCACACAGATAGTTACCCAACACCAGAAATGAACCTGGATCTCTGGCGCTGTGATGCAGCAGTGCTAACCACTGCACCACCTTGCCTTCTGCTGCGAAAAAGAGGAAGTGAAACCATTCATCTGCTAGCTGTGTATAAACATTGTGGTTAGCTTCATATGGAGGCGGAGGGCGGCCGTGCCTCGGATAGGGGAGGGACGGCCGCGTCTCGGCTATGGGAGGGGCGGCCGTGTCTCGGACAGGAGAGGGGGGGGCCATGTCTCGGATAGGAGAGGGGGGCCGTGCCTTGGATGGGGGAGGGACTGCCGCGTCTCGGCTATGGGAGGGGCGGCCGTGTCTCGGACAGGAGGGGGGGGCCGTGTCTCGGATAGGAGAGAGGGGCAGTGTTTCGGATAGGGCAAGGGGGCCATGTCTAGGATAGGGTAAGGGGGCCATGGCTCGGACAGGGGGAGGGCGGTTGTGTCTCGGATAGGGGAGGGGCGGCTGTCTCGGATAAGAGAGCGTCGGCCATCTCGGATACGGGGGAGTGGGAGTCGGCTGTCTCTGATACAGAGGGGGGGGGGGGGCACCTCTGATACGGCGCGGGGGAGGGACTGCCAGTAAGTTCAGCAATGGGTGGTATCCAATTTTACATCCAAGATTCAGCTTGGACACCAGTCCTGTATTAATTGCCTGGTCTTGTCAGAAATAATCTACAATTCACTTGGCTGGGAATTATTCCAGATGATGTTGATTGAGTTTTGCATGTAAGTTTTAAATTTTACAATACAACAGGATGTATCTGAAAGACGTAAACGTATTCTTGTCCTTTACTGGTGGGATATATTACAAGAGATATACCAGTTACCCTCTTGCACAGAGAGAAAGAAAGCACTGCATTGATCTTGTGTTTTTCACGCCTTCATGGCAGACCCAAGTGTTTAGAACTAACAAAATGCTTTTGAGGTGTAGTCACTGCTGTATTGTAGGAAACATGGTAGTTAACTTGTACACTGCTACGTTCCACAAATAATAGATGATGTGTTAATGATATTTCTGAGAGATAAATATTTGAAATAGTATTGTCATCTTTTACATCCACCTGGGAGGGCAGATACAACCTCTCATTTAAATGATGGCACCTGCAATACTGCACCAGTCCCTCAGCAGTGTCAGATTAAATTTTATGCTGAAGCCTCTGGGATAGGTCTTGACCTTCCAATTTAGAGACCAGAGTACTTCCAATGAGTCAGTGACACCAACATACAATACAAGCTACAATCCCTGGATGTTTGGTAATTTTGCAATTTTATAAAGTTTCATAACCTACTTATGCTATTGCTATTTGTTCAAGGGGAAGATGAAAAATGCTTGCTTGAGCAAAGAAAGCATTTGCTTTATACATTATTAACATCGGATTGGCTCATGTTGCTGATGTCTCCAGTAGCAGCCTGAAAAGATTTGCAAGCGTAAAACGTAAAAGGGTTGTTATGACCTCAGTAGCCCCAGGCTACAAAACTTGCTTTTACATAGTGGTGAGTGGAATAATGTAGAAACATATTCCAAAGCACTTAACCCAGGCATAATAAAAGAAAACCGACCAAAAGGATTTAGGGAATGATGACCAACGGCTTGATCAGGGAAAAGGATCGGAAAGGAGTTCATTTGAAAGGACAGGTTTAGGGAAGAAGCTTGAGGCTGAGGTGCCAGGAAGCAAGGCCAACAAAGGTGTATAGCATACTCGAGGCCAGAGTTAGATAAACTGAGCTGGAGGAAAAGGAAGTCACAGAGATAGACAGGGATAAAGTCACACAGGGATTTCAACAAAAGGATGAGCATTTTAAAATAAGGGATTGGGAAAGTGACAGGTGCGTCCGGGTTGCGGCGATGCGGAGCTAAGCCGCGCGATTCGGCAGCTCCCGCGAAGACGGACATTTGGGCCCGCTAACGGAGCCCCAATGGCACTTTTTATATAACCAACCCGTGGGGAAGGAAGGAGAAAGGTCCCCTACTAACCTGCATGGATCGGACCCGCAGCGAAACGGCGAAAAAAGCGGCCCTGGAGCAGCGGGAGAAGAAAGAAAACAACCAAAAAATGGCGGCGCCCACGGACAAAGGGGAGATGCAAGAGTTCCTCAAGCGCTGCTTCGAGGAGATGCGCAAGGAGATGGTGGCGCCTATGCTGGCAATAATTGAAGGACTTGGAGCAACCCAGAAAGCCCAAGAGGTGAAGATCCAGGAAAAAGTGAGTGAGAACGACGACGAGCTCGTGGGCCTGGCGGAGAGAGTGGAGCGGCACGAGGCGCTGCACAAGACGTGGGCGGGAAGACTCGAAGACCTGGAGAACAGGTCGAGGAGAAACAATTTGAGGATCCTGGGTCTCCCAGAAGGAGTGGAGGGGGCCGATACCGCGGCATATGCGGGCACAATGATCGGGACGCTGATGGGTGCGGAGGCCCCCCCAGGATTGCTGGAGCTGGATGGGGCGCACCGAGTGCTAGCGAGGAAGCCCAAGGCAAATGAGCCGCCAAGGGCGATGGTGGTGAGATTTCACCGGTTTACGGACAGAGCGAGGGTCCTGAAATGGGCCAAGAAGGAACGGAGCAGCAAGTGGGACAATGCGGAGATCAGAATATACCCGGACTGGAGCGGGGAGGTCGCTAAGCGGAGAGCGTGTTTCAACCGGGCCAAAGCGGTGCTGCATCGGAAAGGAGTAAAATTTGGAATGTTGCAGCCAGCGCGACTGTGGGTTACACATAATGGCCAACACCACTACTTCGAAACGCCCGAAGAGGCGTGGACCTTTATACTAACTGAAAAATTGGACTCTAATTGAGGGTTTGTGTGGGAGGGGGGTGTTTGAGGGTTGAAGTATGATGGTTGTTGTACATAGGGGGTCAACCATATGCAGGAAATGCTATATGGGCTGGGGGAGAGGGACAAGGCCTCGACAGGAGCTGCGCCATGGGGGGCGGGGCAGGCTTTGGAAAGCGCGGGGTTTTCTTTCCCGCGCGAGGCAAGAAAGGCGGGAAGGGGAACGAAGGAATGTACACTGATTGGGAGATTCCCACACGGGGGGTCAAAGGGATGGCGGGGGAAGCCGGGGTCAGCAGGTGTCAGCTGACTTACGGGAGGGATACGGGGGGAGCAAAAAAGCTAGACGGGGATCTAGCGGGGGGTGGGGGAGGGGAAAGAGAGAGGTGGGGGGGGGGGAAGAGAGAGGAGGGAGGGGGTGGGGGGGGGGGTGCGGGGGGGGGGGGGAAGGGGTGCTGCTGCACTGGCCGAAAGAGAACGGGACACAGAAGAGGTGGCTGGGACGGGGGTCCCCCGGTTGGGGGACTGGAGAGTGAGGGAGACGCGGACAAGGGACTGGGCCAGAAAAGGAGATGGCTAGTCGGCGGGGGGGGTGGGGGTGGGGGCGGGTGGTGAGAGTGAGTCCCTCCAATCCGGCTGATGATGTGGAACGTGAGGGGCCTGAATGGGCCGGTGAAGCGGGCTCGAGTGTTCGCGCACTTGAAGGGACTGAAGGCAGACGTGGCAATGCTCCAAGAGACACACCTGAAGGTGGCGGACCAGGTCAGGTTAAGAAAGGGATGGGTAGGACAGGTATTTCACTCGGGATTGGACGCGAAAAATAGAGGGGTGGCAATTCTGGTGGGAAAGCATGTGTCATTTGAGGCCAAGACTATCGTCGCGGATAATGGAGGGAGATATGTGATGGTGAGTGGTAGGTTGCAAGGGACGTGGGTGGTGTTGGTAAATGTATACGCCCCGAACTGGGATGATGCTGGATTTATGAAGCGCATGTTGGGGCGCATTCCGGACCTGGAGGTAGGAGGACTGATAATGGGAGGGGACTTCAATACAGTGCTGGACCCAGCACTGGACCGCTCCAGATCAAGGACGGGAAGGAGGCCGGCGGCGGCCAAGGTGTTCAGGGGTTTTATGGATCAGATGGGGGGAGTGGACCCATGGAGGTTTGCAAGACCGCAGGTCAGGGAATTTTCTTTTTTCTCCCACGTACATAAGGTATACTCCCGGATAGATTTATTTGTTCTGGGCAGGGCACTCATACCGAGAGTGGAGGGGACGGAGTATTCAGCCATAGCCGTTTCGGACCATGCCCCGCACTGGGTGGAACTGGAGCTGGGAGAGGAGAGGGACCAATGCCCGCTGTGGCGGCTGGATGTGGGACTGCTGGCTGATGAGGTGGTGTGTGGGAAGGTGAGGGGGTGTATTGAAAGGTACTTGGAGGCCAACGACAACGGGGAGGTGCGAGTGGGGGTGGTATGGGAGGCGTTGAAGGCGGTGATCAGGGGAGAGCTGATCTCCATCAGGGCTCATAGGGAGAAGACAGAGGGAATGGAAAGGGAGAGGTTAGTGGGGGAGATCTTGCGAGTGGACAGGAGATACGCAGAGGCCCCGGAGGAAAGATTACTTGGGGAAAGGCGACGGCTCCAGGCGGAGTTTGACCTGCTGACCACGGGCAAGGCGGAGGCACAGTGGAGGAAGGCGCAGGGGGCGACCTACGAGTACGGGGAAAAGGCTAGTCGGATGCTGGCGCACCAGCTCCGTAAGAGGGCGGCAGCGAGGGAAATAGGGGGAATCAAAGATGGAAGGGGAGCCACGGTTCGAAGTGCAACAAAAATAAATAAGGTATTCAAGGCCTTCTATGAAGAGCTGTACAGGTCCCAGCCCCCAGGGGGGGGAAGGGGGGGATGAGGCGATTCCTGGACCAGCTGGGGTTCCCGAGGGTGGAGGAACAGGAGGCAGTTGGTTTGGGGGCACCAATTGGGTTGGAGTAGTTGAGTAAGGGTTTGGGGAGCATGCAGGCGGGGAAGGCCCCGGGGCCGGACGGGTTCCCGGTGGAGTTCTATAGAAAATATGTGGACCTGCTGGCCCCGCTACTAGTGAGGACCTTCAACGAGGCAAGAGAGGAGGGAACCCTGCCCCAGACAATGTCGGAGGCGACAATCTCCTTGATTCTAAAGCGAGACAAGGATCCACTGCAATGTGGATAGTACAGGCCGATTTCGCTCCTCAATGTGGATGCTAAGCTATTGGCAAAAGTACTGGCCACTAGGATTGAGGACTGTGTCCCGGGGGTGATTCACGAGGACCAAACGGGATTCATAAAGGGCAGGCAGTTAAATACCAATGTGCGGCGGCTTTTAAACGTGATACTGATGACATCGGAGGAGGGAGAGGCGGAGATAGTGGCAGCTATGGACGCGGAAAAAGCCTTTGACCGAGTAGAGTGGGAGTACCTCTGGGAGGTATTGCGCAGGTTTGGGTTCGGGGGAGGGTTTATTAGATGGGTCAAGCTCCTTTACAGCGCCCCGGTGGCGAGTGTAGTGACGAACCGGCGGAGGTCGGAGTACTTTCGGCTGTACCGAGGGACGAGGCAGGGGTGCCCCCTGTCCCCCCTGTTGTTTGCATTGGCGATCGAACCCTTGGCCATATCACTTAGGGAGTCTAAGAAATGGAGGGGGATAGTCCGCGGGGGAGAGGAACATCGGGTATCGCTATATGCGGATGACCTGCTGCTATACGTGGTGGACCCAATGGAGGGGATGGTGGAGGTCATGCAGACTCTGAAGGAGTTTGGGGAGTTCTCGGGCTACAAGCTTAATGTGGGGAAGAGTGAGCTTTTTGTATTACAGGCAGGGGACCAAGAAAGAGGGATAGGGGACCTACCGCTGAGGAGGGCGGAGAGGAGTTTTCGGTATCTGGGGATCCAGATAGCCAAAAGTTGGGGGCCCTACATAAACTGAATTTGACGAGGGTGGTGGAGCAAATGGAGGAGGATTTTAAAAGATGGGACATGCTCCCGCTCTCGTTGGCGGGTAGGGTGCAGTCGGTCAAAATGGTGGTCCTTCCGAGGTTTTTGTTCGTGTTTCAGTGCCTCCCCATCGTGATCACCAAGGGCTTTTTCAAGAGAGTAGGTAGGAGTATTATGGGGTATATGTGGGCAAATAAGACCCCGAGGGTTAGGAGAGGGTTCTTGGAACGCAATAGGGACCGAGGAGGGTTGGCTTTGCCAAACCTAGGGAGTTACTACTGGGCAGCAAACATGGCGATGATCCGCAAGTGGGTCATGGAGTGAGAGGGGGCGGCATGGAAGAGGGTGGAGATGGCGTCCTGTAAAGGAACGAGCCTGGGGGCGTTGGTAACGGCACCGCTGCCGCCGACAAAATACACCACAAGCCCGGTGGTGGCGGCAACACTAAGGATCTGGGGCCAGTGGAGAAGGCACAGGGGTGCAATGGGAGCATCGGTGTGTCCCTGATCAGGGGTAACCACCGGTTTGTCCCGGGGAAGATGGACGGGGGGTCCCAAGGCTGGCATCGGGCGGGGATAAGAAGAATGGGGGACCTGTTCATTGACGGGACATTTGCGAGCCATGGGGCACTGGAGGAGAAATTTGAGTTACCCCCGGGAAATACATTTAGATATAGGCAGGTGAGGGCTTTTGTGAGGCGACAGGTGAGGGAATTTCCGTTGCTCCCGGCACAAGAAGTTCAAGATAAGGTGATCTCAGGGGTATGGGTCGGGGAGGGCAAGGTGTCGGAAATATACCAAGAGATGAAAGAAGAGGGGGAAGCGCCATTAGAAGAATTGAAAGGTAAATGGGAGGAGGAGCTGGGGGAGGAGATTGAGGAAGGGCTATGGGCTGATGCCCTGGGTAGGGTTAATACCTCCTCCTCGTGTGCCAGGCTCAGTCTGATACAATTTAAGGTGGTTCACAGAGCGCATTTGACCAGGGCGAGGCTGAGTAGGTTCTTTGGAGTAGAGGATAGATGTGAAAGATGTTCAGGGAGCCCGGCGAACCATGTCCATATATTTTGGTCATGCCCGGCATTGGAGGGGTTCTGGAAAGGTGTGGCGGGAGTAATATCCCAGGTGGTGAAAGTCCGGGTCAAGCCAAGCTGGGGACGAGCAATATTTGGAGTAGTGGATGAGCCGGGAGTGCAGGAGGCGAAAGAGGCCGGAATTCTGGCCTTTGGTCCCTAGTAGCCCGGCGAAGGGTCTTGCTATTGTGGAAGGAGGCGAAGCCCCCTAGCCTGGAGGCCTGGATTAACGACATGGCGGGGTTCATAAAATTGGAATTAAGTTTGCTTTGAGAGGGTCTGCACAGGGGTTTTACAGGCGGTGGCAACCGTTCCTAGAATATCTCACGGAGCGTTAGAGGAAGGTCGGTCAGCAGCAGCAGCAACCCTGGGGGGGGCCATCTTGCCATGTATATATCTTGCTCAGGGTGAGTTTGCGTTATTTTGTTACGGGGAGGGGGTTATTGTTTGTAAGGGGAAAAAATTGTGTTGTTAAAAAACCTTAAGAAAAATATTTATTTTTTAAAAAAAGGGAACGTGACAGGTAGTGCAGGTCCGGAGTAATGCGCAAATGGGCAAACTTGGCCCAAGGTAAAATATGGACATCAGAGTTTTGGATGAGCTAAAATTTACAGAGAGTGGAACAAGGCAGGCAAACCGAGAGAGCTATTGAACAGTTGTTAGTAGATAATAAAGGGAAGAATAGCATTTCAATAAAACTGAGTTGAGATAGACGAAAAGTAATACTTGTATTTACATAGCATCTTTCACAACAGCCAGACATTCCAAAACACTTTAGAGACAATGAAGTGCTTCTGACGTGTAGTCAATATTGTAATGTAGGAAATGCAATTTACATAGAATTTTTTTTACATAGAATTTACAGTGCAGAAGGAGGCCATTCGGCCCATCGAGTCTGCACCGGCTCTTGGAAAGAGAACCCTACCCAAGGTCAACACCTCCACCCTATCCCCATAACCTAGTAACCCCACCCAACACTAAGGGCAATTTTGGACACTAAGGGCAATTTATCATGGCCAATCCACCTAACCTGCACATCTTTGGACTGTGGGAGGAAACCTGAGCACCCGGAGGAAACCCACGCACACACGGGGAGGATGTGCAGACTCCGCACAGACAGTGACCCAAGCCGGAATCGAACCTGGAACCCTGGAGCTATGAAGCAATTGTGCTATCCACAAGGCTACCGTGCTGCCCCTACAATTTGTGCCCCCACAAACAACAAAACGGTTTACTACTTGGAGTAGTTAGTATTACTGTCCATGCAATTTTCAGTCTTGACAGGTATTACACCTCTGACAAAATACTGTACCTACATCTCTGCACGTAAATTGATGCTGTTGGGGGGCTCAAACAGAGGCTCAAACAGCTGGAAATGCGAGCATCTGCATTGTTAACGTCATTTTGACTTAATTTGCGCACAATTTTTCATTTCAAACTTGCAGGAACTTCCTGTGACTACTTAAATCACGATCGCAATACTGCTTGGGGTAAAAACGTATAACACAGGAGGCGGCTATTTGGTTTACCACCTGCACTTCCACCTTTGAAGGTAGAGACGTCAGCCGTGGCTCAGTTGGTAGCACACTAGCTACTAAGTCACAAGGATCTGGGTGCAAGTCCTGTTCAGCACAAAAACCCAGGCTGACATCAGGGAATGCTGCATTGTTGGAGGTATGGGGCTGCGTTCTCCGCCATCAGGATTCTCCATTTTGCCGGGAGCCCGGGGGTTTCACCGACGGCGTGATGCTGCCCCACAACGGGAAACCCGATTGACCAGCTGGCGAAACGGAGAATCCCGACGGCGTGCAGCGGAACGGAGAAACCCACCCGAATGAGCCATTAAGCCAAGGCATCATCGACCTACTTGGGTGGATGTAAAAGATCCCACGGCACTATTTCAAACTAGAGTTATCTTGGGTGTCCTGGTCAATTTTTATCCCTCGATCAACATCACAAAAAACAGATTATTTGGTCGTTATCACTGCTATTTGTGTTAGTTGCTGTGCATTCTGATTTCTACAACACGGACTATAATTCAAAAGTGTTTAATTGGCTGCAAGTGCTTTGAGATTTTCGATGGTCATTGCTCCTTTTACTGGAATGCATTACTCTATATTTTTCTGTACTGAACTCATCTATCTGTGTAAATCAGTTTGTAATTCCTTATTTGACTACAATGTCATTCTAGACAAAATGGGAATTGAGGTGAACTAGACTTTTAAAATTGCTTAAGAATCTATACCAGGAACATTTGATAAATATCAGCAAATGCATTGTAACTTTTATATTAAGAACAATGACCTCACCTATCAGAGAAACAGTGAATTTGGACCATCTATATGGATCCCCATGGAAAGCAGCAGGAAGGTTTGACTCCCACAGAAGATGCGTTAAGTGCCATTCTCCAAAATTAAAAGTTGTCAACTCTACAGAGAAAGTCTTCAATATTAGATGGGAATAGTTGAACTTCTATTCTTACACCCCAACAGGCTAGCACAATCACTGATTATAACATAAGAAACAAAGATATATATGCAGTAATCACAGTGAAATCATAAGATTCTGACTACCATCTGGATTCTAAAAATATCACAATTACCTCATTTGCTAAAGGCTGTAAGTAAGCAATGAAGAGACAAGGAAATCTTGTCATATTCCACAAAACCGGTTAAAACTATTAGAAAACATCCCATTGATACAGACAGTTGCCCTGGACCCAATAACATCCAATTGTCTCATTCACACCCATTAATTCAGGATGTGCCCGATTCACTTTGAAAGGAGAAGACCACTTCTTTCAATCCAGACCTCCAGTGAGGAGGGGGGAAAACGTTTTATTGATAGACCTACCAGTACACTGAACAGGGACTGATTGTTCTTTGATTTCATGTGAATATAGTCAGAAAAGGGACAAAGGACACATAGGCAGTCAGTAATTTCAGTCTGAGGAGGTATTCTGGCCTGTATGTATGTGTACATTCACTTCATGACTATAAACGATTGTACATACATACAAGAAAATACTTCAGCAACATTACTCAGCCACTGCGCTGGCAACTTTACAGGATTATAGCTAGGCCAAACTGATATTCTTAAAAGAGAATATCATTTTCTTACAAAATAAATAGGGCAGCCGACAAATTCACCCGAGAGCTCTAGAAAATTCAATTGATTTGATTTATTGTCACATGTACTGAAGTACAGTGAAAAGTATTTTTCTGCAGCCGAGGGAACGTACACAGTAGGTACATAATAGACAAAAAGAATAATCAACAGAGTACATTGACAAACAGTGATTGGTTACAGTGCGGAATAAGGGGCCAAACAAAGCAAATACATGAGCAAGAGCAGCATATGACGTTGTGAATAGTGTTCTAACAGGGAACAGATCAGTCCGAGGGGGGAGTCTTTGAGGAGTCTTGTAGCTGTGGGAAGAAGTTGTTCCTATGTCTGGATGTGCTAGTCTTCAGACTTCTGTACCATCTGCCTGATGGAAGGGTCTGGAAGAAGGCAATGCCTGGGAGGGAGGGGTCTCTGATAATGCTGTCTGCCTTCCTGAGGCAGCGGGAGGTGTATACAGAATCAATTTGGGGGTGGCAAGCTTGTGTGATGCGTTGGGTTGAGTTCACCACACTCTGCAGTTTCTTGTGATCTTGGACCGAGCAGTTGCCATACCAAGCTGTAATGCAGCCGGATAGGGTGCTCTCTATCGCACATCTGTAGAAGTTTGTGAAATTCGATGCAGACATGCCAAATTTCTTTAGCTTCTATAGGAAGTAGAGACGTTGTTGGACTTTCTTGACTGTTGCATCAACGTGAGTGGACCAGGACAGACTGTTGGTGATGGTTACCCCCAGGAACTTAAAGCTATCGGCCATCTCCACTTCGGAGCCATTGATGCAGACGGGAGTGTGTGTCGTGCTAAGCTTCCTGAAGTCGATGATCAGTTCCTTGGTCTTTCCAACATTTAGAGAGAGGTTGTTTTTGGTGCACCATGCAATCAAGTGATTTATCTCCCTCCTGTAGTCTGATTCGTCGTTGTTTGAGATACGGCACACCACAGTTGTATCATCTGCAAACTTATAGGTTGAGTTGGAGTTAAACCTAGCCACACAGTCACGTGTGTATAGGGAATACAGTGGGGGACTGAGCACACATCCTTGCAGGGCTCCGGTGTTGAGGACTATTGTGGAGGAGGTGCTGTTGCCTATCCTGACAGATTGCAGTCTGTTGGCGAGGAAGTCGAAGATCCAGCTGCACAGGAAGGGGTCAAGTCCAAGATTGCGGTGTTTGGTTATTAGTCTTGTCGGGATAATGGTGTTGAAGGCGTAGCTGTAGTCTATGAACAGCAGTCTTACATAGGTGTCCTTGTTGTCGAGGTGTTCGAGTGTTGATTGTAGAGCCAGGGAGATAGCATCTGCTGTTGACCGGTTGCAGTGATAAGCAAACTGCAGTGGATTGAGAACGTCTGGGAGGCTGGCAGTGATCCATCTCATAACTAGCCGCTCAAAGCATTTCATGATAACAGATGTCAGGGCCACCGGTTGGTAGTCATTGAGGCAGCTTGTTCTTCTTTGGTACTGGTATTATGGTGGTATTCTTGAAGGAGCTGGGAACCTCAGAGTGGAGAAGTGAGGTGGTGAAGATATCTGCGAATACAGCGGATTGTGGCAGCATCCAGAGTAAAGTCACCCCCATAAGTTGAATTGACAGAGCCAAGGAGCTGCTCCTCCAATCACAGGTTACTTCTCGCCTAAGCGTGGTGCTTATATGCCTGTGTAGGTAGCATAATCTAAAAATTAGAACATGATTTGTCAGAGGGCAATAGAAGTTTAGAACTCTCTTCAGCAAATAGCAATTGGTGCTAGATCAATGCTGGATCAATTGTCACATTTAAACCTGAGATTAAGATCGGAGATGTCGTAAAAAGGGTAGTAAGCTGCCTGGTTAAAACTTTATAACCTTTTGCATACACAATGAAAGTGCATTAGCTGTGATCTCAACAGTCCACAAAAGACATGTTTAGGGTGATGGCTTTATGTGTGTAGAACTATGCAAGAGTTATTTTGAAAAACTCTCTAGTTACTAACCTATACCTGTTGTCTTGTAGTAGCCATGATGTGGAGACGCCGCCGTTGGACTGAGGTGGCCACAGTAAGAGGTCTTACAACACCAGGTTAAAGTCCAACAGGTTTGTTTGGAGTCAGTAGCTTTCGGAGCACAGCTCCTTCATCAACTGAGTGAAGAGGTGGGTTCCACAAATTCAGATATAGACAAAGTCAATGATGCAAGATGATACTTTGAATGTAAGTCTTTGCAGGTAATTTAGTCTTTACAGGTCCAGACGGTGCGACTGGAGAGGGATAATCACAGGTTAAAGAGGTGTGAATTGTCTTAAGCTGGGACAGTTGGTAGGATTTCGCAAGACCAGGCCAGATGGTGGGGGGTGAATGTAGTGAGAAATGAATCCAAGATCGATGTTGAGGCCGTACTCGTGCATGTGGAACTTGGCTATCAGTTTTTGCTCGGCGATTCTGCGTTGTCGAGCGTCCTGAAGGCCGCCTTGGAGAACGCTTCCCCGAAGATCAGAGGCTGAATACCCTTGACTGCTGAATTGTTCCCCAACTGGAAGGGAACATTCCTGCCTGGTGATTGTGCCAATTTAAATTCTGCTGTGGCTAGGAAATTAATGCTTTCCTTGAGTGGTGTGGTTTCAAGTTTAATGGAGAGGTGTTGGTTATTGAGGATACTGGTGATATTTTCTTATTCTGCTTCTGCTTGAGCTCAACTCATCAGATACGAGATGTTTCCTCTCATGGAAGAGACTAGAACTCGGGAACAATTTAAGAACAAGTGGTCTTTTCAAATAGAGATGAGGAGAATTATTTTTGTTCAAAGGGTTGTTAGTCTGTGGAATTCTCTTCCCCAGAAAGCAATGAGGGCTGGGTCATTGAATATATTCAAGGTTGAACTAGATCATTTTTGATCGACCAGAGTATAGAGGGTTTTGGGGAACGAACGGACAGAAAGTGTAGCTGAGGCCACAATCAAATAAGCTTAGATCTTATCAAATGGAGAAGCAGGCTAAAGGGGCCAAATGACCTACTCCTGCTCCTAATTCTTGCCATCTTGCATGTCAACACAAATACAGAATGTAATGTTACTATGGTGACTGAGAATGAAAAAGGAGCCCCTAAAAAACAAAAGGGTAGTCCCTTAAAATCAAAAAGGAGCCCTCAGGAAAAAGCACTACAAAATAAAAGAAATATTTGGACCCCTGCCTCTGCATTTAAAGGATCACCAGGAACAATTTCCACCACCTGGTGATACCACCATACACATCTCCCCTCCCCTCCCCTTCTGAAGGGACTAATTTCCACTTCAACATTCCCTCGTTCTGGTCCACCCCTTCATCAGCCCTCCCTTTCCTATGGCACTTTTCCAGAGACGCAACACCTGCCCTTTTACCCAGTCCCTTCTCATCTGGTATGTAAACATAGCGATGGTCAGGAAATAGGTAGTGGGGACTGGTTGGTTTGGGAGTAGATGGAGGCAACCTCTTGTAGGGGCACGTGTTTGGGGGCACTGTTAACGTTCTCGCCAGCCAGGTATTCCACAAGCCTGGTAGTGGTGGCGGCCCTGAGGGTGTGAGGACAGTGGCGACAGCACATGGGACTGGAGGGGGTGTCGATATGGGCACCGATATGTGGCAATCACCGGTTTGTTTTGGGGGGGTTGGATGGGGGTTTCGGGGGTGGCAGCGTGCGGGGATTGAACGGTTTGGGGATTTGTTTATCGACAGCGGCTTTCCGTGTTTGGAAGAGTTGGAGGAGGAGTTCGAGCTGCATGGTGGGAATGGGTTCCGCTACTTGCAGGTGAGGAACTTTGTGCGGAGGCAGGTATCGACTATCCCGCACCTACCGCCCAGGGGCTACAGGATGAGGTAGTGTCGAAAATGGGAGTGGGGGAGGGGAAGGTATCAAAGATGTATAAGGAGCTGCTGGAATGGGAGGGAATCCTGATAGGGGAGGTGAAGCAGACGTGGGAGGAAGCGTTGGGTGGGGATTTGGAGGCTGGGTTATGGGAGGACCCCCTGAGGCGAGTCAAGGCATCCTCATCGTGTGCCAGGCTTAGCCTGATACAATTTAAGGTGGTCCACAGGGCGCCCATGATTGTGGCCCGGAAGAGCAGGTTCTTTGAAGGGGTGGTGGATAGGTTTGGGCGGTGTGTGGTTGGGCCTGCGAATTATGTCCATGTTTTGGGCATGTCCGAAGCTTAGGGGATTTTGGCTGGGGTTTGCTGACGTCATGTCAGAGGTACTGAAGGTAAGGGTGGTTCCGAGTCCAGAGGTGGCGATTTTTGGTGTGTCAGAACACCCAGGAGTCCAGGGGATGAGAGAGGCTGATGAGAGTATTATGCCTTTGCCTCCCTAGTAGCCTGGGGATTGATTTTATTGACATGGAGGGAATCGGAGCCCCCAACGTCAGGGGTGTGGGTCAGTGACATGGCTGGGTTTCTCTGGCTCGAGAAGTTTAAGTTCACCCTGAGGGGATCGATGCTAGGGTTTGGCCGGAGGTGGCAGCCGTTTATCAACTTCTTTGGGAAAAATTAAGCTGTCATCAGTGAAGTGGGGCAAGGTTGGTGGGGAATTGGGCTTGGTGAGTTGTTTATGCAAGCCATGTTGGCTGGATTTTGTTGTCTGTTTGGTGTGTGGTTGCTTATTTTGTTAAAATTATAATACAAATGCCTTAATAAAATTTTCTTCAAAAAAAAGAATCTGTCTAGCTCTTTAAAATATTCAAACACTCTGCTTCTGCTGCCCTTTGAAGAAGAGTTCCAAAGACTCACAATGCTCTGAGATGGGAAAAAAATCTCTTCATCTCTGTTTAAAAATAAGGGTCATCCATTTAAGATAATGACCACTAGTTCTAGATTCTCCCAAAATATGAAACACCCTTTCCACATCCACCCTGTCAAGACACCTTAAGACCTTGTGTGTTTCAATGAAGTCGCCTCTTATTCTTCTCAACTCGTTAACCGCCCTACCAGCAAGGGCCCCAGAACCCCCGACAACCTTTTATAAAACTCCACTGGGTATCCATCCGGGCCCGGGGCCTTGTCCGACTACATCACCTCCAGCCACTCCACCACTTCTACCAGCCCAATGGGGGCACCCAGTCCCTCCACCAGCTCCTTTTCCACCCTCGGGAACTCCAAACCCTCCCAAAACCGCCCCATCCCCTCCACCCCGGCTGAGAGTTCCGACTCATATAGCCTGCTATAGAAACCCCTAAACACCCCATTCACCCCCACAGGGTCCAAAAACGTGTTCCTCCTCTGTCCTTCACTTTCCCGATTTCCCTCACTGCCTCCTGCTTGCTCAACTGGTGCACCAGCATCCTGCTCGCCTTCTCACCATATTCATAAACCGCCCCTCTCACCCTCCTCAGCTGCCCAACCGCCTTCCCCGTGGATATCAACCTTAACTCCATCTGCAGCTTCTGCCGCTCCTTCAACACGCCCTCCTCTGGGGCTTCCGAGTACTTCCTCTCCACCTGCAAGATCTCCTCCATTAACCTTTCCATCTCCACATGCTCCGCCTTCTCCCTGTGCACCCGTATCGAAATTAACTCCCCTCTCACCACTGCCTTCAATGCTTCCCATAACGTGGCCGCCGAAACCTCCCCCGTATCATTTATCCCCACATAACCCCGAATGGCCTCCATCACCTGCTCACACACCTCCTCATCCGTCAACAGCCACTCATCTAACATCCATTGCGTGTGCTGGCCACCCCCCTTACTCACCCGCAAGTCACTGAATGTGGAGCATGATCTGACACCACTATCGCTGAGTATTTCACATCAACCAACCCCGTCAACTGCGTCCTATCTAAAACAAAGAAGTCAATTCGGGAGCACACCCTGTGCACATGCGAGAAAAACGAAAATCCTTCGGTCTAGGTCTCCCAAACCTGTGCTCCATAAACCCCCTTAGCTCCTTCGCTGCCGCCAACACCCTCCCCGACCTCGAACTCAACCGGTCCAACCACAATCAGCCGATGAGAGTCCAAATCGGGGATCTTCCCCAATACCCACATCATCCCAGTTCGGAGCATAAATATTCACCAACACCACCGGCATCCCCTCCAATTACCCACTCACCATCATATATCTGCCCCCAGAGTGAGCCACGATACTCACCACTTCGAACGCCTACCGCTTATAATCAAAAACGCCAACCCCCTCCTTTTAGAATGTAACCCTGAATGGAATGCCTGCAATACACCCTTTCCTCAACCTATTCTTATCCATCACCTTCAGGTGTGTCTCCTGCAACAGAGATACGTCAGCCTTCAGGCTTTTTAAACGTGTGAACATGCGGGCCTTCTTGACCGGCCCATTCAACCCTTGCACGTTCCACGTGATCAGTCTGGTCAGGGGGCACCCTGCCCCTACCTGCCGATCAACCATAACCCCTCAAGGGCCAGCCTCCAGCCCGCTTCCCGTACCTCCTCAGGCCCGCCCTCGGGTGCCCACCGTCATCGACCCTTCCCATCCCACACTTTAGAAACTCCTCCCCGTCAGCAGTCCACTCCCCCCCCCCCCCAACCACAATATCCCAACCCCAACCCCCATCAAAACACTAACCACCTGCTCACCCCCCACTGCGCTTCCGTGAACTAGCCGCCCAGCTAGCCTGGTAGCCCCCACCCATGGCACCTAGCATCCTACCCCCCATTGATTCTCATCCCCCCCCACTCAAACATACTCCCAGTACAAACTTAACAACCCCGACCAAATACAAAGAGCAACCCACCATCCCCAAGAAGACACAGAGCAATGGCCCCAAACACAATACAAGAATATCCCACACAAACCCAAACGAACAGAAAGCAAGCATCTCCTCCAAAGTTCAGTGTCCTCCTTCTACTGCCAATTCATTGTCCCTGCCAAAATCCATCGCCTCCTCAGGCATCCCAAAATACAGCTCCCGGCCCTTATAGGTCACCCACAGGCGCGCCGGGTACAGCATGCCAAATCTCACCCCCTTCTTAAAAAGGACCGCCTTCATCTTGTTGAAGCTCACTCTCCTCTTGGCCAGCTCCGCAGCCAGGTCCTGGTATACAGTATCTCACTGCCTTGCCAGGTGCAATGCCTCATCTGCATGGCCCACCTCAAAATCCGTTCTTTATCCAAGAATCAGTGCAGGCGCACCACCATCGCCCTCGGCGGCTCGTTCCCCTGCGGCTGTCTCACCAGCGCCCTGTGTGCCCGGTCCACTTCAAAGGGCCATCGAAATGCCCCCTGCCCTAGAAGCTTCTCGAACATCCAAGCCACATACGTGCCGGCGTCTGCTCCCTCGCTACCCTCCGGCAGACCCATGACCCTCAAGTTTTGCCTGCGAGACCGATTCTCCAGGTCCTCCACTTTCTTCTGCAGCCGCCTCTGTTGGTCCTGCATCATCCCCATCTCTGCTGCCATCGAGACACGCTGCTCCTCGTGCTTCTCCAACTTCTGGGTCGCCTGGCTCCGGGCCTCCAACCTCGTCTCCATGCGGTCGATCCCCACCTTTATCGGGTCCACCACCCTAGCCAGGTCCTCCAAATTTTCCTTCCTCTGCTGGGTGAACTTCTCGTTCAAGAAGCCCACCAAGAAGCTCCGTCGACCACTGAGAGGGTAGGGTCGGTCCCTCATCTTTGCCACCTTCTCCTGTGTCGCAGGCACCCCTTCGAATTTCACCAACTGTTCCCTTCTTTTTCGGCCACTTCTGATCCACGAATCCATGGACCGGCAGGACACTCTCTCCTACCACCCCTCCTGCACCTTTGTTATTCAAAAGATATACCCGTTAGCCGGGAAAAGGTCCGAAAATTCCATCACGAGTGGGAGCCACCAAATGTGCGACCACTCACACCGTGGCCGCCACCGGAAGTCGAGCTAGACAGATGCTTGATAAGCAAGGGGGTGAGAGGTTATTGGGGTAGACAGAAATGTGGAGTTGAGGTTATAATCAGATCAGCCATAATATCATTGAATGGTGGAGCAGACACGAGGTGTTGAGTGGCTCATAATCTGTATATTTGTACAAAATCTTCAGCGCTATAGATTGTATGTTGTCAGGACCTAATGATACATCCAATGTACGCAGCTTAATATCATGTGAAATAAACTGAATAGGCTTGGCACTGGCATCTATGATGGTGGATAAGGGCTTCATCAGATAAAATGTCACCACCTGAAATGTTAACTGTTTCTCTCTCCACAGATGCTGTCAGACTGGTGTATTTTCACATTATCTGTTTTTCTTCAAAAATGGAACTCGCTACCACCAGTGGTTGAGTGAAGTAGCACTGATATATTTTAAAGAAAGCTAGATATTCATAAGGCAGAAAGAAGTAGCAGAACACGTTGCCAATGGTTAGATGAAGTAAGGTAGGTGGTTTGTGTGGGGCATTAACACTGGCATGGATCAGTTGCGTCACATGAACTATTTCTGTTATTGCATGTAATTCTATAATTCTCAAGGAAGTCAGAGAGGAAATAGCAGAATTGTTGACTACAATCTTTCAATAATCCTTGTTTATGGAAGTTGTGTCACAGGACTGGATAGGTTCCAACACAATCTCTCTGTTCAAAATGCGAGAAGCAAGAACCCAGGTAATGGCACACTACTAAGCTTAACATTGAGTGTAAAGATTCTAAAGTCCATAATACAGGATAAAATTAATGTACTCTTAAAACTCAGATTAGCATTAGGTAATATATTTGTTACTAGCAAGTAATGCCTGAAAAAATAATAGTTTGTTGCAGAAATAACTGGGAGTATTATAAATGGGCGGCACGGTAGCACAATGGTTAGCACTGTTGCTTCACAGCGCCATGGACCTGGGTTCCATTCCCGGCTTGGGTCACTGTCTGTGCGGAGTCTGCACGTTCTCCCCATGTCTGCTCCGGTTTCCTCTGGGCGCTCTGGTTTCCTCCCACAAGTCCCGAAAGACGTGCTTGTTAGGTGAATTGGAAATTCTGAATTCCCCCTCAGTTTACCCGAATTGGCGCTATAGTGTGGCAACTAGGGGATTTTCATACTAACTTCATTTCAGTGTCAATGTAAGCCTATTTGTGACACTAATAAAGATTATTAAATGTAATCATAATGAGCAAGTAAAAAAAGTAAAGTCGGCATAGTCCCAGATGATCATCGGCTGCTTTCCCCATGAGGAGGAGAGCTGACTGGTGGTGATTTAACCTGAGGACCAATACACCTCAGGTGAGTGACAAGGTTGAGAAGGCGGGCCTTCATGAATAACCTCAGCTGGTATGGGAATTGAACCTGCGCTATTGGCCTTGCTCTGCATCACGACCCAGCTTTCCAGCCAACTGAGCTAAACCGGCCCCTTTACCATTAATTTACTATTAATAATTAATAATTTTTATAAAAATATTGTTATTCTCCTTTTTTACATTTTCTTACTATTAATAATTAATGCCATGAATATTGCATATATGGATTTCCAAAGGGTAATATATATGGTACTGCATTGAAGGCCTGTTAATACAGTTAAGGTGCACTGCATTGAAGGGAAAGAGGGCAGGTATTTGTTTGATAGACTGGAGACATCCCAAGGATGAGAGATGGAATCATGTTTTTTCTCAAATATATATAGTTTTTATATATCTAAAAAAAGCATCTGGATTTGGTGCCACTATATCAACATTTGCAGACAATATGAAAATAGGGAATATAGTTAACAGTAAAAAAAACTGCAAGTGACTTCAAAAGTCAAAGTTTGAAGATTGGACATATGGATGTCAAATAAAATTGACAGTATTGTAGAGAATGTATGGTATTATACAATGGAGAGAATATATACCCTAAGTGGTGGTATAAAAGAAGTAGCAGATGGAATATGCCAAGCTTGGAGGCTACAAATACTGCTTATGACATTTGTTCTCATATTTCTCTTCCAATCTATGCAGGGGATAGCAATTTGAGACTCAAAAACTTGACAATTATTTGTATGCAGCAAATAAACTATCGAACTATCCACCTTTATGTTTAATCAGAATACTTCGCTCAGGCAGAGCGAGACAACTTTACATTTCTTTTATTTTAAGATGTATGTTGAAATGTATCTGATACTAATCTTTTCGGGAAGTGTGCTGAAAATGTTTCTTTCTGTTTCCTTTGAGGTGAGGTCTTAAAGAAAGACTATTATTACTCAACAGAGGTCAGCAGATTGGGTTGGGGAATGTATTTCTGCAATCCTGGGTGTAGTTAAATGCACCAGAAAAAAGGTCACAATTCACTTCACTTGTGCTCTCACCACTGCTTGGATTCCTCCCAAGGGCAACTGTAAATTAACTTGGAGCATTAAGCATTATTGATAAATTTGGTAGGACAGCTGAGCTGAGAAGAAATAATACTAAAACTATTGCCACCAAGTGCAATGGTAAATCATAACAGGAAAAACTTACAGGAAGTAAAACAGGAATTGTGCTGTACATGTAAAAGGTATTGGCAGGTCAAGTGCTGACAGTGAGGCAGAGGGTACACTATTTTACAACAGTGGGAATGTTATTAACAATGTGTAACTGGTAAGGTTTAATAAACAGTAAGTATAACAAACCAAGGAAAGCACTTGCTTTCCTGTGAATCAAATTAAAATAAATAAACGGAGTAGGTATATTGGTAAAGTGAGATTCTGGACACCCAAGGAGTCGAGGACAATTAAGCTAAATTATAATAATCTTTATTAGTGTCACAAGTAGGCTTACATTAACACTGCAATGAAGTTGCTGTGAACAGCGCCTATTCGGATACTCTGAGGGAGAGTTTTGATTGTCCAATTCACCTAACAAGCACGTCTTTTGGGACTTGTGGGAGGAAACCGGAACTCCCGGAGGAAACCCACGCAAACAAGGGGAGAACGTGCAGACTCCGCACAGACAGTGAACAAGCCGAGAATTGAATCCAGGTCCCTGGCGCTGTAAAGCAACAGTGCTATCCACTGTGCTACCGTGTCGCCTCTTTAGATTAATTGCCCCTTAGTGTCCAAAGATGTGCAGGTTAGGTGGACTTATGGGCTCGTGGGAATACATCCTAGATAGAGTGCTCTTTGGAGGGTTGGTGCTGACTCGATGGGCCAAACAGACTCCCCTTCTGCACTGTATGGATTCTATGATTCTATTCTATGAAGCAGCCCCGGGATAGTCAATTTGAAAATGGTAGAGCAGAAGAGAGAGAGGCAGTGGAGGATAAAGGATTAGGAATTAGCATAGCAAAACATCTATTTTACAATAGTTGGGGGAAAATGCTTCAAGTGGGACGTGCTGAGATGGAACGTGTAACTAGCATTCTGAGATGGGAAAAGGTTGGCAATGAGAAAATGACCAGTAACAAACTAAATTAATTTGAAATGTGTACGGGTGGAGAGCATTGGGAAAGGGCAACAGTGAATATTTAAATAGCAAACTAAGTGGGAGAAAAGAGAGGCTGCAGAGGTACACTGGGCAAAAATAAACCTTTCGAGATCATATTGCAAATTATTAGTGAAATAAGGAATAGTAGGCTATTATAGTCATGTGGGAGTCAGCAGGAGGTAGATATTTGACAGGCAGTGCTGGAATACTTGAATTCAAGACACGAGGAGAAAGGAAGAGTGATGATGTCTCAGATAAAATGAGGGAGAGTAGGATGAATGGTGGTGAGAGAATTTCAAGGCTGAGTGAGCTTAAGGAGGTTTGGTATAAATGTTTTGGAAAGATTTTAAATTTAAATAGAGACAATAGGAATGTACAATTTCCAAGCACGTTGGCTGAGAGCTTCATTTCAAGATGTTTCTCAATATTTAGATCTTTTTTTTTTTTTAAACGGGGTTAACATTTTTGCAGGAAAGAGTGCATTAAAATAAGGTGGAGGCATGTAGAATTCAAAGCAACAGCATTTCAGACACAGGAAGGAGAACAGTTTTAATGGTGGCTCAGATTTCCAGCTGAAGAAGGCCTTCAAGAATTCTCCAGTCGTCAGGATTGACTTTTCCCGCTGGCAGCGCACCTCCGCCAGTGGGTTTCCCGACGGCACGGTGGTTTCAATCGGAAATCCCATTGAGAAGTGGTGGGAGGATGGAATCCCGGCACCAGCAAAAAGCATGCCGCTGAGAAACACGCGGCTGGGGGACCGGAGAATCCCACCCTTCTTGTTTTTTAAATTAGTTTTAGGCAGATCAGAGAAGCAAATAAATAGACAACTATAACACTTACCTGGAGGCCCAGGACGCAGGGAAGTTAGGTGCTGGAAAATGGCAGGTGGCATTGGATAATGTGTGCCACAATTTAATGTAGAAGACAAAAGCCTACACTTTCCCACTGTTAACAGAGGAATCTGCACATTTGTAAATTCTAATTTACGGTTTGTGGGCAGAAAGTGCACACCACACATCACTCTCACTTATTTTAACACAGTCTGGATTCACAATGAAATAACGGCTTTTGCTTCAAGTTTTTTTTGATTATCCAGATCATGAATCCAAAGTTGTGCAGGTTAGGTGGATTGGCCATGATAAATTGCCCTTAGTGTCCCAAATTGCCCTTAGTGTTGGGTGGGGTTACTGGGTTATGTGGATAGGGTGGAGGTGTTGACCTTGGGTAGGGTGCTCTTTCCAAGAGCCGGTACAGACTCAATGGGCCGAATGGCCTCCTTCTGCACTGTAAATTCTATGATAAAACTCTATGATGAATGGCATGACGTTTTTAATATTTTTCCTCCATATACAGGGAAAAAAGAATGCAAAAAATACACTATCCCTTTATGAAATCTAAATGCTATGCAGTCAGCATGATCTTTTCTCATTCTGCTCCATACAAGATCGGATTCTGCCCTCCATTCTTAATTATTTGCCTGGAGCAGACAGCATTGAGCCTAAACGTAACAGCAAAAGCACTGAAATGTAATACAAGAAAACAGCGAAGTAGCTCCATGTCATTTGAAACCATATAACAAAAACACAGGTTTTGAAGAAGCTTTGCAGTGGAAATTGAACCTTCAAAGAACTATGAAGACGATAACCTAAAGTAAGTAATGTTAAATTCTTCCTCAAGCACTAATCAAGGCATACAAATGGGATATCTAAATAGAAGCATACGGAAACAGAAGAGAAAATATCAGTGGAATTCTGAGGACTTCTTCAGGCCATATTAGATACAGTTATGCTAAAGTCCACAGCAAGTGTCTGTCATTATCTCTCAGGTTAGGACAACAATGCTTAATGCTCCAAGTTTCAGCCTTGTGGATGGCCTCAGAAGAAATCTGCCACTTGTCAGCCCAAGTAATGGTCAGTGCATACAAGTAGAGACCCATGACTTTTCCTGTTGGATTTAACTCTGAGAGCAGAAAAACATTCCACTCCAATCACTGATCCTTCTTTAAGGCTTAATTTTAAACAAAACAATAACGAAAATCTTTCATCAATCCACATAAAAGGTTAAATATCTTGTGCATTTTAACAGACGTTCCTTTACAAAAGAAGAAATGTAAAGTTGGAGATAAATTCTCAGTGTGATTGCCTGACAGAATACATTGATTTTTTTTTAAGAAGTGGATAGTTTGAGAACAATTTCATGTGTACCAAATAATGCTAAATTTTACTTGGATAGGTCTCCAGTTACTATCCCCTGCATAGACTGGAACTGAAATACTTTAATGAAAAAACAAGTTTCAAGTAAATTTGTAGTCCTGGGACCGATATGCATCATCCATTCTACCTCCAACCCCTTACCAGTTTTCCAAAATGTTTCTGATTATGTAACAAACCATAGACTTGTTCAAAATTATTCGGATAAGATGAAACCGTTTTATAGAGAGAGCTAATAGAGGTTGAGATAGGAGAGCCATCTGCTTACCATAACAGAATAAAACAATATCAGGGTATGGTACAGATGAAGAACCAATAGGCAGCAGAACGGGAAAATTAACTGACAATTCAAAATGCACATTTGTTTTTAAAAGGTAGTATTTCCATAGAATTTCTACAATGCAGAAAGAGGCCATTCGGCCCATCAAGTCTACACAGACCCTCTGAAGAGCACCCTACCTAAGCCCATTCCATTGCCATATCCCGTTACCCCACTTAACCTGCACATCTCTGGACACTAAGGGGCAATTTTAGTATGGCCAAATCCACCATCTTTGGACTTTGCAGACACGGGGAGAACGTGCAGACTCCACACAGTCACCCAAGGCCAGAATTGAACCCAGGTCCTGGCGCTTTGAGGCAGCAGTGCTAACCACTGTGCCACCCTAAGACACAGAAATAAATAAACAAGGACAAATGTGACATCGGTGCATATAGATAAAAATGTGATTGCCAGGATCAGTCAAATTGAATTAGTTTGTTGAAAAGTAAAATCTGTGCAAGTTAGAACTCCAATTACTCTTAATTATTTCAGTTTTTAACATCGCCATTGGCATCATGTAACTGGTGAGTTTTATTTAGCAAAATATAAACTCAGAAAGATGGACTCAAAGAACAAGGAACAAAGAAATGTACAGCACAGGAACAGGCCCTACGGCCCTCCAAGCCTGTGCCGACCATGCTGCCCTTCTAAACTAAAATCTTCAACACTTCCTGGGTCCGTATATCTCTATTCCCATCCTATTCATGTATTTGTCAAGATGCCCCTTAAATGTCACTATCGTCCCTGCTTCCACTACCTCCTCCGGTAGCGAGTTCCAGGCACCCATTACCCTCTGTGTAAAAAAAACTTGCCTCTCCTCGTACATCTCATCTAAACCTTGCCCCTCGCACCTTAAACCCATGCCCTCTAGTAATTGACCCCTCTTCCCGGGGAAAAAGCCTCTGAGAATCCACTCTGCCTATGCCTCATAATTTTGTGGACCTCTATCAGGTCGCCCCTCAACCTCCGCCGTTCCAGTGAGAACAAACCAAGTTTATTCAACCGCTCCTCATAGCTAATGCCCTCCATACCAGGCAACATCCTGGTAAATCTCTTCTGCACCCTCTCTAAAGCCTCCACATCCTTCTGGTAGTGTGGCGACCAGAATTGAACACCTCAGTGTGGCCTAACTAAGGTTCTATACAGCTGCAACATGACTTACCAATTCGTATACTCAATGCCCCGGCCAATGAAGGCAAGCATGCCGTATGCCTTCTTGACTACCTTCTCCACCTGTGTTGCCCCTTTCAGTGACCTGTGGACCTGTACACCTAGATCTCTCTGACTGTCAATACTCTTGAGGGTTCTACCATTCACTGTATATTCCTACCTGCATTAGACCTTCCAAAATGCATTACTTCACACTGTCCGGATTAAACTCCATCTGCCATCTCTCCGCCCAAGTCTCCAGACAATCTAAATCCTGCTGTATCCTCTGACAGTCCTCATCGCTATCCGCAATTCCACCAAACTTTGTGTCGTCTGCAAACTTACTAATCAGACCAGTTACATTTTCCTCCAAATCATTATAAATACTACGACCAGCAAAGGTCCCAGCACTGATCCCTGTGGAACACCGCTAGTCACAGCCCTCCAATCAGAAAAGCACTCTTCCATTGCTACTCTCTGCCTACTATGACTTAGCCAGTTCTGTATCCATCTTGCCGGCTCACCCCTGATCCCGTGTGACTTCACCTTTTGTACCAGTCTGCCATGAGGGACCTTGTCAAAGGCCTTACTGAAGTCCATATAGACAACAACCACTGCCCTACCTGCATCAATCATCTTTGTGACCTCTATCAAGTTAGTGAGACACGACCTCCCCTTCACAAAACCGTGCTGCCTCTCGTTAATACGTCCATTTGCTTCCAAATGGGAGTAGATCCTGTCTTGAAGAATTCTCTCCAGTAATTTCCCTACCATTGACGTAAGGCTCACTGGCCTGTAGTTCCCTGGATTATCCTTGCTACCCTTCTTAAACAAAGGAACAACATTGGCTATTCTCCAGTCCTCCGGGACATCACCTGAAGACAGTGAGGATCCATTGGTTACACTTGCTGGAGGTCTAGTCGACCGGAACGCTGGAAGAGTCACAGATCTGCCACATCTCACAGTTGGAGCACTGCACCCCGCTGAGTGACATTTAAGCACTAATTAATTAATTTAAAATAAACACTTGAATTGTTAGATTGAGTTACAATTAACTATATGGCCCTGACGCTGGATGATTTTTACTGTAAAATTAAATGCTAAATACCGATCACTGCCCTCAGGTTTAGTTACTCAGTTTTCTGTACTCATCGCAACACTTTGGACAGCTTTTATATAGCGATAGATTTCCAGGCCTTTTAAAATACCCTTAGCCAGGAACATCCACTAAAGTACATCCATCAAGTTTAAAGTTATAACCCACTATAAAAAATATTGAACTGAACAGTGCAAGGTATTAATTTGCAAAGCCTCATGATACAAACTGAAGAGATGTAAAACAATTATATGCAATACTTACACAGCCACCAGCAAGGATTTCTGCAGCAAGAGCAATCGAGCCCTCTCTTTGAGTGAACTTGTCTCTCACAAAATCATTTACCTGTTAAAGAGAAATTGGACAAGGATATCTCATGTAAGACATGGTGTACTCATGGTTGAAGAGATTTCTCTCCCTTCTACTCCCTTTGTCAGGCTTCCAAACCCGTTGTAGATGGTGAACAGGCAATTTATTGCTAGTTCATTGGGCAGGCTGTCCTGAAACTAGTTACTAGGAGGTGCCATAAGTGTCCAAAAGTAGATCTTCCACAGACCTTCTTTCCCTTCAAGTAGCGGTGTCTGATAACTGCTGCTTTACCTACATCACTTCAGATATAAGTGGTCTGGTCGAGCAGAACTCACAGAGGGAGTTGTAGGCAACACCAAGAACCAGAACTCAACTGCTAAAAGGTAGAAATATTTCTAATAGCAATGGTTATGAAAGGTATGCATTGCATCTTTCACATCCAATCTACTGAAATCAGGGGGGGGGTCCTCTGGTCCGGCAGCCATGTGTTCTTGGCCGTGCACCGTTCGCTGGCAGCGGGATTCTATCTTCCTGTCGATTCGATCGTTCAATGGATTTCTCATTGTAACCACGCCACGCCTCAGCGAAACCCACTGGCGGGAGTGCGCGAACGGCAGGTTAACTGAATCACAACGTCCTGAGAATTCCGGCCCAGATTTCATCTCATTACATAGGATACAATATTGGTGTAGAACAAGTCATCTTTTTAGGCAAACCAAATTCAACGTTTAACAGAAATTATTTCATTCTGAAATCATCGGTCAAAAAATGCAAGCTCCATAGAAGACAAATATTGGATTTTCCTCATTTGGTTGGTTTAACCAAAAATTGCTGGGCTTTAGACAGATTTATATAGCTTGCGCTGTTTGGCATTACATTTTCCTAGGTTAGGCGATTTCCATAGTCTCAACTGCAGCTTTGGATGGATCTAAAAGAACAGACTATAGTTGGAAAAAAATATATGCATACAAAATTTAGAGGGATCAGAACAATTAAAGGCATGTGCCAAAACAAGGTGACAAAAGTTCTGAAAGCCTCTGGAAGTATTTCATTGTATCTGAAGCAATTATCAGCTGTTTTTAAAGCTAAAGTAGCAAAAGACTAAGAAAAATATAACAGGTAACAGTAAAGGCAGGAAAACTGCAATGCACAAACATGAATCTGCCGTCAAACTGTGGAGCAGCTGGTCCCATTTGATGGCTACCTTAAAGTAGCAGTGCTGTTGTATAAGATGGTTTGCTCTCAGGCAAAGAACCATACCCATAGATCAGGACAGCAGCACAGCTGCAAGTTGACGATTGCTGTCAGTGAATGCTATGTGGTAGCTGTGAACATCAGCACTCAGCACATACTGCTTTTACCTTCCTGTTGACCCAGACCCTGAAAAAGCAGTTCCTCAAGTAGGCGTGTCAGAACCTTTCACCAGCATGAATGTTCTGCCAAATCAAGTATTTTCTCCATTGTTTGCAGAAACACAAAACATTTCTCATAAAGCATGACCTGCCTGTTATCACTGTCTAGGTCCTTGTTTATTTTCAGACACATCAGATAAGGGGGAATTCCCCAATAATGGAATTGGCAGAGATACGTTTGGGCAAATAATCATTTACATAAATTGGTAAAGAATAAAGAACAATTCAGCACAGGAACAGGCCCTTCAGCCCTCGCAGCTTGTACCAGTCATGATACCACCCTTGGCCAAAACCCTCAGCACTTCCTAGTGCCATATCCCTCTATACCCATCTTATTCATGTATTTGTCGATCCAAAGATCCAATTCAAGAGCGAACTATACGGTAAATGAAAAAGCCCTGGGGAAAATTGATGTACAGAAAGATCTGGGTGTTCAGGTCCATTGTACCCTGAAAGTGACTGCGCAGGTCGATAAAATGGTCAAGGGATACGGCATGCTTTCCTTCATCGGAAGGGGTATTGAGTACAAGAGTTGGCAGGTCATGTTACAGTTGTATAAGACTTTGGTTCGGCCACATTTGGAATACTGCGTACAGTTCTGGTCGCCACATTGCCAAAAGGACGTGGATGCTTTGGAGAGGGTGCAGAGGAGGTTCACCAGGATGTTGCCTGGTATGGAGGGCGCTAGCTATGAAGGGAGGTTGAGTAGATTAGGATTATTTTCATTGGAAAGACAGAGGGTGAGGAGGGACCTCATTGAGGTCTACTAAATCATGAGAGGTATAGACAGGGTGGATAGCAAGAAGATTTTTCCCCAGAGTGGGGGATTCAATTACTAGGGGTCATGAGGTCAAGGTGAGAGGGGAAAAGTTTAAGGGAGATATGCGTGGAAAGTTCTTTACGCAGAGGGTGGTGGGTGCCTGGAACGCATTGCCGGCGAAGGTGGTAGAGGCGGGCACGATAGCATCATTTAAGATATATCGAGACAGATACATGAATGGGCAGGGAGCAGAGGGATACAGATCTTTAGAAAATAGGCAAGTTTTAGATAGAGGATCTGGAGCGGCGCAGGCTTGGAGGGCCGAAGGGCCTGTTCCTGTGCTGTAATTTTTCTTTGTTCTTTGAGATGTCTTTTGAACGACGTTAATGCATCTGCTTCCACAACCTCCCCTGGCATCGCGTTCCAGGCACTCACCCTCTGTAGAAAAAAACCTGCTTCTCACATCTCCTTTAAACTTTGCTCCACTGATCTTAAACCTATGCCCCCTAGTGACTGACCCCTCCACCCTGAGAAAGAGGGCCTGCCCATCCACTCTATCCATGCCTCTCACAATCTTGTAGACCTCTATCAGGTCACTGCTCAAACTCCCTCGTTGGAACGAAAACAGTCCAGAGTCTATTCAGCCTCTCCGCATAGCTAACACCCTCCAGATCAAGCAACATCCTGGGAAATTTCCTCTGCACCCTCTCCAGAGCCTCCACATCCTTCTGATAGTGTGCCAACCAGAATTGTGCGCAATATTCCAAGTGTGGCCTTACCAAGGTTCTATACAACTGCAGCATGACTTGCCAGTTTTATACTCGATGCCCCATCCAATGAAGGCAAGCATTTCCTGATTACCTTGTCCACTTGTGTTGCTACGTTCAAAGATCTGTGGACCTGTACGCCCAGATCTCTCTGACTTTCTATATTCCCAAGAGTTTTGCCATTTACGGTATATTTCCCCTCTATGTTAGACCTACCAAAAAGCATTACCTCACATTTGTCCGGATTACACTCCATTTGCCATTTCTCTGCCCAAGTCTCCAACCCATCTATGTCCTGCTGTATCCTCTGACAATCCTCAACACTATCTGCCACTCCACTAACCTTGGTATCATCCGCAAACTTACTAATCAGACCAGCTACATTTTCCTCCAAATCGTTTCTGTATACTACAAACAACAGAGGCCCCAGCACCGATCCGTGTGAAACACCACCAGTCACAACCTTCCATTCAGGAAAACACCCTTCTAATGCTACCCTCTGCCTTCTGTGGCCGAGCCAGTTCTGTATCCATCTTGCCACCTCACCTCTGATCCTGTGTGACTTCACCTTTTGTACCAGTCTGCCATGAGGCATCTTGTCCACGGTTTTACTGAAGTCCATGTAAATAACATCCACCACCCTCCCTTCATCAATCATCTTTGTCACCTCCTCAAAAAGACAGATCAAATTAGTGAGGCATGACCTCCCCTTCACATAACCATGCTGTCTATCGCTAATGAGTCCATTTGTTTCCAAATGGGTATAAATCCTGTCCCTGAGAATTCTCTCCAATAATTTACCTACTATCGACGTGAGGCTCACCGGTCTATAGTTTCCTGGATTATCCCTGCTACCTTTCTTTTTTTTTATTAAATATTTTATTGAAAATTTTTGGTCAACCAACACAGTACATTGTGCATCCTTTACACAATATTATAACAACACAACTAACAATGACCTCTTTTATAAACAAAAAAAAAAAAAAAATGAATAAATAATAAATAACAAAAATGAAAACTAGCCCTAATTGGCAACTGCCTTGTCACAAGTAACACTCTCCAAAAATAGAATTTAACAGTCCAATATATAATTATCTGTAGCAACGACCTATACATACTATACAGTATATATTAACAACCCTGAGAGTCCTTCTGGTTCCTCTCTCCCCCCCCCCCCCCCCCCCCCCCGATCCTGGGCTGCTGCTGCTGCCTTCTTTTTCCCATTCCGTCTATCTTTCTGCGAGGTATTCGACGAACGGTTGCCACCGCCTGGTGAACCCTTGAGCCGACCCCCTTAGGACGAACTTAATCCGCTCTAGCTTTATAAACCCCGCCATGTCATTTATCCAGGTCTCCACCCCCGGGGGCTTGGCTTCTTTCCACATTAGCAATATCCTGCGCCGGGCTACTAGGGACGCAAAGGCCAAAACATCGGCCTCTCTCGCCTCCTGCACTCCCGGTTCTTGTGCAACCCCAAATATAGCCAACCCCCAGCTTGGTTCGACCCGGACTCCTACTACTTTTGAAAGCACCTTTGTCACCCCCATCCAAAACCCCTGTAGTGCCGGGCATGACCAAAACATATGGGTATGATTCGCTGGGCTTCTCGAGCACCTCGCACACCTATCCTTCACCCCAAAAAATTTACTGAGCCGTGCTCCAGTCATATGTGCCCTGTGTAATACCTTAAACTGAATCAGGCTTAGCCTGGCACACGAGGACGACGAGTTTACCCTACTTAGGGCATCTGCCCACAGCCCCTCCTCGATCTCCTCCCCCAGCTCTTCTTCCCATTTCCCTTTTAGTTCATCTACCATAGTCTCCCCTTCGTCCCTCATTTCCCTATATATATCTGACACCTTACCATCCCCCACCCATGTCTTTGAGATCACTCTGTCCTGCACCTCTTGTGTCGGGAGCTGCGGGAATTCCCTCACCTGTTGCCTCGCAAAAGCCCTCAGTTGCATATACCTGAATGCATTCCCTTGGGGCAACCCATATTTCTCGGTCAGCGCTCCCAGACTCGCGAACTTCCCATCCACAAACAGATCTTTCAGTTGCGTTATTCCTGCTCTTTGCCACATTCCATATCCCCCATCCATTCCCCCCGGGGCAAACCTGTGGTTGTTTCTTATCGGGGACCCCCCCAAGGCTCCAGTCTTTCCCCTATGCCGTCTCCACTGTCCCCAAATCTTCAGTGTAGCCACCACCACCGGGCTTGTGGTGTAGTTCCTCGGTGAGAACGGCAATGGGGCTGTCACCATAGCCTGTAGGCTAGTCCCCCTACAGGACGCCCTCTCTAATCTCTTCCACGCCGCTCCCTCCTCCTCTCCCATCCACTTACTCACCATTGAAATATTAGCGGCCCAATAATACTCACTTAGGCTCGGTAGTGCCAGCCCCCACCTATCCCTGCTACGCTGTAAGAATCCCTTCCTCACTCTCGGGGTCTTCCCGGCCCACACAAAACCCATGATGCTCTTTTCAATCCTTTTTAAAAAAGCCTTCGTAATCACCACCGGGAGGCACTGAAACACAAAGAGGAATCTCGGGAGGACCACTGACAGGGATACCATATCCCATCTCTTGAAATCCTCCTCCATCTGTTCCATCAACCGCGTTAAATTTAACCTATGCAATGTGCCCCAATTCTTAGCTATCTGGATCCCCAGGTAACGAAAGTCCCTTGTTACCTTCCTCAACGGTAGGTCCTCTATTTCTCTACTCTGCTCCCCTGGATGCACCACAAACAACTCACTTTTCCCCATGTTCAATTTATACCCTGGAAAATCTCCAAACTCCCCAAGTATCCGCATTATTTCTGGCATCCCCTCCGCCGGGTCCGCCACGTATAGTAGCAAATCGTCCGCATACAAAGATACCCGGTGCTCTTCTCCTCCCCTAAGTACTCCCCTCCACTTCTTGGAACCCCTCAACGCTATCGCCAGGGGCTCAATCGCCAGTGCAAACAATAATGGGGACAGAGGGCATCCCTGCCTTGTCCCTCTATGGAGCCGAAAATATGCAGATCCCCGTCCATTCGTGACCACGCTCGCCACTGGGGCCCTATACAACAGCTGCACCCATCTAACATACCCCTCTCCAAAACCAAATCTCCTCAACACCTCCCACAAATAATCCCACTCCACTCTATCAAATGCTTTCTCGGCATCCATCGCCACTACTATCTCCGTTTCTCCCTCTGGTGGGGCCATCATCATTACCCCTAACAACCTCCGTATATTCGTGTTCAGCTGTCTCCCCTTCACAAACCCAGTTTGGTCCTCGTGGACCACCCCCGGGACACATTCCTCTATTCTCATTGCCATTACCTTGGCCAGGACCTTGGCATCTACATTTAGGAGGGAAATAGGTCTATAGGACCCGCATTGTAGCGGGTCCTTTTCCTTCTTTAAGAGAAGCGATATCGTTGCTTCAGACATAGTCGGGGGCAGTTGTCCCCTTTCCTTTGCCTCATTAAAGGTCCTCGTCAGTACCGGGGCGAGCAAGTCCACATATTTTCTATAGAATTCGACTGGGAATCCATCCGGTCCCGGGGCCTTTCCCGCCTGCATGCTCCTAATTCCTTTCACCACTTCTTCTACCTCGATCTGTGCTCCCAGTCCCACCCTTTCCTGCTCTTCCACCTTGGGAAATTCCAGCCGATCCAAGAAGCCCATCATTCTGTCCCTCCCATCCGGGGGTTGAGCTTCATATAATTTTTTATAAAATGTCTTGAACACTCCATTCACTCTCTCCGCTCCCCGCTCCATCTCTCCTTCCTCATCCCTCACTCCCCCTATTTCCCTCGCTGCTCCCCTTTTCCTCAATTGGTGTGCCAGCAACCTGCTCGCCTTCTCCCCATATTCGTACTGTACACCCTGTGCCTTCCTCCATTGTGCCTCTGCAGTGCCTGTAGTCAGCAAGTCAAATTCTACATGTAGCTTTTGCCTTTCCCTGTACAGTCCCTCCTCCGGTGCTTCCGCATATTGTCTGTCCACCCTCAAAAGTTCTTGCAGCAACCGCTCCCGTTCCTTACTCTCCTGCTTCCCTTTATGTGCCCTTATTGATATCAGCTCCCCTCTAACCACCGCCTTCAACCCCTCCCAGACCACTCCCACCTGGACCTCCCCATTATCATTGAGTTCCAAGTACTTTTCAATGCACCCCCTCACCCTTAGACACACCCCCTCATCTGCCATTAGTCCCATGTCCATTCTCCAGGGTGGGCGCCCTCCTGTTTCCTCCCCTATCTCCAAGTCCATCCAGTGTGGAGCGTGATCCGAAATGGCTATAGCCGTATACTCCGTTCCCCTCACCTTCGGGATCAATGCCCTACCCAGCACAAAAAAGTCTATTCGCGAGTAGACTTTATGGACATAGGAGAAAAACGAGAACTCCTTACTCCTAGGTCTGCTAAATCTCCACGGGTCTACACCTCCCATCTGCTCCATAAAATCTTTAAGTACCTTGGCTGCTGCCGGCCTCCTTCCAGTCCTGGACTACGACCTATCCAGCCCTGGTTCCAACACCGTATTAAAATCTCCCCCCATTATCAGCTTTCCCATCTCTAGGTCCGGAATGCGTCCTAGCATCCGCCTCATAAAATTGGCATCATCCCAGTTCGGGGCATATACGTTTACCAAAACCACCGTCTCCCCCTGTAGTTTGCCACTCACCATCACGTATCTGCCCCCGTTATCCGCCACTATAGTCTTTGTCTCGAACATTACCCGCTTCCCCACTAATATAGCCACCCCCCTGTTTTTCGCATCTAGCCCCGAATGGAACACCTGCCCCACCCATCCTTTGCGTAGCCTAACCTGGTCTATCAGTTTCAGGTGCGTTTCCTGTAACATAACCACATCTGCCTTAAGTTTCTTAAGGTGTGCGAGTACCCGTGCCCTCTTTATCGGCCCGTTCAGCCCTCTCACGTTCCACGTGATCAGCCGAGTTGGGGGGCTTCCTACCCCCCCCCCCCCCCCCGCCCCCTTGTCGATTAGCCATCACCTTTTTCCAGCTCCTCACCCGGTTCCCACGCAGCTTCATCTCCCCCAGGCGGTGCCCCCCCGCCCATCCTCTCCCATACCAGCTCCCCCCTCTCCCCAGCAGCAGCAACCCAGTAATTCCCCCCTCCCACCCCCCCCGCTAGATCCCCCGCTAGCGTAATTACTCCCCCCATGTTGCTCCCAGAAGTCAGCAAACTCTGGCTGACCTCGACTTCCCCCCGTGACCTCGGCTCGCACCGTGCGACGCCCCCTCCTTCCTGCTTCTCTATTCCCGCCATGATTATCATAGCGCGGGAACCAAGCCCGCGCTTCTCCCTTGGCCCCGCCCCCAATGGCCAACGCCCCATCTCCTCCACCTCCCCTCCTCCCCCCATCACCACCTGTGGGAGAGAGAAAAGTTACCACATCGCAGGATTAGTACATAAAACCCCTCTTTGCCCCCCACATTCGCCCCACCACTTTGTTCGAACGTTCTTTTTAATAACCCGCTCATTCCAGTTTTTCTTCCACAATAAAAGTCCACGCTTCATCCGCCGTCTCAAAGTAGTGGTGCCTCTCTCGATATGTGACCCACAGTCTTGCCGGTTGCAGCATTCCAAATTTTATCTTCTTTTTATGAAGCATCGCCTTGGCCCGATTAAAGCTCGCCCTCCTTCTCGCCACCTCCGCACTCCAGTCTTGATAAACGCGGATCACCGCGTTCTCCCATTTACTACTCCGAGTTTTCTTCGCCCATCTCAGGACCATTTCTCTATCCTTAAAACGGAGGAATCTCACCACTATGGCTCTGGGAATTTCTCCTGCTCTCGGTCCTCGCGCCATCACTCGGTATGCTCCCTCCACCTCCAACGGACCTGCCGGGGCCTCCGCTCCCATTAACGAGTGCAGCATCGTGCTCACATATGCCCCGACATCCGCTCCCTCCACACCTTCAGGAAGACCAAGAATCCTCAGGTTGTTCCTCCTTGCGTTGTTTTCCAGTGCCTCCAACCTTTCCACACATCGTTTCTGATGTGCCTCCTGCGTCTCCGTCTTCACCACCAGGCCCTGTATATCGTCCTCATTCTCGGCTGCCTTTGCCTTCACGACCCGAAGCTCCCGCTCCTGGGTCTTTTGTTCCTCCTTTAGCCCTTCGATCGCCTGTAGTATCGGGGCCAACAGCTCTTTCTTCATTTCCTTTTTGATCTCTTCCACACAGCATTTCAAGAACTCTTGTTGTTCAGGGCCCCATGTTAAACTGCCACCTTCCGACGCCATCTTGGTTTTTGCTTGCCTTCCTCGCCGCTGTTCTAAAGGATCCACTGCAATCTGGCCACTTCCCTCTCCTTTTTCCATCCGTATCCAGGGGGGATTCCCTTCTGGTTTACCGCACAGTGTTTTTAGCCGTCAAAATTGCCGTTGGGGCTCCTATCAAGAGCCCAAAAGTCCGTTTCACAGGGAGCTGCCGAAATGTGCGACTCAGCTGGTCATCGCCGCACCCGGAAGTCCCCCTGCTACCTTTCTTAAGCAGCAGTACCACATTAGCTATTCTCCAGTCCTCTGGGACTCACCTGTAGCCAATGAGGATGCAAAGATGTCAGTCAAGGCCCCAGCAATTTCCTCCCTTGCTTCCCTCAGTATTCTGGGGTAAATCCCATCAGGCCGAGGCGATGTATCTATCTTAATGTCTTTTAAAACACCAAACACCACCTCCTTTTCGATGCCAACATGACCGAGACTATCCACACACCCTACCCACACACCCTACCCAAGAATCATCTTCCACAAAGACCGTTTGATGAACCCTGATGCAAAGTAATCATTTAGCAGTTCACCCATTTCCTCTGGCTCAACACATAGATTCCCCCACTGTCCTTAAGTGGTCCAATCCTTTCCCTGACCACCCTCTTGCTTTTTACATATAAATAAACAGCTTTGGGATTGACCTTAATCCTACTTGCCCAGAGTTTTTCATGACCCCTCGTGGCTTTCCTAATTTCCAGCTTAAGTACCTTCCTACTTTCTTTATACTCAGGGGCTTCGTCTATCCCGCACTTCTAGACTATCCATTTACTTTTTGACGATGCTCATAATATCCCTCGTTATCCAAGAATGCCTAAACTTCCCATACTTATCCTTCGTTCTCTCAGGATCATGACTTTCCTGAATCCTAGTCAACTGTCGCTTGAAAGATTCCCACACGTCCGATGTTGATTTACCCTCCAACAGCCGCACCCAATCCAAATTCTTCAATTCCTGTCTAATGTTATTGTAATTTGCCTTTCCCCAGTTTAGCACTTTAACCTGAGGGTTACCCTCATCCCTATCCAAAACTGCCTTAAAATTTACGGAATTGTGGTCACTACTCCCAAAATGTTCCCCTACTGAAACCTCAACCACCTGTCCAGGCTCATTCGCAAATACCAGGTCCAGTAATGCCCCTTCCCGAGTTGGACTATCTACATATTGCATCAAGAAGCCATCCTGGATACACCTTACAAACCCCGTCCCATCCAAGCCCCGAGCACTAAGCGAGTCCCAGTCAATATAGGGGAAGTTAAAATACCCTACCACAACAACCCTGTTACTTTTGCACCAATCCAAAATCTTTCTACCTATCTGCTCTATCTCTCGCTAGTAGTTCGGGGGTCTATAATAAACCCCCAACACTATGATTGTTCCCTTCCTGTTCCTGGGCAGCACGGTAGCACAATGGTTAGCACTGTGGACTGTGGCTTCACAGCGCCAGGGTCCCAGGTTTGATTCCCGGCTGGGACACTGTGCAGAGTCTGCACGTTCTCCCAGTGTCTGCGTGGGTTTCCTCCCACTAGTCCCGAAAGACGTGCTGTTAGGTAATTTGGACATTCTAAATTCTCCCTCGGTGTACACGAACAGGCGCCGGAATGTGGCGACTAGGGGCTTTTCACAGTAACTTCATTGCAATGTAAGCCTACTTGTAACAATAAAAATTATTCTTATTCTATTCTGAGCTCTACCCAGATTGTCCCATTGTATGAGCCCTCCAAGATATTCTCCCGCAGTACGGCTATAATATGTTCCTTAACCAGCAATGCTACTCCCCCACCCCTTTTACATCCCCCTCTATCTCTCCTGAAGCATCTATATCCTCCAACATTCAGGTGCCAATCCTGTCCTTCCTTTAACCACGTTTCTGTGATGGCCATAACATCATAGTTCCAAGTACTAATCAGTGCTCTAAATTAATCTGCCTTACCTGCTATACATCTGGCATTGAAACAAATACACTTCAGACCACTGTATTTGAGCAGACAGAGTGATGTTGTTGTTCTCTTATTTTTGTTTTCTATTTCCCCATCAGTTATTACACCTGCTAAGCCAACGCTCTGGTTCCCATCCCCCCTGCCATACTAGTTTAAATCCTCCCGAATGACTCTAGTAAACCTCCCAGCCAGGATATTGGTGCCCCTCCAGTTTAGATGCAACCCGTTTTCACAGTAACTTCATTGCAGTGTTAATGTAATCCTACTTGTGACAATAAAGATTATTATTATTGGATAAGTCACACCTGCCCCGGAAGAGATCCCACTTGTCCAGAAATCTGAAACCCTCCCTCCAACACCACCAGTTTAGCCATGTGTTTAGCTGCACTATCCTATTTCTAGCCTTACTGGCACGTGAGATTACAACCCTAGAGGTCCTGCTTTTTAGCTTACTGCTTAACTTGCTGAACGCCTTCTGCAGGACCTCATCGCACTTCCTGCCTATGTCGTACCTTTGTGTACTACGACCTCTGCTGTTCACCCTCTCCCTTCAGAATGCTTTCTGCCCGTTCAGAGATATCCTGGGCCCTGGCACCAGGGAGACAACATACCATCCGAGAGTCTCTTTCAGGTCCACAGAAGCACCTATCTGTACCCCTAACTATATTGCTCTTTCGCTCTTTGTCCCACCCTGCTTATCAACAGAGCCAACCGTGGTGCAAAGGTTAATCAGAATCTAAGTGCCAAAAGTGGATAAAAGCAACAAGACAGGATTACTAAATGGTGAAACTACACATTGCATTTCATTTCCATATCCTTTCCAACATCTTAGGAAAACTTATTATCAAGTAACACTAAATGTCTATCGTAAACAATATTAGAAGCAGTGAACAGGATTGAATCAGCACATTTGACTGCTGCAATAACATGCTGGATGGTGCAAATGAGGAAAATCAAATTGACTGGACATGTACATGAATTTTATTTTGGAAATCTAAGCAAAAATATGATGGGTTATGTTTAACTTCTGTGTTGAAAGAATGGACAGAATGAAGGAATAATAATTTTATGTTTGAAATTTAATCCAAAAACTACAATCAGAATGAATTTGGGGTGAGGATTAAAGTTAGCCTTGTAATAATGGTGTAGAAGAAACACTGATTAAAAGCCAATTGCTGACACCTGGTGCCCACCCAATCAGGAGATATTAACAACCTCGAGAGTGCAGCTGCTCGAAAAGATACACAACTTTATAAAACACAAGTTAAATTTTATGATGGAATTGGAAATATAGCTCCACTTTTTTTCCCTTGAAATTAGTGCTGGGCTCTTAAACAGCCTTTCAGCAAAGAAGTAGGAAAAATTGCATTGTAGTATGTTTTAGAATTATTTCACAGGACATGGGTGTCATTTTTATTGGCCATTCCTAATTGCCTTTGTAAAGGGGGTGGTGAGCCACCTGCTTGTACTGCTGTGGTCCATGTGGTGTAGGTACACGCTGTTAGGGAGGGAGTTCCAGGATTTTGACCCAGCAATAGTGAAAGAACAGCAATATGGTTCCAAGCCAAGATCATGAGTGGCTTGGAGGGGAATTTTCAGATGGTGGTGTTCCCATGCATCTGCTGCCCTTGCCCTTCTAGATGGTTGTGCTCGTGAATTTGGAAGGTGCTGTCGAAGGAGTGTTAGTGAGTTCCCGCAGTGCATCTTGCAGGTGATACACACTGCTACCACTGTGCGTCGGTGGTAGAAGGGGTGAATATTGGAGGTGGGAAATGAAATGAAAATCGCCTATTGTCACAAGTAGGAATCAAATGAAGTTACTGTGAAAAGCTCCTAGTCGCCACATTCCGGCGCCTGTTCGGGGAGGCTGGTACGGGAATTGAACCCGCGCTGCTGGCCTGCCTTGGTCTGCTTTAAAGGCCAGCTATTTAGCCCTGTGCTAAACCAGCCCCTAATAAGCAAGTTGATTTGACCTGGATGGGGTTGAGTTTCTTGAGTGTTCATGGGGCTTCACGCATCCAGGCAAATAGAGAATATTCCATCACACGACTTCTGCCTTATAGATGGTGCAGGCTTTGGGGAATCGGGAGGAGAGTTACATGCTGAAGGATGCCCAGGTTCTGACCTGCTCTTATTTATATGGTATTTATATGGCTGGTCCAGTTCAGTTTTTGATCAATGATAATCCCCAGGATGTTGACAGTGGCCGATTCAGCGAGAGTAATGCCATTGACGGTCAAGGAGAGGTTGTTGGATTCTCTCTTGTTGGATGAAGATGGTCACTGTCTGGCACTTGTGTAGCATGAATGTTACTTGCCACTTATCAACTCAAGCCTGAATGGTGTCCAGGTCTTGCTGCATATGAGCATGGACTGCTTCAGCATCTGAAAGTTACAAATGGGACTGGACATTGCAAACATCTGCACTTCTGACCTTATGATGGAGGGAAGATCATTAATGAAGCAACTGAAGATAGTTGGGCCTAGGACACTACCTTAAGGAACTCCTGCAGTGATGTTTAGGGACCAAGATGATTGAACTCCAACAACCACAGCCATGTTTCTTTGTGCTTGGTATGGCTCCAACCAGTGTAGAGCTTTTCCCCTGATACCCATTGACTCCACTTTGTTAGTGCTCTTTGATACCACACTCAGTCAAATGCAGCCTTGATGTCAAGGGCAGTCAAATTTATCTCGCCTCTTAAGTTCAGCTCTTTTGTCCATGTTTGGACTAAGACTGTAATAATGCCAGGAGCCGAGTTGCCTTGACGGAACCCACACTGAGCGTCAGTGTACAGTTGTTTATGACTAAGTGCCGCTTGAAAGCGCTGTCGACAACCCCTTCCATTACTTTGCTGATGATCAAAATTAGACCAATGGGGCAACAATTGGCCGGGTTAGATTTGTCCAGGGTTCTGTGGACAGGACATATCTGGGCAGTTTTCCATAATGCTGGGTAGGTGCCAGTATTGTAGCTCGACTTAAACATCTTGGCTAAGGGCACAGTTACTTCTGGAGCACCTCTTCTGTACTATTGCTGGAATGTTGTCAGGGCTCATGGCCTTTGCAATATTCAATGCCTTCAGTCATTTCTTCATATCCTGTCATTTCTTGATATCATGTTGGGTGAATCAAATTGGCTGAAGACTAACATCTGTAATTCTGGTGACCTCAGGAGGAGGCCGAGATGGATTATCCAGTTGGCACTCTGGCTGAAGATTGTTGCAAATGCTTCGGCCTCGTCTTTTACATGAATGTGCTGGGATCCCCAATCACGGAGTCCAAAGACGCGCAGGTTAGGTGGATTGGCCATTCTAAATTGCCCTTGTCCAAAAGGTTAGATGGGAGTTATTGGGTTACGGGGATAGGGTGGAAGTGAGGGCTTAAGTGGGTTGGTGCAGACTCGATGGGCCGAATGGCCTCCTTCTGCACTGTATGTTCTAATGGAGATATTTGTGGTGCCTCCTGTTCCTGTTTAATGGTCCACCACTATTCATGACTTAATGTGACAGGTCTGCAGGGCTTAGAGCTGATTCGTTGGTTGTGGGATCATTTAGTACTGTCTATTACATGCTGGCTTTTGCTGTTTGGCATGCAAATTGTCCTGTGGTGCAGCTTCACCAGGTTGATGCCTCATTTTTAGATACTCCTGGCATTCCCTGCTGCACTCTTCATTGAACACTGCGTACACTGACAAACTTGGCTTGAAATTCAAATTCAGAAAATGGCAACAATCCCTGATAATATTTGCAATCTCATACCATAATGAGCCCAGTTCTCTGGATAGGACAAACATCTTGCAGTCAACACTAACCCTAAATAGCGGTGTTTCAAGGAAGGCATTAAAACCTCCACCCAGAGGGTAACATTTATTTGGTTAACAGCCATTCCATATCAATAGTACAGCAAGATAGCTCCTGCTGAGTCACGGTAGCGATTCTGACCTTACAACTGAGACAGTCTGGCAAGGAATATGATTGGTTCAGATTTAACCCCAAGATGTTGAAGAACAAGAATTTTCAAGGCCAGTAACTGTTCGAGAATCAGGAATAGGTTTCATATTTTTGCAACAATCCGGAATCTGATGAAATGGAAGAAACACATAGGAATCATTGGTCCTAACAGAATGGAAAACTGTTGATGATCCTTAATAAGTTATCACTCAAGCAATATGATGAAAGTTAGTTACTCTTGTAGGTAAACAGCTCCATCGCCGAACAAACCCAAGTTTTGAAAGGGGCACTTCCAAATACGATAAAATCAAGAATTCTAGAAATGTACCATAAGGAAATCAGTATTTGAAAGAGAAGGGACAGTAGAATCGTTTGAGTGCAGACTTCATCAAAATCTGAAAGTGGACTTCCGGTGGCGGCTATGAAGGAGGTCGCACATTTGGTGGCTCCCGCTCGGGTTGGACCTTTGGACCTTTTCCCCCAATTTTTTTACCAGACTTGATTTGGAAAATTGATGGTAGAGGCAATTGTTGATTGGATTCCTACATGGAGAGGCGGACTAGAAGTGCTCACAAAGGAAGAAACAGACGAACAGAGAAGGCTTGGGCTGAAGCTGCAGCGGGAGAAAGCATGGCGGATGACCGGAGTCCTGGCTTGTCAACCCAGCGGTCAACCGAGCAGCTGATGCAATTTATCCAGGAGGGCTTCGCCAAGCAGAAGCAGGAATGCTTGGTCCCGATTAAAGAATCAATTGCGCGGCTAGAAATTAGATTGGATGCCCAAGATCGGGCAATCCAGAAAGTAGAGAAGGCGCTGGCTGAGCAGGCGGAACATCAAACTGCGGTGGAGTTGGAGGTGGGGATGCCGAGAGACCAGCAGAAAAGGCTCCTGGAGAAGGATGAGGATCTAGAGAATAGGTCCCGCCGGCAGAACCCGAGAATCGTCAGTCTCCTGGAGGGGTCCGAAGGAGCGGACGCTGGGGCACACATAGCGGACATGTTCGAGAAGCTGCTGGGGGATGGGACGTTCTCCCGACCCTTGGAGGTAGACAGGGCTCACAGAGCGCTCACGAGGAAGCCACGAGTGGGGGACCCCCCCTGAGGTACTTGGACAAGGAGCGTATTTTACAGTGGGCCAGGCAGACACGGAGCTGTAAATGGGAGAACAGTATCCTGCAGATCTATCAGGATCTGAGTGCGGAGGTGGCGAGGAGAAGAGCGGGGTTCAATCAGATAAAGCCGACCCTTTTTAAGAAAAAGGTGAAGTTCGGACTGCTGTATCCGGCCCGTCTCTGGGTCACGTACGAGGAGCAACATTTTTATTTCGAGTTGGCCCAGGAAGCGATGGACTTCGCGAAAAGGAAAGGACTGGTGGCGGACTGAGGACTTTGAACTTTGCTGCAATGTTCACATTTTTAAAAGTTTCTTGTTTTTTGGACGTTATTTGTAATGCCTTCTGTATTGATTTGGGGCCAATTGCAGAGCTGAGTGAGTTAAAGTTTACATTTGCACTGATGGGGGGTGGAGGTACGTTTGTTAGATGCTGGATCTTCTGCTTGATCTTTTCTTTGTTTATCGTTTTTTTTCTCGGGCAATTGTGTGGGGACTGGTATTTTGTTTGAATATGTGTGTATGAGCGCGGGGGGGGGGGGACGACAATAGGTGGGAGAATGTCTGGCGCCATGGGCGGGGGTCACCAAGCTAGCTGGGCGGGTTAGCTCACGGAAGCGCAGTGGGGGGTGAGCAGATGTTAGGCTTATCAAAGGGGTTGATTTACATTGTGCTGTTACTGGGGGGGGGGGGGGGGGGGGGGGGGGGGGGGGGGGGGGAATGTTCTGCTGACGAGGGAGGGACTTCTGCTGAGGGACAGAGAGGAGGTTGGGGGCGGAGGCTGCCTGGGGGCGGGCCGGTGGAGCGCAGACTGGAGACTGACCCAAGAAAGGTGATGGTTGATTGGCGAAGGAAGGGGGGGGGGGGCCGATGTGCCCCCCAACGAGGCTGATCACCTGGAATGTACGAGGGCTAAATGGGCCAGTTAAGAGGGCACACGTCTTCGCGCATCTGAGAGGACTGAAGGCGGACGTGGTAATGCTACAGGAGACGCCAGAGTAGCTGATCAGATCAGATTAAGGAAGGGATGGGTGAGACGGGTTTTTTTACTCGGGACTGGACTCGAAGACTAGAGGGGTTGCGATCCTGATTAATAAGTGCGTGGTGTTGGAGGCGGGAAGAATAGTTACGGATGTGGGAGGCTGGTACATTATGGTCAGTGGGAAACTGGAGGGGGTGCTAGTAAATGTGTATGCGCCAAATTTGGGGGGGGGGGGGGTGGACCCATGGAGATTTGGGCAGCCGAAAGTGAAGGAATTCTCCTTCTACTCACACGTGCATAAAGTGTACTCCCGGATTGATTTCTTTATTTTGAACAGGACTCTACTGACGGGGGTGGTGGACACAGGGCACTCGGCGATCACAATCTCAGATCATGCCCCGCAATGGGTTGACCTACAGGTTAGTAAAGACAGTAACCAGCACCCGCACTGGAGGATAGATGTGGGACTTTTAGCTGACGAAGAGGTGTGCAGGCAGCTGAGGAAATGTATTCAGAACTAAGTCAACGACACGGGGGAAGTTTTGGCAGCGGTGGTCTGGGAGGCATTGAAGACGGTGGTCAGAGGGGAGGTGATCTCGATACAGGCCCACAGGGAGAAGGTAGACAGGGCAGAGACGGACCGACTGATAACGGAGATATTATAGGTCGACAGGAGGTATGCGGAGACCCCAGAGCCAGGGCTTTTAAAGGAACAGCGGAGGCTACAGGCGGAGTTCAGCTTGTTAACTACAGGGAGGGCGGTAGAGCAGCTGAGAAAGGCGAGGGCGGCGATTTAGGAGCATTGAGAGAAGGCCAGCAGAATGCTTGCACAGCAGCTTAGAAAGAGGGAGGCAGCCAGGGAGATAGGGAAAGTAAAGGATGGGGACAGGAGCCTGGTTGGAGATTCAGCAGGGGTGAATAAGGCGCTCAAGGAGTTTTATAGTAGGCTGCATGGGTCGGAAACCCCAGCTGGGACGGAGGAGATGAGGCACTTCCTAGGGGGGCTGAATTTCCCGAAGGTGGACGGGGGGCTGGTAGAAGGGCTTGGGACCCCGATCGGGTTGGAAGAGATAGCGGAGGGTCTGAAGGCCATGCAGTCGGGTAAAGCCCCGGGGCCGGATGGGTACCCAGTGGCGTTCTATAAAAAGTTCTCTGGGATATTGGGGCCGCTGCTGATGAGGACATTCAATGAGGCAAGGGAGCATGGGGTGCTTCCCCCGACGATGTCACAGGCCACGATTCCGCTGTTCCTGAAGCGGGACAAGGACCCGGAGCTATGTGGGTCCTACAGGCCGATATCCATGTTGAATGTAGACGCCAAACCACTGGCCAAAATCTTGTCCTCTAGGATTGAGGATTGTGATCCGGACGTTATTGGAGAGGACCAGACGGGAAGGTAGGGAGGTGGAGGTAGTGGTCGCAATGGACGCAGAGAAGGCTTTTGATCGAGTAGAATGGGAATATCTGCGGGAGGTACTGGGACGGTTCGGATTTGGGGGGGGCTTTATTGACTGGGTCAGGTGTTGTATCAGGCTCCTGTGGCAAGCGTACGGACGAATAGGACAACATCGGACTATTTTAGGCTGCATCGGGAGACGAGACAGGGATGTCCCCTCTCCCCACTGTTGTTCGCGTTAGCCATCGAGCCGCTGGCAATCGCGCTGAGAGCCTCAAGGGGCTGGTCGGCGGGGGGGAGAAGAGAGAGAGAGAGAGAGAGAAAGAACCACAGAGTCTCGCTTTACGCAGACGACCTGCTCCTAAATGTATCGGACCCATTAGAGGGGATGGAAGAAATTATGAGGATTCTGGGGGAATTTGGGGTCTAAACTAAATATGGGGAAAAGTGAGATGTTTGCGGTCCAGGCAAGGGGACAGAGGAGACGACTGGGGGAACTGCCGCTTAGAGTGGTGGGTGGAAGCTTTGGGTACCTAGGCATCCAGGTGGCGTGGGAATGGGAACGGTTGCACAAGCTAAATCTGGCCAGACTAGTAGACCAAATGAAGAACAATTTTCGGAGGTGGGACGTGCTCCCGTTGTCACTAGCTGGGAGGGTGCAGACAGTGAAAATGACGGTCCTCCCGAGATTCCTGTTTGTGTTTCAGTGTCTCCCCATCTTTATTCCGCGGTCCTTTTTTAAACGGGTCAATAAGGTAATTACTGGCTTTGTATGGGCGGGCAAGACCCCGCGAGTAAAAAAGGGAATGCTTGAGCGGAGCTGGGGAGAGGGCAGGCTGGAACTGCCGAACTTCAGTAATTACTATTGGGCGGGCGAATATAGCCATGATCAGGAAGTGGGTGGTGATGAGAGGGTCAGTATGGGAGCGTGTGGAGGCGGCTTCATGCAAGGGCACCAGCTTGGGGGCGTTGATAACAGCGCCTCTGCCGTTCCCGCCGGCGCGGTACTCCACCAGCCCCGTGGTGGTGGCGACACTGAGAGTCTGGGGGCAATGGAGGAGGCACGTGGGAGCAGAGGGAGCATCGGTGTGTTCTCCAATCTGTAATAATCACCGTTTTGCCCCGGGAAGGATGGATGGAGGGTTTCGGAGATGGCAGAGAGCATGGATTGAGAGGATGGGGGATATGGTTATAGAGGGGAGCTTTCCTAGCCTGAGGGCGCTGGAGGAGAAATTTGGATTGACGAGGGGAAACAAATTTAGGTACCTGCAGGTGCGGGACTTCCTACACAGGCAGGTTTCAACTTTCCCGCTCCTACCACCAAGGGGTTACAGGACAGGGTAGTTTCCAGAGTGTGGGTGGGAGAAGGGAGGGTCTCTGACATTTCCAAGGAACTCGTGGGGTCAGAGGGGATGCAGACCGAGGAGCTGAAGTGCAAGTGGGAAGAGGAGTTGGTCGGAGAAATAGAGTCAACGCATCCACAACATGTGCCAGGCTCAGCCTGATACAATTCAAGGTCGTTCACCGGACTCACATGACAATGGCCCGGATGAGCAGGTTCTTTGGGGTAGAAGATAGGTGCGCAAGTTGTGCAGGAGGGCCAGCGAACCATGTCCACATATTCTGGACATGCCCAAAGCTTAGGGGATTCTGGCAGGGGTTTGCGGATGTCATGTCCACGGTGTTAAAAATAAGAGTGGCACCGAGTCCAGAGATGGCGATTTATGTGTGTCGGAAGATCTGGGAATCCAGGAGGAGAAAGAGGCAGACGTTCTGGCCTTTGCTTCCCTGGTATCCCGGTGACGGATATTAGTAGCTTGGAGGAACTCAAAGCCCCCCGATGTCGGAGACATGGCTTTCTGACATGGCTAGCTTTCTCGGCTTGGAGAAAATCAAGTTCGCCTTGAGAGGGTCAATGTTAGGGTTCACCCGGAGGTGGCAGCCGTTCGTCGACTTCTTTGCGGAAAATTAACGTCAGCAGAAGGGGGGGGGGGGGGTAAGCCTAGTTTAGAGTAGGGGGTTAGTAAAGATGGGATCTGTAAGGGAGGAAGACAGCCTTTGCACTATGTTTAGAAATTCATGTACATTGTTTATTTTGTTGTTGTTGTAAAACCATAAATACCTCAATAAAATGTTTATTAAAAAAAAATCTGAAAAGTGGTCCATGGTTTCAGGTTGTGGTTCACAACTATAAAGCTCATCAAGGCTAATCTATGCTGTTTGAAGCTCAAATAAATTTATGGAGCATTTAAACTAGGGTAATGTCCAAAAGCCTGGGCCTTGTAGATCTTCCACATGAACCTTCCAATCAAATTAGGGCTATACTGTCCCTACTGTCAGAGGCTATGGTCCATATAATAACCTAAATGCTTGTTTCTATGACCTACTAACTCAACGACAATGTAGAAGGCTGGTGCATCTATACTAGCTGGTCCTCTGTTGATTTTGGGGTTTTAAATGCAGAAGCCTCAGAAAAAGATTGGAATTTGAGATAACAATAATTGTAATCATCCGATTTAAGCCTTTAATGTAATAAAACGTATGACAACACTGCACCGGAACATTTCTAAAACAAAGTATGAAACTTAGTCACATAAGGAGATTCCAGGGCAGATGACCAAAAGCTTGGTTATACATGCTATGTGGAAGCTGAGGTTCAGGAGACACACTGCATTTACCTTTCAGCTAACCCAGACCTTGAAAAAGCAGGTTCTCGAGTAGGCTTGTCAGAGTTGTTTACCGGTATGAATGCTCTGCCGAATCAAGTATTTTCTTATCAAAAACTTGGTCATGGAACTTCCGGTGGCGTGTCGGGGAAAGACGTGCACAAGGTGGCTCTCATTAGGGTACTGCACTTTTGTTCTTTCCGCTCAGTTTCAGGGGGTATTTTAGTTTAAAAACCCACATATTTAATGGGATAAGGAACCTGTATAGGTGAAATGCCCAGAAAACCCAGGGGAAAACAGGCTGAAAGTAGAAGTTCGTTGTCAGAGCCGGAGGCCTCTAGGGACTCGTCGGTGAAAAAAAATGGTGGAGGCAGCCTCTGGGGCTCTAGCCCTCCACTAACGGTCGAGATGCTTATGAGCATCTTTAGCGACAGTATTTGACAAACACGGGCGGGTTGTATCAGGGCACCTCTGCAAATCGATGGAAGAGCCCTTGGCTCCTATCCGTTTGGCGTTGGACAGGACCAAGGAAACATACACAGTAGACACAACAAAAAAAAATGGGTGAAGGAGCATCACAACTACAAATGGGAAGGCCACGCCATCAGGTTTTACCAGGATGTGGGAGCAGAGCTGGCGAAGGGGACTAATTTGAACAAAGCCAAGGCCGCCCTGCACAAAAATGGAGTCCGGTTGGTGTGGTATACCTGATGTGGCTAAGGGTGACTTTTGAGGGAAAATGCTTTTATTGATGTGCCGTGGTAGGCGGATTCCTTGCGAAGAAGCATGGGCTGGGTGCGGGTGATTGGAGATTTGCGATATTGGGGATGGGCATGTTGATATGTGGAACTGTTGGGTTTCCTTGTTCATATTTGCATATTTCTATTCTTGTGGGGGTTGCATGTTTTACAAGTTGGGCTTAGGTCTGGGGTTTAGTCTTCTGTGGGTTTTTGTTCTGTTGTGAAAATATATAACTCCCTGTTGGAGTACTACGTTTAAAGGATTTTTATACTTTTGTGTCTTTTTTCTGTGAGGATTTTTCTTCTCTCTGGTTGGGAGCCACGCTGTTAGCCGAAGAGTTAGACAACGGGAGCGGTGTTGAGAGGTTGACTGCAGCTCATTATAGTAATTCTTTTTTAGATAATGATAATTTAGATAGTGTTTTTGTTCTGTTTGGGGTTAGGTTTATTATAAGTAGGTTTTAGTTGTTTATGTTCGCCTTGCGGATTTCTATAGGAGTATTTGGGTGTGGAAATGTCAGAGGACGAGGTGGGGAGGGGGTGTGGGTTAGGGATAGTTTGCTGATGGCGATTTCATATTTTTCTTTGTTTAATATTGTTTGTGGGTTTGGTAGCCATCTTGGGTGGGCCTGGTTGACGTACTTTCTATGGAATGATTCAATAATCTCCCTTGGTCCCTGGGTCACTATCCGTGTGGAGTTTGCACATTCTTCCTGTGTTTGTGTGGGTTTCACCCCCACAACCCAAAGATGTGCAGGTTAGTTGGATTGGCCACGCTAAATTGCCCCTTAATTGGAAAAAAAATAATAATTGAGTACTCTAAATTTCTAAAAAAAAAAAAAAAAAATAATCTCCCTTGGTGGAAATGGCTGACCGGATCGGGGAAGGGGGTGAAATGCCCCCAACGTGTTTGGTGATCTGGAATTTCAGGGACTTGAATGAACCTGTGAAAAGGACGATGACATTTGCTCTCCGTAAGAGTTTAAATGCCGGTGTGATGTTTCTGCAAGAGACTCATCTGCGAGTCAGAGACCAGACAAGGTTGCGAAGGGGTGGGTGGGTTAAGTTTTCCATTCAGGCTTTGATGGTAGGGCCTGGGGTGTGGCAATATTAATCAATGAAAGGGTTCAGTTTTCTGCTGCTAAGATCTTGGCTGTGGATCTTTGGCGGGCACCTCGTGGTTCTGGTTAATATCGATGCTCCAAACTGGGCCGATTTGGATTTTATTAATAACTGCTGTCCTTTATCCCCCATTTGGATTTAAATCAGCTTATTTTGGGTGGTGACTTAAACTGTGTACTGGACCCCAGACCCAAATCTCGGAGTCCATCGGGGTGGCCAGTCGTTGTTTTCATGGAACAGATGGAACAATCTGTGGCGCTTCTTGCACCCAGGTGATAAAGACTTTTCTTTCTTCTCCCATGTACACCAGGTATACTTGCGTATCTACTTTTTTTTGTGGTGGATAGGTCTCTCCTTCCTATCGTGGAGACGGTGGGTTAGGTGACTGTGATTTCAGACCATGAAAAAAAATGAAAATGAAAATCGCTTATTGTCACAAGTAGGCTTCAAATGAAGTTACTGTGAAAAGCCCCTAGTCACCACATTCCGGCGCCTATACAGGGAGGCTGGTACGGGCAGACGAGTATAGCTCCTGACCCGGATAGTTTCCACATTGAGTACATGCTCCACATTTTGTTGACTAGAACCAGGACCCTCCCAGCATCCGCTATGGAAATTAGATGCGGCATTATCAGCAGACAAGAGATTTTGACGCCCATTGGGAATATATTAAATTTAATAAAACTGAATCTATCTCATCTTCTACGCTAAAGGTGGTATGGGGGGGGGGATAATTTCCTACAAAGTGCATTTGGTAAAAACAGCGAGGGCGAAGCAGCAGAGGCTGGTGGACTCCATCCTTGAGATGGACCATCAGTACTCACTTGCTCAATCCCAGAGTTATTGGCAAGTAGGAAACAGCTGCAGGCCCAATTTGAATTATCAATGGGTAAGGTGGTGGACCAGCTGCGACGTTCAAGGGGTGCATTTTATAAATATGGGGAGACGGCCTGTCGCCTCTTCCCTCACCAGCTGAGACGGAAGGTGGATTCCCATGACGACTGTACAGGTATGTGACTCGAGCGGCAGCCTGATTCCTGCCCCGCCTCAGGTCACTGCAGGCTTTTGAAATGTTTTATCGGTCTCTCTGTACATCCGAGCCCCCGGCGGAGAGTTCACCCATTACTCATTTTGTGGATGGATTGGCCATCCCAGCTGTGGAGGGGGGAGTGGCGTGAAGAGTTGGAATCCCCGTGGGCCAGAGAAAATTAAGAAATGCATTGAGTTAATGCAGACGGGTATAGCTCCTGACCCAGATAGTTTCCACATTGAAAAGAAGTTTGTGGAGCAATTTGTACCTCTAATTCTAGATATGTTTAACAACTCCTTATCCTGGGGTTTGTTGCCCTTTACACTTGTGCAGGCCTCTATTTCCTTGATCCCTAAGAAAGACAAGGACCCAAAAGAGTGTGGGTCGTACCGACCTATTTCACTTTTAAATGTGGACGTTAGGTTACTTGCTAAAGTGCTGGCACTGTGGTTTGAGCCCTGTCCCCCAGTGGTGATCTCGGAAGACCAGACAGGCTTTCAAGAGTCGGCAATTGTCAGCCAATATATGTCGCCATCTTCGGTGCCCGAACTGGAGGTGATCGTTTCCCTGACACTGAAAAGGCATTTGATTGAGTGGAGTGAGATTCTTGGGAGGTTTGGATTTGGACAAAAGTTTATATCTTGGATTTGATTATTATATAGGGCCCCCACTGCTGGTGTTTGCACAAGTGTTTTGAATTTCTACAGGGATTCTACATTCTATTCTAACATGTTAGGACTTAGGAGAGGAAAGGAGGTTAGACATGGGACCGAGTTCGCAATGGGTCAGGGTTTGTTTTGATGAGAGGGATGATGATGGCAGGTTTGAAGGAAAGAGGTCAATGCTTGAACAGAATCATTAACAATATCAACTAACATGGAAGCCAGGAAGGAAAACTGGATGGTCAGTAATTTAGGTGATATGAAGTTGAGAGAGTAAATGGGTGTCATGGACAAGAAGGGCATGAGAGGAGGTAGGAAAAAAAAAAAACAGAAGAGCACCAGTTCAAGGTTAGGGCAGGAGGGATCTTTGAGGAAGTTTGGCCCGGTGGGCTAATGGAAGGTTGATGGTCTCAATCTTACCAACAATGAAATCCATGAGTTCCTCTCAATTATTCTTGGAGATGGGATGCAGGAGGCAGGGAAAGGGGCTTTAAACAAAGATTTGCAGTACAGAAGAGAAGCTGCGAATACATTTGCATTCCAGGATCATCACGGAATTGCAAGCAGTTTTTGCAAACAAGAGCAGGACCTAATAGTGTTTTATGTGGCCTACCTAGATCTTGTGGTGAATGGCTAGTTTGTCATATGCTTTCAAGCATGCAATCTTTGGACTTAAGGGAATGAAGATAACATAAGGGCGGGGGAACAGTTTTAATGTGAACAAGGTTATCAAAGATGCCGCTGAGTATTTGCTGAGCAGATTTGTAGCTGCAGAAATGGTGAACAGAGGACCAAAGATAAAACATTGAGATTTTGAAAAATTTATATGTAGCTTTGTAAGCAAATTATTGGTTCAGTAAAGTAAACCAACCTCTTAGGAGTTACTTCTAAAGTTATTCAAAAGCTGGCAATAGTGAGTGTGCAGGGTATTGCTTTGGCTTCAGCAAATAAATGTGTGTTTGAGCTAATGAACAGTCAAAAACAATGAAAAATAGTTTGAATTCAGTGGACTGTGCTCCTCAAAATAATGGCCTAGTAAGCACTACATTATAATCAACAGCTGTGCTATTGTTGTATCTGTAGTTAAGCTGCAAGTAGGACAGGAAGTCAAGAATCCGAAGGGATGGGGAGGGGAGGAAGGAAGGGAAAAAATGCAATCAAAGTGAGGAAGATCTAGGGAACAGGACAAAAGTCATGCAAATTGAGCACAAGAGACAGCCCATCAGAAACCAATCAAACAAATTAATCTCTAATAAGTTCTTGAAGAAGGGAGCCTCTTATTTTGTTACACTCCTTGTTCTCAAGCATTGTAATATTGTGCTATCTGCATGCAGGGACGTCTTTTCTGCAGTTGAGAGAAATGCGATAACCAGGATAAAGAATGAGCATTTTAAAAATATGGAATCAATATTTATTTATAGAACAAGGACAAACTTACCCTACAAGTTACGAAATGCTACAAAAAATTCAAGTCACAGATCATCATCTCCGTGCAGGATCAATATTTAAAAAATAGATGCATCCAACACAAGGAGGTAAGGAAGATGCTTAAGTTGGAATGTACTGCCTTGGACACCACAATTAGCTATTTTATTCACCCATACCTTTAGTAGTAATTTCCAGAACTGACCTAAAAAAAAAAAATGTCAGACCTATTGCACAAAGTAAACGTTAATTAACGGTATTTTGGCCTTTTAGGTGTCAAAAGCAAATATTAATACTGAATTGTTTCTAACCAAAGACCAGAATACACATCTCGTAAAACACATAATAATTCCATTAAACAACAGTTATGCCACTGAGAACCTAAAAATAAAATTGAAGGTTTCATGGTTATTGTATTTAGATTCAGTAACTATTAGAACAGTAACTAAATAAAATGAAAACAAAGAATTAAAAATAGAATGAAGACTTACAGTAAGTTTAATGGCCTTTTCCGGAGCAACACCCAACAACTGTGGTAAAAGACCTAAGTGTTTAGAAGGGTATTATCAAACCATTGGTAATAATAAAACATAGATATAAATTTGTCACTGGAATATTATCTACATTAAATTGCTACAACAAAATCATCAGATTTGTGAAGACATTTTATCGGTGTTAATAAAATTCAATCAACTCATATCAGTATTCATGAAAGGACTTAATCTAGGAAAATAGTACAGCTGCATCATTACAGACACTACTGTTACCATTATATAGCTTCTGTTTTATAAAAAATCTGATCCAATATGCATTTGAATTAATTAAACTAACTGTACTGAGGCTGCGTGACAATAAAATCTCACTCATTATCCTTGCTAGTCAGACATCCGATTCAGCCTGACATTTTTCTAACTGGACAGTCTGCAATTAAATTGCTTCAAGTTTTTGCATGCATGTATACTAAAGGGTATGGGAATGTTCACTACATGAAAGTTCAGTCATGATTAAATGGCAGAGCAGGCTTGAGATGACCAAGACCACTCTCTCTTTATGTTCCTGTTTTTTGCTACTAAGCAATAAATGTCCTACAGTGTACAAAGGCTGAGGACAGAATTAAAATGTGTCTGTGGTGCCCTGTTGAATAGTCTGCCGACACACAATGTTGAGACACGCAGAGTACCCATTTGAGATATGTACTATCACAGGCCTTTTCCGATGAGAATTTCCAGAGTTAAAATTGTCAAGCCAAATAGCTGAGGTTACCATGAAAGGGGTGGCACAATGGTTAGCAATGCTGCCCCAAAAGCGTCAGGGACATTGGTCCAATTTCCAGCCTCGGGTGACTGTGGAGTTTGCACTTTCTCCCCAATTCTGTGTGGGTTTCCTCCGGGAGCTCCGGTTTACTCCCACAGTTCAAAGATGTGCAGGTCTGATGAATTGGCCATGCTAAATTGCTCCAAAGATGTGGTTAGGTGGGGTTACGGTGGGACCCTCTTTCAGATGGGCCGAATGGCTTCCTTCTGCACTGTAGGGATTCTATGGTTCTATCCAGCCCCAACATGATCAGAGAAAATTATTTCATTAACTCATAACAAAGAATGAGTGCAATTGTGCAGATATAAACAAAAGTGCTTGTTTTTTTAATTGTACCTTGCAGCGTTTCCTAAAGTATTTCATAACGAACAAATTACTTCTTTGAAAGATAGGCAAATATGTTAGCCAGACTGCACACAGCAAGGGCCACAAACTGCAAACGATAAATAGGCGGTCAATCTGCTTTGGTGGCATAGCTGGGAAGGATTTCAATTAGAACAGACAGAACTCTCTCCAACTAAACTAACAGTCCATAAAGGCAATACTGGAAGGCCATTTTAAAGACATTTTCTTAGGACTATTTTTGTTGGCCTATGAATGCTCCACCAATTTGGTTCTGTGGAGGATTCTCCAAATGTTCCATTCCACACCTCTGATCGGCGAGCCGCCTGTCAATATTTATTTAGTACTGACAGTGCACCCGTTTTATTTAAAATTGAGGGCCAATAACCAAATTTGATCACACCTTATTTGGTGGACAATGTGATTGATTTTTCTATCTGCTGATATAAATAAAAGTCAACTCCTATGCTTGTGCGTCTTGGTATTCATGAGCAATCAACTAGACAATTGTGAACACAATTTGACAGGCTATCCGCATTAAAGACTATTTAGCTCAAGCCTAATGCAGCCCTCCTGTTTCGACAGATGATTCATGTACATGCAGTTTCTGGAGTTGTGGTATTCATATTGAATGCCTCTTAATTGCAACTTTACAACCAAACCCTCTCCCTGAACAACCTCCCAAGAAATTCTTCTTTGTTCCAGGATAGGGAGACAACATCGTTATCACCTTACAATGATGGTTACAAAAAAAAAAAAGTGAGGGACATGTAACTGTAGCTCCAGCACTCCCATCTCCAGGAGACCGTCAATCCTTCACAAAGAGGCGTACCAACCTTCATGAAGCACCAATCTAAGCATGAACCATTAGTCCCTTGGCATGCAACAGGTTCAAAAGCATAGTATGGCTAGTTATATTACTTTATTTAACTACATCCAAATGAAACCACATATAATACCACATCAATGTATAATTTTCTTCTATAAAATTGGGCTATAATTTGGCTAAAATTTACTCCATGAAGACTTACTTTCCAGTAAAACTAGCTTAGTAACTCAAAAACACAAATAAATATTGACAAATGGTATGGCGATTATGTGGTACAGTACCTGGCCCCCTCATCCATGTGGTATCTGGTTTAATATTCCAAAAATATTTCACTGTTCAACAATAACTTGCAATTTTACAATACCCCTAATGTTGAAAAATGTATCAAGGTGCACACCAGATGTGTATATTAAGAGGCTAAGAAGGAGACAAGGGAGATCTAAGCAAGATGCAAAAAGACTAAATTAACTGCTTTACTCAAAACAGGGAGCTAGTCTACAACTGACCTTAACCTGGACACATACACAGAAATAATTGTGTTAAATCCAGAAAGTTCAACTTTCTCGTCAGACTTTTATGAATTGCTGCTTTTCTTCTCTATGCATCAAGTCTGTTTCTTTTTCAAAGGTAAGAATGGTGGTTCGAATCCTTTTCAGATATTTTAATGTCTGCCAGTGAACCTGATCTGCTTCTGAAAAGACTGTTGAGTGACCTTTGCTGGTACTCAGCCAAAGCAGTCATGCATGCCTGGTGCTGCCAGTCAAAAGGGTCTCATTAAGTGGAGCATACTTAGGGAACAGCAAAACTGACATTTTCTAAAATAATTGATCAGCAGATGGCAGCCTCTCCTTCCCTTATCTGAATTAGGGACCTGGTTTTCATTTTTCTTATGTTCCTCCACGCCGAGCCCCTGTCGAGCTCCGCCAAATTGCCCAGGGGTCGGCGCGAAGATGGGAACCCACGCGGATGCAGGGAATCACGCCGGCCATAGCGCGCATGCGTGAACTCGCGCCGGCCGTTCTGCGCCGGCTGGAGCTGCGGAGACCACTCCACCGCCGATCTAGCCCCCTAGGAAGGGGAGCATTCCTCATGATCGGGGACCTTTGACGCCGGAATGGTTGGCACTGCTTTTCACGCCGGCGTCAGAACTTGGCCGTGGGATTGGAGAATCCCAGCCCATATTTTTCAGCAATTTTATTATTACGCTGAAAAATGGTGGCATTTATCTTTTGCTAAACTTTCTCATCAGCAGCAGATAGAATGTTTTCATATTCAGGATGAAATGTACCACTTACACCTGGGTTTCATAAGTTTATTTTGCCCAGCAGAAAAAAACGAGGCTTACCAGATCTGAAAATCCCAGTGATGCGGGAAGTCTTGAACATGACATCCCTTTAAAATTTTACTTTGGGCGGGGAGGGTGAAGAAAAGAAAAAAACACAACCAACACACTTCCTTAATAAATCTAATGATGGCATAATTCTATTAAAAACCTACCTCTATAAAGGCCAAAAATGCCTTCGTACCGTATAACCTTTTGGAAACAATCAAAACTATTTTTGTACATCAATTCTCCAATGAAAGACCCTGTAGACCGCTGGTTCTGCATCCTTGTTTTCACCAAATCAATAGGATAAACTGCAGTAGCTCCAACCGCTGCATAAAAAGACAATGGCCAAATTAAGTTAACAAGTAGCATTGTTACGGAATAATCATGTTGGTTAAATACAATCTCCACCAGTAACAACGCCCATGCTAATGCTGTACGAAGCACTTTCCCATTACCAGTTTCAGCACCCTAGAAATAAATTATAATGTGTTTTAACTGTCCAATGCTTATATAGTGAACTAAATCTAATCTTTGTTTTCGGCTCTGTGGTCAGCTTCTCCAAATTCCGATGAAATGTGCTGCCCATACGTGGGTTTGGATTGTTCAATGTTGAGAACCCCTACTATGCATGCACCGGCTGGGAACTGGCCGCACATGCGTGATTCAGATTGTTCGATGTTGGTCATCTCTATCATGCACTCACCAGCTGGGAATTGGCCGTACTTGTGTGGATCGGGTGGTTCTATGTTGGTAATCCCTACTGTGCATGCACCAGCTGGGAATTGGCTGCACATTCGGAATTTTTAACACTGCTCATGCCTAACTGATGTAAAAAATCAGAACTGCGCATGCATAGCCCTTTCAGCCGCACGCACAGTTCAGATTACCAACATAAAACATTCCAAAACGCGCATGTGCAGCCCTTTCCTGGCTGTCGCATGCGCAGGAGATCCCAAGTTCTTTGGGAATTGGAGGTACCAACCATGGAGTTGAAGACAAAGACACAAAAAGGGGGGCTGAAAAAAAAAGACAGGGAGAAGTAAAAACAAAACAGATGTGATTTTTCCACTGTGTTGCGCCCGATGCCGATCCCGTTACGCCGAGTGCATAGTGGGAGATGTCAAAAACGGGTTTCACGACGGGCGCCGAACCATGTTCATTTAAACATGCACAGCCCGTTTGAGGCTGTAATCTCCTGGCTCCCGGTATCACCAGCCATACCGACGTGAATTAGCACTGGTCTTCAAAAGTGATGGCCACGCCGAGATGTTTATAGGCCATTGGAGCCGCCAGGTGGTCGGGGACAGGATAGGACAGCGTCACTGGTGCACCCAGGGCGCTAACCTGGCACTGCCAGGGTGCCAGGTTGGCACTGCTTAGAGGCTGGGCCTGAGGGTGCCATGCCCATGAAAAGGTTATGAAGGGTGGGAAGGTGGCTGAAAGGTGGGGGGGCATCAGCTACCCCATAGTGGTGTAAGCTCACTTTGGGGGAGGGGGGATGATGCCCCCATGCCTACAAGGATGCATGGATATGGGGCCATCTGGGTGGTGTGTGGGCGGGGTTGTCACATGAACATTTAATGATGTGAGGGCGAGGGTTTGCCCTTTTGGGGATGGGGGTGTTACCTATGTTAGCTGGGAGGTTGCAATATCTGTGAATTGGGGGTGTGGGGAACCCTCAACTTCACTTTGGAGATCTGGGCACCCTTTAAAAATGCCGTCCCAATCTCGGAGGAGCCAGTCTTGCCCGTGTCTTTAGTTCCCCACTGCAGAAAACAATTCTGCGTGTGGGATTTCCAGTGAGAAACTCCCAAGCATAAAAGTGTGCCATAATGTAAAAAAGGTTGGGAACCACTGCTTTAGAGGATTTCCTTTCCATGCCTTAATGCAGGGATGTTTTAAAACAGTACATGTAATTATAGGTATTGAGGTTTTGCACTGAAGACAGTCTGGAGCCAGAAGTGGCACTGTAGTATTATGTCGGGTCCTCTGATCCCAAGTAAATATAAAGGGAACTTTACAGAGCCTTCCAACGTTGGCGCTTTATTATAATAGCCTGCACCTTAGCTGATCTGTACAGGTCTAATGGGATTTTGTTACACTAGCCTGGGTTTGAGAATAGCACTGAGACATGTCACTCACCTCCAGCAATTGAGCCCAAAGTGAACCTGTAAGCAGACTCAACAGCCTGGAGCCATATAGGCCTGCTAGTATCACTGTAAGATTGCTAGTGGGGGAACAGAAACAAAAAGGATGAATGTGGGAAAGGAATATGATTCAAAGTAGCTTTTGTAAAATTTAGTAAGAAGTATCAGTTCAAACACTGTTTGGAGGTGGTTACATTAGCTACTACAAATCATGACCCAGCAAACATGAAAAATTGGAATTAGCTTAAATTTAAGTAATGACTATTTTTTGGTATAAAATAAACTTGCTCAAAACAGCACCATTTATTTTAAACAATTTCCTTCATACACTTTAAGACTGTTTTAATGTTGGTATTTTATTGAGCACAATTTTTAAAAACTTCAATTCTAATTGCTCTGCCATTTGTAGAATTAACACAAAAAAAGTCATATTCAAGTTTCTTTCAATAAATAAAATGCACAGACCAACATGTAGTTTTAGAATCTACAGCTGTTTTAACAACAAACACTATGCTTTCAGTGACTTTGGTCATTATGGATTATAAATACAGTCCATTGCAGTTCATCCTGATATAGCTATAATCAAAGCAAAACATTGCGGATTCTGGAAATCTGAAATGAAAACAGAAATGCTGGAAAAGCTCGGCAGATCTGCAACTATTTATGGAGAATAACAGAGTTTACGGTTTGAGTTTGGATGACTTCTTCTGAACAAGTCATAAAGACTCAAAATGTCTACTCTGTTTCTTTCTCCACAGATGCTGCAAGACCTGCTGAGTTTTTCCAGCATTTTCTGTTTTAATCCCGATATGGCCTGTTGCCCATTCAGGCAATTTGTCAAATACATTAATTTAACATCAAATATTTATGCTAGCTAAAACCTGTTGTTCTTCAAATATTCATTCAACACAAATCTGAGGAGCTTATGAAGCTATCATCAGTTTGGTCATAGAAATTAAATATATGGTTTTGACGACACGATGGCAGTGCAAATTTATGGTGCTCTCTTGCTTCATACTGCTGGGAACCTACACCAATTGCTTTGATCTGAAGTCACCTACCCCACCCACCTCTCTAAACTATGCCCTGCAATGATGGAAGTATAGAAGATAAGTAAAATATTTTACTTTTATGTTTATATAGTATTTCACGTAACAGAAAGGTGTCTTAGAACACTTGACAGAGTAAGAAAAACAATGGGGTTGCATTCTCCGTAGCCCGACGCCGAAATTGGGATTGGCAATTGGGCGCAGAATGGCTTCCGACGCCAGAATCGGGGCAGGCACCAGTTTGACGGCAGTCTGCGATGCACCGTCCCCTCCAAACCGATGTCATCGGGACACACGCCATGCGCAGTTGCAACCCCATTGGAGCATCATCGGCCAACCCACCTGTGATGCTCTGCCCCCAATGGGTCCCAGCAGTCAGGAACCCGGCCTGCCGGCTGGCAGTCTCGTCCGGGATCCGTGCACCCGGAGGAAACGCACTCAGACACAGGGAGAATGTGCAGACTCCGCACAGACAGTGACCCAAGCCGGGAATCGAACCTGGGACCCTGGCGCTGCGAAGCAACAATGCTAATCACTGTGCAACCATGCCGATTCTGAGATTAACGGGGGAGACATGGGTTATTTTACTGGGAAGATGCAAAATGTTCACACCTCTGGACAATGGAGACTATGGCAAAAGCATCTGTGCAGACTGTGGATAGATTATTTGTTTCCAGTGACCTAGGAAGGTGGTAGAAATGACAGATTTGGTAATGGGTTTACTTTAAACTGGCTATTTAGTTTAAAGATAGATTGAAGTTAGGCGTCTAAAGGATAACCAATTAACATCTTTACCTGGAATCAAGACTCAGGTAATTCATGTTGCCATGGAGATAGGTTTTGAGAAGGGAAATAACTGATAGGGTGCCTCGCAGGAGGTTTTCTAGCTGACTTTTAAAAAGTATCACTGAACCTTACAGACAATCTCAGTCAGCCAGAATCTGAGTGTCAGCGCCAAGAGATAGAGGCAGCAAATCTCTATGGTTCACCATGCAAGAAACAATCGTGATGTAGGGGGTAACATGTTGGCATGGACAGAAGATTGCCCAGCTAAAATAAATGGAAGGTAGGCATAAATGGGTCATCGTCTGGTTGGCAAAATGTAAGGTGTGGTATGCCACAGGGGTTGGTGTTGGGGCCGCAACCTTTTACAATTTACAATATATAAATGACTTGGATGAAGGGACCAAAAGGTATGGTTGTTAATATTGCAGATGACATAAAGATAGGTGGGATAGTAAGATGTGAAAAGGATACAAGGTTGCTACAAAGGGACATAGGTAGGTTAAGCACGGTAGCATTGTTGCTAGCACAATTGCTTCACAGCTCCCAGGTTCGATTCTGGCTTGGGTCACTGTCTGTGCGGAGTCTGCACATCCTCCCCGTGTGTGCGTGGGTTTACTCCGGGTGCTCCGGTTTCCTCCCACAGTCCAAAGATGTGCAGGTTAGGTGGATTGGCCATGATAAATTGCCCTTAGTGTCCAAAATTGCCCTTAGTGTTGGGTGGGGTTACTGGGTTGTGGGGATAGGGTGGAGGTGTTGACTTTGGGTAGGGTGCTCTTTCCAAGAGCCGGTGCAGACTCGATGGGCCGAATGGCCTCCTTCTGCACTGTAAATTCTATAATTCTAGAAAGTGAGTGGGTAAAGACTTGGCAAATGGAGTATTATGTGGGAAAATGTGAAGTTTGGAAGGAAAAATAACAAGCAGGTTATCTAATTGGTGGGAGATTGCAGAGCTCAAAAGATGCAGTGGGATCTAGGTTTCCTAGTACATGAATCACAAACAGTTGGCATGAAAGTAATTAGGAAAGCTAATCGAATGTTTTCATTTATTGAGAGGTGAATTGAATACCAAAGTAGAGAGGTTATGCTTCAGTCATACAGGGCATTGGTGAGATCGCATTTGGACTACTATGCACAGTATTGGTCACCTTATTAGTCAGTGAAGTTGCCGTGGTCGAAAATTTCCATAGACTGCTTTCGCCTGTGAGGGGGAGAGCTGATGGGTGGTGATTTAAACTGAGGATCACCACACCTCAGGCGAGGGGCAAGTGTTGAGAAGGCTGGGCCTTCATGAATAATCTCAGCTAGTATGGGAATTAAACCCATGCTGCTGGCCTCATTCTGTATCACAAACCGGCTGTCTAGCCAACTGAGTAAACCAACCCCTTATTTAAGCAAAGATATAAAGGCATTGGAAGCAGTTCAGACAAAGTTTACAAAACAAATATCTGGATTGGTCAAGTAATCTTAGGAGGAAAGGTTGGACAGGCTTGGCTTGAATCCACTGGAGTTGAGAAGAGTAAGAGACATTCAAGATCCTCAGGGGTCTTGACATGGTGGATGTGGAGAGGATGCTTCCTCTTGCGGGAGAATCGAGAACTAGGGGTCACTATTTAAAAATAAGTGGTCGTTCGCTTTAGGCAGAGATTACGATAATTTTTCTCTCTCAGAGGTATGAGAGCCTTTGGGTGGTTGAAGCAGAGTCTTTGAATATTTTTAAGGCGGATGTAAATAGATTCCTGATAAGCAAGGGGGTGAAAGGCTATCACGTGTAGGCAGGAATGTGAAGTTGAGGCAATAATCAGGGAAACCATGATCTTTTAAAATGGCAGAGCAGGCTCGAAGGACCGAGTGGCCTACTCCCACTCCCAATTCGTATTTTTGAAGGAATGAGGGTGGGAGCTCACGTTCAGATTCAAAAGACTGAGGCTAGGATTCTCCGACCCCGCGCCAGGTCAGAGAATCGCCGGGGAGCGCGAGAATCGCCCCGCCCAGCCAATTCTCTGGCGCCGATTTTCAGGCGCCTGCGGGATCACCACCACGCCGATCGGGGGCCATTGAAAGCGCCCCCCCCCCCCACCCCTCCGGCGATTCTCCGCGCCTTGACGGGCCGAGTGCAGCGGGGGGCCTATGTTCCTCCACGCCGGGCTCCGCCATATTGGCAGGAACCCACGCGCAGACTTTCGCCGGCCGTGGCGCGCATGCGCAGATTCGCGCCGGCTTTCTAGCCCCCTAGGAAGGGGTGAATACCTGCCACTTGAGGGACGTTGATGCCGGAGTTGCTCGCGCCGCTTTTCACGCCGGCGTAGAACTTGGCTGCGGGATTGGAGAACCTGGCTTGAGTTTGTGAGAATTCAAACAAGACTGGAAGATTTGCTTAGCTCTGGCCCGAATCTCCAGGGTAACCTTCACCTTAAAATACAGTTTGTGAATTAATAATTATCTGGCTGAAAAAAGAACGGAAGCAAGTCCTCCAGAACCAAGTATCACTTTGGGCTGGTTCCACAAGAATAGTGTCCATTTAAGGGACAGAATGAAGTACAACTGCAGAGGAAGACTTTTGGTTGTGTTAAAGCATTATCAAAGAAATGGTTCTGTAGTCTAGACCAGGCATTGTCAAACTCGGGGGCGCGATCCGCGGGCGGGTGTCGGGAGGGTCGTGGAGCAGTCCGTCGCGGCGCTCCCGATCGCGCAAATCTGCACGCCATCAGCTGCAGCAGCCGGCTGTTAATAACGCTGGCTACAAGCAGCCTTCAAAATGGCCACGAACATGTAAAAAAAATGCAGCCGCACTGTGCGTGCATGCCACATCATCGTTGAGCATGCGGGAAACTATGCGCATGCGCACTGATGATCGGGCACGCATGCGGAGTGTGGCAGCTTTTTTTTTTTTATAAACGGTCGCAGCTTTTTTAATTTTATTCATTAATTTTATCCATATTATTTTTTTTTTAAACAAGTTATGGGGGGGGGGTTTATTTGATAAACTTTTACAGGAAACAAACGCAGTACTTTGGAAAGGTGGAGCTCCATAATTTCCGACACCGGAAGGCTTCACCTTCATCCAAAAGGTTCCGTTGGAGGAGCGTGGGCTCATTTAATGGTCATTTTTTCTAAGGAATGGGCTAAAAAAAGTGTTGTGTAAAGCTGGATTAATAGCCCTTTATTGATGTGTATTTAGTTTATCTCACTGTTTAAAACATTCTTATAGTACAACTGGACATTGTTTTAATGTTGAAAAGTATAGGCTGGAACAGAATTTCCTGCTTTAAAACTACATACTGCACAGAAAGATAACTACTCATTGTTCCCTCAAGAAAGGAAGATCTGCTCGCAAACAATTTCTGATGTGAGCGCCGGATGCATAGGATCAGAGGACCTCCTGACTGAATATAAACAAGTAGAGGTCTTGCACATCTGAAATTTTAATCAATCTGCCAGCCTTCAGCTGAAGTCATTTTACCTTTCTCTCTCCCTTTAAGATGGTCATTAAAATCTGCCGGTCCTCATACCTTTAGTGACCCAGTGACAAGCTTTGTTTGATTTCCCTACTGTGAAATGCCCTGGGATGCTTTACTACATAAAATGTGATATACAGATGCAAGTTCTTGTTACTGTTTTTATTCAATCACAAGTTTTGGGAATAGTACAGATTCAATTGTGTAATTCAAGAAGGAATTAGATAAAGCTCTTGGGGGTAAAAGGATCAAGGGATATGGGGGGGAAGACGGGATCAGGGTCTTGAACTTGATGATCAGCCATGATCATAATGAATGGCGGAGTAGGCTCGAAAGGCAAAATGGCCTCCTCCTGCTTATATTTTCTATGTTTCTAATAGTTGTCTTCAAATGGCAGTTAGATAACTGCTTGAAGGGACATGTGGAAAGAGTGGGCCAACTGAATAGCTCTCCAATTAGACGAGATTTGTTTATTGTCACGTGTACTGAGGTACAGTGAAAATTATTTTTCTGCATGTAGCTCAAACAGATCATTTAGTACATGAAAAGAAAATAATTAACAGGGCAACACAAGGTACACAATGTAAGTGGTTGATGTGGACTGAATGGCCTCCTGTGCTACACCATTCCAGGATTCTGTTACCCATCACTAAATGTCATTTTAGTGCCATTTTAGAAGGCAGATAAGTAACAGTCAACCACTGCATCTGGCTGGCAATATCAAGCACATGGTACCAACTGGCTCATAAATAATTTGTAACCACTTGTCACCCCACGATATTTCTTGTAATAACAGATCTTATCTGGCTAATACTATTATAAACTGCAACTTATTTTAGTTGAGACGAGTTGGAATGATATTTCAACACATTCCAGAAAAAGCATGTTGAAAAATTCAGCAGCATTCAGCATAAGCCAGTGTAACCCCGCCATCCAATTTGAAAGAGGAGTTTGGGGTGAAGTCAGCTCCAGTATGCAGAGCAGAGTTCAGACTGACAACAAGGGCAAAAATGCTGATCCTTCTATTGCAATCGGAGATTCCTTGCATGGGGAGTAAATAGGTGTTATGACCCCCCTCCCACTTATTTTTTTGTGCCGATATAGAAGCAATTCTGTTAACAACAACAACTTAAAGAAAAGAGGATATTGTTTCTCGCAATTCCAACTATTTTAGTCTGCACCCAGGCTTTAGCATGTTACTCAAGGGAATGCCAATGAGATTGCTGCCCATAGACCCTGTTAAATTGTGTTTTTTAATTCTCCAATTGACTAATCCTTATAAGCCAGTCTGAAAAAAAAATTCCACCAAGTTGTCCAAATATCTCTCAGGTTTTTAACATTGTGACAACAATCAACTTTTTAAAAAAATTCCATTCTTAGTTTTTCTTTTCTTATCTCATTTCTCCATCATCTATGTGTATTGATAGAGAACTTCCAGCGCACCATCCCTGATTACTGAAAGCAGGTGATCAGCCAAAGCTGTCACAGGAGCCAGTCACTCGCTCTTAAAAAAAAAGTGTTCTTCTATGCAAGTGGTTAATGCATTCACTGATCTTCAAAAAAACATCAAATCCTGCAAATTGAAAACACAACATGCAAGACCAGTAAAAGAGGCATTTAAGCTCTAAGAGCTAAAATCAATGTTTACAATTATGGAAGATGGTCAACAGGAGGGGCACTAAATCAAAGCTCCATTTGCAAGTCAACTGGGTTGCAACTATTCAATGAGACAAACACAAAGTTCTACTGGCCATCAATGTGGCCAACTTCTGCTTCCCACAGGAGATTGTACTCTTCGCTGACCATTCTCCTGTCCTTGGTAGCAGTATACCGATAATCTTGATTCACTGGCAATTATATATATACCCGCACAACAAAGTAATAGTTTGTCCTCCTAAGCTATCCCACTAACTACAACTTAAATTTAAATGCCACATTTGTAGAAAAACATTCCAAGGCAAAACCATGGGATATTGACCTTTTTTTCCAAACATGCACTGAATCCAAACTAGTGTGGGACACTCCATTATTTGCATGAAGCAGGTCAAAATGTTTTACCCAAGCAGCTAAACTAAATTGTATCCTCTTCTTTCAAACTGTACACAGCAGTTTGTTTGAGCAGGCTTTCAGGAAATAGAAGTTGATGATTTTAAAACAAATAGAAGGATTAAAATGATGTAATTTTAACATTGCTAGACATCTGTATTGGAGAGCTAGATTTCCCTCCTACCTGCCTCTGGACTTCAGCCAGATTGTATGGTAGGGCACCTTCCTCCAATGGTGCTATTCTTTCAATGTCTGCCAGAGTGACTCGCCTGAAGGGAATAAAAAACAGGTAGAGACACAACTCACTAAAAGTATACCACACACAAAGTTCAAGCTGTCCTGCCTGTTCTGTTGCAATAATCTGTAATGCAAAGGAACCTTGTTCATATTATGTTGGAAAAAAAAATGCAGTTTCTTTCAGTTAAAATCTCAACATAAGGTTGTTGATATTTCAAGAAGGTATCCAATGGGTACAGGAAATCAATAAATTGTGTTAAGTTGTAAAGCAAAATCAAATCTAACTCTTCAACTTTAATAACAAGCGGTATAAAACATTTAACAGTAACATACTTAAAAATGCACAATCAGTGTTAAACTATTTAATTAGTTGAAGTCTAAGGAAACCACTCTTTATAAATTTGTGATTGACCTGTGCATCTTTGTCATAATTTTATTCACTTCATAGAATAGTCACAGCAGAGAAGGAGACTTTTTGGCTCGGTGTGTCCATGCCAGCTTCTCCACCTTCCCACACAGCCCTCAATTTTTTTTAAATTCAAGTAATGACCTAATTCCCTTTTGAAAGTCACAATTGAATCCAGCTCCACCACAGTCTCAGGCATTGAATTCATGGGCAATTAGGGACTAACATAAAATGTTCTCCTTGCCCGTGATGCTTACATTCCAAGAACAAATAAAAACAAAATTCCAGGCCCTTAATCACTTGCTGTTTAGAAAAGATTTTCGTCATGACACCTTTGGTTCTTTCGGTGACTTCTGGTTCTCAGCCCTTCTGCCAATGACAATAGTTTCTCCCGATCTACTCTGTCCAAACTCATGATTTGGAACATCTCTATCAAATCTCCTCTCAATATTTGCTTCTCCTAGAAGATCACCAGCAGCTTCGCCAATCTATCCACATGACCAAAATCCCTCATCCCTGGAACCAATCTCATGAATCTTTTCTGCACCGCTAATCCCTTCACATCCAACTGAGACCAAACTGGAGTTTTACAATAGCTCACAATAATTTATTTTCTTTTGTACCCGATAACTATTAATAAATCCCAAGATACTGCATGTCTCATTTAATGTGCCCCAACACCCTCAACAATCCCACGGTCCTTCTGCTCCTGCACCTTTTTAAAAACTGTTTGCTTTATTTCATATTGCCTCTACTTGTTCTTCCTATCAAAATGTATCACTTCACAATTCTCTGCTAACCCTTGTGGGGGAGGATGTGCAGGAGTTAGCTAGAGAGAGAGTCAGAAGTACAAATAGTGTGAATGAGAGCAGATCATAGTGTATATATAAGTATTCAGATTAGCTGTAGATGAGTGTAGTTTAAATGTTAATAATCAACTATGTATTCTAGGAGTACGTGTCGAATCCAAATTAGTAGTGTTAATAAATGTAAAGCTTTGTTTAAGTTCAAGCTATTTTGTGGTCTTTGTGAACACTACGCCAACCATCCTGAAATAAGCAACACCACAGGGGTGAGAGCCACGCCAACATGGGGAGAATGTGCAAACTCCATATGGACAGTGACCCAGGGCCAGGATCAAACCCATGTCCAATCCACCTAATCTGCACGGCTGTGGGAGGAAACCAGAGCACCCAGAGGAAACCCACGGGGAGAAAGTGCAAACTCCACACAGACAGTGATTCAAGATGGGAATCAAACCTGGGTCCCTGACACCATGAGGCAACAGTGTAGTGCTATGTTTTCAAAAAACCCCACCTCAGCAACATTAAAAACTTTATTTGGCGAGGTGCCGCCTCCTTCAATGACTCTCTTCAAATGGGTCAGCCACTTCTGCATCAGCAGTAACTGCTTTATCAGACAGTATAATGTTGTGCAAGTAGGAAAGCCTCTTGAAACGCTCAAATTATCCAATAGCATTGAAACTTTCTGACTAGCAACTCTCACCCCAATTATTCTGAAAGTCTTCACACAGGCTTTGGCTTTTTCTTAGATGATCAAACGAAGAGGCACCAGTCCTCGATCCAAACTGCTAATAGTCTTTCCATGTTCTTCATTAAGTTGCTTCTAGTCAGGCTTAGCTTGCATGCACAAAGGTGTGGCTTGATGGATTGTTCTCACTGTTGTAGGGGATAGCCCAAGCACTCCAGCAATATCATTTGCTCATTCTCTAGCCTCAAGATATTTTAAGACATCCAATTGCATTGCTAGTCTGATAGTTTAAAGCAGCAGACTCACTATCACTTGCTGGCCTCATGTTTAAAAGTGATTCCAAGGGATTAGCCAAAAAGACGCAACATTAAAATGGCTCCTTTACTTACTGACCAATGGCTCTCTCACTGGTTTTAAAATCATTCCTCTGCCTTACCTGCTGCAGACTTCAACAAGATAGTCAGCCTCCTGTATTTTCCACCCAAACAAGGCAAGATTTGCCATTTTACTGTACCTCTGTACAGTAACAAATACTGTTGTAGTTCTCTTTCACAGACTTCATAGCTTCTATGATTCACCCACAGCAAGCACTCCTGAAGTTCCAAAATTGAAATCAGCTTGAGTCAAGAAATTGACCTTTTTTTTTTCAGACTGAGCTGCCCAGGCTTCCCCTTATGGCTTGCAAAATAAGAAAACTCTTGCTATGGATATTCTTTCTTCAGAACGGTGTCTCTGGGACTAAAAAGTCCAACTTTCCTCAAGAGCAAAACACTTCTTTTCACAATGGTACCCATTGGCATGGGACCCAGTATTAGATTAACATGAGCTGACGCGGAATGACATGCAACACACGCACTGAGAATTGTGACAAGTGCACAATGAGGAAGCCAAAGGTGATGACGCAGAACACACGTGACAACGTCCCCAATGTTATGACAGAAAAATGAAACATTTAATAACGTTAAGCAGACTTATAGAATACACTCAAGTATTTTAACGGTACCTCTAATGTTTCACAGTTCTAAGCAAATATATTCAATCTTCGAGTACTACATGATGTCCTCTCTCCAACACTGTAATATCCTCCATAATCAATACTGCTACCATTCCTTGTTACTTTTCTTTCACGTATCCAGAAATATTTAGTACCTTGTCCTGCCCTTTTTTTGAGCAAGGTCTCCATTTTCACTATAACAGCTTATTCCCATTGGCTATTTACACTTACAGTTCACCAACCTTATCTATCACATTTTATGCATTCACGTCCATCCACTGTAAACCTAATTTAGAGCTTATTACTTCCCTCTCACTCTGGCCCTACAGAATAGCTTACTATTTCTTAATTAAATGCTATCTATCTCTTCCAATTCTTGTGTACCATGTTATTTTCTGTTACCTCCTGGTTCTCTATCCCTTGCTAACTTAGTTTAAATCCTCCCCAATAACACAAACAAATTGCCCCACAAAGGCTCCGGCTCCATTCAAGTGCAGCTTGTCTGGCCTGTATTGATTAAACCTTGCTCGAACACCTCCAATGTCCCAGGAACAGAAAGCCCTCCAGCTGCATCATCTTCCCAGCCAAGCATTCATCTATTCGATCTTCCTATTTCTATACTCACTAGCATGTGATACCAGGAGTAATCCAGAGATTACTCTGAGGCCCTGTTTATTAGTTTCTTTCTAACCGCCCCAAAATCTGTCTGCTGACTCATTCCTTTTTCAACCCTAATTGTTGGTATTGATATGGCCTATGATCACTGGCTGTTTATCCTCCCCCTCAAAAGGCTCTGCAGCCACTCATTGACATCCTTGACCTTGGTAACAGGGAGACAACATCCGTAGCACAGAATACCTGTCTGTTCCCTCAGCTATAGAATCCCCCCAACACTATTGGTTTCCCAATTTTCATCCTGTACAGCTGAGCCACATTTGGTTCCGCTGGAGAGAGCATCAAATGCCATCACACTCGACAGTATTCAGACTGAATACCAGTTGGAGAGCGAGGTGCACACAGGTCTCCTGCACTACCCGTTTGGTCCATGACTACCTGGTGGTCACCCATTCCCTCTTTGCCTGCACACTCAAGCTGTGGAATAACCACATTCGGTAATGTGCTATCGATTTAGCTCTCAGCCTTCCAGCTGTTGCTCAAGTTCTGAAACCTGGAGCTCAAGCTCCTCCAGCTGACACCACGTCCTTCTATACGGTTGTCCAGAACATGAGAAGTTTCTTGGTGTTCCCACAAGGAACAGGATATGCATTGAATGGAACTGCCCTCCTATGCTTCTATTTATCAGGCTAACTGACTTAACTGATATAAGCTAAAGACAAATAAATAATCACCTGCTACACACCAAACAGATGCTTCCCTTGTGCCGGCATAACCTAATTTTGTAGGGAGATTAACTTAAATAAATCTAGACTTAAGCCTACTCAACTTACTAAATTTAAAACTTAGCAAACTCAAAGAATTATTAAATAATTAAATGACTGTGTACACTTGTGGCTTCTTATACCTCGTGCCTTGCAGCTTTATACATAAAATCAAGAGACAACTGTGAATATGCATACTAAAAAACAAATTAGTGAATTAAAAAGGAATTACCCTGTTGGACTGTAGAGAGCCACAAGCTGGAAAAGGATATCAACCTCCAACGGTGTAATCTGGCCAAATTTATTGGCAGCATGAGCAAACTCCTCTATATATCAAAAGAAAAACAAAGATTAGAGCTGTATGCTTATTTGCAATGTCCTAAACTGTTTCCTGCTGAAACTAAGCTAACAGCATACCACCAGTGCAAAGGAATCACACTTTCAGTACAAAAGACGACAACTTGGAACTCGAGCTTTCCAACTGCATTTAGAGTTCAATTCTTTCCCAAGATTCAACGGCTCCACTAAAGATAGCACAAAACAAGTAGTTCCTTCCTACTAGCCTATCAATGGGCCAAGCTGAAATCAGCATGGAGGGTAAACAATATGAACTAATGGGGCCAAATAACCTGACACCAAGGTGTAATTCTTCTCTATTTCGACAAGTTTCACAGACTCTCCTGGTTAATATGGCTCAGCTATTTACCATCAGGGAAGTCCAAAATTTCGTATTTTGTTTCAGTTTGGAATGTGGGTGTCGTTAGCAAGAATAACATTCATTGTCCGTTCTCAGTTGTCCTCAAGTGACTTTGCGCTTTAGAGGCAGTTAAGAATCAAATACTTTGATGCATCAAGTAGGCCAGACCAGTAAGAATGTCAGGTTTCCTTCCCTAAACGACAGTGAGCCACCCCTGACGATCCAAAAGATTCATGGATACTTTTACTGTTACCACCTTTCAAATTTTCAAACTACCATAAGAACAGCAATCTTACAACATATGCCATTGGAAACTACTAGAGTCATATTTTCCAAGAACAAAATTATTCAATGTTTTGCTTTGACCATTTTGTTACTAAATTAGCCTAAAATAAATTGAGCCTCAGATACTGTATTGGGGTCAGAATGTTTGCACTCATTGCACAATTAAATAGATCAAACTCATGAAAGGTCGATCACGGACATTCTGATAAGATTAATTAGGGATTATTAAATAAAGCAGCAAATATTAGAAAGAAGTTGTGACTTATTTAGGCAGGATACAAAAATAGATATTTTTACCTTTAGTAATCTGTACATCTTTTCTTGTGCCTGCTAAAGTGCTGTAGATCTTCCTTATGAGCTCCATATTGTTCAACAAGGAATTAAATGCATTGAAATAAGAAAAGCTGACCAGATGAGAGGTAGTTCCACCTGCTGCCTGTATAATAAAAACAAAACCACTGTTAATTCCTGTAAAAATAGCTGCAAATTGCAACCAGAAAATAAATCTGTTAGGTCTCTCTGTGTGCTGCTTGTTGTAAATGTGATTACATTTTGTTACATAAAGGCATATGAGGCCATGTAATGCACAATGTATTACTTTGGTAAATCTGTGCCCTTTAAAGTACACGAATAGGAAGGTACGGTGGCGCAGTGGTTAGCACTGATGCCTCACGGCACCGAGGACACGGGTCCCATCCCAGGTCACTATTCGTATGGAGTTTGCATATTCTCCCCGTGTCTGCGTGCGTCTCACCCTCAACCCAAAGATGTGCAGGGTAGGTGGATTGGACATGCTAAATTGCCACTTAATTGGAAAAAAAGATTTGGGTACTCTAAATTTTTTTAAAAATTAAAGATAAAATACATGAATAACTCAAGCTATTCAATTTGAATTGTTACTTGGCCAGGAAATGCTGGAGATCAGAATCTGCCGTTCAAATTCAAGATGGAGATTAAATGTGCAAATTGGAAGAGATTGTAAATATAAAAGAATGTTACATGGTGGGTATGGCTGACTCTGGGGCAGGGTGTTGAAGGCCCTCTGTAGGTTGATAACTTGGAATGTTAGGGGGCTAAACCACCCAGTGAAAAGGTCACGGGTGTTCCGCACTTGAGAAGTTTGCAGTCTGATGTGGTGTTTTTAGAGAGGATCCAATTGCAGATCAAGGACCAAACGATCTTACAGAGGTGCTGGTTGGGATGGGTTTCGACGGTCGGGCTTGGGGTGCTGCAGTATTGATCAACAAGAGGGTAGAATTTTCAGCCGTTAAATATTGGTGAACCCAGGTGTTGTAATTATTGGCGGGCATGGCAGTGGTATTGGTTAACGTGTTTATATCGAACTGGGATGACACGGTGTTTATCAATAAGGTGTTGGCTTTTATCTTTTTTTTTTAAATTTAGAGTACCCAATTCATTTTTTCCAATTAAGGGCCAATTTAGCATGGCCAATCCACCTACCCTGCACATTTTTGGGTTGTGGGAACGAAACCCACGCAAACACGGGGAGAATGTGCAAACTCCACACGGACAGTGACCCAGAGCCGGGATCGAACCTGGGACCTTGGCGCCGTGAGGCCGCAGTGCTAACCCACTGCGCCACCGTGCTGCCCAACTGTTGGCTTTTATCTGATGCTGGATTCACATCAACATGAATATAGGGAGAAGGCTAGTTGCACTACCTGAAGTGGAAGGCTGCCTCCTGATAAGGATTTGAGTGGTGGGTTGGTTTCCTCCCCAAGGAATATTGAGGCCTTTTATCCAGAGCTACACAAGTCAGAGCCTCCAGAGGACAGACTTTCAATGATGCAGTTTTTGGACGGGTCATCCTTCCCAGTAGTGAAGCAAGGAAGTGGGAGGAGTTAGAGGCGATAATGGGTCCAGACGAGGTTATGAAGTGTATTGGATTAATGCAGTCGGGTAAAGCTCTGGAACTGGATACTTTCCTTATCGAATTCTATAAAAGGTTTGTGGGTCAGTTGGTCGCACTGTTATTGGGTATACTCAACGATTCCTTGGCTCGGGGGTGTTGTCAGCCCGGCACAGGCATTGATTACCTTGATCCTGAAGAAGGATCCTATGGAGTGTGTTGTACTGACCCTTTTCACTGATGAACGCTGACGCTAAGTTATCGGTGAAGGTGTTGGCAATGCGTTTAGAGCCCTGCCTTCCGGGAGTGATTTTGGAGAGGTAGACTGGTTTTGTTAAGTGCCGGCAATTATCGGCCAACATACTGAGACTGTTAAATGTCGTTCTGTCCCCCTCCCCACAGCCCAAGCTAGAGGCGATTATTTCAATGGATGCTGAAAAAGCATCTGATAGGGTTGACTGGCGGTACCTATTTGAAATTCTTGGAAGGCTTGGCTTTGGGCTAAAATTTATATCATGGATTCAGCTCCTGTACGTGGCCCCCACCGCAAATGTTCGACCGAATGCCCCGAATTCGGGTTAATTTCAATTGAATAAGGGTACAAGGCAGGGTTGTCCATTGTCTCCTCTTTTGTTTGCCTTGGCAATGGAGCTTCTGGCCATTGCGTTGAGGTCATCCACTGGGTAGGTGGGGAGCAGAGCATAGAGTGTCTTTGTATGCGGATGATTTACTTCTGTTTGTTATACGTTATTGTGTTGCTTTACCTTTTTAGAATGAAAAACTTTCTTGAATAAAAATATTTTTTTAATGTTAGTTTTAAGCTTGTACAGGTGCATCATAGAAAGCATCCTATCTGGCTGCATCACAGCCTGGTAATGGCAACTGCTCAGCCCAAGACTTCAGAGAGTCGTGAACAACGCCCAGTTCATCACATAAACCCGCCTTCCATCCATTGACTCTTATCTATACTTCCCACTGCCTTGGGATCCAGTGGTCAAGGTGGGGGGTGCAATGTGTGGAAGAAGAAATGGAACTCGGCGGGAAATTAACTGCATTTCAATGGGCCAAAATCTCTATGGCACAGTCAACAGCGCCGCTGTCAAGAGTTGAAGTCTGATGCTGTTGCAAGTTCCCCCAGCAGCTCAATTCAGGCATTCAAGAGGGCGTTAGAAGATTAGTTCAATAGAAACAATATGCATGGATTTTTTAAAAATTCATTTACGGGACGTGGGAGTCGCTGGTTGGCCAGCATTTATTACCCATCCCTAGTTGCCCTTCAGAAGGTGGTGGTGAGTTGCCTTCTTGAATCGTTGCAGTCCTTCAGGTGTAGGTACACCCACTGTGCTATTAGGGAGGGATTTTGTCCCAGGGACAGCAAAGGAACAGCGATATATTTCCAAGTTAGGGTGGTGAGTGACTTGGGGGGGAACCTCTAGGTAATGGGGTTCCCAGTTTTCTGCTGCGCTTGTCCTTCTAGATGGTAGTGGTCGTGGGTTTGAAAGGTGCTGTCTAAGGAACCTTGGTAAATTACTGCAGTGCCTCTTGTAGATGGTACACAAGGCTGCCACTGTTCATCGCTGGTGGAGGGTTTGAATGTTTGTGGTAGGGGGAGCAATCAAGCAGACTGCTTTGTCCTGGATGGTGTCAAGCTTCCTGAGTGTTGTTGGAGCTGCACTCATCCAGGCAAGTGGAGAGTATTCCATTACACTCCTGACTTGCACCTTGTAGATGGTTGAAAAGCTTTGGGTGCCAGGAGGCGAGTTACTCGTCGTAGGATTCCTAACCTTTGACCTGCCCTCGCAGCCACAGTATTAATGTAGCTAGGCCAGTTCAGCCTCTGATCAATGGTAACCCCCAGGATTCTGATGAATGGTAACCCCCCAGGATACAAGGGAATGGTTCAAAGTCATCATGTTTGTTTGGAGAGCCAGTGCAGGCATGGTAGGATAAATGGCATTCTTCCATATTCTAATAATTGTGATTCTGTGAACATTGACTGAAAAAGTATTTAAAATAAATGCTGCCGGGTATTTAAAGTAACAACTTTCAGACCCAGGTAAAATATTCTAAGAAATCCACCTTCTGTCTGCAACCAGTCCATTCCATGTCAATCCAGGCATTTCACTTTTCTTCATGACAGTGACATTAGCACAACTACAAAAGGACAGAAGCTTCCCTCCCCAGGATGCTAAAAGTCACATTACCAGCCATTCCTGAGAAGTAGCAAGATCATAGAATTTACAGTGCAGAAGGAGGCCATTCGGCCCATCGAGTCTGCACCGACCCTTACAAAGAGCACCCTACTCAAGCCCACCTATCTCTGTAACCCAGAAACCCCCAGTTAACCTTTTTTTGGATACTAACGGCAATTTAGCATGGCCAATCCACCTAACCTGCACATCTTTGGACTGTGGGAGGAAACCGGAGCACCCGGAGGAAACCCATGTAGACACAGGGAGAACGTGCAGACTCCGCACAGTGACCCAAGCCAGGAATCGAACCTGGGACCCTAGAGCTGTGAAGCCATAGTGCTAACCACTGTGCTACAATGCTGCTTTAAAAGATGAAAAAAGATTTTCAGTCTTTTTTTTAAATCAGCACTGAAGAACTCAGCGTTCCATGCAACAGCCAATAACAGGTCTTTTAGGACACACGGATGGGGTCCTTGGACTGATATGCTAATTCAGAAGAGAGGTCTTATCAACAGGGCACCAGTTTACAATTGAGTCTATTTGCCAGTGTCAGGCTTCAGTTGAAAAGCATAAAAACAGAGGGCAGCATGGTGGCACAGTGGTTAGCACTGCTGCCTCATGGCGCCGAGGTCCCAGGTTTGATCCCGGCTCTGGGTCACTGTCCGTGTGGAGTTTGCACATTCTCCCCGTGTTTGCATGGGTTTCACCCCCACAACCCCAAAGATGTGCAGGGTAGGTGGATTGGCCACGCTAAATTGCCTCTTAATTGGAAAAAATGAATTGAGTACTCTAAATTTATTAAATAAAAAAAGAAAGAAAGAAAAGCATAAAAACCTTTAAGACTGTCTTGCATTAGAATAAACGTGTGTATGCGGACATACCATTTTAATATATTAATAGATTTCCTATGGTATTGTTCATGATGGCCAGAAGGTACAATACTTTGCAAAAAAATTGTGATTGTGTTACTTTGCAGGGATAAAAGAAAATATAACAATTAATTCTATATAAATATGTAGAATTACAAAGTGGACATCTGGGCCAGAATTCCCTTTTGGGAGACCATGTTCTCCTGCCAGAGATGAATCACCTCTGATTTGCACTTGTGCTGGGAGGGTAAATCAGAGGTGATTCCTTATACCTTGATCTGCAAATTTATGCATGGCAGAGATTGTGGGGGATACCCTCGCGAAGGGGCAAAACGATAGCATAGTGTTTAGCACTATGGCTGCACAGCACCAGGGTCCCAGGTTCAATTCCCGCTTGGGTCACTGTCTGTGCGGAGGCTGCACGTTCTCCCTGTGTCTGCGTGGGTTTCCTTCGGGTGCTCCAGTTTCCTCCCACAGTCCAAAGATGTGCAAGTTAAGTGGATTGACCATGCTAAATTGCCCTTAGGTTAGATAGGGTTGCTGGGTTATGGGGATAGGGTGGAGGTGTGGGCTTAGGTAGGGTGCTCTTTCCAAGAGCCAGTGCAGACTCGATGGGCCGAATGGCCTCCTTCTGCACTGTAAATTCTATGAATCCTTCCATTGGGCAGTCATTTTGAGCAGTCAACATGAAGCGAGGTCTAGCGGCTTGGTCCCCGATCCCCCCGCAACGCAATTCGGCCCCCACCACGGGATTTTCTGGGTCACAACCCTCCTTCTCCCACCAGAGACCCCCCACCCCAGCAAAAGACCCTCCACTAGAGAGACCGCACCCACCAGAGAGACCCCCCCATAAGAGAGACCACTGTCTGTAAGCCCCTCAGTACGAAGTCTTACGACACCAGGTTAAAGTCCAACAGGTTTGTTTCGATGTCACTAGCTTTCGGAGCGCTGCTCCTTCCTCAGGTGAATGATTCATTCACCTGAGGAAGGAGCAGCGCTCCGAAAGCTAGTGACATCGAAACAAACCTGTTGGACTTTAACCTGGTGTCGTAAGACTTCGTACTGTGCTCACCCCAGTCCAACGCCGGCATCCCCACATCATGTAAGCCCCTCATAAGAGAGATCCCGGCCCCGAAGCCCCCCATTACAAAGACGCCAGCCTGGAAGTCCGCGATTCGAGGCCTCTGCCTGGAAGCCTGCCATTACAGAGAGCTCTGCCCGGAAGCCCCCTATAAAAGAGATGCTTTCTGGAAGCCTATATTACAGAGAATCCTACCTAGAAGCCCACATTACAGAGACCGCTGCCTGGCAGCCCCCATTACAGAGCCCCCTACCTAGAACCCACATTACAGAGACCTCTGCCTAGCAGCCCCCGTTACAGAGACCCCTGTCTGGCAGCCCCCATTACAGAGCCCCCTGCCTGGCAGCCCGCATTACAGACACCCCTACCTGGAAGCCCTCATTAGAGATCCCTGCCTGGAAGCCCACATCACAGAAACCCAGGACTAAAAGCCCCCCATTAAAGAGATCCCTGCCTGGAAGTCCCCCATTACAGAGGCCCACGACTGAAAGTCCCCCATTACAGATGCCCATGACTGGGCATGGGCAGTCATGTTGCAGCTGTACAGAACCCCATCCCCATCCCCATCCCCACCCCACCCATTACAGACCCCTGTCTGGAAGCCCCCAGTACAGAGACCAGGAATAGAAGCCCCCCATTAAAGAGATCCCTGCCTGGAAGACTCCCATTACAGGGGCCCATGACTGAAAGCCCCGCATTACAGGGGCCCATGACTGAAAGCCCCGCATTACAGAGACCCATGACTGGAAGCTCCCATTACAGAGACCCCTGCCTGTAAGCTCCCATAAGCGTGATCCTTCCTGGGAGCCCGCCATTGGAAGCCCCCCCCCCCACCACTCCCTCCCCCCCCCCCACCACTCCCTCCCCCCCCCACCACTTCCCCCCCCCCCACCACTCTCTCTTCCCCCCCCCACCACTCTCTCTCCCCCCCCCCACCACTCTCTCTCCCCCCCCCCCACCACTCTCCTCCCCACCACCACTCTCCCTCCCCCCCACCACTCTCCCCCCCCCCCCCCACCACTCTCCCCCCCCCCACCACTCTCCCCCCCCCCACCACTCTCCCCCCCCCACCACTCTCCCCCCCCCACCACTCTTCCCCCCCCCACCACTCTTCCCCCCCCCACCCCCCCCAGCCCCCCCCCACCACCCGCCCCCCCCACCACCACTCCCCCCCACCACCACTCCCCCCCACCCCCCCCCCCCAGAATTTTGACCTATTTGCATTCTCCTGCCAGTGCAGGGCACAAGCCTTGATGCAGTCGCCAGTGGCGGATAGGAGCATCGGAATGACACCAATTCCAGTTTTTGGCCAATGCAGGATTCTCCGCCACTTTGGGAACTCTGCCGAAAATGGACCACCGGCAAAATATCTCACACATCTGTAGAATCAGCAGCTAGGGGTATATAATTGATTCTGGCAAAAAGGAATGTGGCGACTAGGGGCTTTTCACAGTAACTTCATTTGTAGTCTACCTGTGACAATAAGTGTATTTCATTTTCATTTCATTTCAAGTGGAATTTAACGAAGCTGGTGGAGGAGGCCAGGGAGGATCTTAGGAGGTGGGATACACTGCACTTAACGTTGGCGGGGAGGGTCCAAGTGGTGAAAATGAATATTCTGCCGAGGTTCTTGTTTATCTTTTAGGCTCTCCCGATCTTTATACCAAAGGCCTTTTTCGGAAAGTGGACACGATCATCTCGGACTTTGTATGGGCGGGGTAGGTGCCGAGGGTGGGGAGGACCCTGCTACAGAGGCAGCAGGGGGAGGTTGGCGTTGCCGAACTTGCTTCATTATTATTGGGTGGCGAATGTGGACAAGGTGCGGCAGTGGTGTGAAGGAGAAGGGGTAGAGTGGGTTCGGGTGGAGGAGGAATCTTGTAACGGGTCTAGTTTGAGGGCTATGGTGATGGCCGCGTTGCCAATGGCTCCGAGTAGGTATTCATGGAGCCCAGTGGTGCAGTCCATGGTGAAGATATGGAATCAGCTGAGGAGGCATTTTAGGATGGAAGGGATGTCGGTGCAAGTTTGTAATAAAATATATTTTTAAAAAGACCATAAGACATAGGAGCAGAAATAGGCCACTGGGCCATTGAGTCTGATCTGCCATTCAATCATGGCTGATATGTTTCTCATCCCTATTCTCCTGCCTTCTCCCCATAACCCCTGATCCCCTTATTAATCAAGAACCTATCTATCTTTGTCTTAAAGACACTCAATGATTTGGCCTCCACAGCCTTCTGCGGCAAAGAGTTCCAGATTCACCACCCTCTGGCTGAAGAAATTCCTCCTCATCTCTGTTTTAAAGGATCATCCCTTTAGCCCGAGATGGTGTCCTTTGGTTCTAGCTTTTCCTACATGTGGAAACATCCTCTCCATGTCCACTCTCTTCAGGCCTCACAGTATCCTGTAAGTTTCAATAAGATCCCCCCTCATCGTTCTAAACTCCAACGAGTACAGACCCAGAGTCCTCAACCGTTCCTCATACGACAAGCTGTTCATTCCAGGGATCATTCTGGTGAACCTCCACTGGACCCTTTCCAAGATTAGCACATCTTTCCTAAACAACCAGCCCACTAGGTGCACTCTAAAATCAGTTACAAAAAAGGACAAACTGTTCACATCCCTTTGCAGCAACGAAATGGTACAAGAACAGGAGTTAAGTGGGAAGAACCCAACTCCTTGCTACACAGAACTGAATACATTCAAGTCACAAACAAGCACTGTATCTGTTTCTGTGAATAGATGAAACGATCCCCAAGTATGTAATGAATCATCACAAAGAAATCTCAAAGCAGCAAATACCATCCCCTCAAGTCCTTCTTTGTATACTGAACAAAAGTAAACCCAGCCCAGACTCAGAAGAATAAAAAGAATGTAAGAATAGACCATACAGTCCCTTGAGCCTGTTCCAGCATTCAATAAGATCATGCCTGATCTATGACCTCAATTCCACTTTCCCACCCAATCCCCATATCCCTTGATTCCCCTAGAGTCCAAAAATGTGTCTAGCTCAACCTTGAATGTACTCAATGACAGGGCATCTCAGCCCTCTTCAATGACCATCACCAAGAGTGGCTTGTTAGCACTTCCACTGTCCATGCTGGCCAAGTCTTACCCTGACAGGTTGGGACTATATCAGGCGGTGAGAACACCAACTTGAGGGGAAAAAACTACTTGACTTAGTGTTCACCAATCTACCTGTTGTAGATACACCTATTCATGGCATCATTGGTAATAGTGACCAACATACAGTCCTTGTGGACAACTCCTGTTGTCTCCATCACCACTGTTGCGAGAGAATCTGTGCTTTTAAATTTAATTTGTATGTTTTTCAGGCAGATCCTAACTAAAACAATAATTGAACTGAAAAAAAAACAGAAAAAGGGGAAATAACACAGATTTATAGATGCTTACAGCACAGGAGGCAGTCATTTGGCCCATCATGTCCCTGCCAGTCAACAAACTGACTACACTAATCCCATTTTCTAGCTCTTGGCCCATAGCCATGGAGGTTACGGCAGCACAAATAAATACGGCAGCACAAATAAATATCTAAATACTTCTTTAATGTTACATGAGCTTCAGACTCAACCACCCTTTTAGGTAATGAGTTTCAGACTCCCAGCACCCTCTGGATGAAAAAGTTTCTCCTCAACGCCCCTCTTAGCATTCGACTTCTTACCTTAAATCTCCTGGTAATTGACCCCCCCCCCCCAACTAAAGGCAAAAGTGCTTTCCGCTCCACCCTATCTATGCCCCTCATAATCTGAGACACCTCTGTCAGGTCCCCTCTCAACCTTGGGTGCTCCAAGGAAAACAGCCCCAGCCTACCCAATCTTTCCTCATAACTCAGACCCTCCAGGTCCAGAAGCATCCTGGTAAATCTCCTCTGCACCCTCTCCAGTGCACTCACATCCTTCCTGAAATGTAAACATAGAAAGGAAACTGATTCTTCCAGTTCAAAGGAAACAAAAATTATCTGCGGTTTGGTAACTGATACTTCGATCATAGCATTTACAGTGCAGAAGAAGGCCATTCAGCCCATCTAGTCTGCACTGGTCCTTGGGAAGAGCACCCCACTTAAGCTTAAACCCACACCTCCACCCTATCCCCGTAACCCCACTTAATCTTTTTGGACACCAAGGGCAATTTAGCATGGCCAATACACCTAACCTGCACATCTTTGGGCTGTGGGAGGAAACCAGAGCACCCGGAGGAAACCCTCGCAACACAGGGAGAATGTGCAGACTCCACACAGACAGTGACCCAAGCCGCGAATCAAGCCTGGAACCCTGGAGCTGTGAAGCAACAGTGCTAACCACTGTACTACCCTAACTTCTGGGCAAACCTACCCTGTTTAAAGGATATAAAAGGGCACAGATCAGCCCAAGCTGAGCAGCAGACGTTGGGAATCCAATAGTGCAAAACAGACAAGTTTAAGGAGGCAGAGTTCAGATCCAGAAGCTGAAAATAAGTTGCTGAAGCTGCTTCTATTACTGGAAAATGGCTATTGTGGCTCTATCCCATTCAGACAGAATTGAGCAGGTTCTGCAGACATGTGTCACTTGTGGTGAATACTGTGCGCCTGTGGAATTCGGGCTGGTTGCGAGCTGCTGTTGGCTAGGGACCATACTAGCTGAAATTAATTTGGAGGAAGACAGAGATTGAATGACTTTGTGACCAAGTGTAATCACTAAAATCTGAGTGGACTGCCTTCTGTATGCCAATTTCTTTTTGTTTTAAACCGTGGAATCTTGTGATTTTATTCTTTCACCAAATAACTGGGATTTCAAATTCCATCAAAAAGTAACTGGTCTCGACCGAGATCACAATTCAGTGATCTTTGTGGGATTTTGGATCCACAGATATAGATGCTGGGACTTTCTAAAGTTAAGGCTAAAGAAAATCAGGCATAATTGAGGCAATAGCATGATTGGAAGAAAAGCTTCAAGCAGGTAGTACACAGCTCGAGCTAGCTAGAATTTAGTTCCAAAAAAATCAGCTTCAATTGGAAAAAGACAAATGAGTCTTGAACCCGAAAAGGCTTGAACTTGAACTCCAGAGAGAGAGGATATCAAGGGAGTAAAGAGATAAGGAAAGAGAAAGAGTTCCAAAGCGAGAAAGAAATCAGACATATAAATTGGCTAAAGGAAAGCTTGGTTGTGTGGTAAAAGAGAAGATAATAATTTGGATGAAGAGACGAATCCCATTCCAAGTTTTGATTTAACAAAGAATCTTCATCTCGTGCCTAAATTCACTAAGGACAGAGTTGAGATATATTTGATCTTATTTGAAAAGGTGACCACAAAGCTAGTGTGACCAAAGAACACGGACTGCTTCCAATGTTTTAATGGGAAACGCAATGGATGTTTATTCTAGTCTTTTGGGAGAACAATGCTCAAATTATGAGGCAGTTCAAACTGCAGTTTCTGCTTATCAGCTTTTCCCCCAAAGCATATCAACTAAATGTTCAGACTTTGAAGAAAAAAAACAGAATCAAATGCTTGTAAAATTTGCCAGAAAGACAGAACTGTTCTTTGGATGGTGGCTTTAACCAATCAAGTAAGAAGTCTTATAATACCAGGTTAAAGTCCAACAGGTTTGTTTCAAATCACTAGCTTTCGGAGCGCAGCTCCTTCCTCAGGTGAATGAAGAGGTAGATTCCAGAAACATATATATATAATATATATATATATATATATAGAGACAAAGTCAAAGATGCATGACAATGCTTTGAATGCGAGCATTTGAAATAATTACGTTTTTACAGATCCAGAGAGAGGGGTAATCCCAGATTAAAGAGGTGTGAATTGTCTCAAGGCTGGACAGTTAACCAATCAAGTTAGAGCACACTTTTGAGAATGCATGAGAAGTAATAACGGAAGAATTTCAAAACAACATCCCCTGTGGAATGACCATCTCCAACAAGAAATAATCTAACAACCTCGTCTTAATATTCAATACTATTAGCATCACTCAATCCCCCCATCAAAATCCTGGGAGTAACCATGGGTCAGAAACTTTATTGGACCCATATTCTAAGTCACTAATGTAATTATAAATACGAAGGACCCGGCACCGATCCTTGCAAAACCCCACTGGTTATAGCCTGCCAACTTGTAAATTTCCTGTTTATCCTTACTTTCTGCCCATTAACCAAACCTCTATCCATGCTAATATATTACCCCAACCCCCATGAGGCATTATTTTGTGTAATAATCTTCAGTGGCATCTTGTCAAATGCCAGTTGGAAAGGTAGTACACTACATCCAATGTTTTCCTCTTTATCTACCCTGTACTTTAATAGATTTATCAGTAAATTTCCCTTTTATTCAACCATAATGACACTGCTTAATCAAGTGACTAGTTAACACCTCCTTAGTAACAGATTTCAGCATCTTTTCAATGGATGTTAGATCAACTGACTTGCAGTCCCATTTTCTCTCTCCCTCCTTTCTTGAATAGCAATGTTCTATTTGCTATCTCTCAATCCACTGGGACTGCTCTAGAATCTAGGGAACTTTGGTATATCACAACCAATGTATCCACTATCTCTAAAAGGACAATAAATGCTACTAGTAAATGTGTTCCAGGTGCAATCAACTCCAGGTTCAGGATTTCATTGGATCAGACTGGGGAATGGTGGGGAGAGGTCTAATAGGTCTATTCATAATTGGACAGATCCCTGGTAACTGTGACGTAGAAAGAATAAAAATCCTTCACAGGTTTTTAGGCAGGACAATGCTTGCTGCGTTACTTGGTCTCACGGAGATATATCTTCTGACAGAGAATGAAGAAGAAACTTCCAGCACCTCAATTATAAGAGGCGAGTCATATTCTTGTCAGGAGCTGCACTGAAGTATGGTTTGCTAAATAAGAAAATGCATTGTGATTGTTGTGAGTAAATCTTGTTCTGTTATTGAAAGAAATCTGCATGTGACTCTCGCCAATAACTTCCCACCATTTTTAATACAGAACCTTGTATATGAGGCTGGCTTAGTTGAATCCTATTAAGCGCATTTACTCCCTTACACATTGAATGGAATACATCAACTATTTTGTTTACATACATTTTTATTTGCAGTATTAACTGCCTTTAAGCTGCAGTTAATTCTCATGTCAATTTGTCATGTTAGATAGTATAATTGTTGATTTTAGCTGGACTCAAACAGAAACGTCTCAAGAAACTGGTCCTAGTGATTAACTCAAAGTACAAAGTAAGAATCTTTCTTAGGCTAATTTGTGTTCCTGATTCATACAAGTGAGCACACAAGTTCCTTGATAGCACAATACTAAATTAAAGCCACGGAGAATGTGACAGATTTTAAATATCACAAAATTAATATTCAATTTCAGGTTGAGGTAGACCGTTTGAAACTAAGTTACCTACTTTAAACTATCAAAATAAGTTTAATTATCCTGATAGTATACACTTGACAACAAATTTTCACTTCCAAGGATTGTTTCACTTTAATTGGGAGGTTTCTGTTAATTTCACTTACTGAGACTAGATTCTCTTCAACAAAAGGAGTGAGCATATGTGAACGGATGGTAGCCATGATATCGCTGAAGTCTAATGCCATAATTGTGCCACTCTTGCTTTTGTCTTTTTGTGCAAACGCTTGCCTTGCATGCTCGAGCTGTAGCTCCTGGAAAACAGAATTTTAAAAATCAAACACACATGTTTAAGATAGAAATTGTTGCCCTGGAAGAACCAGAGCCATATCTATTTTTTGAGCATCAAAACCATATAATCCCGAGAAGGACAATAACAACAGTAACAAACTGAAGATAATAAAACAATGACAAGTATTCATTCCTTTTTATTCCATCATCTGTATACACCTTATTAATTATAAATCAGCTGTCACTAAAACAAATGCTATTAAAAGATCATAAATAGCTCCTGCTCCTTTCCCACTACTGTTGTTTTACAAATAGATAGAGGGGAGTAGCCAGGATAACAATTTTTGAACAGGAAAAGGTTAATTGGTCTTTTACATTAATTTGTTTTTAACAGACATTAGCTTGACATAACTGCATGTGACAGATGTTAAAATTATAAAAATTAATGTTCAAATTCAAATTGAGATTGACTGCTTGAAAGTAAAGTAATATTGTTACATATTGTAATCTATTAATATAGCTTTGATCATCCTGGTAATAAATACTGCATTTGCACAAGACCAAGGTTTCACTTTAATTAGGAAGTTTTGTTAATTTCGCTAACCGGCACTAGGTCTCTTCAACAAAAGGAGTGTATGAACAAATAGTAACCATGTTATCTTATCCTTTCTCTAGAAGTGCATCTAATTCTCTGGATGGTTTGGTTTTAGGACTCTCTCACTAAGCTGATTCCACACTTCCATTGCATTTAAAAAGTTCCTGTTAGCTTTGCTTCTTAAACCATTTCCTAGTCTTTGAGCTTTCATCAGAATTAACAATTTATCAAGATTAACTTGGTCTACTTCACCATCACCTCTCTCAACTCCTCCACAATGGCCAAATTATCAAACTGCACATTCAACATCCGCTATTGAATGAACAGAAATTTCCAACCACATACTGAAAAGACTGAAGCAATGGTTTTCAATCACTGCTCCAAACTCTGTTCCCTAGCTACTGGCTCCATCCCCCTCACTAGCAACAGTCTGAGACTAAACCAAATCTGAGACTAAACCAGTCTGTTTGCAATCTTGGCATCATATTTGACCCTAAGGTGAGAATCCAGCCACATATTTGCACAATCACTAAGCATCTATTTCCCACTGTCCAAATCAGCCCCTGCCTCAGTTCATCTGCTGGTGAAATCATCATTTATATCTTTGTTAACTCTAGACTCGACTTTTCCAATGCAATCTTGGATGGTCTCCTACACTGTACCATCTGCAAACCATCACACCCAAGTCTTGCTCATGTAGGGAGGCAGTGGTATTGTCACTGGACTAGTATGCCAGAAACCCAGGGTCATGCCCTGGGGCTGCAGGTTTGACAGCAGATGGTGAAATTGAAATTGAATAAAAATCTAGAATAAAAAGTCCAATGATGACCATAAAACCATTGTCGACTGTCGTAAAAACCCATATATTTCAATAATGTACTTTAGGAAAGGAAATATGCTGTCTTTATCTGGTCTGGCCGACGTGTGACCCCCAGATCCACAACTCTTAAATGCCCCCTCATGGGCAATAAACGCTGGCCCAGCGATGCCCACATCCCATGAAAGACTTTTCTGTTAAAAACCCTGTTCTCGCAAATTTATATTGGCTCTCAGTCAAGCAACATCTTTATTTTAAAATTTTCAAACTTTCAAATCCCTCCATTGCCTCACCCCTCCCTCTATCTCTGTAATCTCCTTCAACCTCACAATGCAATGAGATAAGTATTCAACTAATACTGGCTTCTTGAGCATCTTCAATTTTAATCACTCTATCCTTGATGGCTATACCTTCAATTGTCTAGGTCCCAAGCTCTGGAATCCCCCCTACATCTTCCTTCTACGTCTAGCTTCCTTTCTTCCTTTCAGACACTCCTCACAGCCAACCTCATTGACAAAGCTTTTGGACATTTGGCCCAATACCTCCTGATGTGGCTTGTAACGAGACTTTGTTTCATAATGCTCCTATGAAGTGCTTTGGGAAATTTTATTATGTTATAACTGCTTGAATGCTGTATAAATAGAAGTTGTTATTGGTCAATTCCCTTTATAATCCTGAAAACCTCAATTAAGTCAGCTTGAAGTCACCAGATTTCCAAACAAAACAAGGAGGACAATGAAAGGTGCAAAAGAAGAGAATGAAAGGGACAGAGTACATGAAAGGTGAGAGCAGAAGACCGGGATGAGACAAAAGCAGGGAGCATAGTCAAAAGAAAAGCAACACACAAGTGTGGGATGGAGGGTGAAGTTGGGGAGTCCAGTCACACTGGATTTATTGGGATATTATTAGGTAGATTGCTTTTTTTTTCTATAAATTTAGAGTACCCAATTATTTTTTTTCCAATTAAAGGGTGCATTAGCATGGCCAATCCACCTAACCTGCAGATCTTTGGGTTGTGGGGGTGAAACCCATGCAAACACGGAGAGAATGTGCAAACTCCACACAGACAGTAACCCAGGGCCAGGATCGAACCCGGGTCCTCAGCACCATGAGGCAGCAGTGCTAACCACTGCACCACCGTGCCGCCCCTATATTGGGTAGATTGCCGAGTTCTGTCAAAGCATTCCCGTTCCTCCGGGTGTATAGCGGTGCTGTAAAGACCTTATGGATAGAATCTTTCTCATCATCTTTCACCTACAGGGATTGGACGAACTGGTAGAAAATAGAAATCACTCAACATGAAGGCATACAGCCTCATTAAATAACCAAACCCACGTCTTATGAGCAGATTTGTTTCTGCTCCTTGCCTAGCATTAATTAAAACCAGAATGGGCTGGTTAGTTTCCGGATTCAGATTTTGTGTTTATGTTTGAAGGGAAAAAAATTTGAAAATATCCCATTTAAAAATGATTATACAAGCACAAGCAAAAGATGCATCAATAGACAACATATTCAACAAGAAAGCAACAAAACAAGGTTGCAATGAACTTATTTTGTATGATTATTTTTAAAAAAGCAAAGTATTTAAGTAATTCAATTAAGACAAGCAGACAGAAGACAATAGAATTCTGTGAAGTGGGATGATTGATTACAGATACACATCTAATATGTGGATCAGATCAAATTACTCTCTCTACTTGGCTGTAAACAAGATAATTGGCAGAGATTATTACTTGCCTGCAAAAACTGTGTAAATTCAGAATAGGAGAGATTCTTTTTCCTGTCAAAGCCAAAGTGCAGCCGAATAAACTCACAATCCCAGTTGAAAGGGATATGATGGTGAATAATTGTCTGGCTGAAGATCTCTTTGATGTTTTCTAAGAATAATTTTTTTTAAATTGTCATAACTAAATTTAATAATATTGAATAATAATTACACTTTAGTTTGTCAAAAAGTTGCAATACATTTAGACAATATTTACATGATGCACAGAAATCTGTAAAAGGCTTTACCCAAACAACAGTGTTTCCAAAAAGAAATAGCAAGCGCTAAAGCAAACTGAATGGTTAAAGTCCCTAAAACAGCATACATTTTGCCACATTATATTTATTTCCATTAAATTAGAAAATTACTTCAATACTATTCTTTAAATATTCTTTTTTTTTTTAAATAAATTGAAATTAAAAACAAAAATTTGAATTGCACTCCTACAAGAACAAAATTAATGCTTTGAGTAATTACATGAGTTTCAAGATACTACAAGAGCAATTCATGCTGTCACTTGAACATTTGTTTTAACAACAGAAAGTTAATGGTAAAGTACAACATCAACAGTTGTAAAAAAAAAAAATGTATGAATATTCAAGAGCCAATTTTGCAATCCTAGTGCATCATAGACCAACAGCACAATGAAGTGCGTGCAATCTTCAACTGGCTAATCTCACACCTAGGTTGAACTAGTATGAGAACAGAAACCAGCAGACCAAAAGCATTTTTCAATAAACCAAATGTTATGAAACAATGTACGAGCATATATTCAGAGGTGCCAAAAGTCAGATCAGGCCTGACTATGATCAGGCAGGAAAATTGTGGCACGGTGGCACAGTGGTTAGCACTGCTGCGTCACAGCGCCAGGGGCCTGGGTTCAATTTCAGCCTTGGGTGACTGTGTGTGGAGTTTGCATTTTCTCCGTGTCTGCGTGGGTTTCCTCCGGGTGCTCCAGTTCTCTCCCACAATCCAAAGATGTGGAGGTTTTGTGGGGTTACAGGAATAGGGCGGGGGAGTGGGCCTCGGTAGGATCCTCTTTCAGAGGGTTGGCTCAGTGGCCTGAATAGCCTCCTTCTGCACTGTAGGATTTCTATGGTTCTATAATAATTACAATACAGCAAATTGACAGCATACAAAGGAAGACATTGTAAAAGTCTCCAACCAAACATGACTGAATCTTATTGTATGGAACTGGAATTAAACAGGCAATAGCGCAGGTGTAGCATTGGAGCGCCAAGAAAATAGACAAGCTGAACTTCAGTCTCCCAAGTGACAGGCAGAGCACTGAAAGAAAACAATGCTGCCCAAAATTGGACTATTACGCAAGTGACTGTATTGGTAACTTCAGTGATTATATAGAATAATATTTTTCATTGTGCAATGTTATCCATTTATGTATTAAAAGTATTTTTCATGCATACATAGAAAAAACATACAATAAAAGAACATTATAACAGGAGTAGATCCATATGGACCACAATGCTTTGCCATCAAAACAAATCATGCCTGATCTTCAGTCTTAACTCCACTTTCACTCCCGCCCTCTCCCCATATTCCTGGATTCGCTGAGACCAAGAATCTGTTATCTCAGCCAAAATCGATTAAACAATGAAGAATCCACAGCTCCACAGAAATTATTCCAAATAGTTGCATTTGCTGCCCTGATCCTGGAGCACCCCAGTAGTCACCGCCTGCCAATTTGAAAAAGCCCCCTTATGCCTAGGGTGAATGTGCTAAATTGGGGGAAGGCGAATTATAACAATATTAGACGGGAACTGAAGAACCTAGATTGAGGGCGGATGTTTGAGGGCAAATCAACATCTGTCATGTGGGAGGCTTTCAAGTGTCAGTTGAAAGGAATTCAGGACCGGCATGTTCCTGTGAGGAAGAAGGATAAATACGGCAATTTTCGGGAACCTTGGATAACGAGAGATATTGTAGGCCTCGTCAAAAAGAAAAAGGAGGCATTTGTCAGGGCTAAAAGGCTGGGAACAGACGAAGCCTGTGTGGAATATAAGGAAAGTAGGAAGGAACTTAAGCAAGGAGTCAGGAGGGCTAGAAGGAGTCACAAAAAGTCATTGGCAAATAGGGTTAAGGAAAATCCCAAGGCTTTTTACATGTACATAAAAAGCAAGAGGGTAGCCAGGGAAAGGATTGGCCCACTGAAGGATAGGCAAGGGAATCTATGTGTGGAGCCAGAGGAAATGGGCGAGGTACTAAATGAATACTTTGCATCAGTATTCACCAAAGAGAAGGAATTGGTAGATGTTGAGTCTGGAGAAGGGTGTGTAGATAGCCTGGGTCACATTGAGATCCAAAAAGACGAGGTGTTGGGCGTCTTAACAATATTAAGGTAGATAAGTCCCCAGGGCCTGATGGGATCTACCCCAGAATACTGAAGGAGGCTGGAGAGGAAATTGCTGACGCCTTGACAGAAATCTTTGGATCCTCACCGTCTTCAGGTGATGTCCCGGAGGACTGGAGAATAGCCAATGTTGTTCCTCTGTTTAAGAAGGGTAGCAAGGATAATCCCGGGAACTACAGGCCGGTGAGCCTTACTTCAGTGGTAGGGAAATTACTGGAGAGAATTCTTCGAGACAGATCTACTCCCATTTGGAAGCAAATGGACGTATTAGTGAGAGGCAGCATGGTTTTGTGAAGGGTCAGTCGTGTCTCACTAACTTGATAGAGGTTTTCGAGGAGGTCACAAAGATGATTGATGCAGGTAGGGCAGTGGATGCTGTCCATATGGACTTCAGTAAGGCCTTTGACAAGGTCCCTCATGGTAGACAAGTACAAAAGGTGAAGTCACACAGGATCAGGGGTGAGCTGGCAAGGTGGATACAGAACTGGCTAGGTCATAGAAGGCAGAGAGTAGCAATGGAAGGATGCTTTTCTAATTGGAGGGCTGTGACCAGTGGTGTTCCGCAGGGATCAGTGCTGGGACCTTTGCTGTTTGTAGTATATATAAATGATTTGGAGGAAAATGTAACTGGTCTGATTAGTAAGTTTGCAGACGACACAAAGGTTAGTGGAATTGCGGATAGCGATGAGGACTGTCAGAGGATACAGCAGGATTTAGATTCTTTGGAGACTTGGGCGGAGAGATGACAGATGGAGTTTAATCCGGACAAATGTGAGGTAATGCATTTGGGAAGGTCTAATGCAGGTAGGGAATATACAGTGAATGGTAGAACACTCAAGAGTATTGAAAGTCAGAGAGATCAGGTGTACAAGTCCACAGGTCACTGAAAGGGGCAACACAGGTGGAAAAAGTAGTCAAGAAGGCATACGGCATGCTTGCCTTCATTGGCCGGGGCATTGAGTATAAGAATTGGTAAGTCATGTTGCAGCTGTATAGAACCTTAGTTAGGCCACACTTGGGAGTATAGTGTTCAATTCTGGTCGCCACACTACCAGAAGGATGTGGAGGCTTTAGAGAGGGTGCAGAAGAGATTTACCAGAATGTTGCCTGGTATGGAGGGCATTAGCTATGAGGAGCGGTTGAATAAACTCGGTTTGTTCTCACTGGAACGACGGAGGTTGAGGGGCGACCTGATAGAGGTCTACAAAATTATGAGGGGCATAGACAGAGTGGATAGTCAGAGGCTTTTCCCCAGGGTAGAGGGGTCAATTACTAGGGGGCATAGGTTTAAGGTGAGAGGGGCAAGGTTTAAACACAGAGGGTAGTGGGTGCCTGGAACTTGCTACCGGAGGAGGTGGTGGGAGCAGGGACGATAGTGACATTTAAGGGGTATCTTGACAAATACATGAATAGGATGGGAATAGAGGGATACGGACCCAGGAAATGTAGAAGATTGTAGTTTAGTCGGGCAGCATGGTCGGCACGGGCTTGGAGGGCCGAAGGGCCTGTGTCTGTGCTGTACATTTCTTTGTTCTTTGTACTCTTTGCTTCCTGTTCATTAATTAATCTTTTTTCTATCCATACTAATATATTACACCAACTTCATGACCTCTTATCTTGAGTATTAACCTTTTGCGTGGCATCTTACCAAATGCCTACTGGAAATCCAAGTATACTACATTTACTAGTTCCCCTATATCTACCCTATTAGTCTCATCCTCAAAAATCTCTACATTTTTCAAACAGGATTTCCCCTTAGTAAAACTATGTTGACTTTATCTGATCACACTATGATTTTCTGAATGTAATATTAAGACTTACTTAATAATAGACTTCAGCACTTTCCCAATGACTGACGTCAGGCTAACTAGTCTGTAATCCTCCACATCCTTTCTTCCTTGAATGGCAGTGTCACACTGTTCATTTCCTATTTGTTGGGTGCTTTCTAGAATTTTGGAAAATCATAACCAACTCATCCAGAAAACCCTACGATATAGGCCATCAGCTATTGCCGATGTGTCAGCCTTTAATTCCACATGCTTCTCCAATACATTTTCTCTGCTGATATAAATTATGTTACAACACCCTGGGGTAGTGCATGGTCGATTCCAGCCCCACGGACGCCGTAGTCCTAACACAAGTGAATTAACCAATAATTTGTATAAAATGTGCAGAATCTTTGCCCCCTAGACTGCTCAATACGTTATAACCACCAGATTTGTAAGTTGAACACAATAATAGTTTATTTATAACAGAAACGAAGTTGAAATATGCAGCAATTATTCTTTGGGGGAAAATATTTTTATTCAGCAGTGCTAACGTTTTTAATACTTTAACATTGTGAATGCACAACATAAAGTAAAAACAACACAAACGCCAACCCCCTTCCCCCCAATAACCTAGAACAAAAACCCCTCTTTGCCCCCACCCCTCCTCCCCCTTAACAGCTGACAGTAACCAGCTCTTTAAAATCTAACGTAAACAAACCCCATCGCTTGTGGAACCCCCACCTCCCTCAAAACAAATTTGACCTTCTCCAAATACTGGAACTCCTTTTAGACCGCCCAGCCATATCAAGGCACAGGGTGAAGAAGCTGAACTCCACCCCAACAGGCCTACCTGCGAGCAATCAGCGAGGCGAAGGCTACAACATCTGCCCCTGCTCCCATCTGCAGCTCCGGCAAGGCCAACACCCCAAATATGGCCTCCAGGGGACTGGGCTCCAAATCCACATGTAAGATCGCCGACATGAAGCTGAAAAACGACCTCCAAAATTTCACTAACTTCGGGCAAGATCAGAACATATGTACATGATTGGCCGGGCCTTTCCCACACCGCTCACAAACGTCCTCCACCCCCTCAAACAACCGGCTAATCCTCGATACATCTTTAGCAGTATCAACCCCAACCTTGCGCACGTCGAAGCATTCATCCTCCACAGCGCCTCACACTGCAGCCCCTCCTGCAGCATCATCCCCAGATCCACCTCCCACTTGGCCTCCTCCAGAAATGCTTTATCCTCCTCCAAAATCCTCCCGTAGATCACAGAGATATCTACACTTCCTCCAGCCACATCGGTGACAACACCCCCTTCAAAAGCGAGGAGGGCGGTGCCACCGGAATAGTCGGAAAAACCTTCTCCGCAAAATCCCGCACCTGCATATACCTAAAGGTCTCTCTCTCCCTGCGGGATTCCCAACTTCTCCCCCCAACTCATCCAAACTTGCAAACCGCCCATCTAGAATGAAGTCTTTCATTTCCATCACTCCTCCCAACCCCGAAACCTAGCTTCCAACCTCGCTGGCTCAAATCCATGATTCTCTCGAATCGGCATCAACATCGGCCCCACCCCTAGCCTTGGGAACTGCCAAAATTGCCTCCATATCTTCAATGTGGCCACTACCACCAGACTGCCTGGATATTTCCCTCGGGCAAACGGGAGCGACGCCATTGCCGAACACACAACTCCGACTCCTTAAAAGAGCCTGCCTCCATCTTCAGCCCCAAAGCCTCCAGCCCTGCACCTTCTGTGCACTAACAACCCAATAATATTAAACTGGTTTGGAAGGGTGAGGTCCCCTACATGCCACCTCCTTTGAAGCACCGTCCTCCTAATTCTTGCTACCGTACCTGCCACACAAACGGCAAGATCAGCCATTCCACCCCCATAAAAATCATTTTCGAATAAAAAGACCATCAGCCACTGAAATAGAAAAAGCGGCAAAATACTCATCTTGATTGCCTGCACCCGGCCTGCCAATGACAGGGGAAGGATGTCCCATCTCAATGGGTCTGCCTTGACTCTACCCACCAGACTCGTAAAATTCAACTTACAGAGCTGGGCCCAGTCCCGTCCCACCTGCACGTCCAAGTACCTAAACTGGGTAGTTGCCTCCTAAAACAACAAACCCCTCTCCGCCCCCCCCCCCACCACCCCCCCCACCCCCACCACCCCCCCCACCCCCCCCCCCCCCCACCACCCCCCCCCCCCACCCCCCCCACCCCCCCCCCCCCCCACCCCCCCCCCCCCACCCCCACCACCCCCCCCACCCCCCCCCCCCCCCACCACCCCCCCCCCCCCCACCACCCCCCCCCCCACCCCCCCCACCCCCCCCCCCCCACCCCCCACCCCCCCCCCCCCCCAAAACTGCCCTTAGTGTTGGGTGGGGTTACTGGGTTATGGGGATAGGGTGGAGGTGTTGACCTTGGGTAGGGTGCTCTTTCCAAGAGCCGGTGCAGACTCGATGGGCCGAATGGCCTCCTTCTGCACTGTAAAATTCTATGATATTCCCTTCCATTTATCTGAGCACCTCAGCGCTATGGCCAAGAGCTCCATCACCATGCAAACAGGAGAGGGGACATGGTGCACCCCATGTAACTGAAAATGCCCCAAACTCATCTCATTCGTACGCACACGTGCCTTTGGTTCCCTATGTAATAGTTTAACACAAGCCACAAACTTAGGCCTAATCCCAAATCTCTCCAACACCGCAAACAAATAACTCCACACGATCCAACGCCTTCTCCGCATCCAATGACACCACCTCCAACTGCAACTCCCTCCCATGTGCCCGAGAAAGCAAGACATTTAACAGACGCCGCACGTTCAACGACAACTGCCTGCCCTTTACGAACACCGTCTGATCCTCTCCAATCACCTTCGGGAGGCACTGCTCCAACCTAAGCGACAGCCAAAATCTTGGCATCCACATTCAGCAGAGATATTGAGCGATAAGACCCATACTCTACCGGGTCCTTATCCTTTTTTTTTAGTAGCAGTGAAATGGATGCCTCTGGCAGTACCCAATAACCACCTCACCTTCAAACATCTCCACCAACAGCTGTGCCAACCTATTCAAAAGATTTTTATAAAACTCCACCGGGACCCATCCGGCCCTGGTGCCTTACCAATCTGCATCTTCCCTATCGCCGCCCAAACCTCTTCCATTCACACTGGCTCTTCCACCCCTGCCCTCTTCTCCTCTCAGACACTCCAACCACCCCCAAAAATCCCTCATGTCCAACTCAACCTCCAGTGTCTCCGATCAATGCAACATTTTGTAAATCTCCTCACTGCCGGCCCAGCACTACCCCTAGCCATCATTGGCCAACTACTCCTTTCCCCCCCACCACCCTACTTCCCAGAAATCCCCCAGCCACTTCTGCTTGAAACCACTTTTCCCCATATCATCCCCATCCCCCCACCAATCACACCTCCCAGGCCCACCAAAACTTATCCATACAGGTTCCAACAGCTGCAGCCCCTCCCCCCACGTCGCTACTGTTCACTAGCCAACTTACGTTTGCTAGCGAGATGGCCAATGCCAGAACCATCCACCCCCACATACTCAATAACAAAAAGAATACCCCTGTAAAAGGCCCCTCAAACCCAGACCTTCCAAATGCCCCAACACAATAGTGCCCCGAAACAAAATCCAACAGAAAGAAAAAGGAAAAGGAAAGAAGGAAAAGGGGGGAAGAGGAGAAAAGAGAAAAGGGGAAGGGAATAAAAATTGCATAGACCAAACTCAATTCAGTCCCAGTCCTTCAGCCTTCACGAACTCCTCCACCGTCTCAAAGTAGTAATCTATGGAGTAATGTGTGACTCTCCGTTTCACCGGGTAGACAACCCCAAACCACATATTGCTCTTATACAATGCCACCTTGACCCGACCAAAAGCCGCCTGTCTTCCTGCCATCTCCGCTGTGTGATCCTAGTACATACAAATACCATCTCAACACTTTTTTCTTCACCTGGTAGCTATGGAAGCAGACTATCACAGCTCTTGGTGGTTCATTCGCCTTCGGATTCAGCCGGAGCGACGACTGAGCCCTCTCCAGCTCATAGAAGGAGCAGTCCTCCTCCTCCCCCAAAAATTTAGCGAACATCTCTGTAAAATACTCCAGCAGCTTCCGACCCTCTAACAATCCATGATCCTCAAATTCTGCCTGCGTGACCTGTTCGCAAGGTCCTCCACTTTGGCTCTCAGCTCTTCGTTACTCTCCTGCACCTTACGCAGCTCCTCACCCATCGAGGTGAACTGGCCATTATGCCACCTCCACCCCGTTCAATGCCTCTTCCTTGCTCCCGCACTGCCGATGTCTTTCCCGAGGCGTCCTTTGTTGGAGTAAATGTGTCATCCATATATTAGTGAGGCCATCATCTCCTTTCAATGCCGATCGATATGCTTTGATAATTGCCACTCATACTCACTGCCATCACTTCGGCCAGCGTGTCCACTGTAATGGTGCAGACCCACTCAGTGAGCTTGCACCCGCCATCTTTCCCTCTACAGCACTCCCACCGGACCAGAGCTCGCCAGCGGACAATCGTTCGCACCCTTTCTTCCAGTATTCTTCTTCTGGTATTTCAACATTCGCCTCCCTCCAATCATCCGGTACTACACCAGTGGAGAGTGAGGACACAAAGATCATCGCCAATGGCACAGCAATCTCCGCCGTCGCTTCCCGTAGAAACCTTGGGTATATCCGTCAGGCCCCGGGGACTTATCTATCCTGATGCTTTTCAAAATTTCCAGCACATCCTCCTTCTTAATATCAACCTGTTTGAGTCTATTAACCTGGTTCACACTGTTCTCATGGGCAACAAGGTCCCTCTCTCTAGTGAATACTGAAGCAAAATATTAATTTAGGGCCTCCCCCATCTCCTCAGACTCTAGGCACAAGTTCCCTCCACAATCCCTGATCGACCCTATTCTCACTCTGATCATCCTCTTATTTCTCACATCAGTGTAGAATGCCTTGGGGTTTTCCCTAATCCTTCCCACCAGGGCATTTTCATGCCTCCTTTTAGCTCTCCTCAGTCCATTTTTGAGTTCCTTCCTGGCTACCTTGTAACCCTCTGAGAGTCGAGTCAGATCCTTGCTTCCTCAACCTTACATAAGCTTCCTTCTTCCTCTTGACTAGAAGCTCCACTTCTTTTGTCATCCAAGGCTCCTTCACCTTACCATTCCTTCCTCGTCTCAGTGGGACAAAACTATTCAGCACTCGCAGCAAATGCTCCTTAAACAATCCCCACATTACTGTTGTGCATTTCCTCAAGAACAATTGTTTCCATTTTATGCTCTTCAGCTCCTGTCTAATAGCAGCATAATTTCCCCTCCCCCAATTAAATACCTTCCCATACGGTCTGTTCCCATCCCTCTCCATGACTATGGTAAAGGTCAAGGAGTTGTGGTCACTGTCACCGAAATGCTCTCCCACCGAGACCTCTGACACCTGGCCTGGTTCGTTGCCGAGCACCAAGTCCAATATGGCCTCCCCCCTAGTCGGCCTATCTACATATTGAGTCAGGAATCCTTCCTGTACACACCTGACAAAATCTGCTCATCCAAACCATTTGCACTAAGAAGGTTCCAGTCAATATTAGGGAAGTTGAAGTCACCCATGACAACAACTCTGTTACTTCTGCACTTTTCCAAGATCTGCTGCCCAATCTGTTCCTCTATCTCTCTGCTGCTATTGGGGGGTCCAAAGAGAACTCCCAATAAAGTGACTGCTCCTTTCTTGTTTCTGACTTCCACCCAAACCGACTCAGTAGGCAAACCCTCCTCAACTACCTCCTTTTCTGCAGCTGTGGTGCACTCCCTAATTTACAGTGCCACTCCCCCCTCCTCTTTTACCTCCCTCCCTATTCTTCTGAAAACATCTAAACCCTGGAACATCTAACAACCATTCCTGCCCCTGTAAAATCCATGTCTCCGTAATGGCCACAACATCGTAGTTCCAAGTACTGATCCATGCTCTTAAGTTCATCTCCCTTATTCCTGACACTCCTTGCATTGAAACAGACACTTTAACCCATTCCACTGAGTGCAACTTTGCCCTATCAACTGTCTATCCGTCATCAGACTTGCTGCATACTATTTCTGCCTTTCAACAGCTACCCGATCCTCTGATCCATAGCTCTGGTTTCCATCCCCCTGCCAAACTAGTTTAAACCCTCCCGAAGAGCTCCAGCAAACCTCCCACCCAGGATATTGGTGCCCTTCCAGTTTAGGTCCAATCTGTCCTTCATGTACAGGTCCCACCTTCCCCAGAAGATATCCCAATGATCCACATATCTTAAGGCCTTGCCTCCTGCACCAGCCCTGTAGCCACGTGTTCAGCTGCACTCGCTCTCTGTTCCTTGCCTCACTTGCACGTGGCACTGGTAGCAATCCTGAGATTAATACTCTGCTTGTCCTGCTCTTTAGCTTTCAACCCAATTCCCTAAAATCACTTTTTAGGTCCTCATCCCTTTTCTTAGCTGGGTCGTTGGTGTCTATGTGCACCACAACTTCTGGTTGCTCCCCCTCCCCCTTAAGAATCCTATCGACTCGATCCAAGACATCCCTGGCCCTGGCACCCAGGAGGCAACATACCTTCCGGGAGTCTCGCTCGCGACCACAGAATCTCCTATCCATTCCCCTAACCATTGAGTCTCCTATCACTATTGCTTTCCCATTCTCCCCCCTTCCCTTCTGAGCCACAGAGCCAGACTCAGTGCCAGGAACCTGGCCGCTAGGGCCTTCCCCCGGTAGGTCATCTCCCCCCCCCCCCCCCCCCAAACAGGATCCAAATGGTATACTTGTTTTGAAGGGGAATGTCCACGAGGGATCCCTGCACTGTCTGCCCCTTCGTTTTCCTTCCCCTGACTGTAACCCAGCTACTCTTGTTCTTTACCTTGGATGTGGCCACCTCCCTGAAACTCTTCTCTATCACCCCCTCTGCTTCCCGGATGATCCGAAGTTCATCCAGCTCCAGTTCCCTAACACGGTCTCTGAGGAGCTGGAGTTGGGTGCACTTCCCGCAGGTGTAGACAGCGGGGACCCGGTGATATCCCTCACCACCCACATCCTACAGGAAGAGCACGCAACTGCCCTAGCCTCCATCCCCTCTGATCTTACAGAATGTAGCTGCCCTGTGGACCAACTGGAACTCCACCCTCCGACTCTGCTCCCAGTCAGCTGCACTCTCTGTAAACTCCCGGCTCACTTCTCGCTCTTTGACAAAATGAAATGAAAGGAGCACTTTGCTCCCTCGTCACCCATCTCCCTCAGTCACCAAACTCTCACTATAGCACTCAAATGCACCCAAATTCAGCACTCAGTGCAAACAAAGTCTGCACTGTAGCTGGCTCACCTTTATACTGTGACTCTAGTCTCTGAAAACTGGCCTAATCCAATTAACTAATTAACAAGCTCCAGCTGTTACAATTGTTACAATGCAGGAGCAAGTCATTTGGCATTATCCTCATCAACCCTCCCTGTGGCCTCTTCAAAACTCCAGCATGCACCTCATCCGGTCCCACTGCTTTATCAACTTTACACACAGATAACCTATCCAATACTTCTTCATTGTCAATTCTAAATCCATGTAGTCTGATTTACCCCATCTTTCACTTTGACCTGGAAAGCACCTTGTTCCTCTGTGAAGACGGATACAAAGTATCCATTTTTCCCCTTCTTAAATCAGACTTTTGGTGGCCTTTGCTGGTTTCCAAAATGCTCCTAAATCCTCAGACTTGCTACTATTTTTTAAGCAACATTATGCACCCCTTCTTTTATTCTAATAGTATTCTTAACCATCTTAGTAAGCAATCTTTCTGGCTTCGTTTTTTTTTTTTTTTTTTAAATGGAATTAATTTTTGTTGAACACTTTGAATTCTTTCTTCAAATGTTTCCCACTGTTTATTTACCACAAAACCTTTTAATCTAGCTAGCTTCGCCCTTATATCTATGTAATTAGCCTCACTTAAATTGGAAGATTCTGGTTTCGGACTAGTGTATATCACTCTCAACCTTAATATGGATTTCAATTGTATTATGCTCATTTTTTTCAAGCAGATCTTTTATTAAGATTACTAACTAATCCTGCCTCATTGCACAACATCAGATATAAAATGGTTTTGTCCCTAATTGGTTCCACAATGTAATGCTCCAGGGAACCGTCACAAAAGCTTTTTACAAACTTTTCTTCCAGATCACCTTTGCCGACTTGATTGGTCCAGCCTATATGAAGTCTAAATTTCCGACAATTATTGCAATGCCTTGGTTACAAGCTCCAATTATTTCTTGCTGTATGCTCTGCCCAATGGTAAAATTGTTAAAAGGTCTATAATCTACTCTCACCAGCATATTCTGGCCCTTATTATTTCTAATTTCCAACCATATGGATTCCACTTCCTGATATTCTGAGCCAAGATCCTTTCTCACCACTGTCCTTATATCATCCTTTACTCTCGGGACTAATCCTCCTCCTCTTCCATTTTGTCGCAGTAATGACAAATAGATTTAAACTATTTATTTGTATCTGCACCACTAGTTTATCAATCTCCTTATGTATGCTTTACATATTCAGATAAAGAGCCTGTAATTTATTTTACTATCATTATATGCATGGACCTTATTCACTGATGCCCTATGATTATTAAACTCTCTGTCCCTTGCTGTCCCATTCGCTTGACTTTATCCAAATCTTTATCCAAATTAGACTGTTCTATTGCCTTGACTTTTCTTGTTGGACTTCCAAATCTCCCTTCAGGTGCACCCTTCCATCCTTCTCTTAGTCTAAAGCCCTATCCTCAGTCCTAGTTATGATTCTCCAGGACACTGATCCAAGTCCAGTTTAAGTGGAGCCCATCTCGACAGAACAACTTGCTTTTTTCGCAGTACTGGTACCAGTAGCCTGTGAATAGAGGTCCTTCTTCCCAAATCCCGAAAATGCGTGATCCAGAGATTATTACCTTTGAGGTTATGCATTTTAATTTGGAATCTCATTTCTCCAGCAAAATATATCATTCCTAGTTCTATATTTGTTCTTAGTTCCCACGTGGACCATGCCAACTGGATCCTCCATCTCCCACTCAGCGTTTGCCTCCAGCTGCAAGGAGATACCTTTAAACCCTGGCACCAGGCAGGCAACTCAACCTTCAGAACTCCAGAGTCTCATAACTCCCTCTGACTACACTGTCCTGCATCACTACCACATTCCTTTTTCCTTCCCCCATTTGAATGGCATCCTGTACAATGATGCCTTGATAGCAAGTACTTTGTTCTTTGCAAAGACTTTGTACCTGTTGATCAAAGTCAAGGGTGGAGACTCAGCCATTATTACATGCTGGATCCCACAGCTGCCTGACTCTCCCAAATCCCTGATCATAAGCAGGAAATTGATTTTAAAGCCTTTACAGTGCTTCCATAGAATCATAGAATTTAAAGTGCAAAAGGAGGCCATTCGGCCCATCGAGTCTGCACTGGCCGTTGGAAAGATCACCCAACTTAAGCCCACGCCTCCACCCTATTCTCCTAAATCCAGTAATGCCACCTAACCTTTTTTTGGACACCAAGGGGCAATTTAGCATGGCCAATCCACCTAACCTGCACATCTTTGGACTGTGAGAGGAAACCGGAGTACCGGAGAGGAAACCCACGCAGACACAGGGAGAACGTGCAGACTCCACACAGACAGTGACCCAAGCCGGGAATCGAACCTTTGACCCTGGAGCTGTGAAACAACAGTGCTAACCACTGTGCCGTCCTTCCTACAATCTCCCGTTTTCTTATTGTTCCCAATCCTGGGATTCCATTCCAGCAATCCTTTTATCAGCCATGCCCTCCTCAATGCACCCAACATTATCCCAGTGCTCCAATACCAAAGAATGAATGAAAAGTAAAATCCGGGCTCCGGGTCACTGCCTGTGTGGTGTTTGCACATTCTCCCCATGTCTGCGTTGATTTCACCCCCACATCCCAAAGATGTGCAGGTTAATTGGATTGGCCGGGCTAAATTGCCCCTTAATTAGAAAAAAATAATTGGGTACTCTAAATTTTTTTTATTTTTAATGGATGAAAAGTAACAAAAAGCAACCATGAAATGGTAACTGCCAGTAAATCGAGCAATTAGGTCGAAATTGATACAAAAGGCAGCCATTCATTCCTTATTTAACTTTGTAGTTACATTCCATAAAAGTGCAACTTTAAATTAAGCAACGTTAAGCGAATCAGATTTTCTCATTCCCAGTGTAAAAGCAGTAGTTAGGTTCTGTATCACCTTCCTATTCAAAAAAAAAAATCATACTGTCAGGTGAAACTGTAAATTTCTAAATTCCCATATTTGTAAGGAAATAACTTTAAATAAAATAAATATGCTAACTCTTTTTACTTACTTCCTGGTTGCCGACCCTCCCACTCGGCATGAGTGTTATACTAGAGCTTCAAGGGGCCCTTTCTGAATTACATGGAGCAACAGCTGGCTTTGCAGGCTACAGAGGTAGTGAGAATGTCACTAGTTTTAGAAGTTGGGGATTTTTTTGACTTAGCTTTTCAGCGAAAGAAATGGCAAACGCAACCCTGTTGATCCTCCAAAGCCCTCCTTGCTGATATCTGGGAGCACGGTAGCACAGTGGTTAGCACTGTTGCTTCACAGCTCCACAGACCCGCGTTCGATTCCCGCTTGAATGACTGTCTGCATGTTCTCCCCGTGTCTGCGTGGGTTTCCTCCGGGTGCTCTGGTTTCCTCCCACAAGTCCAGAAAGACGTGTTTGTTAGGTGAATTAGACATTCTGAATTCTCCCTCTGTGTACCTGAACAGGCGCTGGAGTGTGGCAACTAGGGGATTTTCACAGTAACTTCATTGCAGTGTTAATATAAGCCTACTTATGAAAATAATAAAGATTATTATTATTGTGCTAAAATTGGGAGAGCAATCCCACAGATGAATCACGCCACAGCTTGACAGTCATACTCATGGAATCATACCTTAAAGGTAATGTCCCAGACATCACAATCATCCCAGAGTATGATCTGTCCCACTGACAGAGGTAGAGGCACAGTAGTATATATTGGGAGGGAGGGAGCTGCCCTCATTGTGTTTTCAATATCAACTCTGGATCCCATTAAGTCTCATTGTATCAGGTCAAACATAGGCAAGGAAACCTCCTGTTGGTTATCACCAGCCAGCCCCTCAGCTGATAATAAGACCATAAGAAATAGGAAAAGGAGTAGGTTGTTCGGCCCCTCAGGCCTGCTCCTCCATTCAATAGGATCTTGGCTGATCCGACATTCCTCATGGACACTGTTGCTGTCCTTTCCCTGTAATCCTTGATTCCCTTACTTTTTTTTTTAATTTAAATTTAGAGTCCCCAATTATTTTTTTTCCAATTAAGAGGCAATTTAGTATGTCCAATCTACCTACGTTGCACATCTTTTGGTTGTGGAGGTGAGACCCACGCAGACGCGGGGAGAATGTGCAAACTCCACACAGACAGCGACCCGGGGCTGAAATTGAACCCGGGACCTCGGTGCCGTGAGGCAGCAGTGCTAACCACTGCGCCACCGTGACACCCCCCCCACCCACATTATTCCTTTACTGATCAAGAATCTATCTATCCAGCCTTAAATATGCACACGGATTCTGCCCCCACAGCTCTCTATGGCAATGAGTTCCAAAGACTCGACCCTCAGAGAAGAAATTCTTTCTCATCTCAGCCTTCAATTTATTTTGAGACTATGCCCTCTGGTGCTAGACTTTCCCATGAGGGGAAACATTCTCTCAGCATTTACCCTGTCAAGCCCCCTAAGAGTCCTATATGGTTCACTGAGATCACTGAGATAACCTCTCATTCTTCTAAATTCCAATGAATGGAGCCCAACCTGTTTAACCTTTGCTCATAAGACAATCCCTCCATACCTGCAATCATCCTAGTGAACCTTCTCTGAACCACCTCCAATGAAACAATAGCTTTCCTTAGATAAGGGGACCAAAACCGGGGCTGGTTTAGCACACTGAGCTAAATAGCTGGCTTTGAAAGCAGACCAAGGCAGGCCAGCAGCACGGTTCGATTCCCCTACCAGCCTCCTCGAACAGGTGCCGGAATGTGGCGACTAGGGGCTTTTCACAGTAACTTCATTGAAGCCTACTTGTGACAATAAGCGATTTTCATTTTCAAAAAACTGTTCACAGTACTCCAGGTCTCACCTGTACATAGTACAGTTGCAGCAAGACCTCCCGACTCTTATACTCCAACTCCTTTGAAATAAGAGCCAACATTCCATTAGCTTTCCTGATTACCTGTTGCACCTGTGTGCTAGCTTTCTGCTTTCCGTGCACAAGTACCCCCAACACCCTTTGTGTTGCAGCTTCTGCAGTTTTTCTCCAATTTAAATAATACTGTTCTTTTGTTCTTCCTTCCAAAATGAACTTAATTTCTTTCCCACATTATACTCCATTTGCCAACCTTTTGCCCACTTACTTAACCTATCAATATCTCTTTGCAAATGGTTTTGTACCCCTCTAGCAACGCCGTTCCACCTATTTTCGTGTCATCTGCAAATTTGGCTACAGTACATTCGCTTCCTTCCTCCAAGTCATTAATCTAAATTGTAAACAGTTATGTGCCCAGCACTGATCCCTGTGGATCCATACTCGCTGTTTCCTGCCTATTAGCCAATTCTCTATCAATGCCAATATACTACCTCCAACGCCATGGACACTTATCTTATCTGGAAATCAAAGTGCATCTATTGGTTCCCCTCTATCCACTCTGGTTGAGACTTCCTTGAAATTAGTGAGACACGATTTCCCTTTCATGAAGCCATACTGACTTTGCTTGATTAAGAGTATCATTTTCAGGGATAGGTTTAGGTACTTGGGGATTCAGGTAGCGAGGGAATGGACGGGACTCCATAAGTGGAACTTAACGAAGCTGGTGGAGGAGGCCAGGGAGGATCTTAAGAGGTGGCATGCACTCCACTTAACGTTGGCGGGGAGGGTCCAAGTGGTGAAAATGAATATTCTGCCGAGGTTCTTGTTTATCTTTCAGGCTCTTCCGATCTTTATACCAAAAGCCTTTTTTCGGAAAGTGGACACAATCAACTCTGACTTTGTATGGGTGGGGAAAGTGCCGAGGGTGGGGAGAACCCTGCTACAGAGGCAGAGGCAGCAGAGGGGGTTGGCAAACTTGCTTCATTATTATTGGGCGGTGAATGTGGACAAGGTGCGGCGGTGGTGGGAAGGAGAAGGGGTAGGGTGGGTTAGGATGGAGGAGGATTCTTGTAAGGGGTCTAGTTTGAGGGCTGTAGCCACCTGGGTTGGCCACTTCCCGACTTAAAATGGAGAACCGCAAAGGCTGAAGGGAAATTCAGCCAACACAGGCAAAGGCTAGTAAATACAGAAATCATGTATATGGAAACCTGCAAAACAACCAGACAGCACGGAAACCAGCAGCTATCTGCATAGTAATACAGCAGCCATCTGCATAGTAATGAGTGATTCCAAGGCACAATGGCAACAGTTAAGGTGAACAAAGCCAAGCCAGACTCCTCGGCGCCAGCAGGAGCCAAGACAAAGGAAGGCCAACGGACATTTAGGCACCGCCCAGCGATCAGGGAACAACTCCAATATTGGAGAAATCGATCCAAGTGATCGGAACGCAGTCCAATCACTTGGAACCAGGTTCAGGGTCCGCCCCGAAGGGCGGGAAGCCCCTGGTGACTATAAAGTAAAGCCCCCAAGTTCAAATCGTCCTTCTTTGGCAGGGTCACTCAGCAACTTGAACCAACCCTTGACAGTGACCTGCCTCGCTGCCGCCAACCAAGTAAGTCTCAAGTCAACACTCGCTACAAGATAGGCGCCCCTAGCTACCAGCCCATACCAGCTTTTGAATCCTGCAGACTCAGGACCTGAACGAAAGGCCATTTGTTCCCCTGACCTGGTGGGCCAGTCCGAAGCCAAGTATAGGCCTTTTAGTGATAGGAATAGCCTAGAAAGTAGAGTTTATGCACGAGTAGTGATTTACGGTGAATAATAAATGTGTTTGATTTGAATCTTACGAATTGGTGTGTTGAGTTATTGATCATTACATGAACCTCGTGGCGGTATCATAAAGATACCTGGCGACTCTAGAGCAAAGGTTAAACAAACAGAGCAAATTACGATTAAGAGCCAACCAAAAGTTAGCAACATATCACTGGCGACATCCTGCCGGGACCCGATCTAGAAGTGGCTTAACCACTCCGGGAGAATCCAAAATTTGAATTAGAAATCCAATTGGGAACAGAAAAACCACAAGAGTTCAAGCAGTTCTGATCAATCCTCATAATTCGGAAGTGTGTTAATGCATGCGTAACTAACAGGGCTATAAGGTAAACTGATAGATTTTTGTTCCGAAAAACTGTCGGGAGTTTGTATTCCGGAAAATAGCGAACGCCGTACCCGTAATTACAGCACCACCTTAATACCCCTTGTTCCAAATTTTAAGGGAAGTATTTGGAGAGGAAAGATGGCAATGCAGGCAATGCAACGCCTCATGAACCCCGAAGAATTCGTGGTCGCAGCGACCAGCAGTAGAGTAGGACAGTGTCCCGTTTGGGAAGAGGAAATCAGAAAGTACCTCAAAGGGAAGGGATGGCCCCTTTGGAACGAATTCTGTGACAATGAGGAAACAGGACCCGGGAGTATAGGACATACTTGGTGGGAAAACCTGTCAGAGATTCAGAAGAAAAGCTTGGGAAAAGCTCGCAAGCCGATGGCAATCGTGTCCTGTTGGGCACAATTACAAGGCACAGAGGAGGTCGTTCGGACGCTCCGTAAAGAGATAGAGGAGACACATCGAATGAGTAAGGTCGATGTGAGCGAGATAGAGAAAGAGAACCTAGAATTAAGAAGGAAGTTAGCAGCAAAGGACGGAGAGGTGGATGATGCCAAGTGGGCACACCAGTCTTGTCTGGCGCATTTAAGCAGCTTCCAGACACAGTACGAAAAGGCCTATCAGGACACGCAACGTGCAGTCCTGGTAAGAGAGGAAACAGAGAAACAGGTATTGCAAAGGCAGTGTAGCGACCTGAAAGCAGCATTAAGAGCACTCCATACTACCACCACGGAGCACAGACAAAGCTCACTAGATCATGCGAAGTGCAGGAAGCAGATTGCAGAACTGCAGTCTTTACTTTCAGTTCAGAATGGGTTCCAGAGCACCTTTGGATCCAAGTTAGATACAGAAGACGGCCCGGATTGGGAAGAATTAAATGAGACCGCGCATAGGTATGTTCAGGGAACATGTGCGCAAGGAAAGCCCCAGAAGAGGAAAGTGCCCCAACCCCCCACAGAGCAGATAGTTCAGGCACCAATGAATCCAGTAACCACCCACCGCACAGTCACATCGGAAGGAGACACGACCCCCTTTATAGTGACCCAATTACGGGACGCGTGCGAGAAAATCACACCATTCCTCCCCACCTCAGACCCCCACCACTTCTTTGCTAGAGTAAAGCAGCAGGCGACCATGTACGGCCTGGACGAGCGTGAGCACGTGAAGCTAACAGTTTTGAGTTTAGACCCTTCGGTTGTAGCAGCCCTTCCCAACCCACAGAATGTAGGAGGAGGCACCCTTGAGAAAATGCACGCAGCGATCCTAGATGCGATCGGCTACAACAGAGGTGACCCAGTAGAAGGCCTGAATAAGTGCAGGCAGAAAAAGACGGAACACTCCACAGCGTTTGTTGGACGCCTGTGGATTCATTTCACAGCAGATTTTGGAAATTTAGAACGTGCCCATTTGTCCCAAGATGGTATGGCCAAATGGACCCGCACCCTTATCTCCCATGCCACAGAGGCAGGACAAAAAGCCTGTACGAATTATGACCCCTCAGAGGAAGCCCACAATGAAACACAGGAGGGTCCCGCACCACAATCAATTCCTCCACCATCTTCCAGAAAGACACGTGGCCCACTACAGCCACCATCACCCTCAGCGGCTTCACAGGCCACTCACATCAGGGACACATCACAGCCCCGTAGTCTTAGTCGACCTGCCCCACACAGCACAACACATTTTGGGAATCGATTTTATGAATTCACACAACCTGTCCTTTGATCCAGTCAACCAATGTGTTTGGAAAATGGCAAAATCCGCAAGAGCATCCGCAACGCTCACAATAGGTGAATACGTCAACAAGATTAGCGCAGTCGCCGAATTCTGGTTTGACCCGACCACAATTAGCACAGACAAGCAGGTTAGGGCAGTTCTGCAGAAGCACAGGACAGCATTCGCGACCCACAAACACGACTGTGGCCGGATGACTGGTTCCGTTCAAATCACAGGACCTGACCCTAGACCCCAAAAGCAATACGGATTACCCCAAGAGGCAGAGGTAGAAATCTCAAAAGTGATCGACAGCTTATTACAGCAGGGCGTACTCAGATCAGTAGCCTCCACTAATAGTGCCCCGATTTGGCCAGTGAGAAAGCCCGATGGATCATGGCGACTGACCATCGATTACCGGGAATTCAACAAAGTCACCCCCGCAGCAGCCCCCACGGTAGCCACAAGTCCCAAGACCATGCTCAAACAGGGACTCAACTCACAATACTTTACGGTTTTGGACATGAGTAATGGATTCTGGTCCATTCCATTGGCAAAAGTGTGCCAATACAAATTTGCCTTCACTTTCAAAAATCAGCAGTACACGTGGGCATGCCTTCCACAAGGATTCCACAACTCCCCCTCCGTTTTCCACCGACAGCTGGCAAATGGTTTGTCAAAATTTTCTCGCCCCGAATGTCTGGTCCAGCATGTGGACGACCTATTACTGCAGACAGACACCAAGGCAGAGCACATCGAGCTTCTGTCCGAACTCCTGGAACTCCTTCATTCAATTGGATGCAAAGTAAACCCCAAAAAGGCCCAGATTTTGGAAAACAAGTGATATATTTGGGTACATTATCACACATGGTAAACGTGAGATCGAGCATAAAAGGATTGACTCGATTGCCAAATTGCCCCTTCCCCAGAATGTTTCAGCCCTCCGGTCGTTTTTAGGACTGGTTGGCTACTGCCGAAACCACATTGACAGTTTCGCCAGCAAGGCAGCACCCCTCTCGGAACTCCGAAAGAAAGGAGCCCCTTGGGAATGGCTTCCACAGCATACGGATGCTGTGGATGCTTTGAAAAGAGCCCTCATTGCAGCCCCCGCACTACAAGTTCCAGACCCACTTTCCCCCTATGCTATAGAGATAGCTAGCACGCACCCTTTCGGCCGTGCTCCTCCAGGAACAGCACGAACAATTAAGACCCGTGGCTTACGCCTCCAGACTTCTAGATCCTGTGGAGCAGGGGTTTTCGGCCTGTGAAAGGCACCTGCTCACAGTTTTCTGGGCAGTTCAGTATTTTTCCTACATAACCAGACTAAACCCCATCACAATCCTCACAGAACACACCCCCACCCAACTTTTACTTGACGGACGACTCAAGGACAGTACAGTTCATTTTTTTTCATTCAGTTAGTCAGATTAGAGCAGCTTCTTTTGCAGGGACGGGACGTCACTGTTAAAAGGACCAAGACCCACACTTTCTTAGCCGATAACCTTCAGTACCCAGGCACCCCCCATGAATGTGAAATCATCTCACCACACCACAACACAGGCCCCTTTATTGCGAAAACATCCCCCAGAAAGATAGGTAGTTCTCCTCAGAGCCCCCAGCACACAGACACGTGCGAACCTTTAAGAATATATGTGGATGGTTCTTCCGCTATATTAGACGGGAAGCGCATTACAGGATGCAGCATTTATGTCGAGGACGCGCAGGGACGCGCCCTAAAAGAAATATCACTAAAGCTACCAGGCCACTTAGGCGCGCAGGCGGCAGAACTAGCTGCCGTTGCATACATTGTGGATCACCCAGATTCCTTCCCCAGCCCAGCTGACATATACTCGGACAGCCTCTATGTCAGCAATAGTCTTACAGAATTCCTACCCCTGTGGAAAGCAAGATTATTTGTTTCCGCAGACGGAAAACACCTCCCTTCAATGCAGTTCAGGTCTCGCAGACTAATATCGAGGATTTAGTGCAGGCCCAGAAGCAGGATAACAATCTCAGGGAGATTTTGAAAGGAAAATTTACAGCACCCTATGATAGATTTTAAAATGCACTGACCACACATGACGGTGTGGTGTTAAAAGACACCCTTTATGTGGTTCCTGAACAGGACAGGAATCAACTTATTTGTTTATTCCATGACAGTCATGGACATCAGGGAATTGATCCCACTACAGCCCACCTCAGGCAGCTCTGTTGGTGTCCGAGTTTAAAAGAAGACGTAACGCACTACGTTGAGAATTGCCTTATCTGTGCCCAGAACAATCCGGACAGATACGCAAAGAAAGCTCAACTCAGCCACACCTGCCCCGTTAATGGCCCCTGGACTAACTTCCAGATCGATTTTATAGGACCATTGCCCCCTTGCAGGAATGGTTACAAATACGTATTAGTCGTCATAGACACTTTTACGAAATGGGTAGAGGCATTCCCATCCAGAACAAACATGGCAAAGACCACAGCCAAGATCTTAACCCACCACATCTTTACGAGATGGGGACTTCCCCGCAGCATTGAATCCGACCAAGGTTCCCATTTTACGGGACGTGTCATGAAGAACGTCCTCACGATATTTGGCATTACCCAAAAATTCCACATCGCATACCATCCCCAGTCAAGTGGTATCGTGGAGCGCATGAATCGGACCCTAAAATCCACCCTCAGAAAAATGGTCCAACAGAAAAATGTTCCAACAGAACAACACCACTTATCATAGAATTTACAGTGCAGAAGGAGGCCATTCGGCCCATCGAGTCTGCACCGGCTCTTGGAAAGAGCACCCTACCCAAGGTCAACACCTCCACCCTATCCCCATAACCTAGTAACCCCACCCAACACTAAGGGCAATTTTGGACACTAAGGGCAATTTATCATGGCCAATCCACCTAATCTGCACATCTTTGGACTGTGGGAGGAAACCGGAGCACCCGGAGGAAACCCACGCACACACAGGGAGGATGTGCAGACTCCGCACAGACAGTGACCCAAGCCGGAATCGAACCTGGGACCCTGGAGCAGTGAAGCAATTGTGCTATCCACAATGCTACCGTGCTGCCCACTTGAGATTCAGTCCTCCCTTTTGCGCTGATGCTTTTAAGAAATACTGTCTCAACTTCCACAGGTTACAGCCCACACACTCTCATGACCGGCCGCCCCATGAAAGGCACAGAATTTTTATGAGGATTGGACATGACCAGTCCCGAAGTGGCGGCCCTCACACACGAGAAAGCAGTAAAACAACTAGTTGAGAATGTAAAAACGGCTCAGCTAGCAGCCGCAGTAAGATTAGGCCACACGGAAGAAACAGAGCAAGGCCTGTTTCGACAAGACAGTGCATGCGACTGAGTTTGAGGTAGGACAGCAGGTCATGCTCTCAATTTACAACCCCAGCACATTCTTGTCACCGAAGTATTCGTGTCCGTACGCCATTGTGGACAAAGTAAGCCCCTCCATCTATAAAATTAAGTACCGCAACGGAAAGACTGCGTGGTTCCATATTAACCAGCTTAAGGCATATGGCCCACAGTCCAACCACGCACATCACGTCATGCTCGACGCAGCAGATCACACCCCGCCCACACCCAACGTATCCCTACCCTCCCCCAACACGCCCACCACATCCACGGACTCGCCAGCGACTCCACCCCCAACCTCTAGACTCCGCCCCGGAACGCCCACAGACAGCAGCAGCGACAGCAACTGTGACTCAGACAATAGCCACAGCACGCCTCCCTACTATCCCCATGCAACAGGACCCACACCTAGCGAATCTGACCACGATTCGAATGATCCCTTCCTCATCACTTTCCTCAACAAACCCCACCAAAGACCACCGCCCTACAATGACGATTCCGTCCCCACAGGACTAGACACCACCTTCTGGCACCGCGATAACTCACACAGGCTCGTCCGGAACGACGAGATGGACCCCAAATCGCACCATGCAGCCCTATCAGCCCTTATACATTCGAGAGTATGGCATCCGAGAGAAGATGACAACTTTGAGTCTGACTCCCAAAGCTAGAACCCCTTTGCAACCCTGTTCGCAACTGATAACTGAGGCGCCTAGATGATGTTTTAAAAAGGAACCGCTTGGGAGAAAACGGTGTCCTTTCTGATGGAACCTGCAGCATGTTGGTTAATGTTGTTTGTTACTGTTATTGTTAAATGTTGTTTGTAAGATCGGAAATTCTTTCCACGGCCCCACGCGTTATTTGTCTGCAGAAACCTATGAGAACGTGCCAAACCGCTGAGAGCTTGCCAGACCCCGTTCATAACTGCTCTTCTGGTTCGAAGGTAGAACCAATACAGCAACCCCCCACGATGACTACATTTTTTGCCCGTTCTTGTCGGTTGCTCAGGCAGTGGAGAAACGGCATTGGTCTCTGCCCTGCCCGAGACCCCCCCCCCGGTCAACTGCGCTCGGGTCGAGCACACATGGCATCGGTCGCCATCCTACCCGGGGATTCCATCCAATTCTTACCCGTCGCGGCCCATACGCACCTCATTTCGGCACTTTTGGTTCAAAAGGTTTTGTTTTGTTTTCGGGCAACCCTTAGGTTGCCATCCCTATGCTATTTACATCCTCAAACATTTGGATGGTAAATCGCACAGCCTGCGAGGCGGCTCGCATTGTTTCAGTATTTTTAAGTGTGTCTTGTCCTGAAAATTCGTTTTTTTTTTAAAATGAGGGAGTCACACAAGGTGACAAATTGTAAAGGGAGAATTGGCACGAAAGGACAGACATACTAACGCACGAGATATTAACCATTATAGTAACAGACACTATGCTTGATCCCACAGAACCCCAGAAGTTCCAGGAAAAGAGACAAAACGGAAAGGAAGAGAAGAGAAGAGAAAAAAGACAATGAAGACGGCATACATGTTTTTCGTCAGAACGTGTACCTGGTTGCGCGCGAACATGAACCCCCTGACCCCAACCCCCCCCAGCCGTCAATGATTCACTTCCCCATAGCACCCAGAGCCCAGTAACAGGCAACACCACACCATCATGGTGTGATAAGCTCATACGGAGCTGTTCAGGGCTAAATCGCTGGCTTTGAAAGCAGACCAACAGCTCAGTTCGATTCCCGTAACAGCCTCCCCGAACAGGCGCCGGAATGTGGCGACTAGGGGCTTTTCACAGTAACTTCATTTGAAGCCTACTTGTGACAATAAGTGATTTTCATTTCATTTCATTTCAACGTGGTACTCCCTTTCCTATGTAGACGAATCCCTATTAGTGTTGGCGATACTCTGCAGCATCGTGCAGACTCTCCGCATGAGGAAATGGAGAAGGAGAGCCTACCGCGCTTGCACCCTGGTATACAGAATGAGATCCCCAATTTTCGGTTTTCACCAGGCCCCCGAACCCCTCAATCTATAATAAAGGACATTCGTTTGCGTTCTTCTGTGAATAAAGAAATGGAAATATTGTACTCCCGTGCTTGACTGCCAAGCCAGGAAAAATGTAAATGCTGCTTTCATTTTGTATTGTTTAGGAAGTTAATATGACTGAATGTTTAGTGAGTGTAATTTATTGGGGATAGTTAGAGGTACCGTTTTTTATTTTATTTTGTAATGCATGTCCCTGTTTTGACATAGCACCACTTAGAATGTTAGTTGAAAAATGTTCTTGCATAGTTATGGTCAGTGTAGAGGCCATAGAAGAGTGCTCGCCGGGTCAGGGAATGAAGACAACGCAGTTATGTGATCCTTCACGCTTCGCATTAGGAGCACAAGGAGGGTGTGTAGCCACCTGGGTTGGCCACTTCCCGACTTAAAATGGAGAACTGCAAAGGCTGAAGGGAAATTCAGCCAACACAGGCAAAGACTAGCAAATACAGAAATCATGTATATTGAAACCTGCAAAACAACCAGACAGCACGGAAACCAGCAGTCATCTGCATAGTAATGAGCGATTCCAAGGCACAATGGTGACAGTTAAGGTAAACAAAGCCAAGCCAGACCCCTCGGCGCCAGCAGGAGCCAAGACAAAGGAAGGCTAACGGACATTTAGGCACCGCCCAACCATCAGGGAACAACTCCAGTATTGGAGAAATTGATCCAAGTGATCGGAACGCAGTCCAATCACTTGGAACCAGGTACGGGGTCTGCCCCGAAGGGCGGGAAGCCCCTGGGGACTATAAAGTAAAGCCCCCAAGTTCAAATTGTTCTTCTTTGGCAGGGTCACTCAGCAACTTGAATCAACCCGTGAGAGTGACCTGCCTCGCTGCCGCGAACCAAGTAAGTCTCAAGTCAACGCTCGCTACAAGATAGGCACTCCTAGCTACCCAGTCCATACCAGCTTTTGAATCCTGCAGACTCAGAACCTGAACGAAAGGCCATTTGTTCCCCTGACCTGGTGGGCCAGTCCGAAGCCAAGTATAGGCCTTTTAGTGATAGGAATAACCTAGAAAGTAGAGTTTATGCATGAGTAGTGATTTACTGTGTATAATAAATGTGTTTTGATTTGAATCTTACGAATTGGACGCCTGTGGATTCATTTCACAGCAGATTTTGGAAATTCCCCCCCCCCCCCCCGATTCTCCAGCCCGCGATGGGTAAAAGTCCCACTGCTGTCATGCCAGTCCCGCCGGCGGGAATTAAACCACCTCTCTTACCGGCGGGCAATCGGGGCCCATCGATCCCCGGGCGGGCCTGTGCTGTGGGGGCACTCTTTTCCCTCCGCCTCGGCCGTAGCCGCCGCCATGGCCGACGCGGAGGTGACCCCCCCCCCCCCCACCCCACCTGCGCATGGATGACGTCAGCGCTCCCGGGTATGCGCGGACTTCCGCCGGCCGGCGGAGTCCCTTCGGCCCCGGCTGGCGTGGTGCCAAAAGGCCTTTCCCGCCGGCCGGCGGAGAGCCGACCACTCCGGCGCGGGCCTAGCCCCTCAAGGTGAGGGCTTGGCCCCTAAAGGTGCAGAGAAATCCGCACCTTTGGGGCGGCCCGACGCCGGAGTGGTTCCCACCACTCCATCCCGCCGGGACCCCTGCCCCGCCAGGTAGGGGAGAATCCCGGCCCAGGACTCAATTGTACAAATGTCATATTGAAAAAAGAGGAACAAATTACAAGTGAAGATGCCCTCTTTTTGTTTATCATTTGAAAAAGGACATGTCAGCCTACTGAATTTTGCCTTTGGCTTGTTTATTACCTTGCTTTGACAGAACCTATACCCACTTCTCCAGTAGCTGAAAAATGCTGTAACACCACTGAACAGACTTCATCTTTAGCCTCATTTTATCTATCACATTCTCTGAAGTGTTAAATTTCTAATTCCCTAGTATTAGAAAAGTATTTCATCAACAGGCAGCCAATCTGCATAATTATAGACCCTGCTAAGGACCATTTTATGGGACCATTGCCATTTTGCGAAATGATGAAAGTCAGCCTTGTGGAGGTGGACTCCCTGCGGTAGCCCTGGGAACCATCAGTGCCAGAGACTCCATTGGCTGAAAAGGGGGCCGAGGGCACAGAGGTCACCTCCAGTCACCAACAATCCAGCCGGAGGGGTTTTCGCTTCTGTTCCATGGAGCTTACCATGCTTGGTCCCTAAATTCTACTTGTATATCTGAAGGTACCTCCATTTTGAAGAACCCTCAAGATCTCCCACCTCTCTGACTGGCCGGCAACATCAAAAACCTGCACACTGTCCTTAATTGGACAGTGAACTCCCCTGCAATAAAATCACCATGCCAGTCACACTGCGGCACCAGGATCCTAAAGCCGGTGATAAATTCAGCCCATTGCTTCAGCAGTTGTCGTCAGGGAGGTGTTAAGTCAACATGGAGCAAGCTGGATATTCCACTGCTGACCACACTATTGCAAATAATATCAATGGCAAATATCGGCCTGTGATTGCGTCAACAATGGTTAATTGTTTGAGAGGGTAAAGCAGACTTTGGTAACACTGTTACAGTCAGACTTAGAACTACAGCTCCTGCCTGCTTCTTTTGAGTTTTGAAACAAACTGCTGCTCCTTTTATGAACATTGACACATCACTCCAGGAATTCTCCAGAAGTGAGATATTGGAGTTTTTTGTTCCATTACACTCAAGTTTAATTAATCACACAAGTTTTCATTATATGCACACTCAGGTAATTGGTTATTAAAACATTCTAAAGTACTGATAACACGATGCCTGCAGGTTACACGTTGCTATGGATGAATAGAACTCTATTTGTAATTTACAGCATTTGAGTTTAGTATTCTATTAATGCTACATCATACAGTGCTTACCAAATGTCACCTCTCCATTGCCATTCTTGTCAAACAGCTGAAAAGCCACAATAAACATGGCATCAGGAGCACACAGAACCGATTCAAATGCCAGAAATTCTTGAAAGGAGATCAACCTATAATTACAATGTGAAAAGTTATCAAAGAAGGTTCAGCAAAAATGGTGGTGTTTCAAGCAAAGTCTGTTCATTTTTAAAAATTAAAAGTAAGAATATGCACTTTCACTTAACAGTGCAAGCTTTATTAAATATAATAGTGTGCATATTAATTTGGCATTGGCAGAATTACAACATTTAGTAATTCCATCAAGTACACAATTACAAGAATGTCAAGTAGTACTCATGCTTCCTATTAGGATTTGGGTAGAGTGGGTTGATCAGATTACAACAAAATTTCTGCTCATCTGCAGCCTGATCACCAAAACATGATGCAGTGAGTCAACTAGACCCATTGTTGCAGGCAGAAGAGGTAGGAATTGCTGGGTTACAAATTACAGAATTTAAAAAAAAAAAAATTCTCGGATGCTTTCAATGTTAAAACGTGGATGACTGATGGTTTCCCTAGGCACTAGACATATGCAAGTGCCCAATATAAGCAGCAGTGACAGTCGTGCTATGCATGTAGTCAGATTTTCAGCAAAGACATTTTAATTGTCTCTTGATTCATTTTTGAACAGATCACAGCACTTGATAAACAACTTGCCATTGCTGAAGAGAAACAAAGCAACACTTTTTTTGAAAACAAAAGCTGGAGCTAAATGAAGTTTCCCATTCTATCCAGGATATCAAGGAGCAGCATGGAAGGAGGGGCAGGGGGGGAATGAAATACAGCAAATGCTTTTTATGATTTATATACCACTTCTAATAACAACCAAAGCTCACTTCATACCATAGCTTATGAATTATCAAATCAGTTCCATCACAAGTTATTCACAGAATTTAACTGACCATGACAACGTATTTAGACATAAAGCTACTTTTCTTCATGCCTCTATTTTCTCCTACACTTTTCAATAATTACTTCAAACCTTCTAAAATTGGGAATAGATTTTCACCACTTAATTTCTAGACAAAGCAAGGACTAATTTTAATTTCAATAAACTACATAATAATTTATCCTGCAACATGGAGCAAACCTTCTTAAATAGTCACCTGGTGGACAAAGCTGGGCTGCCTGCTTAACTGCTGCTGTATCTTAACTCTCAGTAATGGCAGCCTTCACAAACTTTGGTCTTCCTTTCACTCAACACATGCTGATTTTCAATACCCTGTTGCACTGATATAAAGCATATGTCAGAATCCTTCACTTCAAAATAAAACTAAACTGCACTTAGACAATAACTTAAGAGATGGCCACATATCATTGATATCTGTTTGCATAATTCAATACCACTGTAATATTTTAGCAATGGTAATATAACCTACATGGCATATAGGCCAACACTTTTCTAATTATTACTGTGATTTTATATTAATGCTGCGCATGGTGTAGTTCTTCAATTTTGAATTATCTGTAACAAAAATTGTCAGTGGATGTAGCCAATTGAACAATTATTAAATTAATGGCAAAAATATCTAACAATGTTCTGAATTTAAAACCTTAGCAATACTGAACAGAAATTATATAAACGGTATTGACAAAAATGTCAAGAACTTTCTAGTGCCAAACAAGCCATATGAAAATATAGCCAGGTTTTGTGCAAGAACATGTCAATCCCTTTCTATTCATGTTTAACCATACCATGGCCTATTATAAAGAACCTGCATGGCTAAAAGAAAATTGGTGCCCTGCACAAATTCATTTGCGACAATTAAATGCTATATTTCTATCATCAATTCAATATTACATATATTTACAATTCAGTATTACATATACCATATTTAGGCTACCAGGAACAAATGCAGTTCACTGTAACTGAACATGTTTGTATGCATATACAGCACAATTTTACAACTTCAGTCATCTTGTGAAGAAGCTTCTGCTTCATAAAAATAACAGAAATATGATACAAGTGCTCGAGGCATTCCCTGGAAGGGGTGCCCTCACACATTTCACATCAGCCTTTATTAACTCTAGTTGAGTCAAAGAAATGTAACGAGGGTAGAGATTACTTGATCGTCTCAGACCCATTCTAACCTAACTGCAATAAACCAACTTGGTTAGAAAGTGCAAACTCTGCTACTCTCTGTCCCTCTTTATGTAGCACCCTCATTGTCCAAAGATTGCTGACATGCCATGATATCCCCATGAGGTGGTGCCCTAAAACTACCTCAGCCAGTAGGGGACTGAATCCTCACTGTTAGCATTATATTACATCACCATACAGCCAACTATCAATTAACATTAAACCACTGGACGTGCACCAGTGTGCATGTATATAAATGCTAACACAATCTCTCTTGGGCAATATAACTGCACCAAAGGCCACACCAGCAATAATGGAATTCCATCCAATCAAAGAGCCTATGGTTTTATGCGCTGGAGAAAGTAAACCAATGGTAGTGTAATAATCGGGGATCATGCCCATTTTTCTGCAAAACAAAGTAACTGCAGAATATCATTGGCCAACATTATGAATTAACAAACTAAATTCTGAGTACATCTAATACTAATGAATTAAAAACTCGTTTGTAATTGACGCATGTTCACAAAGATCTTTACACGCTGCAATGTGCATTAACTTTGTTCCTGCCTCCAAGCGTAATTAATTTGTTACTACTTTACTGACACCTTAGTTCCCAATTAATTAAGATCTGTGAATTGGACACATTTTTTTTAGAATTACGCACTTTTTGGTACTATTGTATTAAGTTATATTTTTATCTTTAGATTCAATGGAATTATCAATTAACGATTATCTGGCTTGGCTTTATTCTATATTCTTGAGAGCTTTTTTTAATACTTGCTTCGAATGTCACCCATCTATCCAAGAGCTGACTGAAAATTTTACATGACAATCAATTCCTTTGTCCCTATGAATTGCAACAAATCACAAAGTTAATATGCAGGTACAGCAAACAATTATCAAGGTAAATACGATGTCAGCATTTATTGCAAGGGGGGTTAGAGTAAATGAAAGAGTAAGAAAATCATGCTGCAATTATATGGGGCTTTGTAAAATCACACCTGGAGTACTGTACATTGTTTTGGTCTCCTGACCCAAAGATATACTCGTTTTAGAAATGGCGCAATGAAGACACATTTGATTGACTCCTGGAATGAGTAGACCTACATTCTCTGGAGTTTAGAAGAAACAGAGGTGATCTCATTGAAATATGTTTAAATAATTCTTGGAGGACTTGACAAACTAGATGCTGAGAGACTGTTTCCACTTGCTGGAGAATCTAGAACTAGAAGAGTAAGCCATTGAGGAATGAGAAGAACTTTCTTCATGAATAAGATTGCGAATCTTTGGAATTCTCTACCCCAGAGCATTGTAGACACCCAAAATCAGTTAGATTTTTGAACAGTAAGGAAATTAAGGGCAAAAGAGAAAATTCTGCAAAATCTCAGCAGGTCTGGCAGCATCTGTAGGGAGAGAAAAGAGCTAATGTTTCGAGATGAGATGACCCTTTGTCAAAGCTAAAAGACGTAGAAAATGGGAGGTACTTATACTGTGGGGCGAGGGAATGAAAGATGAGTCATAGCCACTGGCTATGACTCATCTTACATTCCCTCACCCCACAGTATAAATATTTCATTATCCAAAATAGCTGGCATCCAATTTCATGTTCAGGATTTCTGCAGAAATGGGTGGCACAATGGCGGTGCTTAGTACTGCTGCCTCACAGCACTGATGGGCGCCACTTCCATCCCTGACCCAGGTCATTGCCCGTGTTGGGTTTGCACATTTTCCCCGTGTCTGCATGGGTCTCACCCCCACAACGCAAAGATGTGTAGGCTAGGTCGATTGGCCATGCTAAATTTGCCCCTTAATTGGGGGAAAAACATTTTAAATAGGATTTCTGCAGAAATGTTTTAGTTATCAATCTGTCGTCATTTTATACCCAACTGTTTGCAGTGCCAACTATTATTCCCTAATTTTGTTGATTCCTTACAATTGAAGAGAATGTGTTTTGCATTCACTAGGAAGAAGAAAAATACCCCAGTCTCAAGCTAATTATTTTGAGGCAATTACTATCTGAACACAAACCAGCTCCTTTGAAAGTAAATATTTGAAAGAAAATGCACAATTCATTATATCTGTTAAGTAACAATTTCAAACTCCAAACTTTTGAATATTGTATTTCTCATTTTAAGGAGAAAGTTTGGCAGATATCTGGCAAATGTTCAAACACTGCAGTCTTTATCGGACAATATCTGCCCGAACTGCAATGATGTGATGTGATACTATTATATTTACATCATAATGCAATGAACAGTTAACCTTAACCAGAAAGATAATGCTGAATAAGCAGGCACGATGTAACACTTGTCCCTCAATCAGGAGCAAAAAGTTCAGAATTTACTGACAATAACATAGATAATTTGCATCTGGCGCAATATCTATAAACATTTATTAAACCAATTCTTCACTTGTTGGAAAATACAAACACTGTAAACGGAATAAATGTAAAAATGAACAAAATCTTTAATGGGTTTCATAAATTCCATCGAGTTGATGCGGAATTGCTATGAACGTTCGGTCTCTTCTGAGTAACTGATGCTCCTTCACCAAATCTACACCAATGATTGCTACTTTATATCATCAACAGTAATAGAACTATATTCCTGCCATAATATTTGAACTACAGTTATTTTTTTAAAGTTGACTTTTCTTCCAAATAACAGGAGCATTAAAGAGGTGGTAGCTTAGTAAATTTTGTTTATAGTTAATGAGACTGCTAAAAACATACTGCATTGAAAACATGGAAACAAGAAGATAATGGTATGGTTTCCAATAAAATAGCAATTCACCTTCCTTGTAGAATTTAAACTTAAAAGTCACTGAACTCAAGTGCCAGTTTTTCCGCATCAAATCAAAAAGCTTTCTGCAAAAGACAACCATTTGCTACAATCTGATTTTTCCAATTATGCCCATTGATTCAAAATAAAATAAATAAGACGATAAGACCATCAGACATAGGAGCACAATTTGGGAACTCGGCCCATCGAGTCTGCTCCGCCATTCAATCATGGCTGATATTTTCTCATCCCCATTCTCCTGCCTTCTCCCCATAACCCCTGATCCCCTTATTAATCAAGAACCTATCCATCTCTGCCTTAAAGACACTCAGTGATTTGGCCTCCACAGCCTTCTGTGGCAAAGAGTTACACAGATTCACCACCCTCTGGCTGAAAAAATTCCTCCTCATCTCTGTTTTAAAGGATTATCCCTCTAGTCTGAGATGGTGTCCTCTGGTTCTGGTTCTAGTTTTTCCTACAAGTGAAAGCATCCTCGCCACGTCCACTCTATCCAGGCCTTGCAATATCCTGTAAGTTTCAATAAGATCCTTCCTCATCCTTCGAAACTCCAACGACCCAGAGTCCTCCAATGTTCCTCATGCGACAAGTTCTTCATTCCAGGGATCATTCTTGTGAACCTCCTCTGGACCATTTTCAAGGCCAGCACATCCTTCCTTAGATACGGGACCCAAAACTGCTCACAATACTCCAAATGGGGTCAGACCAGAGCCTTATATAGCCTCAGGAGTACATCCCTGGTCTTGTATTCTAGCCCATTTGACATGAATGCTAACATTGCATTTGCCTTCAACTGCCGACTAAACTTGCACATTAACCTTAAGAGAATCGTGAACAAGGACTCCCAAGTCCCTTTGTGCTTCTGATTTCCTAAGCATTCCCGATTTAGAAAATAGACTATGCCTAAATTCCTCCTTCCAAAGTGCATAACCTTGCACTTTTCCACATTGTATTTCATTGCCCACTCTCCTAGCTTGTCCAAGTCCTTCTGCAGCCCCTTTGCTTCCTCAATATTACCTGTTCCTCTACAGATCTTTGTATCATCTGCAAACTTAGCAACAGTGCCTTCAGTACCTTCTTCCAGATCATTAATGTATATTGTGAAAAGTTGTGGTCCCAGCACAGACCCCTGAGGCACACCACTAGTCACCGGGTGCCATCCTGAAAAAGACCCCTTTATCCCCACTCTCTGCCTTCTGCCAGTCAGCCAATCCTCTACCCATGCCAGGATCTTACCCTTAACACCATGGGCTTTTAACTTATTTAACAGTCTCCTATGCGGCACCTGGTCGAAGGCCTTCTGGAAATCTAAATAAATCACGTCCACTGGTTCTCCTTTGTCTAACTTCCTTGTTACCTCCTCAAAGAACTCTAACAGATTTGTCAGACACGACCTCACAATGACAAAGCCGTGCTGACTCTGTCCTATTTTACCATGCACTTCCAAGTGCTTTGTGATCTCATCTTCAATAACAGACTCTAAATTCTTACCAATGACCAAAGCCAGGCTAACCGACCAATAATTTCCCGTCTTCTGCCTCCCTCCCTTTTTAAAACAGTGGTGTTATATTAGCCACTTTCCAGTCCTCTGGGACCCTTCTTGCCTCCAGGGATTCCTGAAAGATCATCACTAATGCCTCCACAATTTCCTCAGCTATCTCTTTTAGGACCCTGGGGTGTAGTCCATCCGGTCCAGTGGTGATTTATCCACCTTCAGACCTTTCAGTTTCCCCAGAACCTTCTCCATAGTAATGGTGACTGCACTCACCTCTGCCCCCTGATTCTCCTGGAGCTCTGGCATCCCACTGGTGTCTTCCACCGTGAAGACTGATGCAAAGTAACTATTCAGTTCGTCTGCCATTTGTTTGTTTCCTATTATTACTTCTCCAGCCACATTTTCCCGTGGTCCAATGTCTATTTATGCCTCTCTCTTACCCTGTATATATTGAAAAAAACTCTTCCTTTTTCCTTTATATTACTAGCCACCTTGCACTCATAATTCATCTTCACCCCCCTTATTGCTTTTTTAGTTGTTCTCTGCTCGCTTTTAAAGGCTTCCCAATCCTCTGGTTTCCCACTAATTCTCGCCACTTTGTATGCTTTTTCTTTAGCCTTTATGCTGTCCTTGACATCCCTCATCAGCCTTGGATGCCTTGTCCTCCCCTTAGCATGTTTCTGTGAAATTAAATGAAGCTACACAAGCAATAGTGGAAAAACAAGTGTGTCAAGTTCTACATTTCTTTCTGCAAGTTCGACAGCTTACTTAGGTTATCATTTGCATTTAATGTAGCTGGTTTTCCATATGCTCTGTGTTTGCCATTATATTGTTGGATTTCTTGCTAAAATGATAACATCGCAAAAGTTAAACGGTTGGATGCTTACTAATATCTGGAAACTAGTACAAGGAATGGACAGGTTGTCTTCTGAGGAAAGATTGGAGGGGTTAGGTTCATATTCACTAGAATTTAGAAGAATAAGAGATGACTTAATCAAAACCTTTAAGACCCTGAGGGATATTGACAGGGTAAATGTGGAAAGAATGTTTTTTGTCAGGGAATCTATAACTAGGGTTGGTTCACTGTTTAAAGATAAAGGGTCACTCATTTAAGACAGAGATGAGAGAATTTCTTTCTCTTGAGGGTCATGAGTCTTTTACTCAAAAGGAATGTGGAAGCAAAGTCATTGAAGATTTTTGAGGCTGAACGATCTGATTAACAAGTGTGTGAAAGGCAATTAGGGGTAGGCAGGAATGTGGGGTTGAAATTACAATCAGATCAGCCATCATTTTATTGAATGGCGGAGCAGGCTCGAGGGGCCGAGTGGCCTACTCCTGCTGTACCACAACTATAACAAACATCTTTCAAAATGCACAAAAATAGAGCAAAACAAAAACGACATCCGTGAATACCAAAAATCCAGTTAAATTATCTTACCCATCTTTAGTTTGGTCAGCCACACCCGCCAGAAGCTGTACAGTCTTTGGATTGTAGTGTGGATCTGTGTGTAATCCCAGATATTTCTGCACAAAATCTGTCGGAGTCATGTAATGCTCCCCATCCTTGGTCACACTACAAAACTAAGAAGAAATAGTCAAGTTAAGGTGCATATGATACTTGCTTTGATGGAAGGAATCTAGGATTGCAGAGGAACAACCTTTAATGCACATTTCTACCAAGAAAAGACAGTGCAGCTCTTAACAAAATGTACTGTGTTAAAAATACAAAGTTCATAAGATTTTAAATGTTTGGGGCTGCCTCTTTAATGCAAGGTAAAATGATGGAATGAAGGGGATTATGTTCTAAATTCTGCCTGACAACAAGCTTGGGCGATTTGTTTGTTGAAGGTTATAGTGGAGCCCCAGGTTGATTTACTGGGAAGGAGAAGCAAGATATTCACATCTGCAGACAATTGGAATGGACTTTGAGCAGGGAAGAGACTATAGCAAGTCACTGTTATATTGGGTTATAGGAATTTTCTAAAATATCCATGAAACACAGAGGGTAGAGAGTCTGCAAGAATCTGAGAGGGCAAGCGAGAGCAAAGACATAGAGGCAGCCAGTGCTGCACTTGAAGCAGAGAAAATGCGGTCTATGATTAGGAGCTTGCACTCAGATTGAAGGGACCAAGTTTGTGAGGATTTAAACGAGGCTGGAAGATCCGCCTAACTTTGGCTAGAGGGGGAAATCGCCAATTAACCTTCACCATACAAGTCAGTTTGGGGATTAAAAGTTACCTAACTGGGTAAGGAAAAACAGAAGCAGACCATCAGGAGCAGAGGATAGCTTTGCACTAGTTTCTTTAGAATAAAAAGAGTTCACTTAAGGGACAGAGTAAAGTATAACCGTGGCAGTGGATTTCCAGTCATTTAAAAATGTTATCGGGGAAACCTTTCTGTGGTTAAGATGATAAGTTGCCTACTGAATACTGTTTTTTTTAAATAAAACATTTTATTACGGCATTTATGGTTTTAAAGTAACAGAAGACACAAGTACAGATATACACATGGTTCAACGCGTAACACACCCCTCCATCTCCCACAGTTCTCGCCTAAGGTAGACAAACATGGTCTAACTCCCTCCCCCTCTCCCCTTGCTCCCTAATCCCCACCCCCCATATATTGCTGACGTTCAATTTTCTCTGAAGAAGTCGATAAACAGCTGCCACCTACAAACGAACCCTAATGATGAACCTCTCAGGGCGAACTTAATTTTCTCAAGCCTGAGAAACCCAGCCATTTCACTAACCCATATCCCTGCTTTTGGGGGCTTCAATCCCTCCACACTAGTAAGATCCGTCTCCGGGCTACCAAGGAGACAAAGGCCAAAACATCAGCCTCTCTCGCTCCCTGGACTCCCGGGTCTTCCGCCACTCCAAAAATCGCCACCTCTGGACTTGGTGCCACCCTCACCTTTAACACCCTGGACATGACATCTACAAATCCCTGGCAGAATCCCGGTCTTCGGGCATGCCCAAAACATGTGGACATTATTTCCGGCCCTCCTGCACATCGCCCATACCTGTCCTCTACCCCTAAAAACCTGCTCATCCGCGCCACCTTCATGTGTGCCCGGTGAACCACCTTGAATTGTATCAGGCTGAGCCTGGCGCACGATGAGCACGTATTGACTCTGCTCAGGGCACCCTCCCACAGACCCGCCCCTAACACCTTTCCCAACTCATTGTCCCATTTACGTTTTGTCTCCCCTATCTGGGTTTCATCCCACTCCATGAATTGTTCATAAATTTCTGATACCTTACCTTCCCTTCCCCACCCCCGTTCTAGAAACTACCTTGCCCTGTATCCCCTGTGGAGGAAGGAGCGGGAAGATAAAAACCTGCCTTCGCACAAAATCCCTTACGAGATATCGGAGTCCATTCCCTCCTGGCAATTCAAACTTCACTTCCAGATCCTCCAGACTGGGAAAGCTCCCATCAATAAACAGATCCCCCAGCCTCTCAATACCCGCTCTCTGCCACCTCCGAAACCCCCCATCCATCATGCCCGGCACAAACCGGTGATTACCACAGATTGGAGCCCACACCGACGCTCCCTCTACTCCCATATGCTTCTGCCATTGCCCCCAGACTCTCAAGGCTGCCACTACCACTGGGCTTGTGGAGTACCGTGCTTGCGAGAACGACAAAGGTGCCGTTACCAATGCCCCCAAACTTGTGCCCTTACATGCTGCTGCCTCCACCCGTACCCACAACGATACCTCACCAACTACCCACTTCCTAATCATGACTATATTCGCTGCCCAGTAGTTGTTCCTAAAGTTCAGCAGTGCCAGCCCTCCCTCCCCCGGCTCCGCTCCAGCAACAATTTCTTTATTCACAGGGTTTTACCCGCCCACACAAACCCAGATATCACCCTGTTCACCCTCTTAAAAAGGCCGTTGGTATAAAAATAGGGAAACACTGAAAAACAAACAAAAATCTTGGGAGAACCGTCATCTTTACGGCCTGTACCCTCTCCGCCAGTGACAACGGGAACATGTCCCACCTCCAGGCGTCCTCCTTCATTTGTTCCTCTAATTGGCCCAGATTTAATTTGTGTAGCTGCTCCCATCTTCTTGCTACCTGAATACTCAGGTAATGAACCCTACCTTTCACCATCTAAAATGGCAACTCCTCCTCTCCTGCCCCCTTGCTTGGATCACACAAACCTCACTTTTACTCATATTCAATTTGTACCCGGAGAACCGGCCAGATTCTCCTAAGATCCGCATAATCTCCCCCCATTCCCCTACCGGGTCGGAAATATATAGGAGTAGGTTGTCTGCACATAGCGAGACCCTGTGTTCCCACCCCCCCACCCCCAACCCCCCCCCCCCCACCCCACCCCGGACTAGCCCCTTCCAATCATTTGACGCTCTCAACACCATTGCCAATGGCTCTATAGCCAAGGCAAACAACAGCGGGGGGAGGGGACATCCTTGCCTCGTCCCCCGGTGCAATTTTAAATAGTTCGAGCTCACTCGGTTCGTCCGCACGCTCGCCATCGGTGCCTGGTACAGCAACCGAACCCAGTCAATGAAGCCCTGCCCAAACCCGAACCGTCCCAGGACCTCCCACAAATAATTCCATTCCATCCGGTCGAAGGTCTTCTCCGCGTCCATAGCGACCATCACCTCCGTCTCCCTCCCCTCGGATCACATTCAGGAGTATTCTAACATTGGCCGTTAACTGCCTACCCTTAAAAAACCCCGTCTGGTCTTCAGCTATCACCCCCGGAATACAGTCCTCTATCCTCGAGGCCATGATTTTGGTCAGCAATTTGGCATCAACATTTAATAGGGAGATTGGTCTGTATGACCCACATTGCTCTGGGTCCTACTCCCGCTTCAGGATTAATGAAATCGAGGCCCGTGACATTGCTGGGGGAAGAACACCCCCCGCTCCCTTGCCTCATTAAATGCCCTCACCAGCAGCGGGACCAGCATCCCAGAGAACTTCATGTAAAATTCCACTGGGTAGCCGTCCAGTCCCGGGGCCTTGCCCGACTGCATGGCCTCCAATTCCTCTAGCATTTTTTCAATCCCGATCGGGGCTCCCAGTTCCTCCGCCAACCCTTCCTCCACCTTTGGAAACTTCAACCTTTCCAAGAACTGCCTCATTCCCTCCATCCCAGCTAGGGGCTCCGACTCATACAACGGACTGTAAAACTCCTTAAACATCCCATTCACCCCCGCTGAGTTCCTCCTCTGTCCTTCACTCTTCCTATCTCCCTGGCCGCCTCCCTTTTCCTTAGCTGGTGTGCTAGCATCCTACTGGCCTTCTTCCCATACTCGTATATCGCCTCTCTCGCCTTCCTCAACTGCCCCACAGCCTTCCCTGTAGATAACAGCCCAAACTCCATCTGCAGCTTCTGCTGCTCCTTCAACAACCCTGCCTCCGTGGACTTCAGAATACCTTCTATCCACCTGGAGTATCTCCCTAACCAACCTATCCGTCTCTGCCCGTTCCACCTTCTCCCTATGAGCCCGTATCAAAATTAGCTCCGCCCTAACCAGCCCCTTCAGCACTTCCCACACTGTTGCTGCTGAAACTTTCCCCTTATCATTTATCTCCAAATAATTCTGAATGGCCTCCCCCACTTTTCCGCACATCCCCTCATCCGCTAACAGTCCTACATCCAATCTCTATTGCAGGCGCTGACCGCCCGTCCTTGCTCACCCGTAAATCCACCCAGTGTGGGGCATGGTCTGACACGACAATCGCCGAATACTCAGCATCCACCACCCCCGCCAGAAAAGCCTTGTTCAAAACAAAAAAATCTATCCTGAAGTACACTTTGTGAACCTGGGAGAAAAAAGAAAACTCCTTCGCTCTTGGCCGTCCAAATCTCCACGGATCTACCGCCCCCCCCCCCCCCCCCAATCTGTTCCATAAACCCCTTTAGCTCCTTCATCGCGGCTGGCACCCTGCCTGTCCTTGAACTCGACCGATCTAACCTTGGTTCGGTGACCGTATTAATGTCCCCTCCCATGATCAACCTACGCGAGTCCAGGTCCTGGATCTTCCCCAACACCCGCCTCATAAACTCCACGTCATCCCAGTTTGGTGCGTAAATATTTACTAAGACCACCAGCATCCCCTGACAACTTCCCACTTACCATAACATCCCTACCCCTGTATCCGCCACTACTTCAAATGAAACCCGCTTATTAATCAAGATCGCAACCCTCCCAGTTTTAGAATCTAGCCCCAAATGAAATACCTGCCCTATACTGAATATTGTTTTGACCACATTGCTTTTAACTTGCTTGTTAAAGTAAAAGTCTTAACTTGAAATCCTGTCTTGTCATGTGATCTTTTCGGTCTGTCAATTGAAATTAAAATATCTTTTTACAAATTATTGATCTCTATGGGGATTGTAACAACTGCTTAACGCAAGAAACAGGAGCAAGAATAGATCAGTCGATCCTATACCATTCAATACAATGATGTTTGATCTTCTACCTCAATGCCACCTTTCTACACTATCACCATATCTCTTAATTCCCTTAGCATTCAAAAGCCTCTGCTGAGTACACTCAAAAACAAATATCCATAGCTATCTGGGATACAGAATGCTAAAGATTCACAACCCTTTGAATAAATACATTTATGCTCATTTCAATCTCCCCGTGGGTTTCCTCCGGATGCTCCAGTTTCATCCCACAAGTCCAGAAAGACGTGCTTGTTTGGTGAATTGGGCATTCTGAATTCTCCCTCCGTGTACCCGAACATGCGTCGTAGTGTGGTGACTAGGGGATTTTCACAGTAACTTTATTGCAGTGTTAATGTAAGCCTACTTATGACAATAAAGATTATTAATAATTCTTATTAAATTGTCAGCCACTGTAAGCCCCCCTAGTTCTGGACTCCCAGCTGGGGAAAATCTTCCATCATCTACTCAAGCGAGCCCCTTAAGAATTTTATATATTTAAATGAGATCACCTCTCATTCTTCTCAAACGTGGGCAAATTAGGTCCAGTGCACCCAATTTCTCCTCATAGGAGAATCCCTTTACCTCAGAAATCAGTTCAGTCAACTTTCACGACAAGGAGCATCTGGAGAAAATGCAAACTCCACACAGACAGTCACCCAAGGCGAGAATTGGAGCCAGGTCCCTGGAACGGAGTGGGCACTGCCACGGTCAAACAAATCCACCCTTTTCCTTTCAGCCTTCTAAAGCAGCTGATCGGTCCTTAGCATTCTGGTGCACATTGCAATGACCCCCCAACACCCTCCCTTTCCCAAGCAAGTGCAAGGGATACAACAATTATTCTTTTTTGTCGACTATGTACATACTGTGTACATTCCCTTGGCCGCAGAAAAATACTTTTCACTGTACTTCGGTACATGCAACAAGAAATCAAATCAAAAATCAATCTGCATCATTAACTCCCTCCAAGGCCCTAAACACATTTTCAAGGTGAAACAGCAATTTACTTACTTTTTTTAATTCTATACGGATTACAATGCTATTTTCTCTACATTGGGAAAATGAAATGCAAATTGGGTGATCGTCCTGCAGAACACCTCCGTTCAGTCCGCAAGCGTGACACCGAGCTCTCAGCTGTCTGCAATTTCAAGTCACCATTGAAATGAAAAATGAAATGAAAATCGCTTATTGTCACAAGTAGGCTTCAAATGAAGTTACTGTGAAAAGCCCCTAGTCGCCACATTCCGGCGCCTGTTCGGGGAGGCTGATACAATTTTATTCCCACTCTAACCTACGTCCTTGGCCTCCTAACATCATTCCAATGAAACTCACTATTTCCCGAGAAACTGCACCTCATCTTTTGACTCTGCATTTTACAGCTCGGGTCAATTTTGATTTGATTTGCTTTGATTTATTATTGTCACATGTATTAGTATACAGTGAAAAGTATTGCTTCTTGCATGCTATGCAGACAACGCATACCGTACATAGGGAAGGAAGGAGAGACTACAGAATGTAATGTTACAGACATAGCTAGGGTGTAGAGAAAAGATCAACTTAATAAAAGGTAGGTTCATTGAAAAGTCCGATGGCAGCAGTGAAGAAGTTGTTCTTGAGTCGGTTGGTACGTGACCTCAAACTTTTGTATCTTTTTCCTGACGGAAGAAGTTGGAAGAGAGTATGTCCAGGGTGCGTGGGGTCCTTAATTATGCTGGCTGCCTTTCCGAGGCAGCGGGAATTGTGGACAGAGTCAATGGATGAGAGGCTGATTTGCGTGATGGACTGGGCTACATTCACGACCTTTTGTAGTTTCCTGCTGTCTTGGGCAGAGCAGGAACTATACCAAGCTGTGATACAACCAGAAAGAATGCTTTCAATGGTGCATCTGTACAAGCTGGTGAAAGTCGTAGCTGGCATGCCAAATTTCCTTAGTCTTCTGAGAAAGTAGAGTCGTTGGTGGGCTTTCTTAACTATAGTGCTGGCATGGGGTGACCAGGACAGGTTGTTGGTAATCTGGACACCTAAAAACTTGAAGCTCTCGACCCTTTCTACTTCGTTCCCATTGATGTAGATATTATCCTCCACACTTCCTGAAGTTGATGAAAATCTCCTTTGTTTTGTTGACATTGTTGACAATTTTAGATAATAAACTATGGGGGAGGGGGGGGGTGCACATAGCTGCCGTTGTTGATTCTGGGGGGTTTAAGTTGCATCTCTACTAGACACATTTTAGTTTGCCTGTCCCAATTATATTATTTTTGCCAATGCAATATCATTCCTTTATGTCTTGCCTTCAATCCTTTATCACTGACCTTCTCAGTTGTCACTTTGTCCCCTTGCCATGCTTAAAAACATTTTTATGAAGGCATTTATATAAACAGTAAATACAAAAACAAGAGCAAGAACAAAGAGGATCATGATAAATAACTAGCTAATCAACACAAATCTCCCCTCCCCACCTTTCCCCTCCTTCCGTCTTGCCTTCCCTGTTTTAACCCCTTTATTCCCCCCCCCCCATTCTGCTGACACCTTAGTCCTCCTTGAAGAAGTCGATGACCGGATTCCAACTCTGGGCACAGCCATCAATCGACCCTCTCAAGACAAACTTGATTTTTTTCTAACCTTAGGAAATCTGCCAGGTCGCTCACCCACACCCCCAGTTATGGCGGCTGCGAGACCCTCCACCCAAACAAAATCAGTTTTCCGGCTGTCAGGGAGGCAAAGGCCAAGACATCGGCCTCTCTCGCCCCCCTGGACTCTTGGGTTTTCCGACCCTCCAAATATCGCTACCTCTGGACTCGGGGACACATTCACCCTCAATACCTCGGACATTACACCCGCGAAGCCCTGACAGAACCCCTCCAGTTTCGGACATGCCCGGAACATATGGACATGGTTCGCAGGCCTCCTTGCGCACCTTCCACACCTATCCACAAAAAAACTACTCATCCTGGCCACTGTCATGTGCGCCTTATGAACTACTTTGAACTCGAGAAGGCTAAGCCTCGCGCACGAGGACGCATTCACCCTCCTCAGGGCCTCTTCCCACACCCCAGCCTCCATTTCCCTGCCCCTAGTTCCTCCTTCCATTTCCGTTTGACTTCTCCCTCCCAGTCCATTAGCTCCTTATAAATCTCGGATACCTTACCCTCACCCACTCCTTCCCTCGATAGCACTTTATCCTGCAATCCCATGGGTGGAAAACCGGGAAAGGACAGCACCTGCTTACTCACAAAATCGCAAACCTGTAAGTATCTAAACCTATTCCTGCTGGGCAGCTCATATCCCTCCTCCAGGTCCTCTAAGCTCACAAAGCTGCCTCTCACAAACAGGTCCCCAAACACTCAATCCCTGCCTGCTGCCAGCCCCGAAACCTCGCATCCAGCCCCCTCGGTGTAAACCTGTGATTGTCACAAATCGGTGCCCACACCGAGGCACCTTCCATCCTCAGATGCTGCCGTCACTGCCCCCATACCCTCAGGGCCGCCACCACCACTGGGTTCATGGAGTACTTGGTCGGTGAGGACAGCAGAGGCGCCGTCAACAGTGCTCCGAAACTTGTTCCCCTATAATAGGCCGCCTCCCATCTGCACCCCACACCGACACCTCCCCCACTATCCACTTCCTAACCATGGCTATATTAGCTGCCCAGTAATAATTCATTATGTTTGGCAAGGCCAGCCTGTCTGTTCCCCCAACCCAACAACACCTTCTTGACCCGCGGGGCTTTCCCCGCCCACAGAAACCTAGAGATCACAGCATTTACTTTCTTAAAGAACGATTTTGGGACGAAGATTGGGAGGTTCTGACAGACAAATAAGTGCCTCAGCAGCACCATCATTTTCAAAGTCTTCACCCACCTCGCCAGCGAGTGGCAACATATCCCACCTCTTAAAATCTCCCTTCATTTGTTCCACCAGCCGAGCCAAATTCAACTTATGCAGCTGCTCCCATCCTCGCGCCACCTGGATACCCAAGTACCTGAAGCTCATCGCCACCACTCATGATTCCCCCAATGGGTCTGAAATATACAGCAACAGGTTGTCTGCATACAGCGAGACCTGTGCTCAAACCTGCCCTCTCACACAAACCCTCTCCAACTCCTAAAAGTCCTAACACTTCCCACAGATACTCCCACTCCACACGATCGAAAGGCTTCTCTGCACCATTACCACTGCCACCTCCACGTCTTGTCCTTCCGGGGGCATCATTATCAGGTTTAATAGTCTCCTAACATTCACGATAATTGCCTCCACTTTACAAACCCTGTCTGGTCTTCCCCCATCATCCCCGGCACACAGGTCTTGATACGCAAGGCCAAGATCTTCGCCGCCAACTTAGCTCCACATTTAATAACGATATCGGGTGGCATGCCCCAACTGCTCCAGATCTTTATCTTTCTTCAATATTAGAAATATGGACGCCTGCAATAATGTAGGGGACAGCATCCCCTTTTCTCCTCACTTATTATATGCCCTCACCAGCAGAAGCCCCAGGTCCCCCCCAAAGTCTTATAAAATTCCACAGGGAACCCATCCAAGGTCTTCATTGCCCCCATACTCTCCTCACCTACACCCAGCCCCTCCACCTATTCCTCCTCCATCTTGGGGAACATCAGCCCACCCAGAAACCGCTGCATTCCCTCTTTCACAGCACCCCCCCCCCCCCCCCCCCTTTCAATTCAATTCCCGCTTTTAATGGTTCCACCGCCTTGGCTAGGTCCTCCTGGGCTTCCCTGCTTTGCCGGCTGAACTTCTCGTTCAAGAAGTCCACCAGTTGCTCCGTTGACCACTGGGCGGGCAGGACAGTCCCTTTACCCTCCGCCATCTTGACCTGTGGCGCACAAAGATCCTCTTGCTCCAACTGCTCCCTTTTTTTCGCCCCACTTCTGGTCCGTGGATCCATCCACATCAGTGGGGTTCAGCTTTCTTCAGCGAAACACCTACCCAATAAGCAGGGAAAATGTCGGAAAAAACGCCTCTAGCGGGAGCTGCCAAATGTACGATCACATTCCATGGCCGCCACCGGAAGTCCTGCCATATTTCAAACTGTTAAGTTTCTAAGCACTTCCTGTTCTGAAGGGTCACGGGACTGAAACATTAGCTGTTTTACTTTCCACAGATTATTTCCAACATTTTTTGGGTTTTTTCTGGCCCAACCTTTGTGGATTCCTACTCAGCAAACATATTTAAACACTGAATATAATGTCTAATATTTAATTTGTTAGAAACTAAAAATTGCACATGGCTATCAGTTAAAATGCTACACTGCAAAGATGCAACATATATTGGCCCATGGAATAATGTACTTTATATTTCTACAGAAAGCGACTGGCTCAGTCAATAGCTAAATTACCGAAAAACCGATGGGTTCTCAACAGACAAGCGTGGCAAGACCAACTGGGATCTGTTGGTTTAAATAGTCCATCACATCATTAGGATCAACATAGGAGGTCAGGCCAATTCTTTTTTTTTTCCCCCAAATAGTTTAATTAAGGAAAATGTTCATTATAACTCAATAAAACCACAACACATAACAAACACAACTCCTAACTTACCCCCCTTCCCAACCCCCCCTCCCCCCCCCCCCCCCCCCCAAAACAAAAGCAAAACTGAACCAAACCCCCGCCCCAAACTTAACCCCTGACTGTGACTAGCTCCATTAAAACGTGCTGTTAGATAATTTGGACATTCTGAATTCTCCCTCTGTGTACCCGAGCAGGTGCCAGAATGTGGCGACTAGGGGCTTTTCACAGTAACTTCATTGCAGTGTTAATGTAAGCCTACTTGTGACAATAAAGATTATTAAATAGGAAATAAATGGCTGCCATCTCGAGTTGAACCCATCTGCTGACCTCCTCAAGATGTACTTGACCTTCTCCAAGTACAAAACTCCATAAGCTCACTCAACCAGGACAAGGCACAGGGTGAAACCAGAGTCTTCCACCCAAGCAGAACTTACCTGCATGCTATCAGCGAAGCAAAGGTAAGGGCATCCGCCTTCACCCCCGTCTGCAGTTAAAATCATTAATCATTTAATTCCAGGTATTATATTGAGTTTAAATTCCACCACTTCCCATGGCGATATTAGAATCTTGGCCCCCAGATCATTATACTGGTTCTCCAGATTACAAGTCCAGCAACAATACCACTACACCATCACCTCACCTCAGGCGAGCTATGCCTGTCCTGCTCAGCCATGCAGTGCACAGAATGAAACAGAATAGGTTGGGAGGTCATTAGGTCCATTGTGTCCACGTCAATTCTTTCAAAAAGCTATCCAATGAGTTCTAATCCAATGCTCTTTGTCCATAGCTCTGCAAATGTTCCGTCTTCAACTATTTCTCCAATTGGCTTTTGAAAATTATCAAATCTGCATATCATGGGCACAGGCATTGTTAACAAAGAAAAATTCAACATTATACCAAATTAATTTTCCAATGCCTTCAAGGTGATAAGAACAGAGAATGAAACGTTCAAGCAACAAACTTGTGCTTATTTAACAAGCTGAATTAGAGCGACTGTTTCTATGTTTCTGTTATTCTCTAATTAAGAGATTCTATCATGAATTGTCGTTTCTGCACATCAACAACGATGGGATAAGAAACATTTGGGCTAAAAAATATTCTTCAGGAATATCCTGATTCTAGTCACAATTTTTTTTTTTTTTTTTTAAATATTTTTATTCTCCTTTTTCATATTTTCATCCAAATTTACACCCACCAACAAACAATCATCGGTAACAAATACAATGTCAATCTCCTGTCCAACAATCCCTTCCTCCCACCAACCTCCAAACAACCCTCAACATTTTAAATACAAACATCAAAGAAAAAGAATCAGGAATCCACCATCACCCCATTCATAGTCGCCAACAACATACACAATCCAACAATCCCCCCCCCCTCCAACCTAATCAGCAGCTCGGTGTCACAGTGGTTAGCACAGTTGCTTCACAGATCCAGGGTCCCGGGTTCAATTCCCGGCTTGGGTCATCGTCTGTGTGGAGTCTGCACGTTCTCCCAGTGTCTGCATGGGTTTTCTCCAGGTGCTCCGGTTTCCTCCCACAGTCCAAAGATGTGCAGGTTAGGTGGATTAGCTAGCTAAATTGCCCTCCAAAAAGGTTAGGTGGAATTACTGGGTAACGGGGATAGGTTGGAAGTGTGGGCTTGGGTAGGGTGCTCTTTCCAAGGGCCGGTGCAGACTCGATGGGTTGAATGGCCTCCTTCTACACTGTAAATCCTATGATTCTATGATAATGTTCGATGTCATCCAATTCTTGAAAGTGCATAATAAACAAAGCCCATGAATTGTTCTAGTCGCAAAATTAAGAAGCTTGTTTTTTTGTCCCCCGTGGTGAAATAGTGCACAAAATACAATTCCATGAAGTTAATTCTGTTACTGTACTTTAGTAAACACTGGCCATAATTAATTGTTATTTATATACAAATATTGCAGCATCTTCAGGCGAGGGCAGAGATGTGGTTTAAAATGGAAATTCAAAAGATGTTGGCCACTTCACCCCACTGTTTAGCTTAGTGAAAACAGCATTTCACTCCCTGCCTCACCATTTGAATTAAAATGTCTTCACTGGCATTATATTATCACCATGGTAAACTAAAACTCCCACAAACTAAACTCCCCACAGAAATGGAAGTCTTGCTCACTTCAATACAAATATACTTTTAGAACAAGGCAAATGTAGTCATTTCAAACAACCTCTGTGACTCTGTCATTCCTTAAGGTTTTACTTCTGGGATTTTTATTTTTGCTTTCTCTCCTTTTCCCACTTCTCTTCATCCAATTTTTATTTTCCTCTCCATTTTTTCCTGTACCTGATTTGGCACTGAATTCACCCACTCTAACTTACCCTTTCCTCCTCAGTCTTGTTCCTGCGCTGTTAATGTCACAATCTTTTAATCAGATTGTTTCGGAGACACAGTTGCATGCCCTGCTCACGCAGGTGCTAGATGGCAAATTTCCCTCTCTGTAATATTATCAATTTGTGCTTTCAGCACTTTTGTCACACTAAACAAATTTAAACATAAAACGTGCAAGGGCAAGCCTAACAGCTATGCCACTGCTACAGAAAATTATGGTTCATTAAAATTACTATCTAGAGCCATTCATCCACTACATAGCTGAAAAGCAATGTCAAACTTGCTGATGGGGAAAGAGCTGGACTGATTGGATAACCCTTTCAAAGGACTGGCAAAGGTAAGATGGGCAAATGTTGAATAAATAACTGTTACTTTATTCCTAAGTGAATATGACAGATTTAAACACTGCATAATATAAACATGTGCCAAGTTTTTCAAAGACTAGTTTTGCTAGTTTTGAGTACAAATAAAAGTCACAAGTGCGAAACAGACATGCTAATCCATAACTCCCTCACATCTTCTCCACTCTGCCATTATACAATTTTCTAATCAATAAGAAACAAGATCATGTTTGCCACACTCTTTTGAGTTATTCTACAGTGTATTAATTTCACAAAGATATATTTTAATTTTTTTCAAACCATTTATTTCTTCAGACCCTTTTTTCTGCCACCTCCCTCCCTCCCCTCGGTTGGAAAGTCCTAGCTGCAGATGTCAATAATGTGGGTCCTCTTGTCAGGTTAATTCAATTTTAAGTCTAGGAAGGTGTAGGAGCACCTGGTGCATGTTTCCTCCAAAATCAACCATATGGCACTCATTACAGTAGTCATGTAAAGCGCCAATGACATTGATGCAGCAAGTTAGTTGGCATTACAGACACCCCAATTGCAGCACTCGACTGCCTGAGCTGCCAGGCTGCTCACAAAAATAGATTAACAAGACAATCTGTACCAGAGAAAATAAAGACTCAAATAACAGAACAGTAAATATCAAGAAGCAATTTTTAACTCTGTGCTGAATTGACACAAGCTACTTTTGCGCGATGCCAAATTTAGGCCAGGCATGCGTGCCCTACTAATGAGCAACAGGTTTAGTCTTACACTCCTTAGTGCAAAGTACAGGAGCGTGCTGGAGTCACAAAATAATTAGGATGCAGCTAATACTCCATGCAAATAGCTGAACACAGCTGTACTCATAAATCCTGCCTAAAGCCCCAACAATTTAAATCTGCATCAAATGTCACAACATGTTTTCCAGTACAAGAACAAAGGAATATGGTCATCTCCCTCAAACTCCAGAAGTTTTTCACAGCTGTTTAACCTTGATATTGTCAAAACGTATCAATTATTTCTAGATTTAAAGTTTAACAGAAAATACTACTTACTGACCATACTGTAGACCCTGAAAACCAATATTTAACCACTATTTTGTAATAATTAACGAATGTTTCCTACAATAATGACTTCACTTCAAATTACTTTGGGACATCTTGATCTTGAAAGGTACCATATAAATGCAAGCACTTTCTTTTTCTTTATTCTCAAGAATGTTTTGTTGAACCAATGATTTACTTCCAGAATAAGACCACTAATTGAATGCTCAAAGTAAGGCAGTGGTGATATATTAATTAAAAATACAGGAAAGAAAGGAAAATATATTTATGCTAACAACCAACATGTGTATGTTGTTAAAGTTAATATTCTGGTTTTTTTTTTTTTAAATGATCACAGATGTGTCATCCAGGAGTAAAGGGATTCCTTCCTGCAATGCAGAAGCACAAGGATGAATGATTGACAGTGCTGTGTTCAGGCTTGGTCAACAAAAGGGAACACTTAGGCAAAGAAGAACTGCAGAGAGCATCCAAGCGGCTGATCTCGAGCGGCAAATTATGACAGGAAGATACACGTCGCATCATGCCAAACCATTTGTAGTGCCTCAACAAACCAGAGATATGTGACTATCTATCATTTCCATGTCCTGGTTCCCTCCTGGTATCTTTAATATTCGCCTTCAGATGTAAATCTAATCTGCTCTGAAATATCACAACTGACTCAACTTCATGGGTATTTCATAATAATGCATTCAATATTGTAATTTGACATCCCAAACACATCTTCTAGGTGTTTCCTTAACCTATTTTCAAATAAGTACAGCATTAGTTTTTCAGGTCATCATAACTATATCCTTTCATTACCACTGCATCACAGTCAATCATTGACTCTTAAAGTGAGTTGTTGAGCTGTCATGACATGTACTGTTATGATCCAGATTAATCATCTGGACATGAATGTAAGAGGTATGATCAGTAAGTTCGCAGATGACACAAAAATTGGTGGTGTGGTGTGTAGTGAGGAGGAAAGCCTTACATTACTGGACGATATAGATGGGCTGGTCAGATGGGCAGAACAATGGCAACACTGAAAAGTGTGAGGTAATACATTTTGGGAGGACTAACAAGGCACATGAATATACAATAAATGGTAGGACCCTAGGAAGGATGGTGGATCAGAGGGAACTTGGTGTGCATGTCCAGAGATCCCTAGAGACAGCAGGACAGGTAGATAGGTGGTTAGGAAGGCATATGGGATACCTACCTTTATTAGCCGGGGCATAGAATACAAAAGTACGGAGGAAATGATGAGGCTATATAAAATGCTGGTTAGGCAACAGCAGGACCATTGCGTACAGTTCTGGTTGCCACACAATAGGAAGGAAGTGATGGCACTAGTGAGGGCGAGGAGAAGATTCACCAGTATGTTGACTGGGCTGCAGAGTTTCAGCTATCAAGAGATTCTAATTAGGCTGGGGTTGTTTTCCTTGGAGCAAAGAAGGGGGACTTGATTGAGATGTACAAAAGGGGGTTAGATAGGGTGGACAGTGAGAGCCTTCTCCCGCGGATGGAAGTGGCTGGCACGAGGAGACATAGCTTTAAACTGAGGGGTAATAGATATAGGACAGAGGTCAGAGGTAGGTTCTTTACGCAAAGAGTGGTGAGGCCGTGGAATGCCCTACCTGCAACAGTAGTGAACTCGCCAACATTGAGGGCATTTAAAAGTTTATTGGATAAGCATATGGATGATAAGGGCATAGTGTAGCTTAGATGGCTTTTGTTTTGGTGCAACATCGTGGGCCGAAGGGCCTGTACTGCGCTGTATCGTTCTATGTTCTATGAGGGGCATAGATAGGATGGATAGGAAGGAACTTTTCCCCTTAGCAGAAGGGTCAATAACCAAGGGGCATAGATTTAAAGTAAGGAGCAGGAGGTTTAGACAGGATGTGAGGAAAAACATTTTCACCCCGAGGGTGTTTGGAATCTGGACATCACTGCCTGAAAGGGTAGTAGAGGCGGGAACCCTCACACCATTTAAGTAGTGTTTAGATGAGCACTTGAAATGCCACAGCAAACAAGGCTACGGACCAAGTGCTGGAAAATAGAATTAGAGTAGATAGCTGCTTGATGGTCAGCGCGGACACAATGTGCTGAAGGTCCTCTTTCCATTAGACATAGGAGCAGAATTAGGCCATTCGGCCCATCAAGTCTGCTCCGCCATTCAATCATGGCTGATATTTTTCTCATCCCTATTCTCCTGCCTTCTCCTCATAACCGCTGATCCCCTTATTAATCAAGAACCTAGCAATCTCGGTCTTAAAGACCCTCAGTGATTTGGCCTCCACAGCCTTCTGCGGCAAAGAGTTACACAGATTCACCACCCTCTGGCTGAAGAAATTCCTCCTCATCTCTGTTTTAAAGGATCGTCCCTTTAGTCTGAGATTGTGCCCTCTGGTTTCTAGTTTTTCCTACTAGTGGAAACATCCTCTTCACGTCCACCCTATCCAGGCCACGCTGCATCCTGTAAGTTTCAATAAGATCCCCCCCCCCTCATCCTTCTAAACTCCAACGAGTACAGACCCAGAGTCCTCAACCGCTCTTTCCATGCTATAAAAACTGTATGACTCTCTCTGACACAGATGTACACTGGCAGAGACCAGCATAGTAAATCAGAAAGGAATAGGCTGTATTTTACTGTTTGAGGAATAAGAAATATGCTTTTAATTGAAATCACAGAGCATGGCAGGACCATGTGGGAATTTACATGCAGGATCTTGGGGGAATTTATCCACATTGCATTCAATGACTTCCAGAAACTTATGGTTCAGTATCTTGTTCAGCCGATGCAGGTACATATTCCCGTACCAGCCTCCCTGAACAGGCGCCGGAATGCCAATCGCCATCGGCCTGAAACATTAACTATATTTCGCTCAACACAGATGCAACCATATATGCTGAGCATTTCCAACACTCTTTTTAATTTCAAATTTCCAGCATCCGCAGTATTTTGCGTTCACATTAAAGATGGTGGTGTTTACTTCAAGTAAAATAATACCTTCATTCACGGCCGAACTTCTATAACAAATTGAATTCAATCTCTTTGGTTAAACAGTCAATCTGATTTCCACGATAGAATAGTTCATACGCTTTAGCACCACAAAAGAAATTAATGATATCACACAAATGCCATTTTACATTATGGACCGACCAGCCAGAATCAACAGGGCAGTTGAGTTAATCTATCATTTACAACTGATCCATAAACCAACTTCACAGTACAGGCTTAAAATGTGACAATAAGTGAAGTAAAAAAGAAACGGTGCAGATCACTTTCCCACATTATCGCCAAAAAAGATGCTAAATTTGCAGTAAAGGTGAACAGCTGCAACTAAAATACAAATATGATGCAAAGTTGAAACAACATACATAAATAATTTCAATTACCTTCAAAAATACGGCTCTTAATTCGCTGGGGTCTGCCCTTTTTGTTGACTGCACCTGAAATAAAAACATGTTATATCCATTGCCCAGGAAAATTTTCTTGGACAAATACATGTAAGAAAAGGGGCAATTTTAATAGAATATTTATTTTCACAACTTTGAACAATGTTCAAACTGCCACTGAAAAGCTTCAGAAATTACAATGTTGTGCATCAGCTGAATAACCGTGAATGCATTATAAAACTAATTCACCATTGCTCTTTAACTAGTTAAGCAAACTTGACACGAAGAGATTCCTCCAGACAAAAATTTGAAATCAATCCCGGCACATCCTTATTTTAAAAAGCAAGCAGACACAGCTAAACGCTGCAGACTTTACATTTTACAAACTAAGTCGCTGTTTCTGTCAGATGATACCACATCTGGTTATTGAGGCTGTGGTCAATTAATTTTAACGCTTTGCCGGAACAGTTCGCTGCCTGAAGTATTTATATTCCACTGTCACACACCCATTTCTAGATATTCTGACAACAATGCGTACAAGCTGCTAAACACACATCCTGATTTTAAACTGCTTAAAGGTAACTCAAGGCCAAGCGCTAGGCCTCCAAACATCGATCGCCAAGCAGGAAAAAACCAACACCAGCGGCCCTTCATGTCCAAATCTCACACACAGATTGCCGACAGAGCCAGTGCCCCTAATGCAGAGAAGGGGGCCGCACAGGACCGTGGCGGACGCGGCCACCAGCTCCAAGCCGGCATAGACATTCTCAGTTGTGTCACCTTGACCGCCATGCTGCAGCTCTGATGTCACCGGGCGTCCTGACGGATCCGCGCCAACGTCACCGGTCAGAGGTCAGACAGTCACCCGGGAAACAGCCAGCGGCTGCTGGGACACCGGAGGGAGGGAGATCCGGGGGGAGGGGGGAGATCCGGGGGGAGGGGGGGTGGGAGATCCGGGGGGAGGGGGGGTGGGAGATCCGGGGGGAGGGGGGGGGGAAGAAGATCCGGGGGGAGGGGGGGAGATCCGGGGGGAGGGGGGGGAGATCCGGGGGGAGGGGGGGGGAGATCCGGGGGGAGGGGGGGGGAGATCCGGGGGGAGGGGGGGGAGATCCGGGGGGAGGGGGGGGGAGATCCGGGGGGAGGGGGGGGAGATCCGGGGGGAGGGGAGGGGGGGGAGAAGATCCGGGGGGAGGGGGGGGAGATCCGGGGGGAGGGGGGGGGGAGATCCGGGGGGAGGGGGGGGGGAGATCCGGGGGGAGGGGGGGGGGAGATCCGGGGGGAGGGGGGGGGGGGAGATCCGGGGGGAGGGGGGGGGGGAGATCCGGGGGGAGGGGGGGGAGATCCGGGGGGAGGGGGGGGAGATCCGAGGGAAGGGGAGAGAGATCCGAGGGAAGGGGAGAGAGATCCGGGGGGAGGGGGGGAGATCCGGGGGGAGGGGGGGAGATCCGGGGGGAGGGGGGGGGGGAGATCCGGGGGGAGGGGGGGGAGATCCGAGAGGAGGGGAGAGAGATCCGGGGGAGGGGGGGGAGATCCGGGGGGAGGGGGGGGAGATCTGAGGGGAGGGGAGAGAGATCCGGGGGGAGGGGGGGTGATCCGCGGGGAGGAGGGGGAGATCTGGGGGGAGGGGGGGAGATCCGGTGGAGGGGGGGGGGAGATCCGCGGGAGGGTGGGGAGAGATCCGGGGGGAGGTGGAGACCTGGGAGGTGGGGAGATCCAGGGGGAGGGGGAGAGATCCGGGGGGAGGGGGGGGGAGGGAGGGTAGTCCGGGGGGAGAGATCCGGGGGGGAGATCTGGGGGAGGGGGGGAGAGATCCGGGGGGAGGGGGGGAGAGATCTGGGGGGTGGAGAGATCCGGGGGGAGGGGGGGAGATCCGGTGGAGGGGGGGAGATCCGGGGGGAGGGTGTGCGGGAGATCCGGGGGGAGGGGGGAGATCCGAGGGGAGGGGGGGGGAGATCCGAGAGGAGAGGAGAGAGATCCGGGAGGGGGGGAGATCCGGGGGGAGGAGATCGGGGGGAGGGGGGGATCCAGGGAGATGGGGGGAGATCCGGGAGGGGGGAGATCCGGGGGGAGGGGGGGAGAGATCCGGGGGGGGAATATCCGGAGGGAGGGGGGAGAGATCCCGGGGGAGTCCTGGGCGGGGGGAGATCCGGGGGGAGGGAGAGATCTGGGGGGAGGGGGGGACGAGAGGGAGGTGGACGGGAGAGGGGGGCGGGGGGAGGGAGGTGGAGGGGAGAGGGGGACGGGACGAGAGGGAGGGAGGGGGCCGGGAGGGAGGGGGTCGAGGGGAGCGGGTTGAGGGGAGGGTGGGGACGGGGGGGTGGGGACGAGAGGGAGGGAGGGACTTGGGGAAGGATTGGGGGGGTTTGGGAGGGGAGAGAGTTGGGATGGGGAGGGGGGAGAGGGGATGGGGAGGGGGGAGAGGGGATGGGGAGGGAGGAGAGAGAGGCGGGAGTGGGGTTGGGGAGAGGGGATGGGGAGGGGGGAGAGTGGGGTGAGGGGTATGGGGAGGGGAGAGAGGGCATGGGGAGGGACGAGAGGGGGGTTGGGGAGGGGCGAGAGGTGGGTTACGGAGGGGAGATGGGGGTGGGGAGGGGAGAGAGGGGGTTGGGGAGGGGAGAGCTGGAGGTTGGGGAGAGGAGAGAGAGGGGGTTGGGGAGGAGAGAGAGGGGGGGTTGGAGAGGGGAGAGAGGGAATTAGGGTTGGGGAGGGGGAGAGAGGGTGAGGGGAGGGATGGGGAGGGGGGAGAGAGAGGGGGTGGGGAGGGGTGAGAGAGAGGGGATGGGGAGGGGGGAAAGAGCGGGGTGTGGGGAGAGGAGAGATTGGGGGTCGGGGTGGCGAGAGAGGGGGGAGCTCGGAGTGGGGTGGTTGGGGAGAGGGGGGACGGGGAGGGAGGAGAGAGGGGGATGGGGAGGGAGGAGAGAGAGAGAGAGAGGGGTATGGGGAGTTGGGAGAGGGAGGGGGGAGAGAGGGGGGTGGGGTGGGGGAGGGAGGGGGTTAATGGAGGGGAGAGGGGGGGTCATAGAGGGGAGAGAGAGGGCGGGTCATTGAGGGGAGAGGGTCGGGGAGGGGAGCGAGAGGGGGGAGGGGAGAGAGGGGGTCACGGAGCGGTGAGGGTCGTGGAGGGGAGAGAAAGGGGGGTCGTGGAGGGGTTTAGGGGGGTCATGGAGGGGAGGGGCTTTGGGGAGTGGAACAGGGACTGGGTAGGGGGCCTCTGGGGACTGCCGGGGAGGGGAGGGGGGCTGTTCAGGGAGGGAAGCCGTGTCGGGGTGGGGGGGGCATGGAGGGGAGGGGGTTGTGGAGGGGAAGCGGGTCTTGGACGGGGTACGGGGAGGGAAGGCAGGGTCGTGGAAGGGGGGATCCAGCTCCACCATGGAGCACAGTGCGGTCGCTGGAGGCCGCCGCTATGCGCATGCGCGGCCTCCAGACTCGAAGTGCATCAAAAGCGTATCTGCAGCAAAAGTTGCTAGTTTCTCGCCTGGTCCCAAGGCTATGAATATGTGGCCCTTTCAAATCAGTATTTCTGTCGTGAAAGGCCAGTTTTTACGACGGCGTGGGGGCAATGTCCCAAACATTTAGAATCCAGCTCAGGATGGATCAGGGAGTGAGGCAATGTTCGAAGTATGACTGCCAGATACTCAACCATGATAGCCACAAGCGAGTTGCACCGCACTCACTGACTCACATCACTTCTCAACACAAGGTGATGTGGAGATGCCAGTGTTGGACTGGGGTGGGCACAGTAAGAAGTCTTAAAACACCAGGTTAAAGTCCAACAGGTTTGTTTCAAATCACTAGCTTTCGGAGCACTGCTCCTTCCTCAGGTGAATGGAGAGGTAGGTTCCAGAAACATATATATAGACAAAGTCAAAGATGCAAGACAATACTTTTAAATGCCAGCATTTGCAGGTAATTAAGTCTTTATAGAGCCAGCCCAGGCCAGATGGTGGGAGGTGAATGTCATGAATGAAAAAATGAAAATGAAAATCGCTTATTGTCACAAGTAGGCTTCAAATGAAGTTACTGTGAAAAGCCCCTAGTCGCCACATTCCGGCGCCTGTTCGGGGAGGCTGTTACGGGAATTGAACCGTGCTGCTGCCCTGCCTTGGTCTGCTTTCAAAGCCAGCGATTTAGCCCTGTGCTAAACAGCTAAATGCAACATGAATCCAAGGTCCTGGAACTTCCGGTGACGGCGGGCGGGAGGCAGCCTCACATTGGAGGGCTCCCGTTCGGGAACAGCATTTTCAGGGTTTAACGCCTGTCCCAGGGGCAACGGAGGCAGCAAAAGCAGGGAGAAGGCACAGTGAAGGGAAATGTCGAAAATAAGTTAAAAAAACGGCCGTGAAAAAAGTGACTGAAAGTCTGTCGGGGAGTGGAAAGGTCACCGCGGGGACGGCAAGAAAAGTGGAGGCTGGGGCACCAGGGGAGGCCGCAATGCCCACGGCTGAAGAAATGACTAAGGTGATGGCCGCGGAACTCTAAAGGCAGTTCACAAAACACATGGAGGCGATGAGGAAGGAGATGGGGGCGGTATTCAAAGTGCTGGTGGAGGAGGCGATTGCCCCGGTGAGGGCGGCGGTATTGAGTGCAGTGGCGGAGGTGCAGGAGCAAGGCGAGGCGCTGAAGGAAGTGGAAGAGACATTATTGCAGTACAGTGATCAACTTACCTCGATGGGGAAGGAGATGTGGAACATAGGAGGAGCAGTGATGGGAACAGCATTGTCAGGGTTGGGAAAGCGGAGGCTATGGGAGAGCAGCTTGTGTTCATCTTGCAGAAAGTGGCTGCCCTGTTCTTGGCCTTACACTGGGCAGGCATCTGGCAATGTGTATTAATGTATATTCATTAACAATGATTATGTACATTACAAATTAATGGACGATGGAAAAGGGTTTGAAGAGACATGATAACAAAATGGATAAATGTGATTAGAATTACACTCGTAAACTCCCACACATACTGGTTAGAAAGGTCTGTTTCCCTGTTGTAGTATCTAAGTGTTTCTAAATTAACCTGTGTATTAATTCCATTACATCATCTTGTCAAAATATTAATGAGTGTCTTAGTGTGGTAACTTGACCACAAATAGGTAGTCAAAACGCGTTATAAGTTAATCCTCTTGAACGTAAAGAAACAACAAAGTTTAAAATACAGTATGAACAGGGCAGCACGGTAGCACAGTGGGTAGCACTATTGCTTCACAGCTCCAGGGTCCCAGGTTCGATTCCCGGCTTGGGTCACTGTCTGTGCGGAGTCTGCAATGAAGTTACTGTGAAAAGTCCCTAGTCGCCACACTCCGCCGCCTGTTCAGGTCCACAGAGGAAGAATTCAGAATGTCCAATTCACCTAACAGCACGTCTTTCGGGACCTGTGGGAGGAAACCACTGTAGTACCCAGAGGAAACCCACGCAGGCACGGGGAGAACGTGCAGACTCCGCACAGACTGATCCAAGCCGGGAATTGGACCCAGATCCCTGGTTGTGCACAGCACTTACAGATAACATCAGCAATGGATTTAAATAAGAAGATGCAAAATAATAACACTTATAAATAAGTTGCTTCAATTGTTTTGACATGTTCAGGACCTCTGATTAAATAGTTACATCTTTTAACTTTATAAAACACAAGCGGCCTTCACTGAAGTATTGTGTCCAATTCTGGGCACCACATTTTAGGAAAGGATGTGAAGGTATTGAAGAGGGTACTGAAAAGCTTTACAAGAATGGTTCTGGGGATGAGAAACTTTGGTTACGAGTCGGAGCTGGAGTTGTTTCTCTTAGAGAAGACATGATTGGATTGGATTTGTTTGTTGTCACGTGTACCGAGGTACAGTGAAAAGTATTTTTCTGCGAGCAGCTCAAACAGATCATTTAGTACATGATAATAAAATAAAATGCATAATAGGGCAACACATGATACACAATGTAAATACATAGACACCGGCATCGGGTGAAGCATACAGGAGTGTAGTATTAATCAGGTCAGTCCACAAAAGTGTCATTTAGGAGTCTAGTAACAGCGGGGAAGAAGCTGCTTTTGAATCTGTTCGTGCGTGTTCTCAGACTTCTGTATCTCCTGCCCGATGGAAGAAGTGGGAAGAGTGAGTAAGCCGTGTGGGAGGGACTCTTGATTAAGGTTGAATACATTTCATACATGCCAAGTATTTCATATGTTTATAGAAAATGCTTAATCATTCTTATATTAATAGAACAGTCATCAACTTCAAGTGATAAAATCCCAAAAACATTTTGCTTTGATTGGGCACAGAGAAGTGCATGGCTCTCACAGTCAACATTGTGTACAACCATTGTATGTACCTAACTTCACTTGCCCTTGCTTTACTATTACTATTTTTTAATTTGTTCATGCAGCATTTATTGCCCATTCCCAATTGCCTTTCAGGGGCAGTTAAGAGTCAACCACATTGTTGAGCGTCTGGAGTCACATGTAGGCCAGACTGGGTAAGGATGACAGATTTCCTTCCGTAAAGGACATTAGTGAACCAGATGGATTTTTACAACAATCGACAATGGTTTCATGGTTATCATTAGACTTTTAATCCAGGTGGCATAGTGGCTAGCACAGTTGCTTCACAGTTCCAGGGTGCCAGGTTCGATTCTGGCTTGGGCCACTGTCTGTGTGGAGTTTGCACGTTCTCCCCATGTTTGCGTGGGTTTCCACTGGGTGCTCCTGTTTCCTCCCACAGTCCAAAGATGTGTAGGTTAGGGGTATTGGCCATGCTAAATTGCCCCTTGGTGTCCAAAAAAAGGTTAGGTGGTGTTACTGGGTTTGGATGGAGGTATGGGGTGCTCTTTCCAAGGGCTGGTGCAAACTCGATGGGCCGAATGGCCTCCTGCACTGTAAATTATATGATTTGTATTGAATTCAAATTTCACCATCCACAGTGGCGGGATTTGAACCTGGGACCTCCAGAGCAGTACTTTGGATCTCTGGATTACTAGTCCAGTGACAATACCACCATGCCACTGCCTGCCCAACTTCAGTTATACAATAGGGTAAAAGCCACACAAAAGGAAACTGGTGGAATGTGGTAACCCTGCACTGGACAAAGTCAACAAAATATCTTGTAGGCTGCACTCAGAACCCTGAATGGCTGCATGTGGCCTCCGAGCTCCAGGTTGCCCACCACTGTTCTAGATCCTTCTGAAGCCACTGTTTACTACATTTGAACTTTTTTGTCATCTGTCAACTTTGAAATTGTGCTCTCTGTACCCAAGTCCAGGTAATTAACAAGTAAAAAGTCCTAATACCAAATTCTGGGTGACATTATTGTAATATTCTCCAGTCTAAAGCATAACTGTTCACCAGTACATTGTTTCCTGTCTTAAACAATTTTGTACCCAAGCTGTCACTGACTCTTTCCTGTGGGCTTTGTTAACAAGTTTAATGTATGACGCTTTGAACGTCTGTATTTTTGAAAAATTCATTTGGGGGATGTAGGCATCGCTGGTTCGGCCAGCATTTATTGCCCATCCCTAGTTGCTCTTCAGAAGGTGGTTGTGAGCTGCGTTCTTGAACCACTGCAGGTGTAGGTACACCCACTGTGCTGTTAGGGAGGGAGTTCCAGGATTTTGTCCCAGCGACAGCGAAGGAACGGAAATATATTTGCAAGTCAAGGAGGAGAGTGCATATAAAATAGCTACTGATCCATTTTTAGATGAAGAAATAAAATGTGGCAATAATACCACATGTTACCTAACAAAAGGTACTATTATTTCCGACTATCATCAGATTTCAAAGGGCTTGGTCCCCTTGAGACTGGAAGAGGTACATGAAGCAACATAGGAATATGAATAGGCTAGTTAGCATCTCTTGCCCACCTCCATCCAATTACATCAACTCTGACCCCATAAATCTCGAATTTAAAATTTGCAATTGGCCTAGTGTTGATGTTATTTGGAAAAGAGTTCCAAACTTCTACCTCCTTTTGTGTTGAGGTTTTTCCAAATTTCACTCCTAGATGTTGCTGTATGTTTTAGACCAAAGTAGTTTCTCACTATTTACCTTATCTGGTTCCCACTCATGTCTTGAAAACTCCCAGTCAAATCACTCCTCAACCGTCTAAATGCCAGGCAATAAATCCCTAAATGGTGGAATCTCTTTGCAGCTTAACCCTTAGAGGCTAGGTACTATTCTGGAAAACCTATGCTACACTCTCAAAAGCTAATATGTCTTTCCTAAAGTGTGGTGCTCAGAGCAATTTACAGTAATCGAGGTGTGTTCTAACGAAGATTTTGTATATCAGTTGCAGAACCTCTACCTCCTTGTATTCTAGTCCTTCAGCTATAAAGGCCAGCATTCCATTTATCTTTTGATTTTCTGCAGTTGTCCAAGATATTTAATGACCTGTGTACATGGATCACTAGGTCTTTTTTAATCTTCATTATTGAAGCTTTCACAATTTAGAAAGTCCCATTCACTCCTTTTTAGGTCCAAAATGGATGGCCTCTCATTTGCCCATATTAAAATTCATTTGCCACAATTTCACCCATTCACTTAATCACTTCCTGCCAGTTAATTTTAATAATCTTGTCACAAGTAGGCTTACATTAATACTGCAATGAAGTTAATGAAAAAGTCCCTAGTCGCCACATTCCGATGCCTGTTCGGGTACACGGAGAATTCAGAATGTACAAATTACCTAACAGTTAGAAGAACTGCCCTCTGTCTCCTGCCACTCAAGTCAGTTTATATCCAGGTCAATAATGTTCCTTTGATCCCATAACAGCCTTCCCGAACAGGCGCCGGAAATGTGGTGACTAGGGGCTTTTCACAGTAACTTCATTTGAAGCCTACTTGTGACAATAAGCGATTTTCATTTTTTTTCATTTTCATTTCATTTTTCATGAATGTCAACTTTGAGCTAACAGCATCTTATGAGGAAGTTTATCAAATTGTCCCCTGAAAGTCCACATAAGACTTCCGGTTGCGGCGATGCGGAGCTAAGCCGCGCGTTTCGGCAGCTCCCGCGAAAACGGACTTTCGGGCTCTCCAGAGGAGCCCCAACGGAACTTTTTTCAGATTAATCCCATGTGGGAAGGAGCAGTGAGGTCCCCCCCTACAATATTTGGCAGGGAGCAGCGGTGGAGCAATGAGGAAAGAGGCCATGGAGCAGAGATCAAAACGAGGGGAAGATGGCGGTGGGCGGAGAGCGAGCAGCGTGGGGGCCAGACCAGCAGGAGTTCCTCATGAGATGTGTGGAGGAGCTGAAAAAGGAGGTGCTGGTGCCGATGCTGTTGGCGATCGAGGGGCTGAAGGAGACCCAGAAGACCCAGGCGGTGGAGCTTGGTGAGGTGAACGATAAAGTGAACACCAACGAGGACGATATCCTGGGCCTGGCGGTAAAAGTGGAGGCACACGAGGCGGTGCACAGGAAGTGGGCCGAGAGAATTGAGGTCCTGGAGAACAGGTCGAGGAGGAAGAACCTCCGGATTCTGGGTCTTCCTGAAGGAGTGGAAGGAGCTGATGCTGGGGCGTACGTGAGTACGATGCTCCATTCGCTGATGGGTGCGGAGGCCTCTCCGAACCCCCTGGAGATGGAAGTTGCTCACCGGGTCCTGGCGAGGAGACCCAAGGCAGATGAGCCGCCAAGGGCGATAGTGGCAAAGTTCCATCGCTTCGTGGACAAAGAAAGTGTGCTGAGATGGGCCAAGAAGGTGCGGAGCAGCAGATGGGAGAACGCAGTGATCCGAGTATACCAGGATTGGAGCGTGGAGGTGGCAAAGAGGAGAGCTGGCTTCAACCGGGCCAAGGCGGTGCTGCATAGAAAAAGAGTCAGGTTTGGCATACTGCAGACTGCGCGACTGTGGGGCACTTATCAGGACAGACACCATTATTTTGAAACGCCAGAAGAGGCTTGGACCTTTATACAGACGGAAAAACTGGACTCGAACTGAGGGGATGTGGTTGTATATGGGGTTGTAAATATGGGTAAAGAATATTTTGTGGGTGGGATGATGGATGGGGATGTGGGTAGAGTTCTAGTTAAAATTCCTAAAATTTCCTTTTTTCTTTTCTGGAGACAAAATTATGATGATGGGGAATGTGGGCGTCGGTCCTGGAGGGAGGTGAGACTTGGGGATGAGGGAACTGGGATGATGGCCGCAACAGGAGCTGCGCCACAGGGGGCGGGGCTGGTTCAGAAAAGTGCTGGCTTTTTTCCCGTGCCAAAAGAGGCGGGGGGGGATGGAGGAATGTAAGGAGGAGGAGAGACTCCCACACGGGGAGATCAACGGGAAGCCGGGGTCAGCAGAGGTCAGTTGACTCACGGAAGCAATATGGGGGGAGCAAAAGTGCTAGATGTGGATCTAGTGGGGGGGGGGGGGGGAGAGAGAGGGGGGGATTCTAGGGTTGCTGCTGCACTGTCCGAGGGGAAACTGAAAATGGAAGAGGTGGTCGGGGCGGGGGTTCCCCGCCTGGGGGACTGGAGGGTGCGGGAGGCCGCGAGCACGGGACTGGCCTAAGATAGGAGATGGCTAGTCGGCGGGGGGGGGGGGGGGGGGGGGTAACCCCTCAATCCGGCTGATCACGTGGAATGTGAGAGGCCTAAATGGGCCGGTTAAGAGGGCCCGAGTGTTCGCGCACCTAAAGGGACTGAAGGCAGACGTGGCCATGCTTCAGGAGACACATCTGAAGGTGGCAGATCAGGTCAGGTTAAGGAAGGGATAGGTGGGACAGGTGTTCCATTCAGGGCTGGATGCGAAGAATAGAGGGGTTGCAATACTGGTGGGAAAGCGGGTGTCGTTTGAAGCCAAGAACATAGTAGTGGACAAGGGAGGCCGATACGTGATGGTGAGTGGTAGGTTGCAGGGGACGGAGGTGGTACTGGTGAATGTATATGACCCAAACTGGGACGATGCTGGATTCATGAAACGGATGTTGGGGCGTATTCCGGACCTGGAGGTAGGGAGCTTGATAATGGGTGGGGATTTTAACACGGTGCTGGACCCAGCATTAGATCGTTCCAGATCAAGGACGGGGAGGAGGCCGGCTGCGGCCAAGGTGCTTTGGGGGTTTATGGATCAGATGGGGGGAGTAGATCCGTGGAGATTTGCCAGATCTTTGGCCAGAGAATTTTCTTTTTTCTCCCACGTACATAAGGCCTACTCCCAGATAGATTTTTTTGTTTTGGGCAGGGCACTGATCCCGAAAGTGGAGGGAACGGAGTATTCGGCCATAGCCATTTCAGACCATGCCCCGCACTGGGTGGAGCTAGAGCTGGGGGAGGAGAGGGACCAATGCCCGTTGTGGAGGTTGGATGTGGGACTGCTGGCAGACGAGGGAGGGTGCGGGGGTGTATTGAAAGATATCTGGAGGCTAACGACAACGGGGAGGTGCAGGTGGGAGTAGTATGGGAGGCGGTGGTCAGGGGAGAGTTAATCCCCCATCAGGGCTCACAGGGTGAAGAGAGAGTGCAGGGAAAGGGAGAGGTTAGTGGGGGAGATTTTAAGGGTGGACAGGAGCTATGCAGAGGCTCCGGATGAGGGACTACTCAGGGAGAAACAAAGTCTCCAGACGGAGTTCGACCTGTTGACCACAGGGAAGGCAGAGGCACAGTGGAGGAAGGCACAGGGGGCGATATATGAATATGGGGAGAAGGCGAGCCGGATGCTGGCACACCAGCTCCGTAAGAGGATGGCAGCGAGGGAAATAGGTGGAGTCAAAGATGGCAGGGGAACTACGGTGCGGAGTGCAGGGAAAGTGAATGAGGCTTTTAAGGCCTTTTACGAGGAATGTATAGGTCCCAGCCCCCAGGGGGAAAAGAGGGGCTGTGGCGATTCTTGGATCAGTTGAGGCTCCCAAGGGTGGAGGTGCAGGAGGTGGCGGGTCTGAGGGTGCCAATTGGGGTGGAGGAGCTGGTTAAAGGACTGGGGAGCATGCAGGCAGGGAAGGCCCCGGGGCCGGATGGGTTCCCGGTGGAGTTCTACAGGAAGTATGTAGACCTGTTAGCCCCGTTGCTGGTAAGGACCTTCAATGAATCAAGGGAGGGGGGGACCCTGCCCCCGACAATGTCGGAGGCGACGATCTCTTTGATCTTGAAGCGGGATAAGGACCCACTGCAATGTGGGTCGTATAGACCGATCTCGCTCCTTAATCAATGCTAAGTTGCTGGCAAAAATGTTGGCCATGAGGACTGAGGACTGTGTCCCGGGGGTGATTCACGAGGACCAGACGGGATTCGTAAAGGGTAGGCAGTTAAACACTAATGTGCGAAGGCTCTTAAATGTGATAATGATGCCATCGGTGGAGGGAGAAGCGGAGATAGTGACAGCCATGGACGCGGAGAAGGCCTTTGATCGGGTAGAGTGGGAGTATCTCTGGGAAGTGTTGAGGAGGTTTGGGTTCGGGGGAGGGTTTATTAGTTTGGTTAAGCTCCTGTATAAAGCCCCGGTGGCGAGTGTAGTCACGAACCGGCGGAGGTCGGAGTATTTCCGGCTGTATCGAGGGACGAGTTAGGGGTGCCCCCTGTTCCCTCTGCTGTTCGCATTAGCAATTGAACCTTTGGCCATGGCGTTAAGGGAGTCGGGGAAATGGAAGGGGGGGGTTCGAGGGGGAGAGGAACATCGAGTGTCGCTGTATGCAGACGACCTGTTGCTGTATGTGACGGATCCAGTGGAGGGGATGGTTGAGGTAATGCAGATCCTACGGGAGTTTGGAGATTTTTCGGGCTATAAGCTCAATGTGGGAAAGAGTGAGCTCTTTGTGATTCATCCGGGGGACTAGGGAAGAGGGATAGAGGACCTACCGTTGAGGAGGGCGGAAAGGAGCTTTCGATATTTGGGGATTCAGGTAGCTAGGGGTTGGGGGGCACTGCACAAACTTAATTTGACGCGGTTGGTGAAACAGATGGAGGAGGATTTTAAAAGGTGGGACATGTTGCCACTCTTGCTGGCGGGTAGGGTACATTCGGTTAAAATGGTGGGCCTCCCGAGATTTCTTTTTGTATTCCAATGCCTCCCAATTGTGATCACTAAGGCCTTTTTTAAGAGGGTAAGCAGGAGTATTACGGGATTTGTGTGGCCGTGCAAGACCCCGCGGGTAAGGAGGGGGTTCTTGGAGCGTAGCAGAGATAGAGGAGGGTTGGCATTGCCGAATCTGGGTGGTTATTATTGGGCAGCCAACGTGGCAATGATCCGTAAGTGGGTGATGGAGGGAGAGGGGGCGGCGTGGAAGAGGTTGGAGATGGCGTCCTGTAAAGGAACGAGCCAGGGGGCGCTGGTGATGGCACTGCTGCCGCTCTCGCCGACAAGGTACACCACGAGCCCGGTGGTGGCGACGATGCTAAAGATCTGGGGGCAGTGGAGATGGCACAGGGGTGCGACGGGAGCCTCAGTGTGGTCCCCGATCAGAGACAACCATCGGTTTGTCCCAGGAAGGATGGACGGGGGATTTCAGAGCTGGCATCGGGTAGGGATTAGAAGAATGGGGGACCTGTTCATTGACGGGACATTTGCGAGCTTAGGGGCGCTGGAGGAGAAGTTTGGGCTACCCCCGGGAAACGCTTTCAGGTACATGCAAGTGAGGGCATTTGTGAGGGTGCAGGTGAGGGAATTTCCGCTACTGCCGGCACAGGGGATTCAAGATAGGGTGATTTCGGGCGTATGGGTCGGAGAGGGCAAGGTGTCGGCGATATACCAGGAGATGAAAGAAGAGGGGGAGGCTTTGGTAGAGGAGCTGAAGGGTAAATGGGAAGAGGAGTTGGGGGAGGAGATTGAGGAGGGGCTATGGGCTGATGCCCTAAGTAGGGTTAATTCCTCTTCCTCCTGTGCCAGGCTTAGCCTGATACAATTTAAGGTGGTTCATAGAGCGCATATGACGGGGGCGAGGCTGAGTAGGTACTTTGGGGTGGAGGACAGATGTGGGAGGTGCTCAGGAAGTCCGGCAAACCATGTCCATATGTTTTGGTCATGCCCGGTACTGGAGGGGTTCTGGAGGGGAGTGGCGGGAACAGTATCTAAGGTGGTGAAAGTCCAGGTCAACCCAAGCTGGGGGCTAGCACTATTTGGAGTAGTGGACGAGCCGGGAGTGCAGGAGGCGAAAGAGGCCAGCATTCTGGCCTTTGGTCCCTAGTAGCCTGGCGAAGGATCTTGTTAATGTGGAAGGAGGCGAAGCCCCCCAGCGTGGAGGCATGGATAAATGATATGGCTGGGTTCATAAAGTTGGAAAGGATAAAGTTTGCCTTAAGAGGGTCTTAAGGGGTTCTACAGGTGGTGGCAACCGTTCCTAGATCATCTCGCGGAGCGTTAGATGAAGGTCGGACAGCAGCAGCAGCAACCCAGGGGGGGAGGGGGGGACATCGTCCGTGGGGGGAAGGGGGGTTCCTGTGGGGGGCATGTGAGCAAGAAAGCACATGAATGATCCGGAAACTGACATGTACAGGAAGAATCCATTGTACAAAGTTCTGTATTTTATTGACTTGCCATGTTCATGTCTTGCCAATGCGAGTTCTTTTCTTTGTTACCGGGGGGGGGGGTTTGTTTTGTTTGTAAGGTGGAAAATATTGTTATTGAAAAATTCTTAATAAACCTTTTTTTTTAAAAAAAGAAAGTCCATATAAATAATATCTCTAGACATTCACCTCTGTGCACTACTTTAGTCAATGTTTCAAATATTACTATCAAGTTTGTCAGGAATAATCTCCCTTGCAAATCTGTGGCCGCTCTATCTGATCAGCTGAAAATTTTCAAGGTATTCTGTGACCCTTTCCTTAATTTTAGTTTATTCATTTCATGACAACAAATGTTAAGATAACTGGTCTATAATTCCCCTGTCTCCCTCTCTCACCTTTGTTAAATAGCAGAATGATGTCCTTAATTTTCAAAGCTAAAGGGACAGTTCTCAAATCAAGAAAACTTTGGAGGATTATAATTAGGGCAATTTTTCAGTCCTCGGTTTATGACACCCTTTGGTGCCTTATTTTCTTCTTCACTGTTATTTTGCTCACGTTACCTTTTGTGAAACCCTGCCCCGATTCAATATTAGTTTATGGGACGTCCGACATACTTTCCTCTTCCACATCTAAGGTACCTCCACCATTTCCTTAGAACATAGAACATAGAACATAGAACAATACAGCGCAGTACAGGCCCTTCGGCCCACGATGTTGCACCGAAACAAAAGCCATCTAACCTACACTATACCATTATCATCCATATGTTTATCCAATAAACTTTTAAATGCCCTCAATGTTGGCGAGTTCACTACTGTAGCAGGTAGGGCATTCCACGGCCTTACTACTCTTTGCGTAAAGAACCTACCTCTGACCTCTGTCCTATATCTATTACCCCTCAGTTTAAAGTTATGTCCCCTCGTGCCAGCCATATCCATCCGCGGGAGAAGGCTCTCACTGTCCACCCTATCCAACCCCCTGATCATTTTGTATGCCTCTATTAAGTCTCCCCTTAACCTTCTTCTCTCCAACGAAAACAACCTCAAGTCCATCAGCCTTTCCTCATAAGATTTTCCCTCCATACCAGGCAACATCCTGGTAAATCTCCTCTGCACCCGCTCCAAAGCCTCCACGTCCTTCCTATAATGCGGTGACCAGAACTGTACGCAATACTCCAAATGCGGCCGTACCAGAGTTCTGTACAGCTGCAACATGACCTCCCGACACCGGAACTCAATCCCTCTACCAATAAAGGCCAACACTCCATAGGCCTTCTTCACAACCCTATCAACCTGGGTGGCAACTTTCAGGGATCTATGTACATGGACACCTAGATCCCTCTGCTCATCCACACTTTCAAGAACTTTACCATTAGCCAAATATTCCGCATTCCTGTTATTCCTTCCAAAGTGAATCACCTCACACTTCTCTACATTAAACTCCATTTGCCACCTCTCAGCCCAGCTCTGCAGCTTATCTATATCCCTCTGTAACCTGCTACATCCTTCCACACTATCGACAACACCACCGACTTTAGTATCGTCTGCAAATTTACTCACCCACCCTTCTGCGCCTTCCTCTAGGTCATTGATAAAAATGACAAACAGCAACGGCCCCAGAACAGATCCTTGTGGTACTCCACTTGTGACTGTACTCCATTCTGAACATTTCCCATCAAGCACCACCCTCTGTCTTCTTTCAGCTAGCCAATTTCTGATCCACATCTCTAAATCACCCTCAATCCCCAGCCTCCGTATTTTCTGCAATAGCCTACCGTGGGGAACCTTATCAAACGCTTTGCTGAAATCCATATACACCACATCAACTGCTCTACCCTCGTCTACCTGTTCAGTCACCTTCTCAAAGAACTCAATAAGGTTTGTGAGGCATGACCTACCCTTCACAAAGCCATGCTGACTATCCCTGATCATATTATTCCTATCTAGATGATTATAAATCTTGTCTCTTATAATCCCCTCCAAGACTTTACCCACTACAAACGTGAGGCTCACCGGTCTATAGTTGCCGGTGTTGTCTCTGCTCCCCTTTTTGAACAAAGGGACCACATTTGCTGTCCTCCAGTCCTCTGGCACTACTCCTGTAGCCAATGATGACATAAAAATCAAAGCCAAAGGTCCAGCAATCTCTTCCCTGGCCTCCCAGAGAATCCTAGGATAAATCCCATCAGGTCCCGGGGACTTATCTATTTTCAGCCTGTCCAGAATTGCCAACACCTCTTCCCTACGTACCTCAATGCCATCTATTCTATTAGCCTGGGGCTCAGCATTCTCCTCCACAACATTATCTTTTTCCTGAGTGAATACTGACGAAAAATATTCATTTAGTATCTCGCCTATCTCTTCAGACTCCACACACAATTTCCCATCCCTGTCCTTGACTGGTCCTACTCTTTCCCTAGTCATTCGCTTATTCCTGACATACCTATAGAAAGCTTTTGAGTTTTCCTTGATCCTTCCTGCCAAATACTTCTCATGTCCCCTCCTTGCTCGTCTTAGCTCTCTCTTTAGATCCTTCCTCGCTACCTTGTAACTATCCATCGCCCCAACCGAAACTTCACACTTCATCTTCACATAGGCCTCCTTCTTCCTCTTAACAAGAGATTCCACTTCCTTGGTAAACCACGGTTCCCTCGCTCGACGCCTTCCTCCCTGTCTGACCGGTACATACTTATCAAGAACACGCAGTAGCTGATCCTTGAACAAGCCCCACTTACCCAGTGTGCCCAACACTTGCAGCCTACTTCTCCACCTTATCCCCCCCAAGTCACGTCTAATGGCATCATAATTGCCCTTCCCCCAGCTATAACTCTTGCCCTGCGGTGTATACTTATCCCTTTCCATCATTAACGTAAACGTCACCGAATTGTGGTCACTGTCCCCAAAGTGCTCTCCTACCTCCAAATCCAACACCTGGCCTGGTTCATTACCCAAAACCAAATCCAACGTGGCCTCGCCTCTTGTTGGCCTGTCAACAAATTGTTTCAGGAAACCCTCCTGCACACACTGTACCAAAAACGACCCATCTATTGTATTCGAACCACATCTTTTCCAGTCAATATTTGGAAAGTTAAAGTCTCCCATAATAACTACCCTGTTACTTTCGCTCATATCCAGAATCATCTTCGCCATCCTTTCCTCTCCATCCCTAGAACTATTAGGAGGCCTATAAAAAACTCCCAACAGGGTGACCTCTCCTTTCCTGTTTCTAACTTCAGCCCATACTACCTCGGAAGAAGAGTCCCCATCTAGCATCCTCTCCGCCACCGTAATACTGCTCTTGACTAGCAGCACATATTTCCTTATGTGCATTAATATCACTTATCGATTTTCAAGAGGCCCTATTGGCTCAAACCACGCTCTTCTCGAATATAATTGCACTATGTTTTTTTGTGCAGACTCCGCACAGACAGTGACTCAAGCCAGGAATTGAACCTGGAACCCTGGCACTGTGAAGCAACAGTGCTAACCACTGTGCTACCGTGCCATCCTCCTCATCGCTTCATTGTTACTTTCAAATTCATCTGGTCTGGCCACACCTTTTCCCGGTGATCTCCTAAGTCACATTTGAACCTGCTGTGCCACTTAATTGTTCTGGTTGTTGTCTCAAGTCCACTGTCCTATCTGCTCATCATAACCCTATCAAAAATCTATCTAACTCAGCCTTGAATAAATTCGATGACCCAGCCTCCAATACTATCTGGGGAACAGAATTCCACAGACTAACAGCCCTCTGAGTGAAACAACATTCTCCTCATCTCCTTCTTAAAAGGGAGACCTCTTGTCCCTAAACTGTTTCTCCTAGTTCTGGTCTATTCCACAAGAGGTAACATCCTTTCTCAGGATCTCACATATTTCAATGATATCATCTCTCTTCTAAAAACTGTTAACGTTTTCTTCATAAATAAGCCTTTCATTCTAGGAATAGTTGAGAAATTGGTGTACATTGCACCCATTTTACACCAAAACAAATGGGCAAGGCACCTACCAGTTTGTACCCCAATGTGACAAACAATTTACCTGAATGTAGCCCATGTCATATGCCATAACCGCAAATAAGACCCACCATGTAAATTGAGTTTGACATCCCTGTTCTACAGTGTATTGTCAAAAAAGACATAGAACATAGAACATAGAACAATACAGCGCAGTACAGGCCCTTCGGCCCACGATGTTGCACCGAAACAAAAGCCATCTAACCTACACTATGCCATTATCATCCATATGTTTATCCAATAAACTTTTAAATGCCCTCAATGTTGGCGAGTTCACTACTGTAGCAGGTAGGGCATTCCACGGCCTCACTACTCTTTGCGTAAAGAAAGTAAATGCAGAAGTAAATGTTTCCGATTGATGATGAATGACTCTGGTACCAGGAGCAATGATGACCACTTTATTTCATTGTTTATATTTGATCATGATGTGGAGATGCCGGCGTTGGACTGGAGTGACCACAGTAAGAAGTCTTAAAACACCAGGTTAAAGTCCAACTGGTTTGTTTCAAATCACTAGCTTTCGAAGCACTGCTCCTTCCTCAGGTGAATGAAGAGGTAGGTTCCAGAAACATATATATATATAGACAAAGTCAAAGATGCAAGACAATACTTTGAATGCGAGCATTTGCAGGTAATTAAGTCTTTACAGATCCAGAGAGAGGGGTAATCCCAGGTTAAAGAGGTGTGAATTGTCTCAAGCCAGGACAGTTGGTAGGATTTCTAAAACCTAGGCTAGACGGTGGAGGGGTGAATGTAATGCGACATAAATCCAAGGTCCCGGTTGAGGCCGTACTTTTTGTATTTAGTGTAAGGGAATCAGCTGTCATTGTGCATGTATATGCGTTAATCGTACCTTTTTTTTGAATCATTTTGAAAATTATGTGTTTTGAAATACCTCAGCCAATGAATCGTTGACATTAAATCCACAATGACATGGAACATAATTAGATTTTGTTTCTCGTTTGTTTCTGTTTTTAAAAAAATATTTTTATTCTCCTTTTTCATATTTTCTCCCAAATTTACACCCAACGATAAACAATAATCAGTGACGAATGCAATGTCAATCCCCATATCAATAACAAAGATCCCATCCTCCCACCAAACCCCCAAACATTAGCCCGCATGGTAACATAAACAAATGACAAAAAGGAATCAGGAATCACCATTAACACATACAGTCCCCCTCCCCCCAACCCTCCCAGCACCCCCCCCAATAATGTTTGATGTAATCCAATTCTCGAAAGTGCATAATGAATAACGCCCATGAATTGTAGAACCCCTCAGTTCAAATTTGACCTTCTCAAGTGTCAGAAATTCTAGCAGGTCCCCCCGCCACGCCAGGGCATAGGGTGGAGAGGTTGATCTCCACCCTAACGGGATCCACCTTCATGCGATCAACAGGGCGAAGGCTACAACATCTGCTTCCGCACCCGATTCCAACCTCAGCTGGTCCGACCCCCCCCGAATATGGCCACCCAAGGGCCTGGGTCCAGTTTCATATGCACCACTTCAGAGATTACAACTTTGGACAGGACCAAAACATATGAATGTGGTTCGCTTGGGCCCCCCCGCAACATTCACACATCTTCTACCCGCTCAAAGAGCCGGCTCATCTTCGCCCTTGTAAGGTGCGCCCTGTACACCACCTTCAGCTGTATCAGCCTCAACCTCGCACACGAGGTGGAGGCATTCACTCTCCGGAGCACCTCACACCAGAACCCCTCCTCCATACCCTCTCCCAACTCTTCCTCCCACTTTGCCTTGATCCCTTCCAGCGGCTCCTTCTCCTGCTCCAAAATATCCCCGTAAATCACCGATACTACCCCTTCTCCAGTCCGCCTGTCGGCAGCACCTCCTCCAGCAATGTGGAAGCCGGCTCTACTGGGAAGCTCTGTATCTCCTTTCTGGCAAAGTCTCGAACCTGCACGTATCTAAATATTTCCCCCTGCTCCAGCCCATACTTCGCTCCCAGCTCCTTCAATCCTGCAAACCAACCCCCAAGAAACAAATCTTTTAGTGTCCTAATCCCTATCTCCTCCCATCTCCGAAAATTTCCATCCCACTTCCCTGGCTCAAATCTATGGTTCCCCCGAATCAGCATTTCCCTTGACCCTGCCCCCAACCCGAAGTGCTGTTGAAACTGCCTCCAAATTCTCAATAAAGTTATTACTACCGGATTCCCTGAGTATCTCCCGGGGCGGCCGGGAGTGGCGCTGTTGCTAGCGCCTTCAATCCCGACCCCCTACACAAACTCTCCTCCATTCTGACCCATTGGGAGTCAACCCCTCTGACCCAGCTCCGCACCTTCTCCACATTCGCTGCCCAGTAATAATACATCAGGTTCGGAAGACCCAAGCCCCCTGCCCGCCTTCCTCTCTGTAGTAGCACCTTTCTAATTCTGGCCACCTTCCCTCCCCATATGAACGAGGTAATCATCCCTTCAATCTCTCTAAAAAATGCCTTTGGCAGGAAAATCAGCAGGCATTGAAAAATAAACAGGAATCGCGGCAGCACATTTATTTTAACCGCCTGTACCCAACCCGCCAGTGACAGAGGGAGACCATTCCATCTTGCCAGACCAGCTTTTACCCTCTCCACCAAAGTAGGAATGTTGTACCTCCGGAGCCCACCCCAATCCCAAGCACCCTGCACACCCAGGTATCTAAAGTGAGTCCCTGCCTTACAGAATGGCACCCGCCTCCCCCACTCCTGCCCCCACCCCTGGCCGAGACACCACAAAATATTCACTCTTGTCTAGATTTAATTTGTACCCCGAGAAAGACCCAAACACCCGATGCAATTTCAGTATTCCCCCTATTGACACACTCGGTTACGACACGTATAATAACAAGTCACCGGCATATAAGGACACCCTAAGCTCTATCCCCCCCGCACTATCCCTTTCCAAACCTCCGAACGTCTTAACGTGATGGCCAATGGCTCAATGGTACTGCCATTAAGTACCTCCATTCTACCTGGTCAAACGCTTTCTCAGCGTCCAATGCCACAACCACCTCTGTTTCCTTCCCCTCCGCCGGTGCCATAACCACGTTCAATATCCTCCTAATGTTCAAAAAGAGCTGCTTCCCTCTCACAAATCCCGGCTGATCTTCACTCCTCATTTGTTTCTGTTTGCACAGTATCCAGGTGTGAATGAAAAGACCAACCCATTTACTCCAGAATTTAAGGTAACAACAAAGATTGTTAGAGCAAAGATTGACTGCTGTATGGTGTTCAGAAGAACTTTAAAATCATTTTTCGTAGGGCAGTACAGTGGCTCAGCGGGTTAGCACTGCGGCCTCACGGCGCCGAGGTCCCAGGTTCGATCCCGCCTCTGGGTCACTGTCCATGTGGAGTTTGCACATTCTCCCCGTGTCTGCGTGGGTCTTGCCCCCACAACCCAAAAATATGCAAGTTGGTGGATTGGCCACACTAAATTGTCCCTTAATTGGAAAAAATGAATTGGGTACTCTAATTTTTTTTTTTTAAATCATTCTTTGACTAAAATTTTTTTAATAATAAATACTATATCTCACCAAAATTAACAAGGCTAATGACAGTTAAAAACAGTATGGAAGCCATGTTGAATGAAGCTTGTGACAAACTATTATGATAGGCAATGGAAAATGTTAATATTCTGGAATGATTTATTGAAGGGGATGAATGACATTCTTTCTCCAGAAAATTAAATTGTCAGGAGAGAACTTCCACTGAATTGAATTTTTCCTTGTGACAATTTGGATATTTTAGATTGTTAGATTCAGTAAGGTAATCGGATTTTCCGCTTTACCATTTATATTTTTGAGTTGATCGAGGTGATGAATGTCAGTGCATGCAATAGAATCATAGAATTTACAGTGCAGAAGGAGACCATTCGGCCCATCAGATCTGCACCAGCCCTCGGAAAGAGCACCCCACTAAGCCCACTCTTCCAACCTATCCCCGTAACCCAGTAACTCCACCTAACCTTTTTTGGATACTAACCTGCACATCTTTGGACTGTGGGAGGAAACCGGAGCACACGGAGGAAACCCACGCAGACATGGGGAGAACGTGAGAACTCCGCACAGACAATGACCCAAGCTGGGAATCTAACCTGGGACCCTGGAGCTGTGAAGCAACTGTGCTAACCACTGTACTGCCGTGCTGCCCCTAGAATGCTTTTCCATTTCCAGATGAAATTCCTTAAACACCAGCAATAAATTGCACTTTCATAACATCTTTAATGTACAAAACATCCCAAGATGCTATATGGAGTAGTTTTTAAAGTAATAGGCTGCCTTTGCATCTGACACAGATACCTACTCACTAGAAAACATGTTCTTTGTTGGGATAATAGAGAAATGTGAAGAATCCACTGAAGTAACAAAACATCCTCAACAAATTAATTCTGTTAATTCTGACAATGAATGGAACACAGTTGTAAAAGTTAATAACTGTCCAATTCACTTTAAATTGGAGACTGGCACTTCAGCTAACTTGATCTCAAAGCTGGATCTCGACAAGCTCAAACACGCACCTGAGATACATTCAGCAGCCTGTTGACTGAAGGACTACAATGGGAATTCAATTTCATCGATTGGTTCTTGTTATTTACAGGTCTCCAACAAGAATATTGTAACATCACTAAGATTTGATATTGTTAAGACCGACAAATCATCACTCTTAGGTGTACAAGCCTGCAACAAGTTACTCCTAGTACAGCAAATTTAGACAGCAACTTCGTCTCAACACATACTGAATGATGATATCCAGAGCATTTTAAATCAATATCCAGATGGGTACACTGCCATTCAAGTATAAAATCCTGTTAAGGACGATGCCAAACCTGTGGTACATCCTCCTAGGAGAATTCATGCTCCATTAAGAGAAAAATTGAAGCTAGAATTAGAGCGACTTCAGAACTAAGGGATAATTTCAAGAGTCACTAAACCGACTGACTGGGTCAGTTCGATGGTTTGCATGAAGAAACCATCAGGTGATCTACACATCTGTATTGATCCCAAGGATCTCAGCAAAAACATCATGAGGGAACACTATCCCATTCCAAAACGAGAGAAGATCACCAGCGAGATGGCAAATGCGACGCATCGTCACAAAATTAGATGCGTCGCAAGGTTTCTGGCAAATGCAACTGGATTACTCAAGCAGAAAGCTCTGCACCTTTAATACACCTTTTGGAAGATTTTGTTTCAATCGTATGCCTTTCGGAATAATCTCTGCATCTGAAATATTCCACAGAATCATGGAACAGATGACGGAAGGAATAGAAGGTATACGCAGATTACATCATAATATGGTCATCGACAAAAGAAGAGCATATTGAACGACTAAAACAAGTGTTTCAGCGCATAAACAAATATGGCCTCAAATTAAACCAATCAAAATGCACTTTTGGAACTTCTACACTCAAGTTTTTGGGAGATAAGGGGCGGGATTCAACCCTACCCGGCGGGGCGGGGGGGTCCCGGCGGGATGGAGTGGCGTGAACCACTCCGGCGTCGGGCCGCCCCAAAGGTGCGGACTTCTCCGCACCTTTAGGGACCAAGCCCTCACCTTGAGGGGCTAGCCCCACGCCGGAGTGGTTGCCGCGCCGCCAGCCGGCGGGAAAGGCCTTTGGCGCCACACCAGCCGGGGCCGAAAGGACTTCGCCTGGCGGCGGAAGTCCGCGCATGCGCGGGAGCGTCAGCGGCTGCTGACGTCATCCCTGCGCATGCACAGGGGGGTCTCTTCCACGTCAGCCATGGTGAAGACAGTGGCCGAGGCGGAGGGAAAAGAGTGCCCCCACGGCACAGGCCAGCTCGCGGATCGGTGGGCCTCGATCGTGGGCCAGGCCACTGTGGGGCAACCCCCAGGGCCAGTTCGCCCCGCTCCGCCCCCCAGGACCTCGGAGCCCACCCGCGCTGCCCAGTCCCGCCGGGAAGTGAGGTAGTTTGATCCTCGCCGGCAGGACAGGCATTCCAGCAGCAGGACATCGGCCCATCGCGTGTCGGAGAATCGCCAGGGGGCAGGGGCTCGCCGACCGGCGCGCCGCGATTCCCGCCCCCGCCGAATATCCTGTGCCGGAGAATTCGGCAACCGGCGGGGGCAGGATTCATGCAAGCCCCCGGCGATTCTCCGACCCGGCGGGGGGTCGGAGAATCCCGCCCAAGGTATCTGAACAATGGTGTGCAACCAAGCAATGAGAACATTTCAGCCATTCAAGGCATGAAATTACCTGAAGTTAAAAAAGCAGTACTACAATTTCTAGGCTTTGTCAACTTCTCAGGCAAATTCATACCCAATTTGCCAATGAGGACAACAGCTCTTAGACACTTAATCAAGATATCTACCCCTTTTGTGTGGACAGAGGACCACCAAAAAGAGTGGCAAGATTTAAAAGTTCAACAACGACTGCACCAATAATAGCCTTTTTTGATCCTAACAGGGAGACAAAAATATCCACTGATGCAAGTCAGGATGGAATAGGAGCAGTGTGTTGCAAAGAGACAACAGCTCATCTTGGGTTCCTGTTTCATATGCATCCAGAGCGATGACACCAACATGAATGTCTGGGACTACGAACAGGCACATTGAAGCTCCATGACTATGTCTATGGATTCCCCACTTTCACTGTAGAGACGGATCACAGACCGTTGGTGCATATAATTGACGAGGATCTCAATGACATGACTCCACAACTCCAAAGAACCATGATGAAGCTACTAAGGTATGGCTGTGACCTCATCAACACATCAGGAAAAAAATGTAATCATAGTGGATGCGCTATCACGCTCTATAACGTCTGCAAGTGAACCGTTCAAGTTCATATATGATGTTGAAGCTCAAGCACAGCTCTGTGCAGAAAATTTACCTGTATTGGATGAGAGGTTAACATAGAACATACAGTGCAGAAGGAGGCCTTTCGGCCCATCGAGTCTGCACTGGCCCACTTAAGCCCTCACTTCCACCCTATCCCTGTAACCCAATATCCCCTCCTAATATTTTTAGGACACTAAGGGCAATGTTAGCATGTCCAATCCACCTAACCTGCATGTCTTTGGACTGTGGGAGGAAACTGGAGCTCTTGGAGGAAACCCACGCAGACACGGGGAGAACGTGCAGACTCCGTTAGGTTAAACCTAATCCGAACTGAAACTAAGAAGGATGCTATGCTGGAACGCGTCATTCACCATCTCCAGAATGGGTGGCCAAAAGGGCAGTGTCCTTTGTTCAGAAACGTTCAGGCTGATCTGACGATCGTGGATGGACTACTTCTAAGACTAGACCAGATAGTCATACCACTGTGCCTCAGACCAATGATGCTTGATCAGATTCATGAGGGTCATCTCGGGATTGAGAAGTGTAAGCGACGGGTGAGACAAGCAGCCTATTGGCCAGGAATAAATGGAGACATAACTGACATGGTTCTAACCTGTGCGACTTGTCAGAGTCATCAACCTGCGCAATGCAAGGAGACTCTAAAACAACATGAGTTAGTCACCTCTCCTTGGGCCAAAGTAGATATTGACCTATTTCACCCAAATGGTTGTGACTATGTATTAATTATCGATTACTATTCCAACTATCCAGAGGTCATGAAGCTACCGGATTTAACATCCAAATCAGTCACAAAAGCCAGCAAAGAAACTTTTGCAAGACATGGGATACCCACCACTGTCATGTCAGACAATGGATCATGTTTTGACAGCAACGAATGGGCTGAGTTCTCAAGATAGTACAATTTCACACATGTGACATCAAGTCCTCACTACCCACAGTCCAATGGTAAGATAGAAAAGGGTGTACACATCATAAAGCAACTAATTAATAAAGCTGTGGATTCTGCATCAGACATCCATCTTGCGCTTGTATCCTACAGAGCTACTCCACTAGCAACTGGACTTTCACCAGCACCAGAACGACATTACCATCCATTCAACTGCAGAATCCAGATCACTTGCCAGTGTTAAAGAAAATGGAACAACAACGTACTCGTCAACAGACATATTTTATGATATGCATGCAACTCAATTGGAAACTTTAACTCCAGAAGACCACGTTAGAATTATAATACCTGATGGAGGTTAGTCTGCTCCTCACCAAAATCGTAACACAAGCAGCACCATGCTCATACATTGTAAAAACGGCTGAAGGAACAATTCTACAAAGAAATCAATGTGCACTACAAAAAATTTGATTAAACAAAGAAATTTTTCTGGACTTGCGTCTGAATGAAACAATATTTCAGGATACATTAACAAACACCAGAAGTAATGATGACATGCACAAAACAGTCAAAACTTCATCATCACCTCCTCGTCAACTCAGAAGATCGACAAGACGAAGGAAGAAACCAAATAGACTGAACTTGTAAAATATTCACTGTCAATTGTATGATCATTACTCATTTTGCTTTGTACAGATATACATATCAAGTTTTATTGCATTATAGTTATACATTTTTCCTTTGCTACACCTCAGAAAAAATGTTTTTAAAAAGGGGATGTAGTGATATGTGTATTTAGAGAGATATATAAAGGGTTAATGACTATATCATAGTGTAAGACAACCACTATATGGCAGCACTAGATTCATGTATAAATATGTGAACTCAAAGGATCTTGGGGCTCTTCGAACCAGGAGTGACCAGCCAGCAGTGCGTTAGATATACATAATAGCATAGTTAGCATGTGTAGTTAAATGTAGTTAATACTTTATTTTGAATTACTTAATCACTAGTTATAGTTCTGTGAGAGTGAACAAACTCAACATTATTTAATTCATTATTCATTAAACCTATTTTGCTTTAAGTTGAAGATTGGAAGTTTCTTTAGAATCTCACCATCAGACCATTCTGGAAGTATAAAGCAAAGAGTAACGACATATTGCTAACAAGTGATATAACAGATGTGACTCAAAACCAGCAAACCCATGTGCTGCGTTACAGGATACACCTCTGGCTCCCTGGTCTGCTGTTGGGAGGCAGTCACCATTCCAGCTACGGGCTCTAGCTACATTAGAGGGACCTCCAACATCTGGAAAATCAAGATGTTGTGTAAAGAGTGTCATCAGTAGGCACTTCAATTTGGCACTGGTAGGCAGGTAATCATTACTTCCCAGAAGTTGCCTCTCTGGAAAGAGGTCATAGGTGAGAATATGTTAGCACACTGGCCAATGACAAAAAAGTTGTTGGCAGGAACAAAGTTAAAAGTAAATGGATGTTGAACAAATTAGGAAATTGGAAAGGCTGTGCCTCAAAGATCAGAGCTGTCCAACTTTTAGTCTCACCATATATACATGTGTGTATGTATTATGTAAATGAATATAAATGGTTTGGAATTGACTTTGGAGACAAAAGTATGAATTTCTTTATGACTAGGATCTGTAAAATAACAGACTGTGAAAGACTTCAGGAACTAATAGCCAAGTTTCTAAATATTGAAAGTGACTTCCCTTGACATATGAATTAGGAGCTGGATTAGGTTATTTGGCTCCTTCTGCATGCTTCAACAATTGATAGGATTGCAGCCTCCATTTTCCTGTCTACCCCCTGCCTCTACTCTTTGACTCCCTTGTCAGTCAAGAATCTATTTAACTCAGCCTTAAACTTCATCATCACCTCCTCGTCAACTCAGAAGATCGACAAGATGAAGGAAGAAACCAAATAGACTGAACTTGTAAAATATTCACTGTCAATTGTATGATCATATTGAACAACCCTGCCTTCTCTGCTCTCTGGGGAACAGAATTCCACAGACTAACGACCCTCTGAGAGAAAAAAGATTTTCATCTCCATCTTAAATGGAAGACCCCTTATTTTTAAACTGCGTACCCAAGTTCTAATCTTTCCATTACAGGGAAATGTCTTTTCAGTACCCACCTTGCCAAGTTCACTCAGGATCTTGTATGTTTCAATAAGATCACCTCTAATTCTTCTAAATTCCAGTGGATACAGGCCAAACATGTCCAACTTTTCCTAATAAGACAAACTCCTTGAAGGCAGGAATCAGTCAAGTAAACCTCTGTACTCCTTTTTCTTTTATAAATTTAGACTACCCAATTATTTTTTTCCAATTAAGAGGCAATTTAGTGTGGCTAATCCATCTACCCCACACATCTTTGGGTTGTGGGGCGAAAGAGAAAATGCTGTTTAGGGGCTGTTTCGCACAGGGCTAAATTGCTGGCTTTGAAAGCAGGCCAGCAGCACGGTTCAATTCCCATAACTGCCTCCCCGAACAGGCGCCGGAATGTGGCGACTAGGGGCTTTTCACAATAACTTCATTGAAGCCTACTTGTGACAATAAGCAATTTTCATTTCATTTTTCATTCATGCTGGAAAATCTCAGCAGGTCTGGCAGCATCTGTAGGGAGGGAAAAGAGCTAACGTTTCGAGTCCGATGACTCTTTGTCAAAGCTTTTCTCTTTCGTTTCAGATTCCAGCATCTGCAGTAATTTGCTTTTATTTGGGTTGTGGGGGTGAGACCCATGCTGACACGGGGAGAATGTGCAGACTCCACACGGACAGTGACCCGGGGCCAGGATCGAACACAGATCCTCGGTGCCGTGAGGCAGCAGTGCTAACCACTGTGCCATCGTACCACCCTGACCCCTGCACTCCTAATGCAATTGTATCCCTTTTCAAATAAGGAGACCAAAGCTGTACACAGTACTCCAGGTGTGGTCTCACCCTGTACAACTGTAGCAACACTTCCCTACTTTTATATTCCTTTCCCCTTGCAATAAATGACATAGATCCCTGAAAGTTGCCACCCAGGTTGAGAGGGTTGTTAAGAAGGCGTACGGCGTGTTAGCTTTTATTGGTAGAGGGATTGAGTTTCGGAGCCGTGAGGTCATGTTGCAGCTGTACAAAACTCTGGTGCGGCCGCATTTGGAGTATTGTGTGCAATTCTGGTCGCCGCATTATAGGAAGGATGTGGAAGCATTGGAAAGGGTGCAGAGGAGATTTACCAGAATGTTGCCTGATATGGAGGGAAGATCTTATGAGGAAAGGCTGAGGGACTTAAGGCTGTTTTTGTTAGAGAGAAGAAGGTTAAGAGGTGACTTAATTGAGGCATACAAGATGATCAGAGGATTAGATAGGGTGGACAGTGAGAGCCTTTTTCCTCGGATGGTGATGTCTAGCACGAGGGGACATAGCTTTAAATTGAGGGGAGATATAAGACAGATGTCAGAGGTAGGTTCTTTACTCAGAGAGTAGTAAGGGTGTGGAATGCCCTGCCTGCAACAGTAGTGGACTCGGCAACACTAACGGCATTCAAATGGCCATTGGATAGACATATGGACGATAAGGGAATAGTGTAGATGGGCTTTAGAGTGGTTTCACAGGTCGGCGCAACATCGAGGGCCGAAGGGCCTGTACTGCGCTGTAATATTCTATGTTCTATGTTCTATCTCATTTACCTTCCGAACCATTTGCTTTATCTGCATGCTAACTTGCAAGAATTTATGTACCAGAACACCAAGATCCCTCTACACAACCGAGTTCTGCAATTTCTCTCTATTTAAATAATGTGCTGCTTTTCTATTCGTCCTCCCAAAGTAAGAAGTTTCACAACACCAGGTTAAAATCCAATAGGTCTATTTGAAATCACAAGCTTTCGGAGCGCTGCTCCTTCATCAGGTGAAGTCCTCCAGAAGTGGGCAAGTTCAGATATTGACACATTATCAACCATCTGTCAATTTTTTGTCCATTCACTTAACCTATATATAGTCCTTTGCAGACTTCATATGTCCTCTTCATAACTTACTCTCCTACCTAGCTTTGTGTCATCTGCAAATATAGCCACCTTTTGTTCATCCAAATCATTGATTTAGATTGTAAATAGTTGAAGCCACAACATATGTCTCTGGCACCACCCGGTATATTTTGCCAACCTGGAAATTACCAATTTATCCCCCTTCTCTGTTTTCTGTTAGTTAACCAATCCTCTATCCATATTAATATGGTATCCACTACACCATGAGCTCTTAATTTGTAACTTTTGATATGGCACATACTCAGATGTCTTTTGGCAATCTGAGTGCACCACTGCTCCACGTTCCCCTTTATTCCCTTGAAGCGAGGCAGGATTTGACTGAGTGTGACATCAAGGAGCCCAATAAAGTTGAAGCCAATGGGAATTGGAGGAAAACTCCCCTCCAGTTAAATTCTAGAGAGCCATTGCAGCTGTCTGTCAACCCTCCTTTAACAGTGCCTTCCAAACCCGTGGTCTCTACCATCCAGAAGCACAAGGGCAGCAGATGTAGGGGGACACTATCACCTGCGATTTCCCATCCAAGCCTTACACCATCATGACTTGGAACTAAATTGCAATTCCTTCTCTATCACTGGGTCAAAAGTCCAGAGCACCCGGTTTGCACACTCTGCTCATGTTTGCATGGGTCTCACCCCCACAACCCAAAAGATGTGCAGGCTAAAAGCAAATTACTGCAGATGCTGGAATCTGAAACCAAAGAGAAAATACTGGAAAAACTCAGCAGGTCTGGCAGAATCTGGAGGGAGAGAAAAGAGTTCACGTTTCGAGTCCAGATGACCTTTTGTCAAAGCTCAAGATGTGCAAGGTAGGTGGATTGGTCATGCTAAATTGCCCCTTAATTATAAAAAAAAATAATTGGGTACTCTAAATTTATTTTTTAAAAGCCCAGAGCTCCCTTCCTAACACCACTGTGGGAGTATCTACACCATATGGACTGTAATGATTCAAGAAAGCTACCTTAACAGAATGCACCATTACCTTCTCAAGGGCAATTAGGAATGGGCAACAAATTTTGGCCTTGACAGTGAACAAATACTGGTCTTCTTATGAGTGAGTAAAAAAGGCACCCAGGAGAGCTTTTTGAACCAGGATGTAGAACGTCGTACAAAAGATACTCGACCTAATTTTAGGGAATGAAACCGGGCAGGTGGTAGAATGTCAGTGGAGGTGCATTTCAATGATTGTGACCATAATTCAGTAAGATTTAAAGTAGTTATGGAAAAGGCCAGACGTGGACTGGAAATAAGGGGCGCGATCTTTCCAAAAGGGAGCAAAGTTCCCAAACGAGCGTTTAGCCATATGTTTCCCGGCACTCACTGTGCCGAGAAAAAAATGGCTATTCCAACGCGACTCACAAATAGCCATGACGCCAAAACTCCCCATTGTAGTGAGAGATCGGGATGGCATTTCTAAATAGCATCCCTATCTCTGAGGCCCCCAAAAGAATCCCCGACCTCTTTCCCCCCCCCCCCCAGCCCGAACGCAATATGGGAGGCCCCAAACGCACCTGCAGTGCCAGGGCACCACTCTGCCCAAAAGGGCAAGCAGCTGGGGGCCTCTGATCCTCTTGGACACTCCCTAAAGTGCCGTTCCGTCTGGTCCCTGTTTGTGGGGACCAGTACTGAGCAGCGCTCGCCCAAAGTCTCTGAGGTGAAGGACAGAATTGATCTCCACTTGGAGAGGATTTATCAAGGATAGTCAAAATGGCTTTGTCAAGGGGAGATCATGTGTTATGGGCCAGGGTGTTGCTCTTTTTAACCTTAGTCCATTTGCTCTGATTACGTCACCTTTGCTCACGAGTCGCCAGGTATCTTTATGATACCGCCACGTGGTTCAAGTGCAGGTTATGATTAATAATACAGCACACCACTTAGGAAGGATTAAAACAACGGTCATTTATTATATACAACAAGCAATATTAATACCCTAATACTACTTTCTATATAATAAACCTATCACTACTGGCCAATACTTAACTTAGGAAGAGCCCACCAGGTCAGGGAAACGAATGGCTTATCCAATCAGATCTGGCCCGCGGGATTCAAAAAGGCTGCTACAGGTCGGTAGCTAGGTGTCTCTACCGGATAGCGATTGCTGGATTCAAACTTACAGTTGCCGGTTGCTGCTCTTGCGAAGGTCTCGAGCAGGCGAAGAGGAGTGAGAGAGAGATCTGAACTTGGCCCCTCACTTTTATAGGGCCCAGGGGCTTCCCGCCTCCCGGGGCGGCCCTTGACCCTGAGTCCCAAGTGATTGGATTTGTTCCCAATCCCTGGGGTCGATGTGTCCAATGGTGAGGCGATTCCTCGATCGGGGGGTGGTCGTTCACCTGTCTTTGTTTCGGCCACTGCAGGCGCCGACAGGTCTGGCCCGGTATTCAATTGCTAATATGTTGCAATTGTTCCCAGGGATAGCCGATTTAACTGCAGATGTCTGGATAGATGGGCTGCAAACAGTCCTGAATGTAACTGCAAATACCTGGGTTGATGGGCTGTTGATAGCCCTGAGTATCGATCTGGGCTAACTTCCCCAGAGCCGAATATGCAATACTGTCTGCAGCTGCCTGCTTGTGTCTTGTTAGCTGCTTTTCCCAGCAGTCTTTCGGGTTAGCCATTTCAAACTGGGTTTTGGCCAGATTAATCGGAACGCAGCCATTTTACGTGGCTACATTCCCGCCTTGTGATCCTAACGCGAAGCGTGAAGGATCACATAAATTTGGTCCTCTTAGTTCCCTGATCGGGAGGGGGGGGGGGCGGGGGGGGCACCTTCTACATGGCCACTACTCTGACCCTAGCTATGCACAAAAATTTACCTAAACAATTCTTGAGGGCGCTATGTCAGGCAGGGGCATGTGTCTAAAAAATAATAAACTGGGAACCTCTAATTTTACCTAAACAATTCTTCAAGCATTATACAATCTTGTCTCTCTAAACATACAATAACAATCACAACATTTAATATACTCTTTCCTGGCTTGGCAGTCAAGCTCAGGATCATACATTTCCATACATTTTCTTTTTATTTACAGGAAAAACCGCCAGTGCATGATTTATATTTCATATGTCGCGGGGGTCTGGGGTTTGGTCACAGCCGAATATCGGGGATCGGATCCGATAGACCGGTGTTCGAGCGCGGTACGCTCTCCTTTTCCATTTGCGGAAGCGCTTGGTCTGTACTGCACAACCGAGTATAGCCAATGCCAACAGTGCCTCAATGACGTACGATAGGGAGTACCAAGTTATGAACTTGGCACACCAGGATAATGCAGCGTGGTTGGTGACTGGGCCCTCGGTACTACTGGGCAGTGAAGTGTTAACAGTAAAGGGGTTTGGAGTGATGGGGTCCGCGTTCCCGCGCAACCAAAAGTCCAGCACAAACATGTTGAGCACGAAGAAAGGAGTCCTCATGGCTGTCTTCTTTCTTTCCTTTTCCTGTGTTCGCTGGTTTTCTCCGGACTTGGAGCTTCTGGAGTTCTGTAAGACAAGCGTAGTGTGTGTAAATACTTCGGTTTAATATCTGGTGTGTTAGTGTGTCTGTCCTTCTTGGGGCCAATTAAACCCTGATAATTGGTCACAATATGTGACTCTTCCCCCCCCCCCCCCCCCTCCCCCCCATCTCAAAAAAAAAAATGTTTGGACACGGCACACTTCCCAATGGTGGACCAGTGCTAGGTTTATCATCCAAATGTTCTAGGATGTAAATAGCATGTGGCAGCAACCCAAAGGTTGCCTAAATAAAATAAAACTGTTTTTGAAAGAAAAGTTCGAATGAGATGCGCCTGGGCTGCGACGGGTAAGATTTGGGTGGAGTCCCCGGGTAGGACGGCTACCAATACCGTATCTTCCCTACCCGAGCGTTTTTGACCAACGGTGGGGACCACAGGCAGGGCGGGTCTCACGCCGTTTCTCCACTGCCTGAGTAACCAAAGAACGGACAAAAATGTAGTCATCATGGTGTCTGAGGCAAGTCCTCAGAGGTATTGGCAGAATGGGCGTGTGGCCGCGGTGGGTGTCAGTGGGAAAAGTTAAAAAGTTCAGGTGAATGGGTGTGGGGCGGTGAGAAAATTCTCCTGTAGGACGAACAACATTTAACAAACAGACAGACAACGTAAAACATTCTGCAGGTTCCATCAGGAAGGACAACAGTTTTCACCAAGTGTCTCCTTTAAATCATCATGTGGACACCTCAGTTCTCGGTTGCGAACAGGGTCGCAAAAGGGTTGGCGGAGTCAGGCTCGAGGTCGTCACTTTCTCCCAGGTGCCAAACTCTGGAGTGGATCAGGGCGGAAAGGGCTGCGTGGTGTGAGTTGGGATCGTCCTGGTCGTTGCGGACGGGTCTGCAAGAGTTGCCGCGGTGCCAATGAGTGGTGTTGAGTTGGGTGGGGACAAAGTCGGGGTCGTCCGTGTAGTTTGGTGGTCGGTGGTGGGGTTTATTTAAGTAGGTGATGAGGAAGGGGTCACTGGAGTCGAGGTCGGAGTTGCTGGGTGTGGGACCAGGATAGTAGGGAGGCGTGCTGTGGCTGTCGTCAGAGTCACAGTCGCTGTCTGTGCTGCTGCAGTCTGTGGCGTTCTGGGGCGGAGCGTAAAGTTCGTGGGTGGAGTCGGTGGAGAGTCCGTGTCTGGGCTGGACGTGGAAGGGGTGAGAGTGGTCACGTTGGATGTGGGCGGGGTTTGGTCGGCTGCGTCAAGCATGACGTGGTGGGAGTGGTTTGACTGTGCTCCATAAACCTTGAGCTGGTATATGTGAAACCATGCAGTCTTACCATTTTGGTATTTAATTTTATATACCGACGGGCTTATTTTGTCCGTAATTGAATAGGGACCCGAGTATTTTGGAGACAGAAACGTGCTGGGGTTGTACACGGACAACATTACTTGCTGTCCTATGTTGTACTCCGTGGCATGTACTGCCTTAGCAAAACAGGCCTTGCTCTGTTTTCTTTTAGTGCCCAGTTTAACAGCGGCTGCTAGCAGAGCCGTTTTTATATTTGCAAGTAGTTGTTCCACGGCCTTCTCGTGGGTGAGGGCCGTGACTTCGGGGCTGGTTAGGTCTAAACCTAGCAAGTATTCTGTCCCTTTCATGGGGCGTCCGGTCATGAGGGTGTGCGGGGTGAAACCTGTGGAGGTGGAAACAGTGTTACGCAAAAACATCAGCGCAAAGGGAAGGACCGAATCCCAAGTGGTGTTGTTTTGCTGGACCATTTTTCTAAGGGTGGTTTTTAGGGTCCGATTCATGCGCTCCACGATACCACTCGACTGAGGGTGGTACGCAATGTGAAATTTTTGGGTTATGCCAAATATCGTGAGGACGTTCTGCATGACCCGTCCCGTAAAGTGAGAACCTTGGTCCGATTCAATACTGCGGGGGAGTCCCCATCTTGTGAAGATGTGGTGGGTTAGGATTTTGGCGGTGGTTTTCGCGGTGTTGGTGCGGGCTGGAAATGCTTCCACCCACTTTGTAAAAGTGTCAATGACCACCAGAACATATTTATAGCCATTCCTGCAAGGGGGCAATGGACCTATAAAATCAATCTGGAGGTTAGTCCAGGGGACGTTAATGGGTCAGGTGTGGCTGAGATGTGCCTTTTTGGCATACCTATCTGGGTTGTTTTGCGCGCAGATGAGGCAATTTTCGATGTAATGGGATACATCCTCTTGAAGATTTGGCCACCAACAAAGCTGCTTGAGGTGGGCTGCGGTGGATTCTATTCCCTGGTGTCCATGGCCGTCATGGAATAGACAGATCATCTGATTCCTATCTTGTACAGGAACCACGTAAAGGCTGTCTTTGAGCACCACACCATTATGTGTGGTTATGGTATTCCGGAACCTCTCGTATGAGGCTGGAAACTTCCCTTTCACGATCTCAGTGAGAGCACTATCCTGCTTCTGGGCCGCTACTAGATCCTCAATCCTAGTCTGCGCGACCTGAACTGCACTCACTGGCGCACTCACTGGGGCGCTCCCGGGGGGCTTCCAAAAGTACCCATGCCTGGATCCTGCCTTAGCCAGCGCGTCGGCTTTTACATTTCCAGGGGGGGAAGAACGATGGTGGCTGCGGACTTTTATAATGCCAAAAGTCCTGTTCTTGGCCTTTTCCAGAATATGGTGGAGTAATGGGGCTGAGGGGAGGGGTTTTCCATCCGCGGAAACAAATCCTCTTGTTTCCCAGAGGGGCAGAAATTCGGTGAGGCTGTTGCAGACGTACAGACTGTCTGAATATATGTCTGCTGGGCTGGGGAAGGAATCCGGGTGCTCTACAATGTAGGCGATGGCCGCAAGCTCTGCTGCCTGCGCGCCTAAGTGCCCGGGCAATTTTAATGCGATTTCCTCGAGGGCGCGTCCCTGCGCGTCCTCCACATAAATCCCACAACCTGTTATGCGTTGCCCATCCAGGATTGTGGAAGATCCATCCACATAAATCCTGATGGGGTCACACGTGTCCGGGTGAGGGGGTTCTGAGATGGAGTGGCTAGTTTTCTGGGGGGTGTTCTGGCTGTAAAGGGGCCTGTATTATGGTGGGGCGAGATGATTTCACACTCATGGGGGGTTCCAGGGTATTGTAGATTGTCCGCTAAGTATGTGTGAGTCCTTGTCCGTTTTACTGTGATGTCCCGTCCTTGTAAGAGAAGGGTCCACCTAGCAGCGCGGATTTGGCTGACGGTACCGTCTTTAAAGTCGTCCGTCCAGTAAAAGTTGTGTGGGGGTGTGTTCGGTCAAGATGGTGATGGGGTTCAGTCCGGTAATGTAGGAAAAGTACTGGACTGCCCAGAAAACTGCGAGCAGGTGCCTCTCACAGGCTGAAAATCCCTGCTCCACAGCGTCTACAATTCGGGAGGCATAAGCTACGGGTCTTAGCTGGTCGTGCCGTTCCTGCAGGAGCACGGCTGAAAGGGTGCGGTCTGTGGTCGCTACCTCTATGGCGAAAGAGGAAAGCGGGTCGGGAACTTGTAGTGCGGGGGCGGCTATGAGTGCCTGTTTTAGTGATTCCACAGCCTCTGTATGCTGCGGAAGCCATTCCCAGGGGGTTCCTTTCTTTAGGAGGTCTGAGAGGGGCGCTGCCTTGCTGGCGAAACCGTCAATGTGGTTTCGGCAGTAGCCAACCAATACTAAAAAAGACCGGTGGCCTGACACGTGTTGGGGAAGGGGCAATTTAGCGATCGAGTCAATTCTTTTGTGCTCGATCTCGCGTTTGCCGTGTGATGATAGTACCCAAATATATCACCCTTTTCTTCCAATATTTGGGCCTTTTTGGGGTTGACTTTACAGCCAATGGAGTGTAGTAACTCCAGGAGTTCAGACAGAAGCTCAATGTGCTCTTCCTTTGTGTCTGTCTGCAGTAGTAGGTCGTCTACATACTGTACCAGACATTCGGGGCGAGAAAATTTTGCTAGTCCATTTGCCAGCTGTCGGTGGAAAATGGAGGGGGAGTTGTGGAAGCCTTGTGGCAGGCATGTCCACGTGTACTGCTGAGCTCGGAAGGTGAAGGCAAATTTGTACTGGCACGCCTTTGCCAATGGAATGGACCAGAACCCATTACTGACCTCCAAAACCGTGAAATATCGGGCATGGAGTCCCTGTTTGAGCATGGTCTCGGGACTTGTTGCAACGGTGGGGGCTGCTGCGGGGATGACTTTATTGAGTTCCTGATAATCAATGGTCAGTCGCCATTATCCGTCGGGTTTCCTTACTGGCCAAATCGGGGCATTGTTAGTCGAGGCTACCGGTCATAGGACGCCCTGTTCTAACAAGCTTTCTATGACCTTTAGGATTTCTCCCTCTGCTTCTAGGGGAAATCCGTACTGTTTCTGGGGTCTTGGGTCCGGTCCGGTTATCTGTACGGAGCCGGTCATCCATCCACAGTCGTGTTTGTGGGTTGTGAATGCTGCCCTGTTCTTTTGCAGGACTGCCCTAACCTGTCGGTCCGTGCTGAGTGTGCTGGGGTTAAACCAAAACTCGCCTACAGCGCTGATTTTGTTCATGTAGTCCCCTATATTGAGTGTTGCGGGGGCTCTAGCGGATTTCGCCATCTTCCAGACACACTGGTAGATTGGATCGAAGGAGAGGTGGTGTGAGTTCATAAAATTGATCCCTAAAATGTGCTCTGCTGTTGGGGGCAGGTCGACTAACACTACGGGGTGCTTTGTATTAATATTTCCGATCTGGATGGGTACTGGGGTCGTGATATACCCCTGTTGTGACTGGCCTGTGAAGCTGCTGAGGGTGACAGCGGATGTGGTGGGCCACGTGTCCTTACCAAGGGTGGAGGAAATTAAGGTTGTGCGGGACCCTCCTGTGTCCCAGAGAAGCTCGATCGGCTGTCCCCTAACCTTTGCTGCGACTACGGGTCGTCCTGACCTATCCCAAAGGGTATCGCAGACCCAGCTGGGGGAGCCTGTACACGGTCAGTCCGTTCCGGTCAAGTCTGTCTGATCGGACTGGGCACTAACGCTATGTATGGGCTCTGCCCTTTTCTTATTGGGAGCGCCGGACTGATGGGCTCTCTGTGGGTTTTTAGGGCCATTGCATTCTCTAGCAAAATGTCCCAAGTGTCCGCAATTGTAGCACTCTTGCGGTTTGGCTGGGGGGCTGTTCTTTCCCTCGTTTACCCAGGCGGGGTTGTGGAGAGTGGTTCTTACTGCCTGCACGTCTGCGGCGGCTTGGTTTTCCTCGGGGGTTCCAGTTGCTGATTTGCCGTGAGCCGCTTGTTCCCAAACGTGGGACAATCTTTTGACCACCCACTTCTCATTTTGAGCCTCCTCCGAGAGGTCATAATTGCTACAGGCATTCTGTCCTGCTTCCGTGGCATGGGAGATAAGGGTGCGGGTCCACTTGGCCATATTGTCTGGGGACAAATGGGCACGATCTACGTTGCCGAAAACGGCTTCAAAATGAATCCACAAGCGTCCTGCGAACGCTGTGGGGTGTTCAGACCTTTTCTGTCTGCATTTATTCAGACCGTCTACGGGGTCGCCCCGGTTGTACCCGATCGCATCCAGGATCGCGGTATGCATTTCTGCAAGGGTGCCTCCTCCTACATTCTGTGGGTCGGGAAGGGCTGCTGCGACCGATGGGTCTAAGCTGAGGATCGTGAGCTTTACCTGCTCTTTCTCACCAGGCCGTACATGGTCGACTGGTGTTTGACGGTGGCAAAGAAATGGTGTGGGTCTGAAGCGGGGAGGAACGGTGTGATTTTGGCACACGCGTCCCGTAATTGGGTCACTGTGAGGGGGGTGGAATATAAGACTTCCGCCTCGTCTGCTGTGGCGGTGCGGTGGGTTGTTACAGGGTTCATGGGAGCCTGTATTATCTGTTGTGTGGGGAGTGGGGGTGCTTTCCTCCTTTGGGGTTTTCCCTGCGCACATGCTACCTGAACATATCTCTGCGCTGTCTCTTGCAATTCTTCCCAATCAGGGCCGTCTTCCTGGTCTAAACTTTCCCCAAAGGTTTCTTGAAATCCCTTTTGGACAGAAAGCAGTGCTTTCAAGTCTGCAATTTGCTTCCGGCACTTTGCATGGTCTAAAGTACTCTGCCTTTGTTCCGTGGTTGTGGCGTGGAGCGCTCTCAAGGCTGCCTTGAGATCACTGCGTTGTTTCTGGAGCTTCTCAAACTGGTTTTCTGTTTCTTTCTTTACCAGGACTGCACGCTGCAGGTCCTGATAAGCCTTTTCATACTGTGACTGGAAACTACTCAAGTGCGCCAGACAAGATTGGTGACCCCATTTAGCGTCAGCCACCTCTTCGTCTTTTGCTGCTAATTTCCCTTTTAACTCCAGGTTCTCTTTCTCAATTTCGCATACATCGATTTTACTCATCCGATGTATGCCTTCTATTTCCTTGCGGAGAGTCCTGACGACCTCCTCTGTGCCTCGCAATTGTGCCAGAGAGGACACAATTGCCATCGGCTTGCGCGCTTTTGCTAAACTCTTTTTGTGGATCTCACTCAGGTTCTCCCACCAAGTATGCCCTATACTTCCAGGACCTGAGTCGTCGTTATTGCAGAAATCCTTCCACATGGGCCATCCTTTGCCCTGCAGAATTTTGCGGATTTCCACTTCCCAAACGGGACACTGTCCCGCTCCTACGCTGCTGACTGGTGCGACAGCAAAACCTTCGGGGTTCATGAGGCGCTGCATCGCTTGCATTGCCTGCATGGCTCTCTCTTATCTGCTCGTTACGTTCGAATTTGGAACAGGGGGCTAAGGTGGTGGTGGTAGATGCGGGTACGGCTTGCGCTAATTTCCGAAATACCAACTGCCGATAGTTTTGACGCAACAAAAAATCTATCAGTTTTGCCTTATAACCCTGTTAGTTACGCATGCATACACACACTTCCAAATTGTGAATTATTAACCAGAACCGCTTGAACACTTGTGGTTTTTTTTTTTGGTTTTGTTTCCGATTGGATTCTAATTCAAAATGCTGGGGTTCTCCCGGAGTGGTTTTCCACTTCTATGTCGGGTCCCGTTAGGATGTCGCCAATTATGTTGCTCTTTTTAACCTTTGTCTATTTGCTCTGATTACGTCACCTTTGCTCACGAGTCGCCAGGTATCTTTATGATACTGCCACGTGGTTCAAGTGCAGGTTATGATTAATAATACAGCACACCGCTTAGTAAGGGTTAAAACAACGGTCATTTATTATATACAACAAGCAATATTAATACCCTAATACTACTTTCTATATAATAAACCTATCACTACTGGCCAATACTTAACTTAGGAAGAGCCCACCAGGTCAGGGAAACCAATGGCTTGTCCAATCAGATCTGGCCCGCGGGATTCAAAAAGGCTGCTACAGGTCGGTGGCTAGGTGTCTCTACCGGATAGCGATCGCTAGATTCAAACTTACAGTTGCCGGTTGCTGTTCTTGCAAAGGTCTCGAGCAGGCGAAGAGGAGTGAGAGAGAGATCTGAACTTGGCCCCTCACTTTTATAGGGCCCAGGGGCTTCCCGCCTCCCGGGGCGGCCCTTGACCCTGAGTCCCAAGTGATTGGATTTGTTCCCAATCCCTGGGGTCGATGTGTCCAATGGTGAGGCGATTCCTCGATCGGGGGGTGGTCGTTCACCTGTCTTTGTTTCGGCCACTGCAGGCGCCGACAGGTCTGGCCCGGTATTCAATTGCTAATATGTTGCAATTGTTCCCGGGGATAGCCGACTTAACTGCAGATGTCTGGATAGATGGGCTGCAAACAGTCCTGAATGTAACTGCAAATACCTGGGTTGATGGGCTGTTGATAGCCCTGGGTATCGATCTGGGCTAACTTCCCCAGAGCCGAATATGCAATACTGTCTGCAGCTGCCTGCTTGTGTCTTGTTAGCTGCTTTTCCCAGCAGTCTTTCGGGTGAGCCATTTCAAACTGGGTTTTGGCCAGATTAATTGGAACGCAGCCATTTTACGTGGCTACAAGGGCTTAGAAACTCCAAAGTGTGTTATGAAGTCCACCTGACCTACAACCTTTATGTTGAATTTGGCTAGGATGAGCCCAAGAGCCTTCCCTTCAGGTGTGATTCAACAGTCTTCCCAGACACTTTAATCAAAACAAGCTTTATTCGAAGAACTGAATTAACAGATATATAACAAACAGCAAGAATTCTTATCAAATACAAACATAAAGACACCAGCTACAGTAGTCTATGTATAACACTTAATGAATTCCCCCTTAACTGTTCCAATTCAAAAACAAAATCCCATAAACCAAAAACCCCTTTTTGAGGGCGTGGTCCAGCACTCTGCTTTATCACTTGAATAAGACTGGCTTTCCCCAAGATTCTGACCCTGTCTCACCAGCTGGTCTAAACCCTTCCGGAAAGCAAACTATACCTTGTAAGTTACCAAAGCAGGTAGCTATAATCAATGAGTTCTTTTCTGGAACAACTCTTTAAATGAAAATAGAAGGAGACAGGCCAAAACACTTATTTTCTCTGGCTGTAGACCACAGCAGTCAAATCTGAAAGCGAAACCAAAAACCTCACACAGCCCCACCCCAGCTCCACCCCCACAATAACATCGCTGAAGCCATGTGATAAGACAAAAACCTTTCTCAAAGGGACATTCACATGACATATGTCTAACAAATTTGATTGAATTTTTCAAGGAGGTGACTAAGTGCGTAGATAAGGGAAGTGTAGTTGACGTGGTCCAATTGGACTTCAGTAAAGCTTTTGACAAGGTCCCACATGCGAGTCTGAGCAAACAGGTAAGAGCCCATGGGATCCAGGGCAATTTGACAAACTGGATCCAAAATTGGCTTCGTGGCAGGAGGCAGAGGGCGATGGTCAACAGTTGTTTTATTGACTGGAAGCCTATGAACAGTGGTGTACTTGCGGGATCCAATGTCCGAGGGGGAGTGTTTGCTAGTGCTGTTGGGGAGGGTTTAAACTAATGTGGCAGGGAAATGGGAACCAGTGCAGGAAGTCGGAGGGAATTAAAGTGGGGACAGAAACAAAAGGCAGTAAGGGGAAAAGTGAAAGGCAGAGAAACCAAAGTCAAAAATCAAAAAGCGCCACAGTACAGAGTACAGAGATTATGGAGAACTCAGTGAATAGGTCCAGTAAGGCTAAGAGAAATAAAACAGAGGGAGACTGTACAAAACATGACCGACAGATGGTCTGTGAAAGCAGGACAGAGAGAAAAGAAGTCTAGATTAAACTGCATGTATCTCAATGTAAGAGGCCTGATGGGCAAGGCAGGTGAACTCAGGGCATGGATGAGTACATGGGACTGGGAAACTATAGCTATTACTGAAACATGGCTAAGGGAGGGGCAGGACTGGCAGCTCAATGTCCCAGGGTACAGATGCTATAGGACAGATAGAATAGGAGGTAAGAGAGGAGAGGGAGTTGCATTTATTGATTAGGCAGAATATCACGGCCGTAGTGAGAGGGGATATATCCGAGGATTTGCCCACTGAATCTATATGGGTAGAACTGAAAAATAAGAAGGTAGAGATCATTTCGATAGAATTGTACTACAAGCCCCTAAATAGTCAGCGGAAATAGTCAGTGGAAGAAGGAACTGAAGGCACTGTTGCTAAGTTTGCAGATGATACAACGATCTGTAGAGGGACAGGTAGTATTGAGGAAGCAGGCGGGCTTCAGAAGGATTTGGATAAGCTAGGAGAGCGGGCAATGAAGTGGCAATTGAAATACAATGTGAAAAAGTGTGAGGTTATGCACTTTGGAAGGAGGAATTTAGGCATAGACTATTTTCTAAATGGGGAAATGCTTAGGAAATCAGAAGCACAAAGGGTCTTGGGAGTCCTTGTCCATAATTCTCTTAAGGTTAATGTGCAGGTTCAGTCAGCAGTTAAGAAGGCAAATGCAATATTAGCATTCATGTTGAGAGGGCTAGAATACAAGATCAGGGATGTACTTCTGAGGCTATAAAAGGCTCTGGTCAGACCCCATTTGGAGTATTGTGAGCAGTTCTGGGCCCCGTATCTAAGGAAGGATGTGCTGGCCTTGGAAAGGGTCCAGAGGAGGTTCACAAGAATGATCCCTGGAATGAAGAATTTCTCATATGAGGAACGGTTGAGGACTCTGGGTCTGTACTCGTTAGAGTTTAGAAGAATGAGGGGAGATCTTATTGAAACTTACAAGATACTGCAAGGCATGGGTAGAGTGGACGTGGAGAGGATGTTTCCACTTGTACGAAAAACTAGAACCAGAGGACACCATCTCAGACTAAAGGAACAATCCTTTAAAACAGAGATGAGGAGAAATTTCTTCAGCCAGAGGGTGGTGAATCTGTGGAACTCTTTGCCGCAGAAGGCTGTGGAGGCCAAATCACTGAGTGTCTTTAAAACAGAGATAGATAGGTTCTTGATCAATAAGGGGACCAGGAATTATGGGAAGAAGGCAGGAGGATGGGGATGAGAAAATATCAGCCATGATTGAATGGCGGAGCAGACTCGATGGGCCGAGTGGCCTAATTCTGCTCCTCTGTCTTATGGTCTTACGGTCTAAATTGAGGAACAAATATGTAAGGAGATTTCAAATAGTTGCCAGAAAAATAGAGTGGTAATTGTTGGGAACTTTAACTTTCCCAACATTGACTGGAACGACCATAGCATTAGGGGCTTGGATGGAGAGAAATTTTCTTGTACGAAGTTTGAGCTGCATGCATAAATACTTTTCATTGTACCTCGGGACACATGACAATAAACAAATCCAAAATCAAGGAGGAATTTCTTATTCAGTATGTGGATGGCCCGACCAGAGAGGGGCAAAACTTGATCTCCTCTTGGGAAATAAGGAAGGGCAGGTGACAGAAGTGTTGGCGAGGAATCACTTTGGCACCAGCGACCATAATGCCATTAGTTTTTGGAGAATCTGGCCTAAAATTAAAAATTCTAAAATGCGGCAAGGCCAAATTTGATGGTATTAGACAGGAACTTTCAAAGTTGACTGGGGAAGTCTGTTGGCAGGCAAAGGGATGGCTGGTAAGTGGGAGTCTTTCAAAAGTGTGTTAACCAGGGTTCAGGGTAAGCACATTCATTTTAGAGTGAAGGACAAGGCTGGTAGAAGTAGGGAATCCTGGATGACTCAGGATATTGAGGCCCTGATCAAAAAGAAGAAGGAGGCATATGACATGCATAGGCAGCTGGGATCAAGTGGATTCCTCGAAGAGAATAGAGGTTGTCGGAGTAGAGTTAAGAGAGAAATCAGGAGGGCAAAAAGGGGGCATGGGATTGCTTTGGCAGATAAGGCAAAGGAGAATCCAAAGAGCTTCTACAGATACATAAAGGGCAAAAGAGTAACTAGGGAAAGAGTAGGGCCTCTTAAGGATCTACAAGGTCATCTATGTGCGGATCCACAAGAGATGGGTGAGATCCTAAATGAATATTTCTCATCGGTATTCACTGTTGAGAAAGGCATGGATGTTAGAGAACTTGGGAAAATAAATAGTGATGTGTTGATGAGTGTACATATTACAGAGAAGGAGGTGCTGGAAGTCTTAAAGTACATCAAGGTCGATAAATTCCCAGGACCTGATGAAATGTCTCCCAGGGGAGGCTAGGGAGGAAATTGCAGGTCCCCCAGCAGAGATATTTGAATCATCGACAGCCACAGGTGAGGTGCCTGATGTTTGGAGGGTAGCAAATGTTGTGCCTTTGTTTAAGAAGGGCCACAGGGAAAAGCCTGGGAACTACAGACCGGTCAGCCTACCGTCTGTGGTGAGTAAGTTGTTGGAAGGTATTCTGAGAGACAGGTTCTGCAGGCATTTAGAGAGGCAAGGACTGATTAGGGACAGTCAGCATGGCTTTGTGAGTGGAAAATCATGTCCCTTGAGTTTGATTGGGATTTTTGAAGGCGTAACCAAGAAGGTAGATGAGGGCAGTGCTGTCGACGTTGTCTACACGGACTTTAGCAAGGCCTTTGACAAGGTACCGCATAATAGATTGTTGCATAAGGATAGATCTCACGGGATCCAGGGTGAGGGAGCCAATTCGATACAAAATTGGCTTGAAGACAGAATATGGTGGTTGAAGAGGATTGTTTTTCAAACTGGAGGCCTGTGACCAGCAGTTTGCCTCAGGGATCGGTGCTGGGTGCACTGCTGTTTGTTATTTATATTAATGATTTGGATGAGAATTTAGGAGGCATGGGGCGAAATTCTCCGGTATCGGCGCGATGTCCGCCGACTGGCGCCCAAAACGGCGCAAATCAGTCGGGCATCGCGCCGCCCCAAAGGTGCGGAATGCTCCGCATCTTGGGGGGTCGAGCCCCAACCTTAAGGGGCTAGGCCGGCGCCGGAAAGGCCTTTGGTGCCCCGCCAGCTGGCGCGGAAATGACATCACCGGGCGGCGCATGCGCAGGAGCGTTAGCGGCCGCTCACGGCATCCCCGCGCATGCGCAGTGGAGGGAGTCTCTTCCGCCTCCGCCATGGTGGAGACCGTGGCGAAGGCGGAAGGAAAAGAGTGCCCCCACGGCACAGGCCCGCCCGCGGATTGGTGGGCCCCGATCGCGGGCCAGGCCACAGTGGGGGCACCCCCCGGGGCCAGATCGTCCCGCGCCCCCCCCAGGACCCCGGAGCCCGCCCGCACCGCCTTGTCCCGCCGGTAAGGTAGGTGGTTTAATCTACGCCGCTGGGACAGGCATTCAAGCAGCGGGACTTCGGCCCATCCGGGCCGGAGAATCGCGGGGGGGGGGGGGGGGCCCGCCAACCAACCAGCGCGGCGCGATTCCCGCCCCCGCCGAATATCCGGTGCCGGAGAATTCGGCAACCGGCGGGGGCGGGATTCACGCCAGCCCCCGGCGATTCTCCGACCCGACGGGGGGTCAGAGAATCTCGCCCATGGTTAGTAAGTTTGCAGATGACATCAAGATTGGTGGCATAGTGGACAGTGAAGAAGGTTGCAGTGGGATCCTTGGTCAATTGGGCCAGTGGGCTGATTAATGGCAGATGGAATTTAATTTAAATAAATGTGAGGGTTTGCATTTTGTTAGATCTAATTGGGGCAAAACCTACTCAGTTAACGGTAGGGTGCTGGGGAGAGTTATAGAACAAAGAAATCTAGGAATACAGGTTCAAAGCACATTAAAAGTGGAGTCACAAGTGGTGAAGACGGCATTCCTGGTTTCATTGGTCAGAACATTAAATACAAGAGTTGGGACATCTTGTTGAACTTGTACAAGACAACACTTGGAATACTGTGTACAGTTCTGGTCACGCTATTATAGAAAATACATTATTAGACTAGAAAGAGTGCAGAATAGATTTACTCGGTGTGGTAGTCTGTGTAGAGTATTACGGTACCTGGTAATGCTGGAACACCATTGGTAGACAATGTATGTTTCCCATTGGTCAAGCTGTATGGTAGCTCCGCCCTGCAAGGCAGGGTATAAGAGCCCGTGCCGCCCCAGCAGCCTTCTTTCTGTACCTGAGCTGCTGGGGGAAACATCTGGCTTATTAAAGCCTTCAGTTGGACTACAACCTCGCTTTAGTGGTCACTGATCGTGCATTAATTTAATAAGCTAGATGTAAAAGGATGGAGCTCCGAATCAAGCCGGACTGTCTACAACTCAGCCCCCACGCGGCAAACTCAGCGGCAACATTCAAGCACTGGCTGGCACGTTTTAAAGGATATCTCGGAACGGCCGAAAACACACCCACGGGAGAACAGAAATTGCAAGTCCTGTACTCGAGGGTGAGCCCGGAAATTTCCACCCTCATCGAGGACGCGGACGATTTCGATGCAGCAATGGAGCTGCTAAAAGGACACTATGTTCGCCTGGTAAACCAGGTCTACGCCCGACATCTGTTAGCAACGAGGCGACAAATCCCTGGGGAATCGCTGGAAGAATTCTACCGTGCGCTCCTGGTGTTGGGGAGAAACTGCAGCTGCCCGCAAGTTTTGGCGAGCGACCACACAGAACTCTTGATCCAGGACGCTTTCGTGGCAGGTATGCTGTCCTCCCAAATCCGCCAGCAATCCCTGGAAAAAGACACCATAGGCCTCAAGGAGGCACGGGCCCTTGCAGGCTCCCTGGATGTGGCCTCCAGAAACGCCCGCGCTTACGTTCCCAACCGCGCGGCAGATCCCTGGGCAGCGTGGAACCCCTCCGCAGCCGACCCCGAGACATCCCCCATCTCCCCACAAGCTTGTGCTGCAAGGCGGCCTGGCAACCCCGGGGGGCAGGACAAGCACCCCCGGCAGCGCTGCCCGGCCCACGCATCCACCTGCAAGGGATGCGGTAAAAAGGGCCACTTTGTGGTGGTATGCCAGGTCCGTGCAGTCGCCGCGGTCTCCGGCGGCGAATGCGGACCACCACCACAAACCTCTCCACAGTCCCCGTGCGGCCAGCGGGCGGCGCCATCTTCCTCCTCCAGGGCGACATGCGGCCTCCGGGCGCCGGCATCTTGTCCCGTGGACGCCACGTTCGATGGATGGGCGACGCCATTTTGTGCACCCCCAGCCATGTGCAACCAATGGGACCCCAGCTTGGCTGACCGCACACCGCCCGAAGAGAACACTCAACTGCTGCGATTAGCCTTGGTGACACCGGACCAGTCCCGGCATCGGACACTCTCAACTGCTACAACAACAGTACTGATCAATGGGCACGAGACGTCCTGCTTAATCGATTCTGGAAGCACGGAGAGCTTCATCCACCCTGACACGGTAAGGCGCTGTTCGCTCCTCGTCCACCCCGTTAATCAAAAAATCTCCCTGGCGACTTCCGGGTGCGGTGATGACCAGCTAAGTCGCACGTTTCGGCAGCTCCCGGTGGAAAGGACTTTTGGGCTCTTAATAGGAGCCCCAACGGCAATTTTAATGGCTAAAAACACTGTGTGGTAAACTAGAAGGGAATCCGCCCCTGGACACGGATGGAAAAAGGAGAGGAAAGTGGCCGGATTGCGGTCGATCCTCTAGAGCAGCGGCCAGGAAGGCAGGCACAAAGCAAGATGGCGTCGGAAGGAGGCAGTTTAATATGGGGCCCTGACCAACAAGAGTTCCTGCGGCGTTGCGTGGAAGAACTTAAAAAGGAGATGAAGAAGGAGCTGTTGGCCCCGATATTACAGGCGATTGAAGGGCTAAAGGAGGAGCAAAAGACCCAGGAGCAGGAGCTTCGGGTCGTGAAGGCTGAGAATGAGGACGACATACAGGGCCTGGTGGTGAAGACAGAGATGCACGAGGCACAACACAAAAGGTGTGTGGAAAGGCTGGAGGTGCTGGAGAATAATGCGAGGAGGAAGAATTTAAGGATTCTTGGTCTTCCCGAAGGTGCAGAAGGGGCGGACGTCGGGGCATATGTGAGCACGATGCTGCACTCGTTAATGGGATCGGAGGCCCCGACGGGCCCGTTGGAGGTGGAAGGAGCCTATCGAGTTATGGCGCGAAGACCGAGGGCTGGAGAAATTCCTCGAGCCATAGTGGTGAGATTTCTCCGATATAAGGACAGAGAGATGGTCCTCAGATGGGCAAAGAAAACTCGGAGCATTAGGTGGGAGAACGCGGTTATCCGCGTATATCAAGATTGGAGTGCGGAGGTGGCAAGAAGGAGGGCAAGCTTTAATCGGGCCAAGGCGGTGCTGCACAAAAGGAAGGTTAAATTTGGAATGCTGCAGCCGGCAAGACTGTGGGTCACACATCAAGGGAAACACCACTACTTTGAAACGGCAGAAGAGGCGTGGACATTTATTGTCGAGGAGAAACTGGAATAAGCGGGCTAGAAAAAGAACGTTTGGGACAAAGTGGTGGGGCGAATATGTGGGGTGAAGAGGGGGAAAAGGGGGAAGAGATGATTTCCCAAATTGTTAATCCTGCGACCCTGTAACTTTTCTCTCTTCCCCATGTCGTGGGGGGGGAGAGGGGGGGAGGGAGGATGAGGAGCTGGGGGCGCCGGCCATTGAGGGCGGGGCCAAATGGGAAGTGCGGGATTTGTTCCCGCGCTATGGTAATCATGGCGGGAACAGGGAAGCAGGAAGGAGGGGGCCTCGCACAGTGGGAGCCGAGGTCACGGGGGGAAGCCGAGGTCGGCCAGAGTTTGCTGACTTCTGGGAGCAACATGGGGGGTGCAATTACGCTAGTGAGGGATCCAGCGGGGGGGGGGGGGGGGGGGGGGGGGTTAACTGGGTTGCTGCTGCTGGGGAGAAGGGGGAGCTGGTATGGGGTGGGGTGTTCGGGGCGGGAGGGCGCCGTTGGGGGGAGATACGGCTACGTGGGAACCGGGTGAGGAGCTGGATTGAAAAAGGAGATGGCTAGTCGACAAGGGGGGGGGGGGTAAAGAGCCCCCCAACCCGGCTGATCACGTGGAATGTGAGAGGGCTGAACGGGCCGATAAAGAGGGCACGGGTACTCGCACACCTAAAGAAACTTAAGGCAGATGTGGTTATGCTGCAGGAGACGCATCTGAAACTGATAGACCAGGTCAGACTACGCAAAGGATGGGTGGGGCAGGTGTTTCATTCGGGGCTAGATGCAAAAAACAGGGGGGTGGCTATACTAGTGGGGAAGCAGGTAATGTTTGAGACAAAGACCATAGTGGCGGATAGTGGGGGCAGATACGTGATGGTGAGTGGCAAATTGCAAGGGGAGGCGGTGGTCTTAGTGAACGTATATGCCCCGAACTGGGATGATGCCAACTTTATGAGGCGAATGTTAGGATGTATCCCGGACCTAGAGGTGGGGAAGTTGGTAATGGGTGGAGATTTTAATACGGTGCTGGACCCAGGGCTGGACAGATCGAGGTCCAGGACCGGAAGGAGGCCGGCTGCAGCTAGGGTGCTTAAGGACTTTATGGAGCAGATGGGAGGAGTAGACCCCTGGAGATTTAGTAGACCTAGGAGTAAGGAGTTTTCATTTTTCTCCTATGTCCACAAAGTTTATTCACGGATAGACTTTTTTGTTTTGGGAAGGGCACTGATCCCGAAGGTGACGGGGACGGAGTACACGGCTTTAGCTATTTCGGATCACGCTCCACATTGGGTGGACATGGAGATAGGGGAGGAAAAAGAACAGCGTCCACCCTGGAGAATGGACATGGGATTATTGGCAGAAGAGGGGGGGTGTTTAAGGGTGAGGGGGTGTATTGAAAGGTACATGGAACTCAATGATAAATGGGAGGTTCAGGTGGGAGTGGTCTGGGAGGCGCTGAAGGCAGTGGTTAGAGGGAAGCTGATATCTATTAGGGCACATAAAGGAAAGCAGGAGGGTAGGGAAAGGGAGCGGTTGTTGAAAGAACTTCTGAGGGTGGACAGACAATATGCGGAGGCACCGGAGGAGGGACTGTACAGGGAAAGGCAAAGGCTACATGAAGAATTTGACTTGTTGACTACGGGTAATGCAGAGGCACAATGGAGGAAGGCATAGGGTGTACAGTACGAATATGGGGAGAAGGCAGGTTGCTGGCCCACCAACTGAGGAAAAGGGGAGCAGCGAGGGAGATAGGGGGGGTGAGAGATGAGTAGGGAGAGATGGAGCGGGGAGCGGAGAGAGTGAATGGAGTGTTCAAGGCATTTTATGAAAGATTATATGAAGCTCAGCCCCCGGATGGGAAGGAGAGAATGATGTGCTTTCTGGATCAGCTGGAATTTCCTAAGGTGGAGGAGCAGGAGAGGGCGGGACTGGGAGCACAGATTGAGACGGAGGAAGTAGTGAAAGGGATTGGGAGCATGCAGGCGGGGAAGGCCCCGGACCAGACGGATTCCCAGTTGAATTCTATAGGAAATATATGGACTTGCTGGCCCCGCTACTGATGAGAACCTTTAATGAGGCGAGGGAAAGGGGGCAGCTGCCCCCGACTATGTCAGAGGCAACGATATCGCTCCTCCTAAAGAAGGAAAAAGACCCGCTGCAATGCGGGTCCTATAGGCCTATTTCCCTCTTGAATGTGGACGCTAAGATTCTGGCCAAGGTAATGGCAACGAGGATAGAGGATTGTGTCCTGGGGGTGGCTCATGAGGACCAAACTGGGTTTGTGAAGGGGAGACAGCTGAATACAAATATACGGAGGCTGCTAGGGGTAATGATGATGCCCCCACCAGAGAGGGAAGCGGAGATAGTGGTGGCGATGGATGCCGACAAAGCATTTGATAGAGTGGAGTGGGATTATTTGTGGGAGGTGCTGAGGAGATTTGGCTTTGGAGATGGGTATATCAGATGGGTACAGTTGCTGTATAGGGCCCCGATGGCGAGCGTGGTCACGAATGGACGGGGGTCTGATTATTTTCGGCTCCATAGAGGGACGAGGCAGGGATGTTCTCTGTCCCCGTTATTGTTTGCACTGGCGATTGAGCCCCTGGCCATAGCATTGAGGGGTTCCAGGAAGTGGAGGGGAGTACTTAGGGGGGGAGAAGAACACCGGGTATCTCTGTATGCGGATGATTTGTTGCTATATGTGGCGGACCCGGCGGAGGGGATGCCAGAGATAATGCGGATACTTGGGGAGTTTGGGGATTTTTCAGGGTATAAATTGAACATGGGGAAAAGTGAGTTGTTTGTGGTGCATCCAGGGGAGGAGAGCAGAGAAATAGAGGGTTTACCGTTGAGGAAGGTAACAAGGGACTTTCGGTACTTGGGGATCCAGATAGCCAAGAATTGGGGTACATTACATAGGCTTAATTTAATGCGGTTGGTGGAACAGATGGAGGAGGACTTTAAGAGATGGGGCATGGTGTCCCTGTCACTGGCAGATAGGGTGCAGGTGGTTAAAATGGTGGTCCTCCCGAGATTCCTTTTTGTGTTTCAGTGCCTCCCGGTGGTGGTCACGAAGGCTTTTTTCAAAAGAATCGAGAAGAGTATTATGAGTTTTGTGTGGCCCGGGAAGACCCCGAGAGTGAGGAGGGGATTTTTGCAGCGTAGTAGGGACAGGGGGGGGGCTGGCACTGCCGAGCCTAAGTGAGTACTACTGGGATGCCAATATTTCAATGGTGTGTAAGTGGATGGGAGAAGAGGAGGGAGCGGCGTGGAAGAGATTGGAGAGGGCGTCCTGCAGGGGGACTAGCCTACAAGCTATGGTGACGGCACCGTTGCCGTTCTCACTGAAGAAATACACCACAAGCCCGGTGGTGGTGGCTACATTGAAAATTTGGGGGCAGTGGAGACGGCATAGGGGAAAGACGGGAGCCTCGGTGCGGTCCCCGATAAGAAATAACCATAGGTTTGTTCCGGGGAGAATGGATGGGGGATTTGGAGCATGGCAAGGAGCAGGGGTAGCACAATTGAGAGATCTGTTCGTAGATGGGACATTTGCGAGTCTGGGAGCGCTGACGGAAAAATATGGGTTGCCCCAAGGAAATGCATTTCGGTATATGCAACTGAGGGCTTTTGCGAGGCAACAGGTGAGGGAATTCCCGCAACTCCCGACGCAGGAGGTGCAGGATGGAGTGATCTCAGAGACATGGGTGGGGGATGGTAAGCTGTCGGACATATATAGGGAAATGAGGGACGAGGGGGAGATCATGGTAGATGAGCTGAAAGGGAAATGGGAAGAAGAGCTGGGGGAGGAGATTGAGGAGGGGCTGTGGGCGGATGCCCTAAGCAGGGTAAACTCATCGTCCTCGTGTGCCAGGCTAAGCCTGATACAATTTAAGGTGTTACACAGGGCGCATATGACTGGAGCACGGCTCAGTAAATTTTTGGGGGTAGAGGTTAGGTGTGCGAGATGCTCGAGAAGCCCAGCGAATCACACCCACGTGTTCTGGTCATGCCCGGCACTACAGGGGTTTTGGGTGGGGGTGGCAAAGGTGCTTTCGAAGGTGGTGGGGCTCCGGGTCGAACCAAGCTGGGGGTTGGCTATATTTGGGGTTGCAGAAGAGGGAGTGCAGGAGGCGAGAGAGGCTGATGTTTTGGCCTTTGCGTCCCTAGTAGCAGTATATTGTTAATGTGGAAGGAAGCCAAACCCCCGGGTGTGGAGACCTGGATAAACGACATGGCAGGGTTTATAAAGTTAGAACGGATTAAGTTCGTACTAAGGGGTTCGGCTCAAGGGTTCACCAGGCGGTGGCAGCCGTTCGTCGACTACCTCACAGAAAGATAGAGGGAATGGAAAAGAAGAAGACAACAGCAGCAACCCAGGGGGGAGGGGGAGGGAGGAATCGGACGGACTCTCAGGGATGTTATTGTATATGTATAGGCACTTGTTTTAGGTAATGTATATTGGACTGTTGGATTGTATCTTTGGAGTGTATTTATTTTTGACCAGGCAGTTGCCATTTAGTTTGGTTTTTGTTTCTGTTCATATATTATTTATTTATTTGTTTAAAACTGGCCACTGTTATTTATATTGCTTTATTGTTGTTTAAAAGAAACACTACGTACTGTTATGTTTGGCCAAAAAATCTTGAATAAAATATATTTTAAAAAAAACCTCCCTGGCCTCCGGTTCCCATTCAGTAGAGATAAAGGGGTTTTGTGCAGCAAACCTCACAGTCCAGGGAAGGGAGTTTAAAAATTACCGTCTCTATGTGCTTCCCCACCTCTGCGCGGCCACACTCCTGGGTTTAGACTTCCAGTATAATCTTCAAAGTCTAACTTTCAAATTCGGCAGCCCGATACCCCCCGCCCCCCTCACTGTCTGCAGCCTCGCGACCCTCAAGGTCGATCTGCCTTCCCTGTTTGCGAACCACACCCCGGATTGCAAACCCGTCGCCACCAGGAGCAGACGGTACAGTGCCCAGGATCGGATCTTTATTAGGTCAGAGGTCCAACGGCTACTGAGGGAGGAGTCATTGAAGCTAGCAACAGTCCCTGGAGAGCTCAAATAGTGGTGGCAAAGACCGGGGAGAAGCATAGGATGGTCATCGACTACAGTCAGACCATCAACAGGTTTACGCAGCTGGACACGTACCCTCTCCCCCGCATATCCGACCTGGTAAACAGGATCGCGCATTACAAGGTCTTCTCCACGGTGGATCTTAAGTCCGCCTACCACCAGCTCCCCATCCGCACTAGTGACCGCAAATACACTGCCTTCGAGGCAGCTGGGCGGCTCTATCACTTCTTAAGGGTTCCCTTCGGTGTCACCAACGGGGTCTCGGTCTTCCAGCGCGAGATGGACCGAATGGTTGATCAGTACGGTTTACGGGCAACATTCCCGTATCTCGATAATGTCACCATCTGCGGCCACGACCAGCAGGACCACGACACCAACCTCCGAAAATTCCTCCAGACCGCAAAGATCCTTAACCTTACATATAACAAGGATAAATGCGTGTTCAGCACCGACCGGCTAGCCATCCCGGGCTACGTAGTGCGAAATGGAGTTATAGGCCCCGACCCTGAACACATGCGCACCCTTATGGAGTTCCCCCTCCCTCACTGCTCCAAGGCCCTGAAGCGTTGCCCAGGGTTTTTCTCTTACTATGCCCATTGGGTCCCCAAATATGCAGACAAGGCCCGTCCCCTGATCCAATCCACAGTTTTTCCCCTGTCGATCGAGGCCCGCCAGGCCTTCAGCCGCATCCATGCAGACATTGCAAAGGCCACGATGCATGCCATCGACGAGTCCCTCCCCTTCCAGGTCGAGAGCGATGCGTCTGACGTAGTTCTGGCGGTCACCCTCAACCAAGCGGGCAGACCCGTGGCCTTCTTCTCACGTACCCTCCATGCTTCTGAAATCCGCCACTCCTCAGTCAAAAAGGAGGCCCAGGCCATAGTAGAAGCTGTGCGACATTGTAGGCATTACCTGGCCGGCAGGAGATTCACTCTCCTCGCTGACCAACGGTCGGTTGCTTTCATGTTCGATAATGCACAGGAGGCAAGATAAAAAACGATAAGATCTTGCGGTGGAGGATAGAACTCTCCACCTACAACTACGAGATCTTGTGTCGTCCCGGGAAGCTAAACAAGCCTCCTGATGCCCTGTCCCGCGGCACATGTGCCAATGCACAAGTGGACCGCCTCCGAGCCCTCCACGAAGACCTCTGCCACCCGGGGGTCACTTGCCTTTTCCACTTTATCAAGACCCGCAACCTGCCCTACTCCATCGAGGAGGTCAGGTCAGGACAGCCACCAAGGAACTGCCAAATCTGCGCTGAGTGCAAACCGCTCTTCTACCGGCCAGAGAAAGCAGACCTCATAAAAGCTTCCCATCCCTTTGAACGCCTCAGCATGGACTTCAAAGGCCCCCTCCCCTCCACCGACCACAACACGTACTTCCTGAACGTGATTAAACTAATTTGGCAGGGGAATGGGAACCGGATTTGTAGTCCAGCAAATAAGGTAGCCGATATTCAGGACGCCAAAGCGTGTAATGAGGCAGTGGGGAAGGGAACACTGACAAAGGAGAGTACTTGCAGGCACGGAGAGGGGTTGAAGTGTGTATACTTCAACGCAAGAAGCATCAGGAATAAGGTGGGTGAACTTAAGGCATGGATCGGTACTTGGGACTACGATGTGGTGGCCATCACGGAAACTTGGATAGAAGAGGGGCAGAAATGGTTGTTGGAGGTCCCTGGTTATAGATGTTTCAATAAGATTAGGGAGGGTGGTAAAAGAGGTGGGGGGGTGGCATTATTTTTTTTTTTTTTTTTTTTTTTTTTTTTTTTTTTTTATAAATGTTTTATTGAAAATTTTTTCCCAAACAACAATTTTTCCCCTCTTACAAAGCAAACGCAACAATAACAATACAGAAATTTTAAACAATACACAAGTAACAAAACCCCTTTATCTTTGACCTAAACTAAACCCCCCCTCCCCCCCCCCCCCCCCCCTCCCCCTGGGTTGCTGCTGCTGGTCATCTGTCTTCCCTCTAACGTTCCCCTAGGTAGTCGAGAAATGGCTGCCACCGCCTGGTGAACCCTTGAGCCGATCCTCTCAGGGCAAACTTTATCTGCTCCAGTTTAATGAACCCCGCCATATCATTTACCCAGGCCTCCAGTCCGGGGGGTTTCGCCTCCTTCCACATGAGTAGGATCCTGCGCCGGGCTACTAGGGACGCAAAGGCCACAACGTCGGCCTCTTTCGCCTCCTGCACTCCCGACTCTTCCGCAACTCCAAATAGAGCTAACCCCCAGCCTGGTTTGACCCGGGCCCTCACCACCCGCGAAATCACTCCTGTCACTCCCTTCCAATACCCTTCCAGTGCCGGGCATGCCCAAAACATATGTGCGTGGTTTGCCGGGCTCCCGCCACACCTCCCACATTTGTCCTCCACTCCAAAGAACCTGCTCAATCTTGCTCCCGTTATGTGTGCTCTATGTAGCACCTTAAATTGAATCAGGCTAAGCCTGGCGCATGAGGAAGAGGAATTTACCCTGCTTAGGGCATCAGCCCACATACCCTCCTCTATCTCCTCCCCTAGTTCTTCTTCCCACTTTCCTTTTAGTTCGCCCACCGACTCCTCCCCCTCTTCCCTCATCTCTCGGTAAATCTCTGACACCTTGCCCTCTCCGACCCACACCCCTGAAAGCACCCTGTCCTGTATCCCCTGTGTCGGGAGCAATGGAAATTCCCTCACCTGTTGTCTAGTAAATGCCCTCACCTGCATATATCTCAAGAAATTTCCCCGGGGCAACTTATACTTTTCCTCCAATGCTCCCAAGCTCGCAAAAGTCCCATCTATAAATAAATCTCCCACCCTCCTAATTCCCAACTGGAACCAGCTCTGAAATCCTCCATCCATTCTTCCTGGGGCGAACCTATGGTTGTTCCTGATTGGGGACCCCACCAGGGCTCCCCGCACCCCTCTCTGTCGCCTCCACTGTCCCCAGATATTCAATGTTGCCGCCACCACCGGGTTCGTGGTAAACTTTTTAGGTGAGATCGGTAGCGGCGCCGTCACCAGCGCCTCTAAACTCGTCCCTTTACAGGACTTTCTCTCCAGTCTTTCCCACGCCGCTCCCTCACCCTCCATCATCCATTTACGTATCATTGCCACATTGGCGGCCCAATAGTAATCGCCCAAGTTCGGTAGTGCCAATCCTCCTCTGTCCCTACTACGCTGAAGGAACCCCCTCCCCACTCCCGGAACCTTCCCCGCCCACACGAAGCTCGTGACGCTCCCGTCCACTCCACCAAAAAAGGTCTTAGTGATTAGCACAGGGAGACACCGAAACACAAACAAGAACCTCGGGAGGACCACCATCCCAACCGCCCGCACCCCGCCCGCCAGCGACAGAGGCCGCACGTCCCACCCCCCGAAGTCCCCCTCCACCTGCTCCACCAACCGTGTCAGACCAAGTCTGTGCAAGGTTCCCCAGCTCCTAGCGACCCGAACCCCCAGGCACCGGAAGCCTCCCTCCACTTTCCCTAGAGGCAAGCCTTCCACCTCTCCACTCTGGTCCCCCGGATGCACCACAAACAATTCACTCCTCCCCATGTCCAGCCCACACCCCGAGAAATCCCCGAACCCCCCCAAAATTCGCATAACCTCTATCATTCCCCCCGCTGGGTCCGACACGCACAACAATAGGTCATCCGCATATAACGAGACTCGGTGTTCTTCTCCCCCTCTAATCACCCCTCTCCATTTCCTGGAGTCTCTCAACGCCATGGCCAGAGGTTCAATTGCCAACGCGAACAACAATGGAGACAGCGGGCATCCCTGTCTTGTTCCCCTATATAGTCGGAAATACTCCGATCCATGTCGACCCGCAACCACGCCCGCCGCTGGAGCCCCACAAAGAAGTCCAACCCAGCCAATAAACCCGTTCCCAAACCCAAACCCCCTCAACACTTCCCATAAATACTCCCACTCCACCCTATCAAATGCCTTCTCTGCGTCCATTGCCGCCACCATCTCCGCCTCCCCCTCCACCGGGGGCACCACCATCACCCCCAATAGTCGTCGCACGTTAACATTCAGTTGTCTCCCTTTTACGAACCCTGTCTGGTCTTCGTGCACCACCCCCGGGACACAGTCCTCCATCCTCGATGCCAGTACCCTCGCCAACAATTTGGCGTCCACGTTCAACAATGAAATGGGTCTATAGGACCCGCACTGCAACGGATCTTCATCCCTCCTCAAAACCAACGACATCGTCGCCTCCGACATCGCCGGGGGTAGAGTCCCCCCTTTCCTGGCCCCATCGAACGTCCTCACCATCAACGGGGCCAACAAGTCCACACACCCCCTGCAATACTCCACCGGGAACCCGTCTGGTCCTGGGGCCCTCCCTGCTTGCATGCCTCCCAGTCCCCCAACAACCTCGTCCACCCCAATCGGTGCCCCCAGGCCTACCACCCCCCGCTCCTCCACTTCCGGGAACCTCAACTGGTCCAGGAACTGCCGCATCCCCTCCTCTCCCTCTGGGGGTCGAGACCCACACAGTTCCCCATAGAAGGTCCCGAACACCTCATTTATCTTTCCTGCCCTTCGCACCGTGTCTCCCCTTTCGTCTCTAATTCCTCCTATTTCCCTCGCTGCTGCCCTCTTTCGCAATTGATGAGCCAACAGGCGACTCGCCTTTTCCCCATATTCATACCTCCTCCCCTGTGCCTTCCTCCACAGTACCTCCGCCTTTCTGGTGGTCAGAAGGTCAAATTCCGTCTGGAGTCGTCTCCTCTCCCTGTACAATTCCTCCTCCGGGGTCTCTGCAAATTCCCTATCCACCCTTAAAATCTCCCCCAGTAATCTTTCCCTTTCCTTGGCCTCTGTTTTCCTTTTGTGGGCCCCAATGGAGATCAGCTCTCCTCTGATCACCGCTTTTAGTGCTTCCCATACCACTCCCACAGGGACCTCGCCGTCGTCATTGACCTCCAGGTATCTCTCAATACACCCCCGCACTCTTGCACACACTCCCTCATCCGCCATCAGTCCCACATCTAATCGCCAGAGTGTTCTCTGCTCCCTTTCCTCTCCTAATTCCAGGTCCACCCAATGTGGGGCATGATCCGAAACCGCTATGGCTGAGTACTCAGCTTCTTCCACCCTAGAGATCAACGACCTTCCCAAAACAAAAAAATCTATCCGGGAGTACACTTTATGGACATGGGAGAAGAAGGAATACTCCCTAGCCCTAGGTCTAAGAAATCGCCATGGATCCACTCCCCCCATTTGGTCCATAAACCCCTTAAGTACCCTGGCCGCTGCCGGCCTTCTTCCGGTCCCCGAGCTGGATCTATCCAGCCCCGGGTCCAGCACCGTATTAAAGTCCCCTCCTAAAATCAAGTTTCCTACCTCCAGGTCCGGTATACGCCCCAGCATCCGTCTCATAAATCCCGCATCGTCCCAGTTTGGGGCATACACGTTAACCAACACGACCTCCATTCCCTCCAGCCTGCCACCCACCACCACACATCCACCTCCGCTATCTGCCACGACGTTCCTCGCTTCAAATGCGACCCGTTTCCCCACCAAAATGGCCACCCCTCTATTCCTCGCGTCCAGTCCTGAGTGGAACACCTGTCCCACCCATCCTTTCCTTAGCCTAACTTGGTCCGCCACCTTTAGGTGCGTCTCTTGGAGCATAACCACGTCTGCCCTTAGTCCTTTCAAATGCGCGAGCACTCGGGCCCTTTTTATCGGTCCGTTCAGGCCTCTCACGTTCCACGTGATCAGCCTCACTAGGGGGCTACCTGCCCCCCTCCCTTGTCGACTAGCCATTACCTTCTCTAGGCCAGTCCCATATCCCGCCTCCACGCTCCCGCTCGCTCCCCCAGCGTCGCACACCATCCCCGCCCACCCACTCTTTAGCCATTTCCTTTTGGATTTCCGCAGCAGCAACCCAGTTGTCCCCCCCCCCCCTTCTCCCTCCCTCCTCCCCTCCCCGCTAGATCTCTTTCTAGCTTGATTGCTCCCCCCATATTACTTCCGTAAGTCAGCTGACTTCAACTGACCCCGGCTACTCCTGCTCACTCCTCGACCCCCCCCATGTGGGGAACTCCCATCCGCCTTGCGCCTGTCTTCCCGCCTTATTCTTTCTGGTGCGGGAACATCCCTTTACCTGACCCGCCTCTTATGGCGCAGCTCCCTTTCCCCTCCCCCTCCCCTTCCCCATTCTCCAACTATGTCCCGTCTTTCCCCCCTCACCGGCGCCCACATTTCCCCAATGTCTCCCCCCTTCCCTGTTTACTTCTCAATTAACTTCCACCGTAACATTAACAATAACATTTCCTGCAGCATCAGTCCCTCAGTTCCGATCCAATTTCTCTTCTTTGATGAAGGTCCATGCTTCCTCCGCCGTCTCGAAATAATGGTGTCTCTCCTGATACGTGACCCATAGTCTTGCCGGCTGCAGCATCCCGAACTTCACCTTCCTTTTATGCAACACCTCTTTGGCTCGGTTGAAGCTCGCCCTCCTTCTCGCCACCTCCGCACTCCAATCCTGGTATACCCGTACCACTGCATTCTCCCATCTGCTACTCCGCACCTTTTTAGCCCATCTCAGGACCTCTTCTCTATCCTTAAGGCGGTAAAATCGCACGATTATCGCCCTGGGTGGTTCTCCCGCTTTTGGTCTTCTCGCCGGAATCCGATTTGCCCACTCCACCTCCAAGGGGCCCGTAGGGGCCTCAGCACCCATCAGTGAGCTCAGCATCGTACTTGCGTACGCTCCACAGTCCACTCCTTCCACACCCTCAGGGAGACCCAGTATCCGAAGGTTCTTCCTTCGCGCTCCATTTTCTAGGGCTTCGATCCTTTCAGTACACTTTTTATGAAGTGCCTCGTGCGTCTGTGTCTTAACCGCCAGGCCCAGGATCTCGTCCTCAATATCTGTCACCTTCTGCTCCACCACACGGAGCTCTGTCTCCTGGGTCTTTAATGTCTCCTTGAGCCCCTCAATTGCCTGTAGCAACGGGGTCAGCACCTCCCTCTTCAGCAGCTCCACGCACCGTCTCACAATTTCATGCTCAGGCCCCCATGTCGCCTGCGCTTTCTCCGCCGCCATCTTGTACTTCTCTCTTTCTGACCATTTGGTCGACGATTCCTCGCGCTGCAGCTGCCGCCGCCGGTTTTTTCCTCCTTCGTTTGGGGGGGACTCCCTTCTCACACGCCCCACACCGGGTTGCGTCGTCGAAAAATTCCCCGTTGAGGCTCTTAAAAGAGCCCGAAGGTCCGTCGGAGCTGGAGCCGCCGAAGCGTGCGGCTAGCTAGGCATCACCGCAACCGGAAGTCCCTTCAGTGGCCTTGATGAGGTCTTTTCACAGTTGTTCCCTCTGCTGCTAGAATTCACCTTTGATACAGGCCCTCAGGTCAGCTTGCAGCTTTAAGCTTGCCCTTCCCCCGCCTGCATGCTGGAAGAGGCCCTGTTTATCCTGTAGTTGCAGCCAAATCTTTCACTGTTTCTGCGTGTGTCTGGCAACCAAGAGACATACCCTTCCTGGGGGACACTGTCGGGGGAATATTGCCGCCTTCTTCCCACACCGGGAAATGTCAAACAAATGCCGTGGGGGCCCTGTAAAAGAGCCCAAAAGTCCGTTCCAAGCAGGAGCTGCCGAATATGCGACCTAGCTCTGCATAGCCGCACCCGGAAGTCCCGGGGTGGCATTATTAATTAGAGATAGTATAACAGCTGCAGAAAGGCAGTTCGAGGAGTATCACCCTAATGAGGTAGTATGGGTTGAAGTCAGAAATAGGAAAGGAGCAGTCACCTTGTTAGGGGTTTTCTATAGGCCCCCCAATAGTAGCAGAGATGTGGAGGAACAGATTGGGAAACAGATTTTGGAAAGGTGCAGAAGTCATAGGGTAGTAGTCATGGGCGACTTTAACTTCCCAAATATTGAGTGGAAACTCTTTAGATCAAATAGTTTGGATGGGGTGGTGTTTGTGCAGTGTGTCCAGGAAGCTTTTCTAACGCAGTATGTAAATTGTCCGACCAGAGGAGGGGCAATATTGGATTTAGTACTGGGTAATGAGCCAGGGCAAGTGATAGATTTGTTAGTGGGGGAGCATTTTGGAGATAGTGACCACAATTCTGTGACTTTCACTTTAGTAATGGAGAGGGATAGGTACGTGCAACAGGGCAAGGTTTACAATTGGGGGAAGGGTAAATACGATGTTGTCAGACAAGAATTGAAGTGCATAAGTTGGGAACATAGGCTGGCAGGGAAGGACACAAGTGAAATGTGGAACTTGTTCAAGGAACAGGTGCTACGTGTCCTTGATATGTATGTCCCTGTCAGACAGGGAAGAGATGGTCGAGTGAGGGAACCATGGTTGACAAGAGAGGTTGAATGTCTTGTTAAGAGGAAAAAGGTGACTTATGTAAGGCTGAGGAAACAAGGTTCAGACAGGGCATTGGAGGGATACAAGATAGCCAGGAGGGAACTGAAGAAAGGGATTAGGAGAGCTAAGAGAGGGCATGAACAATCTTTGGCGGGTAGGATCAAGGAAAACCCCAAGGCCTTTTACACATATGTGAGAAATATGAGAATGACTAGAGCGAGGGTAGGTCCGATCAAGGACAGTAGCGGGAGATTGTGTATTGAGTCTGAAGAGATAGGAGAGGTCTTGAACGAGTACTTTTCTTCTGTATTTACAAATGAGAGGGGCGATATTGTTGGAGAGGACAGTGTGAAACAGATTGGTAAGCTCGAGGAAATACTTGTTAGGAAGGAAGATGTGTTGGGCATTTTGAAAAACTTGAGGATAGACAAGTTCCCCGGGCCTGACGGGATATATCCAAGGATTCTATGGGAAGCAAGAGATGAAATTGCAGAGCCGTTGGCAATGATCTTTTCGTCCTCACTGTCAACAGGGGTGGTACCAGGGGATTGGAGAGTGGCGAATGTCGTGCCCCTGTTCAAAAAAGGGACTAGGGATAACCCTGGGAATTACAGGCCAGTTAGTCTTACTTCGGTGGTAGGCAAAGTAATGGAAAGGGTACTGAAGGATAGGATTTCTGAGCATCTGGAAAGACACTGCTTGATTAGGGATAGTCAGCACGGATTTGTGAGGGGTAGGTCTTGCCTTACAAATCTTATTGAATTCTTCGAGGAGGTGACCAAGCATGTGGATGAAGGTAAAGCAGTGGATGTAGTGTACATGGATTTTAGTAAGGCATTTGATAAAGTTCCCCATGGTAGGCTTATGCAGAAAGTAAGGAGGCATGGGATAGTGGGAAATTTGGCCAGTTGGATAACGAACTGGCTAACCGATAGAAGTCAGAGAGTGGTGGTGGATGGCAAATATTCAGCCTGGATACCAGTTACCAGTGGCGTACCGCAGGGATCAGTTCTGGGTCCTCTGCTGTTTGTGATTTTCATTAATGACTTGGATGAGGGAGTTGAAGGGTGGGTCAGTAAATTTGCAGACGATACGAAGATTGGTGGAGTTGTGGATAGTAAGGAGGACTGTTGTCGGCTGCAAAGAGACATAGATAGGATGCAGAGCTGGGCTGAGAAGTGGCAGATGGAGTTTAACCCTGAAAAGTGTGAGCTTGTCCATTTTGGAAGGACAAATATGAATGCGGAATACAGGGTTAACGGTAGAGTTCTTGGCAATGTGGAGGAGCAGAGAGATCTTGGGGTCTATGTTCATACATCTTTGAAAGTTGCCACTCAAGTGGATAGAGCTGTGAAGAAGGCCTATGGTGTGCTCGCGTTCATTAACAGAGGGATTGAATTTAAGAGCCGTGAGGTGATGATGCAGCTGTACAAAACTTTGGTAAGGCCACATTTGGAGTACTGTGTACAGTTCTGGTCGCCTCATTTTAGGAAGGATGTGGAAGCTTTGGAAAAGGCGCAAAGAAGATTTACCAGGATGTTGCCTGGAATGGAGAGTAGGTCTTACGAGGAAAGGTTGAGGGTGCTAGGCCTTTTCTCATTAGAACGGAGAAGGATGAGGGGCGACTTGATAGAGGTTTATAAGATGATCAGGGGAATAGATAGAGTAGACAGTCAGAGACTTTTTCCCCGGGTGGAACAAACCATTACAAGGGGACATAAATTTAAGGTGAAAGGTGGAAGATATAGGAGGGATATCAGAGGTAGGTTCTTTACCCAGAGAGTAGTGGGGGCATGGAATGCACTGCCTGTGGAAGTAGTTGAGTCGGAAACATTAGGGACCTTCAAGCAGCTATTGGATAGGTACATGGATTACGGTTAAATGATATAGTGTAGATTTATTTGTTCTCAAGGGCAGCACGGTAGCATTGTGGATAGCACAATTGCTTCACAGCTCCAGGGTCCCAGGTTCGATTCCGGCTTGGGTCACTGACTGTGCGGAGTCTGCACGTCCTCCCCGTGTCTGCGTGGGTTTCCTCCGGGTGCTCCGGTTTCCTCCCACAATCCAAAGATGTGCGGGTTAGGTGAATTGGCCAATGATAAATTGCCCTTAATGTCCAAATTGCCCTTGGTGTTGGGTGAAGGTGTTGAGTTTGGGTAGGGTGCTCTTTCCAAGAGCCGGTGCAGACTCAAAGGGCCGAATGGTCTCCTTCTGCACTGTAAATTCAATGATAATCTATGATTAATCTAGGACAAAGGTTCGGCACAACATCGTGGGCCGAAGGGCCTGTTCTGTGCTGTATTTTCTATGTTCTATGTTCTATGTGATTGACGAGTACTCCTGGTTCCCATTCGCCATCCCCTGCCCCGACATGACCGCAACCACCGTGATCAAGGCCCTCCATAGCATCTTTACACTGTTCGGGTTCCCCGCTTACATACATAGTGATAGGGGGGTCCTCCTTTATGAGCGACGAACTGCGTCAATTCCTGCTCAGCAAGGGCATCGCCTCGAGCAGGACGACCAGTTACAACCCCGGGGTAACGGACAGGTAGAGAGGGAGAACGGAACGGTCTTGAAGGCCGTCCTATTGGCCCTACGGTCCAGGAATCTCCCAGTCTCCCGCTGGCAAAAGGTCCTCCCGGATGCCCTCCACTCCATCCGGTCACTGCTGTGTACCACGACCAACCAAACACCTCACGAACGTCTCCTTGTCTTCCCCAGGAAGTCCTCCTCTGGGACCTCGCTCCCGACCTGGCTGGCAGCTCCCGGACCCATCCTGCTCCGAAAACACGTGCGGGCGCACAAGTCGGACCCGTTGGTCGAGAGGGTTCATCTTCTCCATGCTAACCCCCAGTACGCTTATGTGGTGTGCCCCGACGGCCGACAAGATACAGTCTCCCTACGAGCCCTGGCGCCCACCGGATCCCCACGCACACCCCAGCCACCAGTCCCTCCCTCCCTCCCACCGGTGCACCTTACAGGAGGATCGGTCCTTCCGCCGGCCCCGTCTAGGCCCCCCCACCCACCGATGCACCCCGCAGACGCTCCCTTCCCAGGTCAACCGTTTTCCCCACCAGCGCCGTCTAGGAGTGTTGAAGCTGTCACAGAGATCGAGGCCACGCTCCCGGAGTCACAGACGCCCGAGCCTCCAACGGAGTCACCACCGAAGCTTCGACAATCACAGAGGACGACCAGGGCCCCCGATCGACTGATTGCTTCATTTTAAAGTGTATAGTTAATTATGAATCTGTAAATAGTTACAAAACGGAGGTATTACGGTACCTCCATAATTATAATTTCTACCATGTTACCATGTTGTAATATCAAGCCACCATCCCCGCCAGACTTTTTTTTAACAGGGGGTAAATGTGGTAGTCTGTGTAGGGGTATTACGGTATCTGGTAATGCTGGAACACCATTGGTAGATATTGTATGTTTCCTATTGGTCAAGCTGTATGGTAGCTCCGCCCTGCAAGGCAGGTATAAGAGCCCATGCCGTCCCAGCAGCCTTCTTTCTGTACCTGAGCTGCTTTGGGAAACATCAAGCTTATAAAAGCCTTCAGTTGGACTACTACCTCGCTTTAGTGGTGATTGATCGTGCATCACTCGTATGCTATCGGGACTTAATGGTTTGAATTATAAGGAGAGACTGGATAGACTGGGACTTTTTTCCTCGGCTTAGGGATGATCTTATAGAGGTCTATAAAATAATGAGGGGCATAGATAAGGTAGATAGTCAACATCTTTTCCCAAAGGTAGGGGAGTCTAAAACTATAGGACTTAGGTTAAGGTGAGAGGGGAGAGAAACAAAAGGGTCCAGAGGGGCAAATATTTCATGCAGAAGGTGGTGAGTCTCTGGAACGAGCTGCCAGAGGCAGTAGCAGAGGCGAGTACAATTTTGTCTTTTAAAAAGCATTTAGACAGTTATACAGGTAAGATGGGTATAGAGGCACTGGTCATGGCACCTCCGCCGTTCTCGTTGGCTCGGTACTCCACAAGCTCGGTGATGGTGGCAGCTTTGAGGGTGTGGGAACAGTGGCGGAACATCATGGGAGTGGAGAGAGCATCGATTTGGCCTCCAATTTGTGGCAATCACCGGTTTGTGCCGGGGGAACTAGATGGGGGGTTTCGGAGGTAGAACATAGAACATAGAACATAGAACATTACAGCGCAGTACAGGCCCTTCGGCCCTCGATGTTGTGCAGACCTGTGAAACCACTCTAAAGCCCATCTACACTATTCCCTTATCGTCCATATGTCTATCCAATTACCATTTGAATGCCCTTAGTGTTGGCGAGTCCACTACTGTTGCAGGCAGGGCATTCCACGCCCTTACTACTCTCTGAGTAAAGAACCTACCTCTGACATCTGTCTTATATCTATCTCCCCTCAATTTAAAGCTATGTCCCCTCGTGCTAGACATCACCATCTGAGGAAAATGGCTCTCACTGTCCACCCTATCCAATCCTCTGATCATCTTGTATGCCTCAATTAAGTCACCTCTTAACCTTCTTCTCTCTAATGAAAACAGCCTCAAGTCCCTCAGCCTTTCCTCACAAGATCTTCCCTCCATACCAGGCAACATTCTGGTAAATCTCCTCTGCACCCTTTCCAATGCTTCCACATCCTTCCTATAATGCGGCGACCAGAATTGCACGCAATACTCCAAATGCGGCCGCACCAGAGTTTTGTACAGCTGCAACATGACCTCATGGCTCCAAAACGCAATCCCTCTACCAATAAAAGCTAACACACCGTACGCCTTCTTAACAACCCTCTCAACCTGGGTGGCAACTTTCAGGGATCTATGTACATGGACACAGAGATCTCTCTGTTCATACACACTGCCAAGAATCTTACCATTAGCCCAGTACTCTGTCTTCCTGTTATTCCTTCCAAAATGAAACATCTCACACTTTTCTGTATTAAACTCCATTTGCCACCTCTCAGCCCAGAGCTGTAGCTTATCTATGTCCCTCTGTAACTTGTAACATCCTTCCGCACTGTCCACAACTCCACTGACTTTAGTGTCATCTGCAAATTTACTCACCCATCCTTCTACACCCTCCTCCAGGTCATTTATAAAAATGACAAACAGCAGTGGCTCCAAAACAGATCCTTGTGGTACACCACTAGTAACTGGACTCCAGTCTGAACATTTCCCATCAACCACCACCCTTTGTCTTCTTCCAGCTAGCCAATTTCTGATCCAAACTGCTAAATCACCCTGAATCCCATGCCTCCGTATTTTATGCAGTAGCCTACCGTGGGGAACCTTATCAAACGCTTTACTGAAATCCATATACACCACATCAACTGCTTTACCCTCATCCACCTGTTTGGTCACCTTCTAAAAGAACTCAATAAGGTTTGTGAGGCACGACCTACCCTTCACAAAACTGTGTTGACTATCTCTAATCAAATTATTCCTTTCCAGATGATTATACATCCTACCTCTTATAAATCTTTCCAAGATTTTGCCCACAACAGAAGTAAGGCTCACTGGTCTATAGTTACCGGGGTTGTCTCTACTTCCCTTCTTGAACAAGGGGACAACATTTGCTATCTTCCAGTCTTCTGGCACTATTCCTTAGACAAAGATGACTTAAAGATCAAAGCCAAAGGCTCAGCAATCTCCTCCCTAGCTTCCCAGAGAATCCTAGGATATATTCCATCCGGCCCAGGGGACTTATCTATTTTCACACTTTCCAGAATTGCTAACACCTCCTCCTTATGAACCTCAAGCCCTTCTAGTCTAGTAGCCTGAATCTCAGTATTCTTCTCGACAACATTGTCTTTTTCCTGTGTGAATACTGACAAAAATATTCATTTAGCACCTCTCCTATCTCCTCGGACTCCAAGCACAACTTCCCACTACTGTCCTTGACTGGTCCTACTCTTACCGTAGTCATTTGTTTATTCCTGACATATCTATAGAAAGCTTTAGGGTTATCCTTGATGCTACCTGCCAAAGACTTCTCATGTCCCCTCCTGGCTCTTCTTAGTTCTCTCTTTAGGTTCTTCCTAGCTAACTTGTAACTCTCGAGCGACCTAACTGAACCTTTATGTTTCATCTTTACATAAGCCTCCTTCTTCCTCTTGACAAGTGTTTCGACTGCTTTAGTAAACCACGGTTCCCTTGCTCGACCACTTCCTCCCTGCCTGACAGGTACATACTTATCAAGGACACGCAGTAGCTGTTCCTTGAACAAGCTCCACATTTCCATTGTGCACATCCCCTGCAGTTTTCCTCTCCATCCGATGCATCCTAAGTCTTGCCTCATCGCATCATAATTGCCTTTCCCCCAGATATAACTTTTGCCCTGCGGTATATACCTATCCCTTTCCATCACTAAAGTAAACGTAATCGAATTGTGGTCACTATCACCAAAACGCTCACCTGCCTCCAAATCTAACACCTGTCCTGGTTCATTACCCAGTATCAAATCCAATATGGCCTCGCCTCTCGTTGGCCTATCTACATACTGTGTCAGGAAACCCTCCTGCACACATTGGACAAAAACGGACCCATCTAAAGTACTCGAACTATAGCGTTTCCAATCAATATTTGGAAAGTTAAGGTCCCCCATAACAACTACCCTGTTCCTTTCGCTCCTATCCAGAATCATCATTGCAATCCTTTCCTCTACATCCCTGGAACTTTTCGGAGGCCTATAGAAAACCCCTAACAGGGTGACTTCTCCTTTCCTGTTTCTAACCTCAGCCCATACTACCTCAGTAGACGAGTCCTCATCAAATGTCCTTTCTGCCACCCTAATACTGTCCTTGACTAACAATGCCACCCCTCCCCCTCTTTTACCACCTTCCCTGAGCTTACTGAAATATCTAAATCCCGGCACCTGCAACAACCATTCCTGTCCCTGCTCTATCCATGTCTCCGAAATGGCCACAACATCGAAGTCCCAAGTACCAACCCATGCCGCAAGTTCACCCACCTTATTCCGGATGCTCCTGGCATTGAAGAAGACACACTTTAAACCACATTCCTGCCTGCCGGTACACTCCTGCAACTTTGAAACCTTACTCATGACCTCACTTCTCTCAACCTCCTGTATACTGGAGCTACAATTCAGGTTCCCAAGCCCCTGCTGAACTAGTTTAAACCCTGCCGAAGAGCATTAGCAAATTTCCCCCCCCCCCAGGATATTGGTACCCCTCTGGTCCAGGTGTAGACCATCCCATTTGTCGAGGTCCCACTGACCCCAGAATGAGCCCCAATTATCCAGAAGTCTGAAACCCTCCCTCCTGCACCATCCCTGTAGCCACGTGTTCAACTACTCTCTCTCCCTATTCCTCGCCGTGCTATCACCTGGCATGGGTAACAACCCAGAGATAATAACTCTGTTTGTCCTAGATCTAAGTTTCCACCCTAGCTCCCTGAATTCCTGCCGTACATCCCTATCCCTTTTCCTACCTATGTCGTTGGTACCTATGTGGACCACGACTTGGGGCTGCTCCCCCTCCCCCTTAAGGATCCCGAAAACACGATCCGAGACATCACGCACCCTGGCACCTGGGAGGCAACACACCAACCGCAAGTCTCTCTCGTTCCCACAGAATCTCCTACCTATCCCCCTAACTATGGAGTCTCCAATGACTAATGCTCTACTCCTCTCTCCCCTTCCCTTCTGAGCAACAGGGACAGACTCTGTGCCAGAGACCTGTTTTGGCAGCACGGTAGCACAAGTGGATAGCACTGTGGCTTCACAGCGCCAGGGCCCCAGGTTCGATTCCCCGATGGGTCACTGTCTGTGCAGAGTCTGCACGTTCTCCCCATGTCTGCGTGGGTTTCCTCCGGGTGCTCCGGTTTCCTCCCACAGTCCAAAGACGTGCAGGTTTGGTGGATTGGCCATGATAAATTGCCCTTAGTAACCAAAAAAGGTTATTGGGTTATGGGGATAGGGTGGAAGTCTTAAGTGGGCTTAAGTGGGTTGGTGCAGACTCAATGGGCTGAATGGCCTCCTTCTGCACTGTATGTTCTATGTACCCCATGGCTTACCCCTGGTAGGTCCCCCCCCAACAGTATCCAAAGTGGTATACTTGTTACTAAGGGGAACGACCAAAGGGGATCCCTGTACTGACTGCTTCCTCCCAGCCCCTCTCACTGTCACCCATCTATCTTTATTCTTTGGAGTAACTACATCCCTGAAGCTTCTATCTATGACCACCTCTGCCTCCCGAATGATCTGAAGTTCATCCAGCTCCAGCTCCAGTTCCCTAACGTGGTTTCTGAGGAGCTGGAGATGGGTGCACTTCCCACAGATGAAATCAGCAGGGACACTTACGGCGTCCCTCACCTCAAACATTCTGCAGGAGGAACATTGCACTACCTTCCCTGCCATCCCCTCTAACAAAAAAGAAAAAGAAAGAACTTACTTGTTATTCACTCCCCTTCTCAACAAGCACTCACTCAGCAACCTCTGCGACCCGCACAATAACACCTGAGGGAAAATAAAATAAAAACTACTTACCAGTCACCAGCCAATCCCTTACCTGCAGGCTGTGATGATACATTTCAACTTCTTTTTACTTCTACCTGTCCTCGAGCCTTCCTCTTGATCTTTACAGCAGTTGGTTTTTTTTTGGTTAGAGGAGGGGGTAGGGTGGGAAACACTGAAGAAGTGTTTCGGGTTTAAGTGTCACTTGACAACAGTTCCTCCACAAACCACCTTCAAGTTAGGGTGAGCACATGGACGTATGCAAATTTCCCCTGCAACAGCCAATCAGAAGTTCTGCTCTACTGCCCTCTGCTGGATGCTTGGCTTCACTTTAACAGCTAGGGTCTCTTGCTCAGGTACACCTTCAAGTTAGGGTGAGCACACGGACGTATGCAAATTTCCCCCGCAACTGCCAATCAGCAGCTCCGCTCTACTGCCCTCTGCTGGATGTTTGTCTCCACTTTAACAGCTAGGGTCTCTTGCTCAGGTACACCTTCAAGTTAGGGTGAGCACACAGATGTATGCAAATTCCCCCCACAACAGCCAATCAGCAGCTCCGCTCTACTGGCCTGTGCTGGATGCTTGTCTTCACTTTAACAGCTAGGGTCTCTTGCTCAGGTACACCTTCAAGTTAGTGTGAGCACACGGATGTATGCAAATTTCCCCCGCAACAGCCAATCAGCAGCTTTGCTCTACTGCCCTCTGCTGGATGCTTGTCTTCACTTTAACAGCTAGGGTCTCTTGCTCAGGTACACCTTCAAGTTAGGTGGCAGCGAGCTGGCATTGAGCGGATAGGAGACCTGTTTATTGACGGTAGCTTTTCTTGGTTGGGAGGACTTGGAGGAGGAGTTTGAGTAGACAGGGGGTAATGGGTTCCGCTATCTGCAGATGAGGGACTTTGCACAGAGACAGGTTTCGACCTTTCCGCTCCTACTGTCCCAGGGGTTACAGGACAAGGTAGTGTCGAAAACAGGAGTGGGGGAGGGGAAGGTCTCGGAAATTTAGAAAGAGCTCATGGAATGGGAGGGAACCCTGATATGGGAGGCAAAGCAAAAATGGGAGGAAGAGTTGGGCAAGGAGTTAGAGGCGCGATTGTGGGAGGATGCCTTGAGGAGAGTCAACTTGTCCTCATCGTGTGCCAGCCTCAGCCTGATACAATTCAAGGTGGTCCACAGGGCGCATATGACTGTGGGCCTTATGAGCAGTTTCTGTTATGGGGTGGAGGACAGATGTTGGTGGTGAGCGGGAGGGCCCATGAATCGTGTCCACATGTTTTGGGCATGTTCGAAGCTTGGGGGATTCTGGCAAGTATTTGCCGATGTCATGTCCATGTGCTGAAGGCACGGGTGGTTCCAAGTCCAGAGGTGGCGATTTTTGGTGTGTCGGAAGACCCGGAGGTCCAGGGGGCGAGAGAGGCTGATGTTTTGGCCTTTGCTCCCTGGTAGCCCGGAGACAGATCTTATTGGTGTGGATGGACTCGGAGCCCCGAAAATCGGGGGTATGGGTTAGTGACATGGCCGGGTTTCTCAGGCTTGAGAAGATCAAGCTCGCCCTGAGAGGATCGACGCTGGGGTTCACCCGAAGATGGCAGCCGTTTATTGACTTCTTTGGGGAAAATTAAGCTATCAGCAGATAAAAAGTGGGTATAAATGGATATGGGCCAAATGCGGGCAATTGGGACTGGTTTAGTGGTAACAGCTGGGCAGCATGGACAAGTTGGGCCGAACGGCCTGTTCCATGCTGTAAACCTCTATGACTCTATGATCGGTAATGGGTCTCTTGCTGCTTACAGTGTACATTAATGATCTAGACAAGAATGTGAAGAATATGATCAGTAAGTTTGCAGATGACACAAAAATCAGTGTTGGGATAAATAGCAAGCAGGAAAGCCTTGGATTACAGGATAAAGATGGGCTGGTCAGATGGGCAGAACAGTGGCAAATGTAATTTAACCCTGAACAGTTTGAGGTGATGCATTTTGGGAGAACTAATAAGGCACGGGAATACACAATGAATGTTAGGATTCTAGGAAGTAAAGAGGACCAGAGGGACCTTGGGATGCATGTCCAAAGATCCCTTAGGGAGCGGGACAGGTAGATAAGGTGGTTAAGAAGGTATATGGGATACTTGCCTTTATTAGCAGGGAGGTTACGATAGAGCTGTACAAAACACTCGTTAGGCCACAGCTGGAGTACTGTGCGCAGTTCTGATCACCACACTACAGGAAGGATGTGATTGCACTGGAAAGGGTACAGAGGAGATTCACCAAGATGTTGCCGAGGCTGGAGCGTTTCAGCTATGAAGAGAGGCTGGTTAGGTTGGGGTTGTTTTCTTTGGAGCAAAGAAGGCTGAGGGGGATCTGATTGAGGTGTATAAAATAATGAAGGACATAGATAGGGTAGATAGGATGAAACCTTTCCTCTTAGTAGAAGGGTCAATAACAAAAGTGCATAGATTTAACTAAGGGTCAGGAGATTTAAATGGGATTTGAGGAAAAACCTTTATCATTCAGAGGGTGGTGGAAATCTGGAACTCACAGCCTGAAAGGGTAGTAGAGATGGGAACCCTCACAACATTTGAGAAGCATTTAGATAAGCACTTGAAACGCCACAGCACATAAGGCTACGGACCAAATGCTGGAAATGGGATTAAACTAGATCGATGCTTGATGGCTGGTGCAGACATAATGGGCCGAAGGGCCTCTTTATGTGTTGTAAAACATTATGACTCTATGACCCAGCACAAAGGAAGACGGCTGAGGTTGCTGAAAGCTAATCGCGCCAACCCAGTACAATCGCTAGAGAAACCTTTCAGGGTAGTGTCCTGGCAACTATCTTCGGACTGTTTCATCAATGACCTTTTATAAAAGGTCAGAAGTGGGAATATTTATGAATCATTACACAGTGTTCAGTTCCATTCACAACAGAGCTAAATAGGTAGTTCATGCCCACATTTAGCAGGATTTGGACAACATTCAGGCTTTGATGATAAGTGGCAAATAACATTCACATCAGGCAAGTATAACATAATGACCATCTTCAACCACAGAGTCTCCAATAACCTCCCATTGGCATTTAATCGCATTATCATCGTTGTGTTCCTCTCATTATCAACATCCTGCGGGCGATATTGACCAAAAACCTAATTGGATCAATCACAAATACTGTGGTTACAAGAAAAGATCAGAGGCTGGAGATTCTGTGACAAATAACACCTCCTGAATCTCCAAAGCCCTACCACAATCCACAAGGCACAAGTCAGGAGAGTGATGGAATATTCTCCACTTGCCTGCATAAGTGCTGCTCCAACAACACTCAAAAAGTTTGACACCATCTAAACAGCCGACTTAATTGTCAGCCAAACCACTAGTTTAAACATACACCGTCCACTGCCGGCGCACAGTAGTAACCGTCTACAAGATGCACTGCAGCAACTCGCCAAGGCTTCAACAGCATCTTTCAAACGTGAAATTTCTACCAACTAGAGGAGTAGGGGCAGTATGTTAATGGAAACACCACCACCTACAACTTCCACTCCAAGTCACACACAATCCTGACTTGGAAATGTATTGCTGTTCCTTCATTGCTGAGTCAAAATTCTGGAATGCCCTATTCAATACCACTGTGGTACGCTTACACCACATGGACTGGAGCTGATCAATAAGCGAGGCTTTTCGCCCCCTTCTTGACGGGAATTAGGGATAGACAGTAAATGTTTGCTTTGCTACCAATGTCCACATCCCATGTGTGAATGAAAAAAAGGGCAGATGGTTGGTATGTATCTGTGAAAGTGTTCGAGTTATAATACATTTTGCAAACAAGGCAAGTTAATGGCATTATATACTTAGTTGGAAAATGCTGAAGAGTATGGATAAACAGGAATGTAGGGATTCCAACACATGTAATTTCCTGAAAATGAGGTAGGAGTATCTAAAGCTTTTAAAAGACCAACACAATTTTCTGTTTTATAAATAGGGATATAGAGTACATGATTGAAGAAGTAATTATGTATTTATGTAACATGCTGTTTAGCCCATAATTTAAAGTGGAATTTTGGGACCCCTAGAAAGAATGTAGAGTGTGCAGAGTAGATTTACCGGTCTATTCCAGCGATGGGAAACTACAAACAAGTCGAACTTCCAAAAGTGGAACTTTCTATTGTGCGTTCAGTCACTCTGGTTCCATCATCCCTTATTGTACATTAAGTTTGGCAGCACTCCTGGATTGTCATAGAGTAATCAGTAAGTAAAGATTTATCTCCTACTTGCTGTTGAAAGTAACCTGGGAAAAAAAGAATAACAGGGATGTAAAAGCAAATATCAAATATTGAGAAATGGGCTGTTTGACAAACAGTTAAGAAACATCCAAATGGGTTAAAAAGAAAGGTCATTTTCACTAAATCTGCTGGATGGGTTTGATTCGGATGCTGGTTTTATATCTTATTAGATAACACTGCATACAAATAAAGTCAGGCAGGGTGTAACATGGCAGTCAACACATCAGAGTTTATTTCCTGCATAAAAAATCGGGTTAAGATTACCCGTTAAGAGAACCCGTTTGCTTTCCAATCGGCCTGTTGCTAAGTGGATTGACACTTTAATAAAGTTTATTCTGATAGTTTTGAAATCAAATGTAAATTATAATAAACCAGTTAGAATAGAAAATACATGATACAATTTACACTTAGTCACAATTGGAAACAGTAGAAAAGGATAAGCAAAAGGTTGATAAAAGCACCTTTTAAAATAAATTTGCTCTTATAAATGTCCTATATTTCAAAATAACTACTAGCAAGCTTTTGACATACTGAAAAGTATGAGATACATAATGTACCATACACATTCTATTATTGATAATAGGTGTCTGAAGACAGACTGTACATTGGATTCATAAGAACATAAGATCATAAGAACTAGGAACAGGAGTAGGCCATCTGGCCCCTCGAGCCTGCTCCGCCATTTAACGAGATCATGGCTGATCTTTGTGGACTCAGCTCCACTCTCCGGCCCGTACACCATATCCCCGAATCCCTTTATTCTTTAGAAAGGTATCTATCTTTTTCTTAAAAACGTTTAAAGAAGGAGCCTCAACTGCTTCACTGGGCAAGGAATTCCAGAGATTCACAATCCTTTGGGTGAAGAAGTTCCTCCTACACTCCGTCCTAAATCTACTTCCCCTTATTTTGAGGCTATGCCCCCTAGATCTGCTTTCCCCGACCAGTGGAAACAACCTGCCTGCATCTATCCTATCTATTCCCTTCATAATTTTATATGTCTCAATAAGATACCCCTGCATCCTTCTAAACTCCAATGAGTACAGTCCCAGTCTACTCAACCTCTCGTCATAATCTAATCCCCTCAACTCTGGGATCAACCTAGTGAATCTCCTCTGCACTCCCTCCAGTGCCAATATGTCCTTTCTCAGGTAAGGAGACCAAAACTGAACACAATACTCCAGATGCGGCCTCACCAACACCCTATACAATTGCAGCATAACCTCACTAGTCTTGAACTCCATCCCTCTAGCAATGAAAGACAAAACTCGATTAGCCTTCTTAATCACCTGTTGCACCTGCACACCGACTTTTTGCGACTCGTGCACCAACACACCCAGGTCCCTCTGCACAGCAGCATGTTTTAACATCTTACCGTTTAAATAATAATCCATTCTGCTGTTATTCCTCCCAAAATGGATAGCCTCACACTTGGCAACATTGAATTCCATCTGCCAGACCCTAGCCTATTCACCTAACCTATCCAAATCCTTCTGCAGACTTCCGGTATCCTCTGCACTTTTTGCTTTACCGCTCATCTTAGCGTCGTCTGCAAACTTTGACACATTGCACTTGGTCCCCAACTCCAAATCGTCTATGTAAATTGTGAACAACTGCGGGCCCAACACTGATCCTTGAGGGACCCCACTAGTTATAGGTTGCCAACCAGAGAAACACCCATTTATCCCCACTTTCTGCTTTCTGTTAGTTAACCAATCCTCTACCCATGCTACCACTTTATCCTCAATGTCATGCATCTTTAGTTTATGCAGCAACCTTTTGTGTGGCACCTTGTCAAAAGCTTTCTGGAAATCCAGATATACCACATCCATTGGCTCCCCGTTATCTACTGCACTGGTAACGTCCTCAAAAAATTCTACCAAATTAGTCAGACACGACCTACCCTTTGTGAACCCATGCTGCGTCTGCCCAATGGGACAATTTCCCTCCAGGTGCCCCGCTATTTCCTCCTTAATGATAGATTCCAGTATTTTCCCTACAACCGAAGTTAAGCTTACCGGCCTATAATTACCCGCTTTCTGCCGACCTCCTTTTTTAAACAGTGGTGTCACGTTTGCTACTTTCCAATCCTCTGGGACCACCCCAGAGTCTAGTGAATTTTGATAAATTATCACTAGTGCGTTTACAATTTCCGTAGCCATCTCTTTTAACACTCTGGGATGCATCCCATCAGGGCCAGGAGACTTATCTACATTTAGCCCCATTAGCTTGCCCAATACTGCCTCCTTAGTGATTACAATCATCTCAAGGTCCTCACCCATCATATCCTTATTTCCATCAGTCACTGGCATGTTATTTGTGTCCTCTACTGTGAAGACTGACCCAAAAAACCTGTTCAGCTCCTCAGCCATTTCCCCGTCTCCTATTATTAAATCTCCCTTCTCATCTTCCAAAGGACCAATATTTACCTGAGCCACGCTTTTTTGTCTTATATATTTGTAGAAGCTTTTACTATCTGCTTTTATGTTCTGAGCCAGTTTACTTTCATAGTCTACCTTACTCTTCTTTATGGCTTTTTTAGTAGCTTTCTGTTGTCCCCTAAAGACTTCCCAGTCCTCTAGTCTCCCACTAATTTTTGCCACTTTGTATGTTTTTTCCTTCAATTTGATACTCTCGCTCACCTCCTTAGATATCCACGGTCGATTTTTCCCCTTTCTACCGTCTTTCTTTTTTGTCGGTATGCACCTTTTCTGAACACTGTGAAAGATCGCTCGGAAGGTTCTCCACTGTTCCTCAACTGCTTCACCATGAAGTCTTTGCTTCCAGTCTACCTTAGCTAGTTCTTCTCTCATCCCATTGTAGATGATACACACGGCTGCCACTGTTCGCCGGTGGAGGACAGTTTGAACATTTATGGAAAGTGGAACATTCATGCGGGCTGCTTTGTCCTGGATTGTGCCAAGCCTCTTGAGTGTTGGTGGAGTGGCACTCATCCAGGCATTCCCGAGATTCCCGTGAAAATTACAAGCAGTTACCTGAAATAATCATCTATCAAGAATTCAGAATGGGAAACCACATTTACTGCAAATGAATCCCAAGTGAAGATGACTTATCTCTATTTTTATTAAGGTAGGTCACACTTTAAATTACAAAGGTAAACTATTGGGTATTGCAACATGGTTTCAATTATGTCACAAATAATGTAATGCAGTAGTGTGGACCATGCTTTGCCATTAATATATTTTAAATAGCATAATTTACAAGGGAAAAAATATTTCTGCCTTCCTACACAGATCTACTGTGACTGAAACATGATCTATTTCCAGGCCTCTACTGAATTTACTGTGAATACTCTTTAGTCAAGCAGTAGGAGGTAACTAACTATAAATGACAATGATCGTAGATGCTATTTTCCCCCCTCCTGTTTTCCCTAGTGATTGGGAAGTCAGAGTGGCAGCAATGAAAATTGCTTTTACTCTGCGGCACTAAACATCAGTCGCATTGCACCGAACCTGGATTAAAGACTCCCAAAACGGCAGAGACCCCACGCGAGGACCCGAACGCGCTGCAAGGTAGACCCGTCCTCACAGACCCTGGGGCCTGACCGGATCACAAGCATGCCCCCGCGGCAACCCCAAAATCCCAGCCAGTGCCCGGGACCCTGTCGGGCGCAACCCCAAAAATGAAACCAGCGCCCCGGACCCTGCCTGATGCAACCACCTACCTTCCACAAGGTCAGACTTCTCCAATCAGATCCCGGGACCATCCAGAAGCAGCCACCAACCGAGGAATCGAGGTAAACGCGGCGGTCTGCAGGTGACACTAAAGCAACGCGGTTTCAAGAATCCTCTCCCCACTCCCCCCATACTCCTGGCAAATGTCCAAGCGATCGAAAACAAGGCTTCAATTCTGATGTTGCGTCTGAGAAAGGAGGGGGCAAGAGCAGTAGGGCGCAGGAGTGTGTGAGGAGGAGAAGGACGGAAGAGACATAGATCAGTCGGAGGGAGGTATAGATCGACCCTACGGGAGCCCCCACACTAGTAGATGAGCTAGCACAAGGACATACGAGTGAGGGGGGTCTGCAGCACATCTCCCAACTGGGGAAAGGTGCTTGGCAACAGGGGGAAGAGAACATTCTATAGAGGGGGTGCCAAAGGAGGGTAAACAGAAGGGGAAAAGCGGGGGGTGAGGCAGGCCCAGGGGAAAAGCCGAAGGACGGGGGGTGAAGGGCGCTGGGCTGGTCACGGATGGCGGCAAGGAACACGAAGGCACCGCGAACAGCCACTTTGGAGGGTCCCCAAACAATGGGAAACCCCGGAGTGCAGGGCACCATCCACATGGCTACACATAGATGGCGGCCGTCTTGGTTGGCCCTGGGAGCATAGGGGCCCAGCATCCTAGTGAGGAGAATGACCACGGCCATCTTGGATGGCCCCCTAACAAAGGGAAACCCCAGAGCACAAGGGCGCATCCACAAGGTAAGTATGGTTGATCTCGCAGGATGGGGGTACAGAAACCCCCATCAGGATAGTTACCTGAAAGGTCAGGGGACTTAACAGCCCAGTGAAAGGATCCAGAGTCTTCGCCCATCTAAAAAGTATGAAAGCAGATATAGTCTTCCTCCAAGAGACTCACCAAAGGGTAAGAAAGAGCTGAGTGGGACAGACTTGCCATTTGTTCTCGGGACGAGGGGGTGGCCATACTGCTCAATAAGAGGACAATATTCACAGTGACGAGGACGGTTACAGGCCGAGAGGACGGTTACAGGCCAAGGGGACGGTACATCATGGTTAGTGGTGTCCTGGAAGGGGCACCAGTGGTCCTTGTAAACGTGTAAGCTCACAACTGGGATGATGCGGAATTCTTGAAAAAGACCATGGCAGAAGTCCCCAACATAGATGCAGACCAACTCATCATGGGGGGGGGCTTTAACTGCACACAGGATCCACGGACAGACAGACCAAACCCCAAATCAGGGAAAAAGTCAAACATGTCCAAGGAACTGGGCAAGTTCATGGAAATGATGGGGCAGTGGACCCATGGAGGTTCACAAACCCAGGGGAACAGGAGTTCTTCTTCCCCCAGGTACACGGGATCTACACCAGGATCGACTACTTTGTAGTGGGACAAGCGGTGCTTCCAGGGATAGTGGGAGTGGAGTACTTCGCGATCGTAATCTCCGACCACGCTCCACATTATGTGGATATGAGGTTGGAGACGAGCAAGGCACAACACTCCCCATGGAGGCTGGACATGGCCCTCTTAGCCAATAAGGCACTTTGCGAACGGATATCACAGGCCATAAACAGGTACATTGCCAACAACCAGAATGGGGAGTTCTCACCCTCCATGTTCTGGACGGCGTTGAAGGCAGTGATAAGGGGGGAAATTATTGCATGCAAGGTGCACAGAGATAGGAAGGAGAGGGCGACGAGGCAAGAGCTGGTTGACTCCATACTGGAGGTGGACTTGCAGTACACCATGGCCCTGACCCTGGAGCTACTGGTGGAGAGGAAGAAGCTACAAATGGACTTTGACCTGCTCTCCACAAGGAAAGTAGTGCACCAGGTCCCCAGATGTGCAGTACCTTTGATCAACATGGAGACAAAGATAGCGGCACGCTGGCACATCAGCTGAGAAAGCAGGCAGCCACGAGGGAAATAGTTTGGGTTAGTGACAGCAACAGCAGGCAAGTCGCCACACCAGAAAGAGTCAGTGAGGCCTTCACAACCTTCTACTGAGGGTTATACACCTCCAAGTCCTTGGAGGGGGACTCAGGGATGAATCAGTTCCTCAATGGACTGGACATGCCGGTCATGGGGGAAGAGAACAGACGGGGCCTGGAAGCATCATTACAACTGGGAGAAGTCATGGAGAGTATCAACTCCATGCAGGTGGGGAAGACACCAGGGCCAGATGGATTCCCGACCGGATTCTACAAAATATTCACGCCAGCCCTGGCCCCGCACTTACGGGAGATGTTTGCAGCTGGTAAGGGGCTCCCTGCCACCAACATTGACACAAGCCTCAATATCGCTGATACCCAAAAGGGACAAAGACGCAACTGAATGCGGGTCATACAGGCCCATCTTGCTACTCAATGTAGATTCAAAGCTCCTGCAAAAACCCTGCAAAGTGGCTGGAGTTGCATGCCGGAGGTAGTCACGGAAGACCAGACGGGCTTTATCAAGCTCAGGCAGCTAACATTGAACATCTGCTGAATGTGATAAAGACCCCATCCATGGAGAGAACACCAGAAGTGATCATCTCTCTGGATGCAAAAAAGGCCTTAGACAGAGTCGAGTGGAAGTACCTCATAGAAGTACTGGAAAGGTTTAGGTTCAGGCCAGGTTCACCTCTGGGTGAAACATCTGTACAGCAGTCCTACGGCTAGCGTATGAACAAGCACCACCACCTCTAAATACTTCCAGCTACATAGAGGCACGAGGCAGGGATGCCCATTGTCCCCGCTACTGTTTGCTCTGGCAATTGAGCCACTGATGATCACTCTCAGGACAGCAAAAGGGTGGAGAGAGATCCAGAGGAGAGAAAGGGAGCATAGAGGTTCACTCTACTCGGATGATCGGCTCATCTACATGTCAAACCCCTCGGCCAGCATGGAAGGGATAATGAAACTCCTGAAGGAGTTTGGAACCTTCTTGGGCTACAAACTCAAACTGAGCAAAAGTGAGATCTTCTCGGTGAACCCCCAGGTGGGAGTGACAGAGCTGGAGGGACGTTCAAACAAGCCCACACCAAATTCTGCTACCTGGGGATCCAAATAGCCCATGACTGGAACCTGATGAGTCTGATGGAGGAAGTTAAAAGGGACCTACAAAGGTGGGACACACTCCCACTCTCCCTGGCAGGGAGAATACAGACGATCAAAATGAACAGACTGCTCAGGTTTCTCTTCCTGCTCAGATCCCTCCCGTTCTACATCCCCAAGACCTTCTCCAATACAACCTCCTTTGCGGCAATGTCCCAGGTTGTGGGTGTAAGCGAGGAGCTGTGCCCAAAAGTGGTGGTCTTCGGGATATCAGGGGCGGGATTTTCCCCTACCCGGCGGGGCGGGCTGTCCCGGCGCCGAGGAGAGGCGTGAACCAGTCCGGCGTCGGGCCGCCCAGAAGGTGCGGAATCCTCTGCACCTTCAGGGGCTAGGCAGGCGGCGGCCGGATTGGCACTGCGCCAACCAGCGCCGAAGGGCCTCCGCCAGCCGGCGCGAGTTGGCTGATGCGCGGGAGCGCCAGCGTGTGCTGGCCTCATCCCAGCGCATGCGCAGGGGGGTTCGTCTCCGCACCAGCCATTGCGGCGGTCCAAAGCAGCCAGTGCGGAGGGAAGGAGTGCCCCCACGGCACAGGCCCGCCCGCGGATCGGTGGGTCCCGATCGCAGGCCAGGCCACCGTGGGGGCACCTCCCGGAGCCAGATCCCCCCGTGCCCCCCCGAGGGGCAGCCGGTGGGGGCGGGATTCACGCCACCCCCCGGCGGTTCTCCGGCCCGGCGGGGGGGGTCAGATAATCCCGCCCCAGATCAGTCAAAACTCTTGATGAGGAGGGGGCCGACGCCCGAGCCTTTGCCTCCCTGGTCGCCTGCAGACTGGCTGTCTGACCTACTGGAATTTTTCAAGCTGGAGAAAATAAAATTTGCCATCCAGGAGTGGGAAGAGGGCTTCCACAGGACATGGAAGCCGTTCACCAACTTGGTCCAGAATCTGGGGCGTCATTTTCCGCCGGCGGGAGTCTCCGTTTTGCCGGCGCCTGGGGGTTTCCCGACGGCGTGGGGCTGCCCCACAATGGGAAACCGCATTGACCGGCCGGTGTTACGGAGACTCCCGCCGGCTGGTCAGGGCAGAAATGTGGCGGGGCGGGTAGGAGAATTTCGCCCCTGGTCATAGCCAGCAACCAGTAGAGTAAGGGGGAGGTTAGAGGGTTGGGGTGGGTCGGGGGGTGTTGGCGAGGGTTGAGACACAAACGACCCATGGGACGAAGAGGAAAAGGAGGGGGGAAACATGGGGGAGGGAGCGAAGGCACACAAAGAAAAGAGAGATAAGCGACAAAGCCACAGGGACGGATCCGAGGGCAAGCATAAGCCCATATTATACTGTAAATAGGCACCTGTAAATACGTGCTCTGGCCACACTGGGGACTATAACATCTGACTAAATGAGTCCATGGCCACAGCGGGAAGGAAGACAATTGCCTGTAAATATATGTGCTGATCTTAGTTTGCGTTTTATTTTTGTTTATTTTCCCTTTTTGTGGGGTTAAGCAAAATGTAACTTACGAATGTGAAAACCCAATAAAAACACTTACAAAAATAATCTATATAGTATTATTTTAAGGAAGTTGCAAGAACAGAGGGGCCTGGTGTTGATCAGGCAGTTAAGAAAATGTATGGGTCACTTGGCTTTCTAAATAGGGGCATTGAGTACAAAAGAAGGGCAAGATGCTAAACCTTTACAAATCACTGGTTAGGCCTCAGCTGGATCATTGTGTACAATTCTGGGCACCACCCTTCAGGAAATATGTCAAGACCTTGGAGGGGGTACAGAGGAGTTTTACTTGAATGATACGATAAATGATGGACTTCTGGGGCGAAATTCTCCGGAAACGGCGCGATATCCGCCGACTGGCGCCCAAAACGGTGCAAATCAGACGGGCATTGCGCCGCCCCAAAGGTGCGGAATGCTCCCCAACCTTGAGGGGCTAGGTCGGCGCTGGACGAATTTCTGCCCCACCAGCTGGCGGAAAAGGCCTTTAGTGCCCCGCCAGCTGGCGCGGAAATGACATCTCCGGGCGGCGCATGCGCGGGAGCGTTAGCGGCCACTGACGGCATTCCCGCGCATGCGCAGTGGAGGGAGTCTCTTCCGCCTCCGCCATGGTGGAGACCGTGGCGAAGGCGGAAGGGAAAGAGTGCCCCCACGGCACAGGCCCGTCCGCGGATCGGTGGGCCCCGATCGCGGGCCAGGCCACCGTGGGGGCACCCCCCGGGGTCAGATCGCCCCGCGCCCCCCCCCCCCAGGACCCCGGAGCCCACCCGCGCCGCCTTGTCCCGCCGGTAAGGTAGGTGGTTTAATTTACACCGGCGGGACAGGCAATTTAGCGGTGGGACTTCGGCCCATCCGGGCCAGAGAATCGAGCGGGGGGGGCCCGTCAATCGGCGCGGCGCGATTCCCGCCCCCGCCGAATATCCGGTGCCGGAGACTTCGGCAACCGGTGGGGGCGGGATTCACGCCAGCCCCCGGCGATTCTCCGACCCGGCGGGGGGTCGGAGAATCTCGCCCCAGATATATAAAGAGACTGGAGATGCTCGCATTGCTCTTCTTGGAGCAGAGAAATTTACGGGGAGACCTAATAAAGGTATTAAGAATTATAAGGCATGTTGAAAATTGGGATGAACTCTTCATCTGTAAGTAGGTTGCTAGGTTAGAGGTCTAAAATAATTAGCAGAGGAATTAGAGAGGAAATGAGGAGAAATGATTACAAACAGAGTTCTTATGATGTGGAGTGCATGACCTGAAGGATGGTGGAATCAGATTCCATCGGAACTTTCAAAAGTCAATTTTACGTAAATTTTAAAAGGACTAATTTGCATATGGGAAGAAAACGGGGGCAGGGTTCGCCGACCCCCCGCCGGGTCGAAGAATCGCCGGGGCTGGCGTAAATCCCGCCCCCGCAAGTTGCCGAATTCTCCGGCACCGGATATTCGGTGGGGGTGGGAATCGCGCCGCGCCGGTTGGCGGCCTCCCCCCCCCCCCTCCCCTCCCCTCCCCCCCCCCCCCCCCGGCGATTCTCCGGCCCGCGATGGGCCAAAGTCCCGCTGCTGGAATGCCTGTCCCGCCGGCGAGAATCAAACCACCTCTCTTACCGGCGGGACAAGGCGGCGCGGGCGGGCTCCGGGGTCCTGGGGGGGGGCGTGGGGCGATCTGGCCCCGGGGGGTGCCCCCACGGTGGCCTGGCCTGCGATCGGGGCCCACCGATCCGCGGACAGGCCTGTGCCGTGGGGGCACTCTTTTCCTTCCGCCTTCGCCACGGTCTCCACTATGGCGGAGGCGGAAGAGACCCCCTCCACTGCGCATGCGCGGGGATGCCGTGAGCGGCCGCTGACGCTCCCGCGCATGCGCCGCACGGCAAAGACTGTTTCGCGACAGCTGGCAGGGCACCAAAGGCCTTTCCCGCCAGCTGGCGGGGCGGAAATCAGTCCGGCGCGGGCCTAGCCCCTCAAGGTGAGGGCTCGGCCACTCAAGATGCGAAGAATTCCGCACCTTTGGGGCGGCGCGATGCCGGACTGATTGGCGCCGTTTTTGGCGCCGGTCGGCGGACATCGTGCCGATTATGGAGAATCCCGCCCCAGGTCTGTGGGACTAAATTGGACAATCCTTTCAAAGAGCTGACACACACAAAAGAGCAAATAGCCTCCTCTGTGCTGTAAGGTTCCATGTTTCTACTGTAAATGGTAAGTAATTGTTTTGTGTATTTCAGTAACTGATAAACACCTCGGGCGGATTCTCCGTTTCTGAGAAAAGTGTTGACGCCAACGGAGAATCTGTGGACTTTTACAACAGAAAAACTGGCACCGCACCTGGACTGATTCCGCTATCGTTGCGGGGTTAGCTCCGGCGCCATGTGGAACACACTCGATTCCACTGAAAAACGGTGGGATTCGCCGGGTCCGTGATCGATACTTGGGAGGCTGACAAGCTATAGCCGCACATATACATTACACTCCCTACACACACTTATCCCAGCCAACAGGATGGCACTGGTTGTGCTGGAGTGTGCCCATACAGATGTTGGGTCGTCTGGCGGCAAAGGACACCCGGGGGGGGAGGGGGGGGGGGTGCCCTGGGGGGACACCTAAATGGCCCATGGCACCAGGTTCAAAGTGGACTGATAGCGGTGGGCGCAGCTGCATGGCTGCCTTGCCGGCTGCAGTAATGGTGCTCCATGTCCGTCCACCCCGACACCACAGCCCATCTCCTGGCCACCCCCCACTACTCCCCTCGGACCTGGCAGATGCCCCCCGGCCAGAAGCACAACTGTCAGCACACTGTGGTGATGTTGGACACTTTCCGTACCCCCTCTCTCTCCTCAGCAGTCGCCACACTAGTTTCAAGATTTTTTAAAGCACAAGTGAACCTCGCCGTCGGGAACTCGGCTTATCGGAGGCAGAGAATCACGGAGGCCCTGGAGAATACCAGGTCTGGCCCGCTAATGATATGCAAACAGTGCCTAAAGTACGTGTGGAATGAAAGCATTGACGGCATTTTTGAGGTGACGGAGAATCGCGATTTGGCATCAAATCAGCGCCTGCCGTGATTTTGGCGTCGGAAGCTATTCTCCGTCCAAACGCATTTCCCAATTTTGCCGTTCGCTAACGGAGAATCCCGCCCCTCATGTATATCGTGCTGTGAATTTTCTAGCTCTGGGCCATCCAGCAGGCTCATCTTATGTGGTCGTGAAGAAAGGGTGATTACTGTGGTGAATGTATTTCACCTAATGCATGAGCTGTCTGTACTGTCTGTATATTGATGTGACCCATGACCTGGAAGTGATGATACGGACTACTTCCAGGTACTGTACTGGAACCCCGGTGGGCTCCGCCTCTGGCTCCGCCCCCACCGGGGCCATATATAGTCCGGCCACCTGTGGGTGGCACTCATTTGTACAGCCGACTCTGGCAGGCGAGTTCATGGATATTAAAGCCTAATGTTCGCTCGTTCTCACGGTCTCACAGTGAATTGACGGTATAACAATTACACAAAAATAGTCAGAACTACCAATAGTCAAAGGATATGCTAACACTCAGATGTTTAAAGAGAAGGCTTTGAGTGATTTTGCTGGGACTAAAGGCTGCTTTTTAGTCCCCAGTGGAGGTGGGTGCAGGAGTTTGCCTTGCCTGCTGGTGTGCTGGATCTCGGGGGTGTGATGGGCTGTGGGTAGAGGATTCAGTTAACTAATGGCCAATTAATGCCTATCGCCAGTGGCCAACTGGACTTTTTCTGCCAGCATTCAGGCTCTGGAGGCATCATGGAACAATGTAGCTGCCTGGAGGCAATCTTGCAGCAGCAGATTGGGGCAGTCAGTGCTCCAGGCAGACTGAGAGTGCCTGCCTGGCTTCAGTTGCTGCTGTAGCTGCAGGCTGCCCTGCAAAGGGGATTCCTCAACAATGGTGGCCTTGGGGCCTGAAGGTTTTTTATATTTTAAATTGAATTAAGTTCGGAAGAGAGGTACACCCTCCTCTTACATGCACCCTTTTGAACCGGCCTGAATACTATTGGTTGGAGACTATTGGGTATCCCATAATATATGTTAGTTTATTGCCAACCCAACAATACAAAAAAGCATCATCAACATGCAAAAACAACATAGTCACGAAAAACAGTATTATGCCAAAAGCATTTACAAGATTCAAAAACCACCAGCTCTCAAGCCAGCACACATACACACACACACACACACACACACACACACAGAACCATCCCCTGTCCCCAACGGTAGCCCCATATCGGCGGGAAGGCGCCCAACAAGCAGCACTGACCACCGGGAAAGGACACCCGGTATAGTGGACAGAGAGAGAGAGAGAAAGAACACCCCTCCCCTACCAAGAAGGGGCCACAGTTCAATCCAAAACAGTTCCTTTCAACAGGCCACCAGCTACAAACCCAGCATATGGCCACTTCTCCTCCTCCTCCCCCCATCCCCCCCCAATAGTAGCCCCACATTGGCGGAAAGGCGCCCAAACGAGCAGCGCAGACCACCTGAACAGGACACACCAATATGGGGCATAGCAGAAGAGAGGGAGCGAAAGGGATCTCACTTTACAAAAACAAATACAGAGCAACTGCAAGAAACCCAATAAACAATTAAATACAATTCAAAGTCCTCCCCCCGGCAACAGCCCCACGTCGGTGAAGAGGCGTCCGCAAGCAGCTCAGTTCACCGTAAAGGGTCAGGCAGCGCACAGTTGAGGAAGAGAGAGAACACCCCTCCCCCTCACTATCCCCAGAAAGGACCCCTCAACCCCAGTGCACAGAAGCAGGAGGGCCGCAACTGACGAGCACCCAGCGCTAAGCCCAAAGTAACAATACACAACAAAATGAGGGGGTAGGAAATCAATTAGCAGTTGCACCTGTATAAATAGAGCTGGCCAGTATGGTATCAGCTCGAGGAGCACAGCGGTGGTGAGGTACTACTGCTGCTGTTTATATAACATTTTAAATAAAGTTATTTTCTTTTGACTCTACAAACTCATGCTGGGTTACTCGTGACCCTCGCAAAACTGGCGACGAGGTTTAAAGTTGGATAGCTGTCTACTCTGTTGAAGCCACCTCACTGGACTTTTATTGGATACAGGTTGGAAAAAAAATTTCTGTTGCGCCACACCTCTTTACGGACATTTAGATGTCTTTGATGCGGTGCTGGAAAGTTGGAACCAGTACACGCAAAGGATGTGTTACTACTTCCGGTGAATAATATCTCCAACAACGACTGCCAGGTGGTCAGTTTGTTAACTGCCTATGGCCTACATACATTTGGGGTGATTAGAAGCCTTACATACCCAGCCGTGCCTAACAGTAAAATGTTTGATGAACTTGTGACCTTGGTGGAGCAACATTTTAACGCAACCCTATCCATGACCCTAAATGATCCTCTTATGGACTGACCTCATTAACACTACACCCTGTAGGCTTCATCTGATGCCAGCGCTTTTGTAGTTACATTGTATATGTTGTGTTGCCCTATTATGTATTTTCTTTTGTTCCCTTTTCTTCTCATGTACTTAATGATCTGTTGAGCTGCCCGCAGAAAAATACTTTTCACTGTACCTCGGTACACGTGACAATAAACAAATCCAATCCAATCCAATCCAATGAAGAAAAGAAAGAAAAGAAAAGAAAATCGCTTATTGTCACAAGTAGGCTTCAAATGAAGTTACTGTGAAAAGCCCCTAGTCACCACATTCCGGCGCCTGTTCGGGGAGGCTGGTACGGGAATCAAACCGTGCTGCTGGTCTGCTTTAAAAGCCAGCAATTTAGCCCAGTGTGCTAAATCAGCCCCAATGATAGTTGGATAGAATGATAATTCAGCGTTACTGGTTTAACACTGCAGAGAGGACCCCAGGAGAATCCCTTGCTGAGTTTTTATCCAGGCTACGCAGGATTGCAACAATGGTGACACTTTGTCAGAAATGTTACGAGACCGTTTGGTTTGCAGCATCAACAACGCGGCCACCCAGAGAAAACTGTTAGCCGAGCCGACATTTACTTTTCAACAGGCCATCCAGATAGTGTTGTCCCGAGAGAGCACAGAAAGGGTAATGCAGGAGCTACAGGGAATGGATGTGCATGCCTTAGGGCCGTGCTCTTCCATCCAAAAACATCTCTCCTCACCCCTGCTGTACCTCGGGTGCGGCGGCGTAAGGGTCGACGCCAGTGGCCATCGGACGTTCCTCCCTGAAGGAAACCTTCTGCAGAACCGATGGACGAGGAACCATGTCAGTATAGGACTTGTGGGCGCTGACCCTGACGTAGACGCCGGTCCTGGGGGTGCCAGAGGCCCTGTCGGTCCGGCAGGAGCTGGGGGCAGCCAAGGGCCATAATTTCCATTTGGATGAACCTGAGGGTACTGTTCCCAAGGATGTGGAGATGGAAGACGACTGCCTGCAGCTGCATTGTGTGGCAGCTCCCCGAGTGGCCCCCATTAAGGTGACGGTACGGGTCAATAGTCACCCACTTGAGATGGAGTTGGCACAGCGGTCTCCATGGTTGGCCAGAAGACGTTTGACTGCATGAAGCAGGGTATACAGACCCTTACATTGACCGATACACAGGCCTGGTTGGCCACCTACACAGGGGAACCATTGGACATTCATAGAATCATAATATTTACAGTGCAGAACAAGGCCATTTGGCCCATCGAGTCTGCACCAGCCCTTGCAAAGAGCACCCTACATAAGCCACACCTCCACCCTATCCCCACACTTTCACCCTATGCTCGTAACCCCACCTAACCTTTTTTGGACACTAACCTGTACATCTTTGGACTGTGGGAGGAAACCGGAGTACCCGGAGGAAACCCACGCACACACGGGCAGATTCCACACAGACAATGACCTAAACCGGGAATCGAACCTGGGACCCTAGAGCTGTGAAGCAACTGTGCTAACCACTGTGCTACCGTACTGCCCACACTGCTGAGACTACGATCACCCCTGTTGCTTATGGACACAAGGAGGGGCGTTTCCCGCTTATCGTGGTGCACGGCCATGGGCCGAGCCTTTTGGGCCATTTGCGGCTGCAATGGCAGCACGTCCTTCAAATGGGTTCTGGTGATTTGGCAGAGGAATTAGGACTATACCCAGAAGTAGTCTAGCCCGTTTTGGGGTGGATAAAAAGAGCAGTAGCCCACATTCAGGTTGACCCAGAAGCCATGGTATTTACGGGCGCGCCCGGTGCCTTACGCATTGCTCGGTTAAGTAGAAGTGGAGATCACTTGTTTGGAGTACCTGGATATTATCAGGCCTGTCCGTTTCACCTACTGGGCAGTGTTTTGTTACCTGTGTGGTCGGTAACATGTGCTACTCAAACCTTGGTTTGTGATGAGGTCTTCCGAATCTCGATGAAGAAGACTCGAACTCGTCCAGTAGTAACAAAAGGTTTATTGAGTAACTATAACAATAATTGCATGAGTTCTTTACTTTAACACTAGTGATAATGTAGTTACTAGTGACTACGGTAACTATACATAACTCCACTCGCCATCTGAACTAGTCTGCTATTGCCCTGGTCACAGTGCACCCAAGAGAGAGCGAGAGACCCAATGTGGTTGCTTTTTATACCCTGTTGGTCCGGCCCTCTGGTGATCATGTGACGCTACTGATTACACATTAACCCCTTGTGTACATGCACATATAGAGATCACTACATCCCCCTTTTTTCATGTTTCTTATTTTCTGTATGTTGTAAAGAAAATTGAACAAACATAATGGATGCAGTTTACAAATGCATTACATAAAACCAGTGATTTAGTCTGTCAAATGTGAATACATTTAGTCTCTTAGGTTTTTTTCGCTTGTGTGAAATAGGTAGACAAATGATGTTATGTACAAGTTGTGATGATCTTGATGATTATACAAAGCCAATTAATATTTATGAATCCAATCTGAATTTTAAAAATTTGTTAGTCCAAACTTTATGAATTTGTTCGGTTGAGTTGCTTTCTTCTTCTGTTGTTGAAGTGGTGATGTTGATGTCGTAATTTCTTTGTGAACGTCGTCAGTGTTCTTGTGTTTAAGTGACCATAAAGTCATCATGAGGTGTTCGAATGGTCGAATCACTTTGTTGTCTGATTTAGACTTTCTTTTCTTTTTCTATACTTGTGGTAGCGATTCTGTGTTACACCGTTGTCTGACCTGGACTTTTTCCTGTGCTTACGGTATTGATTCTGTATGTCATCTTTGTCGTCAGACCTGGACTTTTTCCTCTGCTTGCGGTATTGTGTCATCTGCCTTGAAAGCTGGCATGCTTGCTTGTTCTGGAGCAGATGTAAATTTGTGAGATTCTTTGTCATGCCTTGGCATGTTTGTAGTCTTGTCATTGTTTTGCAGTGTGCTGTGGCATTGTCCTTCACGTGCAGAGTTGTACCATGTTGTACAGGTCGCTGTTTCATTGTTGTTGTTTCTGTCATGCCTGTCTTTGTTATTTTTGTTGTCATTGTTTTTGTCCTTTCTGTCTTGGTCGTTTTCGTTGTCGTTCTTAGTGTTATCATTCTTGTTGTTGTTTTTGTCGTGCTTGTTATTTCTGTTTTTGTTATGCTTCTTGTTGGTTTTGTTGTTGTTCTTGTAGTTTTTGTTGTTGTGCTTGTAGTTTTTGATGTTGCTGTCGTTGTTCATGTTTCTGCAGCACTTCTTGCGTTTTTTGTTGTTCCTGTTGCGCTCAATGAGTGTTCCGTGTGGATGACGTGAGTCATTGTCACAGTTATTGGTGTCAGTGTCCTTTGTGGTATCTGTTACATTGAGCATTTCTTCTTGAGAATTGTGAGAATGATCTGATGTTGCATTGATGTTGGTGATATCAGTCATTTGTGGTGGATTTGATTCCTCTTCTTTGCTTCCTTGGTACTCCTCTTCTGGAGTCATTTCTGGTTTACTTGAATCACCTGTGATCTCTTTGTGCTCCTCTTTGTTTACCTTGAAATTACACCAAGAAAGTAAGTTTTCATGTAGTTTTCTTGCCTTCTATTTTCATGGAAAAGTAAACACCAACTGATTTGATTTCATTTATTGTTACATGTACCAGCATGGTAGCACAGTGATTAGCACAGTTGCTTCACAGCTCCAGGGACTCAGGTTCGATTCCCATCTTCGGTTACTGTCTGTGCGGAGTCTGCACGTTCTCCCCGTGTCTGTGTGGGTTTCCTCCGTGTGCTCCAGTTTCTTCCCACAGTCCAAAGATGTGCAGGTTAGGTGGAATGGCCATGCTAAATTGCCCTTAGTGTCCAAAAGGTTGGGTGGGGTTACTGGGTTACGGGGATACGGTGGAGGCTTAAGTGGGGTGCTCTTTCCAAGGGCTGGTGCAGACTCGATGGGCCAAATAGCCTCCTTCTGCACTGTAAATTCTATGATTCTTCTGGAGTTATTTCTGGTTCATTTGAATCACCTTTGGTTTCTTGGTGCTCCTCTTCTGGAGTTAAAATCGTCAAGATTTCAATTGACATGCTCTCTGGACTCTTGAGCAGCCCTCCTCTGATTGTTGAGTGCTTCTGTGCAGACGAGCTGAGATCTGTCAGTCTTGCTGTGATCCTACACATCCTGTATGGGAATTGTGATTTCTTCGCCACTTGTCTCACATACAGTGGGTAGACATTCAGTGTCTTCTTGTTGGTTAAATGAGCTGGGTAGACTTTCATAGTCTTCTTCTGGTGGCTCAAATAAGCTGAGTAGACTGTCTTCTTGTTGGTTAAATGAGCTGGGTTCTGGTGGCTCAAATAAGCTGAGTAGGCTGTCGTAGTCTTTTTGTTGTTCACGTGAGCTTGGTAGACTTTCATAGCCTTGTTCATGCATGGCGTTCGCTATGGAGTGTTTGCTTGCTTCCATTTTTGAGTCTGTCACTGAGCTGTCTGTGGAGGCTTGCGTCACTCTCTCTGTGGAGTCTTTCATCGCTCTCTCTGTGGAGTCTTTCATCGCTCTCTCTGTGGAGTCTTTCATCGCTCTCTCTGTGGAGTCTTTCACCGCTCTCTCTGTGGAGTCTTTCACCGCTCTCTCTGTGGAGTCTTTCACCGCTCTCTCTCTGGAGTCTTTCACTGCTCTCTCTGTGGAGTCTTTCACCGCTCTCTCTATGGAGTCTTTCGTCGCTCTCGCTGTAGAGTCAGTCTGTGCTCTCTCAACAGAGTCGTTCTGTGCTCTCTGTGTGGCGTCATCTTCTTCTTGGGTATTTGACAGGTTGCTGTCATCCAATGTATCGACGATCTACCATGGCACCATGGCATTGGAATCATCTACAGGTTGCTTTGCAACCATGTTGCTGATGATGTGATCAGCATATTCTTATAACTCAGCCATGTCTGAGTAATATTGTGTGTATTGTTCGGTAGACAAATCATCTCTTTTTGTTTCGGAGTTGTTATCGTTCTCTTCATGTTCAATGAACAAATCATCTTCTTGGGTTTCGGATTTGTCATTGTGCTCTTCACTTTGGGCGGTGCTAACTGCTTGTTCCAGGGTGTTGTGAAAGTTATTTTCAACTGCTGGTGTAAGTTCGGATATTGCTCTGTCTTTTGAGGTAAGAAAATTGGGTTTTGCAGCTTTACATTTCTTTTTGTTCATTTCCATGCATTTACCTTTTAAGTGGGCGTGGTCCGGGTCCTCTGACATCATGACGCCCGTGACATCATGCGTAGGACTCGATTGCGCATGCGCAATCCAAGTTTCCTTTGCTGTGCGCTCTTTTCCCAACTGCGCATGTGCGGCTTCTCGCGCATGCACAGAACACTGTTTCGCCGGTTTGCGTCTTTTAGGGTAATGCGCATGTGCGGCCTGGCCAGACTGGACATGCGCAAGATGGCTGCCGCTCAGAACTTTCGTCTTCTCCTGTTTCAACCCTACCCCTGCCTCCTGGTGAGTGTTCGCGCCATTTTTACTGATTTTGTTTTCTTGATACTGATTCTGTGTTTGTAAAGACTCACGATATTGATTTTGTTTTTGTTCATAAGCAAGGCATTTTTGTATAGGAGTATCTAGAGTTAGAGACCTATCTTGTGAAAGTTCTTCCTTCAAATTTCTGAAATCAGCATAATCACAGCCTTGTGGTATTAACTTGAGATTTTTGATAAAATCCATGATGGGCTCTCCGTTTCTCTGGCATTTATGACAAGAATTAAATTTTTCCAGCATCTCACCAGACTGACACTCACAGCGTTCATCATGTTTTTTGAGTATTACTTCTAATTTGGTGTTGTCTTCACCTGCTAAGTAATTAAAGCAATTATAGATTTCGCTAGCTTCATGCCCTCCTTTGAGAGTAGTAGTGCCATTTTTGTTGCGTCAGAGACTGTGCTTAAATCATTAGCCGCGATAAATATTTGGAATATCTGTTCAAATCTTTTCCAGTCATAATTTAAATTACTGGTTGTTTCCAGCTGCCCGAGAGGTCCAATGAGTCCCATAGTTAGTCGTCGAGGATCCATTTGCTGTGAAGTCTTCCACAGTCGAATATCCGTTCTGAATTTTCTTCTCTTTTTGTCTAACCTAATTTAACTAGTTCTGTTAAAGCCAACACGCCTGGTACCATGTTCTGTTACCTGTGTGGTAGGTAACATGTGCTACTCAAATCTTGGTTAGTGATGAGGTCTTCTGAATCTCGATGAAGAAGACCCAAACTCGTCCAGTAGTAACAAAGGGTTTATTGAGTAACTATAACAATAATTGCATGAGTTCTTTACTTTAACTTTGATAAGGTTAACAAGATCTAGCTACGGTAACTATAGGTAACTCCACTAGCCATCTGAACTAGTCTGCTATTGCCCTGGTCACAGTGCACCCAAGAGAGAGCGAGAGACCCAATGTGGTTGCTTTCTTTACGCCTGTTGGTCTGGCCCTCTAGTAATCATGTGGTGCTACTGATTACACATTAACCCCTTGTGTACATGCACATATAGAGATCACTACAGGCAGCACCTGGCCATGAAGCCAGATGCCACGGTTCGCCTGTGTGGCGACTATAAACTTGCAGTGAATACGGCTTCCCGGCTCGACCGATATCCAATGCCCCGCATAGAAGTTCTCTACGCAAAGCTTGCAGGAGGAGTCTCGTTCACGAAATTAGATATGATCATGCCTACCTGCAGCTGGAGTTGGACCCTGCCTCCCAGCCATATGTTACTATCAATACGCACGGGCCTGTATGAGTATACCCAGTTGCCCTTTGAAGTGTTCTCTGCCTGTGCTATTTTTCAACGCATCATGGAAAGCATCTTGAGAGGTTTGCCACATATCGCTGTTTACTTAGACAACGTTTTGATTACGGGAGCTTCAGAGCAAGAACATTTGGATAATTTGGAGGCTGTGCTCAAACACGTCTCCGAGGCTGGAGTCCGTTTATGTCGTGCAAAGTGTGTCTTTCAGGCGAAGGAAGTGATCTACCTAGGTTAGCGGGATACCACGAAGGTCTGCACCCTGTCACGGAGAAGGTGCGCACAATCGGGGGCAGCACGGTAGCACAGTGGTTAGCTGAGTTGTTTCACAGCTCCAGGGTCCCAGGTTCGATTCCCGGCTGGGTCACTGTCTGTGCGGAGTCTGCACATTCACACCGTCTCTGCGTGGATTTCCTTTGGGTTCTCCGGTTTCCTCCCATAGTCCAAAGATGTGCGGATTAGGTGGATTGGCCATACTAAATTGCCCTTAATGTCCAAAAAATGTTAAGTGGGAGTTACTGGGTTACGGGGATAGGGTAGATACATGGGCTTCGGTAGGGTGCTCTTTGTAAGGGCCGGTGCAGACTCGATGGGCCGAATGGCCTCCTTCTGCACTGTAAATCCTAGAGTTCTATGAGTTCAATACAACAGGCCCCCGCCCCGACTGACGCTTCGGGTCTTCATCCTTTTCTTGGCCTCGTTAACTAGTACGGGAATTTTCTTCCCAATCTGGCAACAGCGCTGGCCCCGTTGCACCTTCTGTTCAAGAAAAAGTATGCCTGGGTTTGGGGTCAGCCACAAGAAACCGCTTTTCAGTGGGTGAAGCAACAATTGTCGTCATCTGGGTTACTGCTGGTTTAGCATAGTGGGCTAAACAGCTGGCTTGTAATGCAGAACAAGGCCAGCAGCGCGGGTTCAATTCCCATACCGGCCTCCCCGAACAGGCGCCAGAATGTGGCGACTAGGGGCTTTTCACAGTAACTTGTGACAATGAACGATTATTATGATTACCCACTATGATCCTACAAAGCCTTTGCTCATCATGTGTCATGCATCCCCATATGGTATTGGGGCCACCCTGTCCTATAAGATGGAAAACGGAGCTGAGCGGCCGATAGCTTTTGCCTCTCGCACATTGACTGCAGCGGAAAAGAAGTATGCACAGATTGGCGGTTGTCGTTGCAGTGAAACACTTCCACCAATATGTTTGTGGCCGCCACTTCACTATCGTGACCGATCATAAGCCTCTGCTTGAATTTTTCAGAGAGGAAGAGCCGATTCCGCCCATTGCTTCCGCGCGGATGCGGCACTGGGCTTTGCTGCTCACTGCCCACAGGTATTCTTTGGAGCATAAACCACGGACCCAGATAGCGAATGCCGATGCACTGAGCCGGTTGCCTTTGTCGAATGGCTCCTTGTCGACCCACACGACAGGTGAGGTGGTCGCAACTCTGAACTTTATGGACTTATTGCCTGTGACGGCATCACGGATCCGTGAGTGGACCCAGGCAGATCCGGTCCTAGCCAAGGTTCGGCACGTAGTCTTTTATGGTGAGCAGCATAGACAGCTCCCAGGTGAGTTCCTCCAGGCTGTCCAAATTCACTGTGGAAGAAAATATCCGCTTGTGGGGACGCATGTGGTCGTCCTGGATAAAGGACAGGAGCTGATACTAAAGGACCTCCTCAATGGTCATCCGGGTGTGACCAAAATGAAGATGTTGGCCCGGAGTTATGTCTGGTGGCCATGCCTTGACGCCGACATTGAGAAGATGGCCCAACACTGCTCCGTTTGCCAAGAGCAATGGAAGCTTCTGCCGGCTGCTCCCCTACATCACTGGGAATGGCCAGAGCGGCCTTGGGCGCAGATTTTGCCGGCCCTTTACAAGGATCCATGGTTCTTTTATTTATAGATGCCCAATCAAAATGGCTAGAGATGCATAGGATGGCTGGCACGATCGAGAAGATGCGTTTATCTTTTAGCACGCATGGACTCTTCGAGGTGCCAGTCACAGACAATGGCACCCCTTTCACAAGTGAGGAGTTTGCGGGATTCATGTAGATGAACGGCATACGACATATCCGCACTGCTCCATACCACCCAGCTTCCAATGGGTTGGCCAAGCACGCTGTGCAGACGTTCAAATGGGGTCTCAAGAAACAGTCTTCTGGGTCAATGGACACTAGACTGGCTCATTTTTTGTTTTCTTATAGGACCACTCCACATGCGGTGACTGGGGTAGCTCCCGCGGAACTTCTAATGGGCCGCAGACTTTGTACCCGCCTCTTCATGGTTTTCCCGGACATTTGCACAAAAGTACGTCAAACTCAGGAACGGTAGGGGCATGGCCCTTCTCAGCATCAGTGGATCTGATAGTTTGCATCCGGAGACCTGGTGTTTGTTCGGAATTTTGCTGGTGATGCCCAGTGGGTCCCCACCATTATATTTCGATGAATGGACCCAATCTCTTACCAGGTGCAAGCCCAGGGTCATATTCAACACAAGCATTTTGATCACATTAGGTCAAGAAGGCCTCCTCTTCCACAGATTCTCCGTCCCAGGAGATCACTTCTCCAGCCACAGTGACTACCACATTCGGACACAGTGGAGGTTCATTGGATTGGATTGGATTTGTTTATTGTCATGTGTACTGAGGTACAGTGAAAAGTATTTTTTTACGAGCAGCTCAGCAGATCATTAAATACATGAAAAGAAAAGAAAATAAAAGGAAAAGAATCCTCGTGATCTGCCTCTGGCCCCACACTCACGGCTTGCTCGGGTTGTTGCAGAACCCATTTATGGATGCCACGATGACGGAAGTTCTTGACTCCGACTCCGAGATAGACACACAGGACGTCTCCAAGGGGGAGTCCTTGGGCCCACGGACGTACAGCCGTTACGCTGTACATCTCGGATGCGGCACTTGCCTTCTTGTTACACGCCGCCTGATCCAGCACCTCTTGCGAATGATGCCAAGCCTGCTGTAAAACGACTCTGACGCCCACCTTTGCCAGGGTCTTCGGTGGATTCCTCGGACTTTGGAGGGGAGGGATGTTATAACCTACCTGAATACTATTGGCTGGGGTCTATTGCGTATCCCATAAAATATTTTTATTAAAAACAGTAAACATTACAGTTGTATAAGGCCAAACGGTACAAATGTACATTAATGATCTGAAAGAAGGAACTGAAGGCACTGTTGCTAAGTTTGCAGATGATACAAAGATCTGTAGAGGGACAGATAGTATTGTGGAAGCAAGGGGGCTGCAGAAGGATTTGGACAAGCTAGGAGAGTGGACAATGAAGTGGCAGATGAAATACAATGTGGAAAAGTGTGAGGTTATGCACTTTGGAAGGAGGAATTTAGGCATAGACTATTTTCTAAATGGGAAAAGCTTAGGAAATCAGAAGCACAAAGGGACTTGGGAGTCCTTGTTCACGATTCTCTTAAGGTTAATGTGCAGGTTCAGTCGGCAGTTAGGAAGGCAAATGCAATGTTAGCATTCATGTCAAGTGGGATAGAATACAAGACCAGTGATGTACTTCTGAGGCTGGTCAGACCCCATTGTGAGCAGTTTTCGGCCCCGTATCTAAAGAGAGATGCGCTCGCCTTGGAAAGGGTCCAAAGGAGGTTCACAAGTATAATCCCTGGAATGAACAGCTTGTCGTATGAGGAACGGTTGAGAACTCTGGGGCTGTACTCATTGGAGTTTAGAAGGATGAGTGGGCATCTTATTGAAACTTACAGGATACTGCGAGGCCTGGACGTGGAGAGGATGTTTCCACTTGTAGGAAAAACAAGAACCAGAGGAAACCTTCTCAGACTAAAGGGACGATCCTTTAAAATGGAGATGAGGAGGAATTTCTTCAGAGGATATTACTCTTGGGGAGTATGAGCTCCCCTAATGAGGTGGGGGCAGGGTAATCATTAGCAGTTTCATCTACATAAATAGAGCTGGCCGGTGTGGTACCAGCTAGAGGAGTAAAGCAATGGTGAGGTACTACTGCTGTCGTACATATAAAATTGTAAATAAAGTTATTTTCTTTTGACTCTGCAGACTTGTGCTGGATTCTTGGTGGCCGTCACAAAATACCCCCTTTCATTTTCCTGCATTGGCACCCTGCTACTGCTTCCAAGCTGAAGGACCTCCTATTAGCCCTGTCTAATTAAGTGTCAATCTGGACCAGAGTGTGGCCATCTGACCCCCATTTGAGCCTGATGGTGTCCAGAAGCCGCAGGGAAATCCTGCCCCGAGAATTTAGGAATACTGGAAGACAATTCAAGATCATCTGAATTAAGTAAGGTGGCCCCGTGGAATGGAAAGCATGGCTTGTTCTTGATTTTGTTTTATTATGTGAAAATAAGCAGGACTGATTGACATAAGTGAGTCTGATCCTAACTTGTCCTTTCTATGTTCACCTCATTGTGAAATAAAACAACTTACCATTTCGTATCTAGCGTTTATCTTATTTGTGATTTCTCAGTCTACTTTTGCAAAGATTAAGAGACATGTAAGAACATGCGCAAAAGCCACAAACATCCAGTTCAGGTCACAAGGGGGTACTGTTGTCTCACCACTGAGCTATGCTACCGTGCCAGCAGGTTTAGGGCAGTGGGAGTCAATTCCATTAAAACAAAGATGCTCAGGTTATTTATGGGAGCAACTGACACCACTGAGCGCGAGAATGTATTAATGTGAGACCCAAAACCTGTGACACTCACACACATCAGCTTCAGGTCTTCTTTCATGTTCATTTACTTGTAATTGTCAGCATGCCTTTTATCTTAGGTCTGAGCAAGTTTTTTTTAATCTAGAGTACTCAATTTTCTTTTTCCATTGAAGGGGCAGTTTATCGTGGCCAATCAACCTAACCTGCACATCTTTGGGTTGTGGGAGCGAAACCCACGCAGACACGAGGAGAATGTGCAAACTCCACACAGACAGTGACCCAGGGCTGGGATCGAACCCGGGTTGTCAGCACCATAGGCAGCAGTGCTAACCACTGCGCCATCTTGCCGCCCCCTGATCTGAGCAAGTTTACGAAATTCTTTGAGACCTTGAAGACTCACGGACGTTGTTGTGTTAATCCATAATTTGTTTTTTGTTAAGAATGAAAGTTGCTATAAACTCAGTTTAACCAGAAAGAATAACATTAATTCATGGGCTGATCATGGAACAGCGAGTTGGAAACACATTAAATTAGTTGCTTTCTTTTGGAGTTTCTCATTTACAAAACAATTTTTTCAAAAATTGCCCTTCCAGAAATTGCCTTCCTGCTGCTTAGTTATTGAAGACCATGGGCGGGATTCTCCCCCCGGCGGGATTCTCCTTTTTGCCGGGGGTTTCCCGACGGCGTGGGGCTGCCCCACAATGGGAAACCCCATTGACCGGCCAGCGGAACAGAGAATCCCGCCGGCGGGTCAGGGCAGAAATGTGGCGGGGCGGGGCGGAGAATCCACCCCATGACTGTGACAGTGTTTAAAATGGGCAGGAATCATCCTGAATTGTGGTGTTGGGTGTTCTGACACACAGATGAGCCAACACAGTTGCATATGGTACAACGCTTCTTTATTTAAACTCACTATTTACAACTTGGTCTTTGCACTCTGCACGTGGGGGGCTCCCTGCTTGTGGTGTTTCAACAGCTCTTTCTTGTTCCCTTCTCCCCAGACCTACTGACCTCCAGGTGTCGTGCTCGTGCTTTTTATGTGGTTGGTGTTCTTGTCTGTGATTGGTTGTGGTGTTGTGTACTCTGATTTGCCTGTTGGTGTGTCCATCATGATGTGTGTGTTTGAATATCATGACATCCCCCCTTTTTACAAAGCTATGTGCCTACGTGGTGATAAATATGATCGTGACGTGAGTGCATCTAAGAGTGTGTGTGTGTCGTGTTCAGCATGTGTCTATGACGGAACTATGTACATGGGGCGATGTCGAGTGCGTCACATGAATCCAGTTGTACCATAACATAACAGAAATGCGAACGAGAGAAGAAGAAAAAAAATTTGAACAGTTGTCCAGTCAGACGACATCTGGAACGATAAACAACAACAGGTTATCATGTAAAATTGTCCAACTTATTAAACATATGAACTGTATTATAAGTCCATTCTAATGGGTTTGCGACGAGTTCGGGTTGACCGCCTCAAGGGTGGATCAAGAACCACCGGCTGCTGTGCAGGCATGGCCATGGGTGGCGATGGAAAGGGCGTGATGTGCGGCAGCTCCACAAAGTCATCCTCGGAAGCCTGTTGAGGATCTGGCGTGTTGTGTGGCTGTGAGCGTGGAAGTCGGCGAAGGGCGCGCTGATTGCGGCGACGCACGGAACCATCCGGCATGCGAACCAGGAACGAGCGGGGAGCCACTTGTCGGAGGACTTCGGCCGGTGCTGACCAGCCACCATACGGTTGATGGACGCGTACTTTGTCTCCGGAGGACAGGGGGGGCAGGTCCGTCGCTCGTGTGTCGTACCGACCTTTCTGGCGATCACGCTGCAGTTGCATGTTCCGAAGAACCGCCTCATTGTCTGTTGTCGGTGCCAGGACGGAAGGTACCGTCGTCCTGAGGGAGCGACCCATTAGTAGCTGCGCTGGCGAGAGGCCCGTGGATAACGGGGCCGATCGATAGGCCAGCAGGGCAAGGTTAAAGTCCGATCCGGCATCAGCCGCCTTGCACAGGAGCCGCTTTGCGATGTGGACACCCTTTTCAGCCTTCCCGTTCGATTGTGGATGCAGAGGGCTGGATGTCACATGAGTGAAACCATATGCTGCGGCAAAGGACGACCATTCACGGCTGGCAAAACAAGGTCCATTGTCTGACATGACAGTCCTTGGAATGCCATGGCGAGCAAACGTTTCCTTGCAGGCCCCAATGACTGCGGACGACGTCAGGTCATGGAGAGGCATGACTTCCGGGTAGTTTGAGAAGTAGTCTATAATAACAATGTGATCTCTGCCGAGCGCGTGAAATAGGTCCACACCCACCTTCGCCCAGGGGGACGTCACCATCTCGTGTGGTAGAAGTGTTTCCGGAGGTTGCGCCGGCTGAAACCTCTGACAGGTTGTGCAGTTGAGCACCATGTTGGCTATGTCTTCATTAATACCCGGCCAATATACCGCCTCCCGGGCCCTTCGTCTGCATTTTTCGACGCCCAAGTGGCCTTCGTGTAGTTGACGAAGAATCATCTGGCGCACACTGTGTGGAATAACGATCCTATGCGATTTCATAAGGACCCCGTCTATATTGGTGAGATCATCTCGCACATTATAAAACTGGGGGCACTGCCCTTTTAGCCACCCTTCCGTCATGTGGCGCATCACTCGCTGCAGCAGAGGGTCAGTCGCCGTCTCTGCGCGTATGTGGGCCAGACTAGGATCATCAGCTGGCATATTTGCTGCTGTCAGAGTCACGTGTGCCTCAATTTGACGCACGAACCCCTCTGCATCTGGTGGTGTGCTCACTGCTCGGGAAAGAGTGTCCGCCACGATGAGTTCCTTCCCCGGAGTGTAGATCAGTTCAAAATCGTACCTCCTGAGTTTAAGTAAGATGCGCTGGAGGCGAGGAGTCATGTCGTTCAGGTCTTTGTTAATGATGTTGACCAGGGGGCGGTGGTCAGTTTCGACCGTGAATTGTGGCAGGCCATACACATAGTCGTGGAACTTGTCCAGTCCAGTTAACAAGCCCAGGCATTCTTTTTCGATTTGCGCGTAGCGCTGTTCGGTAGGGGTCATGGCTCGTGAGGCATACGCAACCGGGGCCCATGATGACGTGCTGTCTTTTTGCAGGAGTACCGCTCCAATACCAGATTGGCTGGCGTCTGTTGAGATCTTTGTAGGGCGAGTCGTGTCAAAGAAGGCCAGCGCTGGTGCCGTGACCAGTTTGTGCTTGAGCTCCTCCCATTCCCGCTGATGCGATTGGTGCCAGTTGAATTCCGTCGATTTTTTTACGAGATGGCGCATGTTTGTTGTATGAGAAGCCAGGTTGGGAATGAACTTTCCAAGGAAGTTGACCATGCCCAGGAATCTTAAGACAGCCTTCTTGTCAGCCGGTCGTGGCATGGCTGTGATGGCGCTAACCTTGTCTGCATCGGGACGGACCCCGGACCTTGAGATGTGGTCCCCGAGGAATTTCAGCTCCGTCTGGCCGAAAGCACACTTCGCACGATTGAGACGCAGGCCATTTTGCCGTATGCGGGTAAAGACACGTCGAAGACGATGCATGTGTTCCTGCGGAGTGGTGGACCAAATGATGATATCGTCCACATATACACGTACCCCTTCGATGCCTTCCATCATCTGCTCCATAATGCGGTGGAATACTTCAGATGCCGAAATGATGCCGAATGGCATCCGGTTGTAGCAGAATCTGCCAAAAGGGGTGTTGAATGTGCATAGTCTTCGGCTGGCCGGGTCCAGTTGGATCTGCCAGAATCCTTTGGACGCATCCAATTTAGTGAATATTTTGGCTCGCGCCATCTCGCTGGTGAGGTCTTCTCGTTTCGGGATGGGATAGTGTTCCCGCATGATGTTGTTGTTCAGATCTTTTGGATCTATACATATACGGAGCTCGCCCGAGGGCTTCTTTACACAGACCATGGAGCTGACCCATGGCGTGGGCTCCGTGACCTTGGATAGGACCCCTTGGTCCTGAAGAATCTGCAGTTGTGCCTTGAGGCGGTCTTTGAGAGGCGCAGGAACCCTGCGAGGTGCGTGAACGACAGGGATGGCGTCCGGTCTGAGTCGAATCTTGTACGTGTGTGGCAATGTCCCCATGCCTTCAAAAACCTCCTGGTTGTGAGCGAGGAGGGAATGGAGATTCGCGTGGAACTCAGCATCCGGGAAGTCGGATATCTCATCTGGAGAGAGAGACATAATGCGCTGTACCAGGTGAAGGACCTTACACGCTTGTGCGCCCAGTAACGAGTCCTTTGATGAGCCCACAACTTCGAAGGGGAGTGTGGCCGTGTACCTCTTGTGAGTCACCTGTAGCTGGCAAGATCCTATGGACGGGATAACGTTCCCGTTATAGTCAACCATCTTAAGCCGGGATGGTGTGATGGGTGGTTTGACCTTCATGGCCTGGACTGCAGAGTAAGCAATCAGGTTGGCGGATGCGCCGGTGTCCAGACGGAAGGCGACGCGCGATCGGTTGACCGTCAGGGTGGCACACCACTCATCGGCTGGATTGATGGCATTGACCTTGTTGACATCAATGACGGCAACTCGGAAGGCATCCTGGTCATCTGCATCACTTAACTGGAAGTCTTGATGCGTGGGCTGGACGGTCCTGACTCGTGCGCGAGGTTGTCGAGGATGCGCCGGATCCATGGGTTGAGCCGCACGACAGCGGGCTGCGTAGTGGCCCATCATGGCACATCTGTTGCACTGTCGGTTTTTTGCAGGACATTGCCCTTTTAAGTGTAGACCTCCACAATTGCTGCACGTCATGACGTCACGGCGTTCGTTGCGCCACTGCGCATGCGCAGTGCGATCTTGCGGTGGGCGCGCCTGCGCAGTGCGTCCCTCGTTGTGGCCGTTATTTTTGGCGCGCACCTGCGCGGGAGACCGCGAAAAGCGCGGGAAGCGGCCGCTGTCGTCCGGGCCGTGGGGCGGGAAGAAATCGACAGCCTGGATGCGTTCGACGTCGTGGGCGGCCTGGCTTGCCGATTCGACGGCTGGGGACCCCCTCCGTGCCAACTCGGACGCCTGAAATCGGGCAAAACGGCAGGTAGCATTTTCATGGAGGACACAGGCTTCCACAGCAGACGCTAAGGTGAGGCTTTTTATTTTAAGAAGCTGCTGGCGTAGGCCACTAGAGGCAACGCCAAAAACAATCTGGTCCCTGATCATGGACTCTGTAGTGGTGCCGTAACCGCAGGACTGCGCTAGAATCCGGAGGTGCGTCAAAAAGGGTTGAAAAAGCTCCTCCTTACCTTGCAGGCGTTGCTGAAAGATGTATCTTTCAAAACTTTCGTTTACTTCAACTTGAAAGTGCTGGTCCAGTTTGAGGATGACCGTGTCATATTTGGCCTGGTTTTCGCCTTCTTCGAACACCAGTGAATTAAAGACATCGGTTGGGTGCTGGCCTGCGTAGAAGAGGAGCATTGCAATCTTCGAATCATCCGAGGCATTCTGTTTTTCGGTGGCACGGATGTACAGGTCAAATCGCTGCCTGTAGAGCTTCCAGTTGGTGCCTAGGTTCCCCGTGACTTGCATCGGCTGCGGTTTGCCGGTGTGGTCCATGTCCAGAATGGCAGGTTAGTAGGCAGGTATCGATCCACTCCTGTACCATGTGGTGTTGGGTGTTCTGACACACAGATGAGCCAACACAGTTGCATATGGTACAACGCTTCTTTATTTAAACTCACTATTTACAACTTGGTCTTTGCACTCTGCACGTGGGGGGCTCCCTGCTTGTGGTGTTTCAACAGCTCTTTCTTGTTCCCTTCTCCCCAGACCTACTGACCTCCAGGTGTCGTGCTCGTGCTTTTTATGTGGTTGGTGTTCTTGTCTGTGATTGGTTGTGGTGTTGTGTACTCTGATTTGCCTGTTGGTGTGTCCATCATGATGTGTGTGTTTGAATATCATGACATGAATAACATTTCAAATTGTAAAGTTAAATCCAATGGGCGCAATTCTCCAGAAAGATTTCTAAGTGTAATAGTGAACAGGAACTGCCATGAGCTTCCTGGCGCTGCGCCCAGCGAATCCCGGCCACGCTATTTAATGTTAATCGGTCCACTTAACGAGGCCACACAAGCCTCTCGTTGCAAATGAAGGCTCGCCAGCTGATTGGCCAGCCCCCCCGCTAACAATGTCGAGCAGCACTTGCTCAGCCAACCCCAGCCAGCTCGCAACAATGGTGCCCAGGACACTGGCCCAAGATACGGGGATACAGATCTGGGAGGCTGCTAGACGCATTGGAGGACAAGAGGGATGTCCTGTTCCCCCAAGGGTCCCAGAGGGTCAACCATAGGGCAGCCAGTGCTGCCTGGGATGAGGTGGCTTTGAGGACTGGCCTTCAGTGCCGGAAAAAGGTCAACAGCCTACATCGGGCAGCATGGGTGAGTAGACACTAACGACTCCCCCCCCCCTCCCCAGACCTTTCTGCCCCCACGCGAGCATCCACTCCCCAACTCTCCATGTGTCCCCAAACCCTCCCTCCGCCCCACTCTCCCTTCAACCCTTCCTTTGCAAGCCCCCCTCCCACCACTGTGAACCGCGCTTGTGGCCAATGGATACCCTCTCTGTGTATCCTCAGGAAAAGCTCTCCCACAATTACTGGGAGAGGGCCCAGACTGGCGACAGTGTGCTGGACATACAAATCCTCTCCTCCTTCGAGGAACGTGACCTGGAGGTGACGGGGGTGGCCAAGGACAGAGCGGTCACCAAACCGGAAGCTCGATAGCGCCGCAGAGGTGAGGAACCACCGTGCCCAGTCAAAGGACCTGTCGAACGTGAGTACTGATTGCCTTACTGACTGACCCATTCCTCCCACTGACCACATGTCCACATGTCCATTCTCCCACAGGTCCATCAGCTGCCGGCCCATCCCGGGTGGCCCCTCTGAAGCCCCCCAGGAGACCACCTCAGAGGAGAGCTCTGAGGAAGACACGATCGATGCACCACAGCTTCATCCCCACCCTTCACCAGCGCAGATACAACCACAATGGGAAACGTTAGTGGTCAGACGTCTGGGGCACAATCTGGTGAGCTCCACACTGCTGCTGATATACATCAGAAACCTCCAGGCGAGGCCCAGCTGGATCCCAGGACCCAGCTGGGTCCCAGCCTGATGCTAAGCCTGAGGAAGTGGCCTCAGCCAGCACCCGAAACAGGGCTGCACGGCTGTGCATGTACCGCTGACAAGTGAGCCGGGGCCCTCCGTCCCAGAGGGTGCCTGCCAGGGCATCAAAGGCCATGGGACGAGGTAAGCAGCTGGCTGCCTCCACCTCTGATGTGCATCCTGGGGACACACTTAGATGTAGTGGTAGAGCTAGGAGGGCAAAGCACATTGAGAATTACGGAGGACACAGGGGGGAGGGGATGGGGGAGTAGGAAGGGGTGGAGGTAGGGGTGACGGCACCATAGAGAGAATGGGGAATTGTTACACACAATAAATACCCTTGTGCACAACCAGATGATGCCTCTGTCACTTTCTTCTGCAATGCGGGCCGACCTCCGAATCCTTGGCCCTTCTCTCCGGGCATCTCCACCTCCCTGTGGCACTCACCCACTTTCAGGGTGTGATTGGGAAGCGAGGCAATGACTCCCACATGCGACATGGCCCTCCCACCCACAGGAATCTACTTGGGTTGTGTGAAGTGCTTGCTTAACCGCGATTGTCAATTCCCTATTAACGATAACCTTCAGCTGAGCAGCCAGAGGTCTCTGCAGTCGATGGGGGATATGGGTGGTTGGTGGGTCAGACGGTCAAGGACAAGGGTTGCCCCCGGAATGGGTACACACACGATCCAGGGGTTACCATGGTGGTGCCGCATGTGGTTGCCCCCGATCAACTCCCCCCACCATTCCATGGTGGCCCACTCCTGCAGAGAGTCCCCCACCCCAGCCGAGGGTCCCCCGCCCCCCACCAAGCACTGGGGTGGCAAGGCCAGCACCCACAGGCTCCTTGCCTGTGAGCAAAGATGGTTACTCACACATCGGCTCCCCACAGAAGCTCTTCTGTCAGGTTCATGTTTTTCAAAAGGAATACTAATCGGCACCAGCGTGACCACTTGCTGGGGAGGCCGCTGAATCATGGGAGGCCTTTGGATATGGGGTGGCTCTCATTAATTGTACGAAAATAGGGCTTAAGTGGTGATAATTGGTTTCTCATCACGCTACGGCGAGATCCCGATTTTGCCTAAGGGAGCGGACCAGTTGCATCGCAAACTGTTTGGCGCCTGGCGCGGATCTCGTTTTCGGCCTCTCCCGCTATTAACCGGCCTTGTTTCGCTCAAGTGAGAACGTAATGAGACCAGAGAATCATGCCAAATATCTCTCCCACATTTGGCTTCTTGCACTTTGTGGTCGTAATATGGAATGGAATCTAACTCCCAGATGCACATACCTCATGCTGTCAGGCTGCAAATCCTTTTAAATTTTCTCCTGAATTAGTACAGACCATTTCACTTATTTAAAGCAAATTTTCACCCTAGAGTGTTAAAAGAAACAGGTATGAAAATTGCAAATACATTAATCATAATTTTCCGAAGTTCCTGGATTTGGGAAATAACGTCTTGTGATTCTTGACCCTTGTAAGATAGAACATAGAACATAGGACATTACAGCGCAGTACAGGCCCTTCAGCCCTCGATGTTGCGCAGACCTGTGAAACCACTCTAAAGCTCATCTACACTATTCCCTTATTGTCCATATGTCTATCCAATGACCATTTGAATACCCTTAGTGTTGGCGAGTCCACTACTGTTGCAGGCATGGCATTCCACACCCTTACTACTCTCTGAGTAAAGAACCTACCTCTGACATCTGTCTTATATCTACATCCCCTCAATTTAAAGCTATGTCCCCTCGTGCTAGACATCACCATCCGAGGAAAAAGGCTCTCACTGTCCACCCTATCAAATCCTCTGATCATCTTGTATGCCTCAATTAAGTCACCTCTTAACCTTCTTCTCTCTAACGAAAACAGCCTCAAGTCCCTCAGCCTTTCCTCATAAAATCTTCCCTCCATACCAGGCAACATTCTGGTAAATCTCCTCTGCACCCTTTCCAATGCTTCCACATCCTTCCTATAATGCGGCGACCAGAATTGCACGCAATACTCCAAATGCGGCCGCACCAGAGTTTTGTACAGCTGCAACATGACCTCATGGCTCCGAAACTCGATCCCTCTACCAATAAAAGCTAACACACCGTACGCCTTCTCAACAACCATCTCAACCTGAGTGGCAACTTTCAGGGATCTATGTACATGGACACCGAGATCTCTCTGCTGATCCACACAGCCAAGAATCTTACCATTAGCCCAGTACTCTGTTTTCCTGTTATTCCTTCCAAAATGAATCACCTCACACTTTTCTGCATTAAACTCCATTTGCCACCTCTCAGCCCAGCGCTGCAGCTTATCTATGCCCCTCTGTAACTTGTAACATCCTTCCGCACTGTCCACAACTCCACCGACTTTAGTGTCATCTGCAAATTTACTCACCCATCCTTCTACGCACTCCAACAGTAACAGTAACAGCAACAGTAGTGGACTCGCCAACACTAAGGGTATTCAAATGGTCATTGGATAGACATATGGACGATAAGGGAATAGTGTAGATGGGCTTTAGAGTGGTTTCACAGGTCGGCGCAACATCGAGGGCCGAAGGGCCTGTACTGCGCTGTAATGTTCTATGTTCTATGATGGAAGAAGTGGTGTGCCACGTCGATGCTATGACCAAGAAAGCACACAGTGCCTCTACTTCCTCAGAAGTATAGAAATTTGGCATGTTCACATTGACTCTTACCAATTTTTACAGATGCACCATAAAAAGCATCCTATCTGGCTGCATCACAGCCCGGTATGGCAACTGCTCGGCCAAAGACCGTAAGAAACTACAGAGAGTTGTGAACACAGCCCAGTCCATCATGCAAATCCGCCTCCCATCCATTAACTTTGTCTACACCTCCTGCTGCCTTGGGAAAGCGGACAGCATAATCAAAAACTCCTCCCAGCCGGCTTACTCACTCTTCCAACCTCTTCCATTGGGCAGAAGATACAAAAGTCTAAGAGTTTGCACTAACAGATTCAAAAACAGCTTCTTCCCCGCTGTTATCTGACTCCTGAATGGCCCTCTTATGGATTGAACTGATCTCTCTACCCATCTTCTCTACTGTGTAGTACACTCCGTATGCTTCACCCAGTGTCTATGTATTCACATTGTGTATCTATTGTATGTCCTATGTTTTTTATGTATGGAACGATCTGCCTGTCCTGTGTGCAGAACAATACTTTTCACTGTACCTCGGTACACGTGACAATAAATTTAAATCTAATCTAAATCTGCGGTAGATAGATTCTTGACGAACGAGGGAATCAAAGGTTATCAGAGGTAAGCAGGTAAATGGCATTGAGTCCACAATCAGATCTGCCATGATCTTATTGAATGGTGGGGATGCCCAAGTCGCTGAGTGGCCTACGTTTGCTCCTAATTCATACGTTCATAGTTACTGAAATCTATCATCAAGGACAGAGAACTGATTACTTGACTAGGTATGAGCTGATCAAAGAATGTTAACATGGAGTTGTAAGTCACATCTGCTAGTTGAATCTTTTGTGGTGTTAACTAGCATGGTGACCAAGGGAAGTCATGTAGGTCTGTGGATGTTGTCGAGATATCCATAGGGAAAATGGTAAGGTCTGCTCAAGAGATTAGTCATGGAAGTGCATGGAATTGAATGTAATTGCTTTATAAATAAGAAACGGAGTTGGGGTAAAAGGAATGGACACTGATTGGCAAGATACGACAAGTGGTGTTTCCTCAGAGATCTGTACAGGGCTTTTCACTGTATGTTTCAATGACTTGAATGAAGAAATAGAGAGTTGTATATCAAAGTTTACAGATGACACGAGGTTAGGTACAGTTAATTGTGTAGATAGAAGCAGGAAGTTGCAAAAGGACACAGAAGTTAAGTGATTGGGAAGAACTATGGCAGATGGAGTTCATTATGGGCAAATGTGAGTTCATCTGCTTTGGATCCAGGTACAGGTAGGCAGGTACAGAAAGCAATTAGGAAGGAAAATGGTCTTTATTGCAAGGGGATTGGAATACAAGAATAAAGAAGTCTTCTACAATTTTACAGGACTTTGTGTAGAGAGAAGCAGGAAGTTGCAAAAGGACGCATAAGTTAAGTGATTGGGCAGAACTATGGCAGTCCTGGGATATGAAGGATGTCTTATGATGAGAGGCTGAGTAAATTGGGTTTATATTCTCTGGTATTTAGAAGAATGAAGAGAGGTGATCTCATTGAAAATATCAGCTGATTACGTGGCTGAAGAGATGGTGAGAGGGGAAGGGTTTCAGATTCCTGGGACATTGGGAACAGTTCTGGGGTTGGTGGGATCAGTACAAACTGGACAGGTTACACCTGGGCAGGGGAGGACTGGGACTGATGTCCTAGAATGAGTATTTGCTGGAGTAAATTAAAATGGCTGGGGATTGGGAGTCTATGTAAGGTGAAGGGGGAAACACAGACAAGAACAAAAGACAGAATGGAGAATAAGAAAAGTGAGGCGCAGAGAAATCAAGGGCCAGAATCAAACAATGAAAGATAATGGGAATGGGACAAGGAATGTTAAAAACACAAGCCTTAAGGCTTTGTGCCTCAATGCGTGGAACATTCGCAATAAAGTGGATGAATTAATCGCGCAGATAGATGTAAACGGATATGATATAGTCAGGATTATGGCTGCAGGGTGACCAGGAATGGGAATTGAACATCAAGGGGTATTCGGTATTTGGGAAGGACAGACGATTTCGGCGGCGTGAGAACAGCTGGTGAGTGGTGAGTCAGTTTCAGCGGGAGCATTGCGGAAGGAGGTTGCTGGGAGGTAAGTCAACCTTTAAAAGCACTTGTCTTTGCAGGGGCAGGCCAGTCGATTTCGGCGGCGTGAGAACAGCTGGTGAGTGGTGAGTCAGTTTCAGCGGGAGCATTGCGGAAGGAGGTTGCTGGGAGGTAAGTCAACCTTTAAAAGCACTTGTCTTTGCAGGGGCAGGCCAGTCGATTTCGGCGGCGTGAGAACAGCTGGTGAGTGGTGAGTCAGTTTCAGCGGGAGCATTGCGGAAGGAGGTTGCTGGGAGGTAAGTCAACCTTTAAAAGCACTTGTCTTTGCAGGGGCAGGCCAGTCGATTTCGGCGGCGTGAGAACAGCTGGTGAGTGGTGAGTCAGTTTCAGCGGGAGCATTGCGGAAGGAGGTTGCTGGGAGGTAAGTCAACCTTTAAAAGCACTTGTCTTTGCAGGGGCAGGCCAGTCAATTTCGGCGGCGTGAGAACAGCTGGCTGGTTAGTCAATTTCAGCAGGAGCTGAGAATTTTTCTTTTTTTTAATTTTAAATTAGTTTTTTAGGCGGGAACAGGAAGTCGACCTGCGGACGTCTGGGAAGACCCTCCCCAATAAATTCTGGTGGAGAGGAAACCCGAGACACTACACGTGTAGTGTCTCCCACCCGCCCTCCTCCTCTAACCTAATAATAAAACCCATTGGTCTGAGGTAAGTACCATATTTTATTATATTATTATTATTTTTTAGCCAGATCTTGGTAGAAAGTTAGAGGAATGGCAGGGAAGGGAGTGCAATGTTCCTCCTGCAGGATGTTTGAGGTGAGGGATGCAGTTAGTGTCCCTGCTGATTTTACCTGCAGGAAGTGCTGCCATCTCCAGCTCCTCCAAGACCGAGTTAGGGAACTGGAGCTGGAGTTGGAAGAACTTCGGATCATTCGGGAAGCAGAAGGGGTCATAGATAGCAGCTTCAGGGAATTAGTTACACCAAAGATTGGAGATAGGTGGGTAACTGTAAGAGGGACTGGGAAAAAACAGTCAGTGCAGGGATCCCCTGCGGTCGTACCCCTGAGAAACAAGTATACCGCTTTGGATACTTGTGGGGGGGACGACTTACCAGGGGTAAGCCATGGGGTACGGGCCTCTGGCACGGAGTCTGTCCCTGTTGCTCAGAAGGGAAGGGGGAGAGGAGCAGAGCATTAGTAATTGGGGACTCTATAGTCAGGGGCACAGATAGGAGATTTTGTGGGAGCGTGAGAGACTCACGTTTGGTATGTTGCCTCCCAGGTGCAAGGGTACGTGATGTCTCGGATCGTGTTTTCCGGGTCCTTAGGGGGGAGGGGGAGCAGCCCCAAGTCGTGGTCCACATTGGCACCAACGACATAGGTAGGAAAGGGGACAAGGATGTCAGGCAGGCTTTCAGGGAGCTAGGATGGAAGCTCAGAACTAGAACAAACAGAGTTGTTATCTCTGGGTTGTTGCCCGTGCCACGTGATAGTGAGATGAGGAATAAGGAGAGAGAGCATTTAAACACGTGGCTACAGGGATGGTGCAGGCGGGAGGGATTCAGATTTTTGGATAACTGGGGCTCTTTCTGGGGAAGGTGGGACCTCTACAGACAGGATGGTCTACATCTGAACCTGAGGGGCACAAATATCCTGGGGGGGAGATTTGTTAGTGCTCTTTGGGGGGGGTTTAAACTAATGCAGCAGGGGCATGGGAACCTGGATTGTAGTTTTAGGGTAAGGGAGAATGAGAGTATAGAGGTCAGGAGCACAGATTTGACATCGCAGGAGGGGGCCAGTGTTCAGGTAGGTGGTTTGAAGTGTGTCTACTTCAATGCCAGGAGTATACGAAACAAGGTAGGGGAACTGGCAGCGTGGGTTGGTACCTGGGACTTCGATGTTGTGGCCATTTCGGAGACATGGATAGAGCAGGGACAGGAATGGATGTTGCAGGTTCCGGGGTTTAGGTGTTTTAGTAAGCTCAGAGAAGGAGGCAAAAGAGGGGGAGGTGTGGCGCTGCTAGTCAAGAGCAGTATTACGGTGGCGGAGAGGATGCTAGATGGGGACTCTTCTGCCGAGGTAGTATGGGCTGAAGTTAGAAACAGGAAAGGAGAGGTCACCCTGTTGGGAGTTTTTTATAGGCCTCCTAATAGTTCGAGGGATGTAGAGGAAAGGATGGCGAAGATGATTCTGGATATGAGCGAAAGTAACAGGGTAGTTATTATGGGAGATTTTAACTTTCCAAATATTGACTGGAAAAGATATAGTTCGAGTACAATAGATGGGTCGTTTTTTGTACAGTGTGTGCAGGATAGGTTTCCTGAAACAATATGTTGACAGGCCAACAAGAGGCGAGGCCACGTTGGATTTGGTTTTGGGTAATGAACCAGGCCAGGTGTTGGATTTGGAGGTAGGAGAGCACTTTGGGGACAGTGACCACAATTCGGTGACGTTTACGTTAATGATGGAAAGGGATAAGTATACACCGCAGGGCAAGAGTTATAGCTGGGGGAAGGGCAATTATGATGCCATTAGACGTGACTTGGGGGGGATAAGGTGGAGAAGTAGGCTGCAAGTGTTGGGCACACTGGATAAGTGGGGCTTGTTCAAGGATCAGCTACTGCGTGTTCTTGATAAGTATGTACCGGTCAGACAGGGAGGAAGGCGTCGAGCGAGGGAACCATGGTTTACCAAGGAAGTGGAATCTCTTGTTAAGAGGAAGAAGGAGGCCTATGTGAAGATGAAGTGTGAAGTTTCGGTCGGGGCGATGGATAGTTACAAGGTAGCGAGGAAGGATCTAAAGAGAGAGCTAAGACGAGCAAGGAGGGGACATGAGAAGTATTTGGCAGGAAGGATCAAGGAAAACCCAAAAGCTTTCTATAGGTATGTCAGGAATAAGCGAATGACTAGGGAAAGAGTAGGACCAGTCAAGGACAGGGATGGGAAATTGTGTGTGGAGTCTGAAGAGATAGGCGAGATACTAAATGAATATTTTTCGTCAGTATTCACTCAGGAAAAAGATAATGTTGTGGAGGAGAATGCTGAGCCCCAGGCTAATAGAATAGATGGCATTGAGGTACGTAGGGAAGAGGTGTTGGCAATTCTGGACAGGCTGAAAATAGATAAGTCCCCGGGACCTGATGGGATTTATCCTAGGATTCTATGGGAGGCCAGGGAAGAGATTGCTGGACCTTTGGCTTTGATTTTTATGTCATCATTGGCTACAGGAATAGTGCCAGAGGACTGGAGGACAGCAAATGTGGTCCCTCTTTTCAAAAAGGGGAGCAGAGACAACCCCGGCAACTATAGGCCGGTGAGCCTCACGTCTGTAGTGGGTAAAGTCTTGGAGGGGATTATAAGAGACAAGATTTATAATCATCTAGATAGGAATAATATGATCAGGGATAGTCAGCATGGCTTTGTGAAGGGTAGGTCATGCCTCACAAACCTTATTGAGTTCTTTGATAAGGTGACTGAACAGGTAGACGAGGGTAGAGCAGTTGATGTGGTGTATATGGATTTCAGCAAAGCGTTTGATAAGGTTCCCCACGGTAGGCTATTGCAAAAAATACGGAGGCTGGGGATTGAGGGTGATTTAGAGATGTGGATCAGAAATTGGCTAGCTGAAAGAAGACAGAGGGTGGTGGTTGATGGGAAATGTTCAGAATGGAGTACAGTCACAAGTGGAGTACCACAAGGATCTGTTCTGGGGCCGTTGCTGTTTGTCATTTTTATCAATGACCTAGAGGAAGGCGCAGAAGGGTGGGTGAGTAAATTTGCAGACGATACTAAAGTCGGTGGTGTTGTCGATAGTGTGGAAGGATGTAGCAGATTACAGAGGGATATAGATAAGCTGCAGAGCTGGGCCGAGAGGTGGCAAATGGAGTTTAATGTAGAGAAGTGTGAGGTGATTCACTTTGGTAGGAATAACAGGAATGCGGAATATTTGGCTAATGGTAAAGTTCTTGAAAGTGTGGATGAGCAGAGGGATCTAGGTGTCCATGTACATAGATCCCTGAAAGTTGCCACCCAGGTTGATAGGGTTGTGAAGAAGGCCTATGGAGTGTTGGCCTTTATTGGTAGAGGGATTGAGTTCCGGAGTCGGGAGGTCATGTTGCAGCTGTACAGAACTCTGGTACGGCCGCATTTGGAGTATTGCGTACAGTTCTGGTCACCGCATTATAGGAAGGAATGGAGGCTTTGGAGCGGGTGCAGAGGAGATTTACCAGGATGTTGCCTGGTATGGAGGGAAAATCTTATGAGGAAAGGCTGATGGACTTGAGGTTGTTTTCGTTGGAGAGAAGAAGGTTAAGAGGAGACTTAATAGAGGCATACAAAATGATCAGGGGGTTGGATAGGGTGGACAGTGAGAGCCTTCTCCCGCGGATGGATATGGCTGGCACGAGGGGACATAACTTTAAACTGAGGGGTAATAGATATAGGACAGAGGTCAGAGGTAGGTTCTTTACGCAAAGAGTAGTGAGGCCGTGGAATGCCCTACCTGCTACAGTGGTGAACTCGCCAACATTGAGGGCATTTAAAAGTTTATTGGATAAACATATGGATGATAATGGCATAGTGTAGGTTGGATGGCTTTTGTTTCAGTGCAACATCGTGGGCCGAAGGGCCTGTACTGCGCTGTATTGTTCTATGTTCTATGTTCTATGTTCTAAAATGAAAAGGCGGTGGGGTTGCATTGCTGGTTAAAGAAGAAATTATGGAATAGTGAGGAAGGATATTAGCTCCGATGATGTGGAATCTGTATGGGTAGAGCTGAGAAACACCAAGGGCCAAAAAAACATTAGTGGAGGTTGTAAACCAACTCCCAAACTAGTGGTGATGTTGGGAATGGCATTAAACTGGAAATTAGAAATGCATGTGATAAAGGAACATTTGTAATTATGGGTGTCTTTCATCTGCACATAGATTGGTCAAATCAAATTAGTAACAATACCGTAGAGGAGGAATTCTTAGAGTGTATATGGGATGGTTTCTTGGACCAATACGTTGAGGAGCCAACCAGAGAACAGGCCAATCTAGACTGGTTTTGTATAATGAGAAAGGAATAATCAGCAATCTTCTTGTGCGGAGCCCCTTGGGGATGAACGGTCATAATATGATAGAATTCTTCATCAAGATGGAGAGTGAAGTAGTTGATTCTGAGATTAGGGTCCTGAGTCTAAATAAAGAAACTACAAGGTATCAGGCACAAGTTGGGTATGAAGGATTGGGGAATGTTACTTAAAGCGATGATGGTGGATAGGCAAAAGCAAACATTCAAAGAGCGCACAGGTGAACTGCAACAATTGTTCCTTCATGTCTGCCGCAAAAATAAAATGGGCAAGCTGGCCAAACTATGGCTTAAGAGGCAAATTAGAGATTGTATTAGATCCAAGGAAGAGGCATACAAATTGACCAGGATAAACAGCAGATCTGAGGATTGGAAGTAGCTTAGAGTTCAGCAAAGGAGGACAAAGGGGTTGTTTAAAAAGGGGGAAATAGAGTATGAGAGCAAACCTGTGGGGAAAGTAAAAACTGACTGTAAAAGCTTCTCTAGGTTTGTGGAGAGAAAAAGATCTTACAGTCAGAAACTGGGGAATTTATAATGGGGAACAAAGAAATGGCCGTCCTCTAAATACACACTTTTGTTCTGTCTTCACAAAGGAAGATACAAATAACGTACCAGAAAAGTTGGGAAACACCGGGTATAGTTAGAGGGAGGAACTGAAGGAAATCAGTATTAGGCAGGAAATGGTGTTGGGGAAATTGATGGGATTGAAAGCTGATACATCCTCAGGGCCTTATAATCTACATCCCATGATATTTAAGGAAGTAGCCCTAGAAATAGCGGAAGCATTGGAGGTTATCTTCCAATATTCTATGGACCCTGGAACAGTTGGAGGGTAGCTAATGTCACCCCACTATTTAAAAAGAAGGAAGAGAGAAAATAAGGAATTATAGATCAGTCACCTGACATCGGTAGTAGAATCCATTATTAAAGACTGGCTAGCACGGCACTGGGAAAACTGTGGCAGGATTGGACAGAGACAGCATGGATTTCTGAAAGGGAAATCATGCTTGACAAATCTATTGAAATTCTGCGAATGTCTAACTAGTAGAGTTAACGAGGGGAAGCCAATGGATGTGATTTATTTGGACTTTCAGAAGGCTTTCAACAAACCCCCACTAAGAGTGTAACATCAAAACGCATGGGATTGGGGGGTAGTGTATTGAGGTGGATAGAAAACTCGTTGGCAGACAGGAAACAAAAAGTAGGAATAAACAGGTCTTTTTCTGAAAGGCAGGCTGTGTCAAGTGGAGTACCGCAAGGATCAGTGTTAGGACCCCAGCTATTCATGACAGATATATATGATTTAGATGAGGGAACTAAATGTAATGGGCGTGATTCTCCGAGCCTTCACGCCAAAATCGCGATCGGCGCGGGGGCGGAGAATGGGTGTTTACGCCGAAATCCAGTCCGTCGCTGCTCCCTGTCCCCAGAGAATCACTGTGACTTGCACCATGGTAGGGGGCCATTGACAGAGGTCCCCGCTGCGATTCTCCGAGGAAAACTGTCCGAGTTCCCGAGGGCGTGGTTCTAACGATGTTTTGCCTGTCGGGAACGGCCGGTGGCGGCCGCAGACTCAGTCCACGGCCGCCCTGAATGGGGGGCGGGGGGGCCTCACAGACATCCAGGCAAGCGATCGGGCAGCACCAATCCGCGGGCGCGCGCGATCTCAGGGGGACCTACTTCGTTCATCATGGTGTGAGTCCGCCATGTCGCACGGGGAGGCCGAAGCAGGCCGTCGCCGTACACATGCGCGGACTCCCGGACGGTGGTGCAGGGCCCAGCATCGGCAGCCAGAGCTGCGAGGAGCACTCCGGTGCCCTGCTAGCCCCCTGCAGGTTTGGAGACATTGGGCGGGATTCTCCAATAATGAGTGAAACGCCCGCGTTTTGACGATGGCGTGGGGACATAGCCCCATTATTGCAGAATCCCGCCCAATGTCTCCAAATTTGCAGATGGCACAAAGTTGAGTGAGAGGGTGAGCTACCTGGAGGATGCACAGATGCTTCAATGTGATTTGTACAAGTTGAGTGAGCGGGCAAATGCATGGCAGTTGTAGTATAATTTGGATAAATGTGAGGTTATCCACTTTGGTAACAAAAACAGGAAGGCAGATTATTATCTGAATGGCTATAGATTGAGAGAGGAGAATATGCAATGAGACCTGGTATCCTTGTACACCAGTCACTGAAAGTAAGCATGCAGGTGCAGCAGGCAGTAAAGAAGACAAATGGTATGTTGGCCTTCATAGTGAAAGGAGTTGAGCACAGGACAGGGGTGTGTTGCTGCAGTTATACAGGGCCTTGGTGATACCACACTTGGAATATTGTGTGCAGTTTTTGTCTCCTTATCTGAGGAAGGATATTCTAGCTATAGAGGGAGTGCAGAGAAGGTTCATCAGACTAATTCCTGAGATGGCAGGACTGGCATATGAGGAGAGATTGAGTTGGTTAGAATTATATTTGTTAGAGTTTTAAAGAATGACAGGGAGGGATCTCATAGAAACCTATTGTTAGAGGTGAAAATATTCACACGAAGGCCTGAGTATAAGTAAAAAAGCAGTTTATTATGTCAGAATTCTGGGAGAGAAGGTCTGAGACTCCGTAGCCTTTGACAGCACCTTTTCTCACTTGAGCTAAGGCTCACATGGATCAATATACAGATTCAAGGGGCGAAATTAGTTGTATTCTCATTTACATACAATCAATCAACTATATTCGCGTCACACTTATTACATGCAGTCAATCAATTTTCCTAGCATCCCAGTTATCACATATATGGTTAAAGTGGGTGTTGTCTTACCCGCCCCTAACTTCATACAGAAGTTATTCAAAACTAACATAATGATGTGTCCTGTTTTTGTAAGGGCCACGAAGAATCCAGCACAAGTTTTAAGGATACAAAGTAATAACAAAGTGTTCTCAGACTTCTGAATCTCCTGCCCGATGGAAGCAGTTGGAAGAGTGAGTAAGCCGGGTGGGAGGGATCTTTGATTATGCTGCCCGCTTTCCCCAGGCAGCGGGAGGTGTAGATGGAGTCAATGGATGGGAGGCAGGTTCGTGTGATGGACTGGGCGGTGTTCACGACTCTCTGAAGTTTCTCACAGTCCTGGGCCGAGCAGTTGCCATACCAGGCTGTGATGCAGCCCGATAGGATGCTTTCTGTGGTGCATCTGTAAACGCTCGAGAGGGTTAGAAACTGTAAGGTTGTTCTCCTTGTCTGGGAAATGCAGAACAGAGAAACACATTTAAGACTGAGTTGAGGAGAAATCTTTTCACTCAAAGGGTTGTGAATCTTTGGAATTTTCTATCTCAAAGGGTTGTGGAGGCTGTGATAGGCTAAGATAGATGGATTTTTGATCTCTCAGGGAATCAAAAGATATGGGGAGCGGGTTGTGGTGAATGTATTATATCAATAATCCACCATTGTATCTGTGCTATGCTGCTGCCCTTGTGGGCCCCACCTATGGGCCATTGTATGGCATTATCCATAAGGGAACACGGTGGGGCCTGTATGGGCTCCGCCCGTGGCTCCTCCCCTTGAAGGGAGGTATAAAGAGCAGTCGACCTGTAGGCGGTTCTCAGTGTTAGATAAGTCGCAGGCAGGCACTGTTCTACTTGATTAAAGCCACTGGTTATTTTTACTCTTGTCTCGAGTGAATTGATGGTCGCATCAATTTAATCAACTACATCGCAACTATGGAATCGGCCCTCAAACCTGACCGACTGGAACTCGATCCGCACGCCGCAGAGGTGAAAGAAATTTTTTCGCACTGGCTCCGCTGCTTCAAGGCCTATCTCGCCGCCTCCTCCACGCCTTCAGTCACCGACGAACAGAAGCTGAGCCTCCTCCACGCACGGGTGAGCCATCGAATCTCTGTTCAACTCGAGCAGGCCTCCTCCTATGCAGACGCCCTCGCGATGCTTGCGATGCCTCTATGTAAGGCCCGTGAACGAGGTATACGCGCAACACATCCTCACCACTCGTCGCCAGCGTCTCGGGGAATCACTAGAGGACTACCTACGCGACATCAAAGTCCTCGCACGCAGCTGCAACTACCAGGCCGTTACGGCCACTCAGCATATGGAACTCGCCGTCCGAGATGTCTACGTGGCAGGAGTCCGGTCCAACTACGTGAGGCAGCACCTACTCGAAAAGGTAGCCCTGGACCTGGATGAGACGGTAAAGTTAGCCTCCTCACTGGAAGTAGCATATCAAAGCCTTAACGCGTTCCCGTCTGACCACGCGACCCCCTCGTGGACCCCCGGCCAAAAACTACCCTAGGCCTGTGCCGCGTGGCTGCCCACCCACCATGGGGGGGGCTACCCTGCTATTTCTGTGGCCAGTCCCAACACCCCCGGCAGCACTGCCCGGCCCGTAACGGGAACAGCAGCAGCTGTGGGAGAAAAGGACATTTTGCACAAGTTTGCCTGGCCAGGTCCAAGAACTTCTAACTCACAGGCCCGATCCTCAGACTCTCAGGCCCGCAGACACCGCAGTGTGGCAGCTTGTCTGCTGACTCCGCCCCCTGTAGGCTCGTCATCAGCCTCATGCTATCCGTGGGGGCAGCCATCCTCCAGCCCACACAGCACGTGCGACTCACTGGGGGTCGCCATGTTGGCCATCCTCCCCCCCGCGGCCGGCCATGTGCGATCCATGGGGGCCGCCATCTTGGCCACCATCTGCTACGCCGCTCAACACGTGCGACCAACAAGGGCAGCCATCGTGGAACCGCCCTAGCGCCTCTGACCACGCCGGCTACCCGCTACTCAGCGCGGTCACTCTGGACCAGTCGCGACCCAAACACCTCCGAGGTTCCATGATGACCGTCTGGGTAAACGGGCACGAAATGCCTTGCCTCTTCGACTCCGGGAGCACAGAGAGCTTCATTCACCCGGACATGGTAATACACTGCTCGCTCCCAATTTTCCCGCCTCTGGGTCGCACTCGGTGCAAATCCGAGGGTGCACTACCGCAACCCGAGCAATACAGGGCGCTGAGTACGCCAATTTTAAATTATACGTACTCCCAGATCTCTGCGCTCCTCTCCTATTGAGACTAGATTTCCAATGCAACCTCAGGAGCCTAACCCTGAAATTCGGGGGGCCCCTAGCCCCACTCACCATATGTAGCCTCGCGACCCTAAAGGTCGACCCTCCCCCACTCTTCGCAAACCTCACTGCCGACTGCAAACCAGTTGCCACCAGAAGCAGGCAGTATAGCATACAGGACAGGACTTTTATCAGGTCCGAGGTCCTGCATCTCTTGCGGGAGGGAGTCATCGAGGCCAGGAATAGCCCCTGGAGAGCTCAGATGGTGGTCGTCAAGACCGGGGAAAAGAACCAGATGGTTGTTGATTATAGTCAAACCATAAAACGGTACACGCAACTCGATGCGTACCTCCTTCCCCGGATTGCAGACATGGTTAACCAGATCGCACACTACCGGGTGTTCTCCACGGTGGATCTGAAGCCTGCATACCACCAGCTCCCAATCCGCCCGGAGGACCGCCACTACACGGCTTTTGAGGCAGACGGCCGCCTTTTCCGCTTCCTCCGGGTCCCCTTTGGCGTCACGAACGGGGTCTCGGTGTTCCAAAGAACAATGGACCGAATGGTGGACCAGTACGGGCTGCGGGCCACATTTCCGTACTTGGACAATGTCACCATCTGCGGCCATGATCAGCAGGACCACAATGCCTACCTCCAGAGATTTCTCCAAACCATCCAAACCCTTAACCTCACTTACAAGGAGAAATGCGTTTTCCGCACAACCAGACTAGTCATCCTCGGTTACGTCGTGGAAAACGGGGTTCTAGGACCCGACCCCGACCGTATGCGCTCCCTCCTGCAACTCCCCCTCCCCCACTGCCCCAAGGCCCTGAAGAGGTGCCTCAGGTTCTTTTCATATTATCCCCAGTGGGTCCCCAACTATGCGGACAAAGCCCGCCAACTAATCAAGGCCACCATCTTCCCACTGGCAACTGAGGCCCGCCAGGCCTTCAGCTGCATCAAGGCGGACATCGCCAATGCTGCGATGCGCGCGATGGATGAGTCCGTCCCCTTCCAGGTGGAGAGCAACGCATCGGAGGTCGCTCTCGCCGCTACCCTCAATCAAGCAGGCAGACCGGTAGCGTTTTTTTCACGCACCCTCACCACCTCCGAAATTCGGCATTCCTCAGTCGAAAAGCCATCGTGGAAGCCATGCAGCACTGGAGGAACTACCTCGCTGGTAGGAGGTTTACCCTCGTCACCATCCAACGGGTGGGGCGGAGGGGATAATTGCACTCATGACATGATGTCCTCATCCTAGGAACATGAGGCAGCCTTTGGAGCATACGGCCTTTGTTTTCTGGGATAACCATTGCAACAGAGAGTTCTGTGAGCAGAGCAGTCATGGTACAACCTGCTCAAACCTCTCGCCAACATTCCACTGCTTACAACAGCCTTCAAGAGTGCACTTTTGGCAGTATGCCTGTAGGGCAGCAAGGTGCCTCAGGGCAAAGAATCTTCACTCAGTGGGTCTCACATTCATGTCTGAGATCTAATCTGAATCTGCACTATGGTATATCTGCTGAGGCAATCGTTCAAGCCTCAGCATTATATTGAATCCCCAGCATGAGATCTATCTTCAGGATGCAGTCATCTGTAAATCTCAGCAATAGGGGTGAGTTTGTACTTCAACCTATCTTTCAGTTGACCGCGAAAGATTCAGCAGCAACATAATCTAATCTCATCAACCACTCGTGACCACGGCTTCTTTCAGAGTCTCCGAAGTTCCCATACAGCCTCGCTTTGGCATCTGTGGGCCTGAAAATGCTGGCACTCCATCTAGGTATTAAACACTCTAACCTTTAATAAAGATGAGCACACATCGGATGTATTGGAGCTTCACCCTGACCCCATTTGAGGCCTGCACATTTTTATTACATCAGTCTGACATATCCATATGGAAACCAGTCACATTGATACTATTGTAACAGGCCCATAACCATATCAACTGACAATCTGAGAGCTGACACAGGGTTAATGTCAAGAGACGCTAGCCAGAACTTATGGCCCAGCGCAGCATCCTCCCATCTCAAAGACCGGCAGCTGTGTAATGAGATGGTTCAAGACACAGAGCTGGTGCAGACGATGGACATCTGGGGAGGGGCAGGGTGAGGGGGTGCAGGGGGTGCCACATCTATGACACTTCACTGACCACAGAACATAGCATCAGATAGAAGCAGCATACCTGCTTACACTACATGGGAAGTTGAATGAAACACATTCTATTTACATTTGTGTAGATAAAATACGGATTGTGAACACCCGTGCCACCTTTGCTCTCCTAATATTACTTACAGCCTGCTAACTGCTACGCTCTGTTGTCCGTGATGACCTTGGATGACGTTTAACATCCTCTGGAGGGCCCCGGCCTGCTTTGGGTATTCTGCTGTGCAGCAAGTGCACCCTCCTCAGTCTGTGGAGTTGGAGCTGATGGGGGTCACAGAATGGATTGGGAGCAGCTGGGCAACCTCAGAGGCTCCAAGTGGGTGGTTAGGGGTATCCAGCTGATAGTCCTTCTTTCTGTGCATGCCCGAGGGCCCCTGTCTACCTCCTTAAGGATAAGGGGCACCTGGAGAGAGGTTGAAGAGCCCAGTCCTCCTCTCACCTAGCATCTGATGGATCGCACCTATGCCTAGAGCGATGGAGTGCAAGTTCTGGCACAGATCAGGCACAAAGGCCTGGGCCAAGGTCTCAATGGCAGTTGCCATCCTACCAATATTGACGTTGTGAATCTTTGGAAGTTTCCTCATCATCAGATGGAGGCAGGGTTAATCAATATTTTTAAGGTAGAGCGAGATAGATTCTTGACTAAACAGGGAGCCAAAGGTTATCAGGGGTTGGCGTAATATGAAGTTGAGGTCACAATCAGATCAGCCATGATCAAATTGAATGGCGGAAAAGGATTGAGGAGCTGAATGGCCTACTGTAGCTCCTAATTCATAGGTTTGTTTGCTCAGGGGGCAGGAGTTCAAATCCCGCCATGGTAGCTGGTGGAATTTGAATTCAATTAACTAATAAAATCTGGAATTGAAAGCTAGCCTTAATATTTGTGACCATTAAACTATTGTCGATTGTTGTAAAAACCCATCTGATCCACTTCGGGGAAGGAAATCTGTCATCCATGGTTGACTCATAAATGTCCTCGGCAATGACATAGTGGCCCACTCAAGTTGTACCAACCACCACAGAAAGACTGCAGCAGTTCAATGAAGATAATTACGGGTGGGCAACAAATGCTTACCTTGCCAGCGATGCCCATGTCCAAGGATTTTTTTAAACTCTCGCTATTATTGGCAGGAATCAAAAGAAATCTCTAGATTCTAATTATATTATTGATACATTTGCTCAGAAAATGCAGCTGCTTTGAAGCTGGTACACAAAGAAGGCTTGAATGCACAGCTAACCATCACTGCCCTCGCAGTGCCAGTCCTGTGTTTATGGTAGCTGCAGGTGTCTTTTGCAACAGGTAGAGCAGCTATGTATCCCGTTGTCTGCTGTGTAACCAGTTCTGCACAATCACAACCAAGCACATACTCTACTGCCCATAAATGATGGGAAGGTGCAGACAGATGAGTGTCTCCTGTACATCCTAATCTCCCAAGCATCCATAGTTTTTATTCCCCTTCTTCAAATAAACGCTAAATTCCAAAAAGAAACCTATTATTCAAATTGTGAATATACTTTAAAAGGCTACTCCAGCACTTGGCACAAAGCCTCAGGACCAACTTAGTGGAAATAGAAAGAAAAAACGAAAAAGTTCTGAAATTGAGTTGCAATGCTATGACAAGTCTTCGAATAGGCCTCTTTAAATTAATTTCTGTCAGTCAATATTGTCAACACTCGGAGACTGCATGAATGGCTAAAGAGAGCTTGTAATATTTAATATAATTAACGACAGGCAGATAGATGGGTACTTGTGCTGGCAGTACAAAATCCAACCAGGAAATTGAATGGGGTGCTAAAAGCATAGAAATTGAGATAACAGATCCCACAAATTATTTTGACCATTTATTCCCACATAACTAATTAAGTAGACAAACCAATTAGAAAATTGCCCTGATACATATTGGATTGGATAAACCCAAGCCAATGAGCATAATACCTTCTATTTTAAATTAGTTCACATCACCATTATGATTGGAAAGCAAAGTTATTTTTGTCATTTAGGAATAAGACTTTGACAGATGCAATATCAGATGGGACGAATTATACGAGGAAAGGAAAGGTATGAGAGTTTGGTGGTGGTCCCTGTAGTGATATGTATATATAGAGACATAGAAAGGGTTAATGACTACATGTTAGTGTAGCATAACCACTAGATGGCAACACTAGATTCCTGTATAAATATGAGAACTCAAAGAATCTTGGGTCTTTTCAAATCAGGAGTGACTAGACAGCGGAGTGTTAGAGAGATAGATCACAGTATAGTTAGCACATGTAGTTTAAAATAGTTGATACGTTATTCTGAATTACTTGATTACTAGTTTTAGTTCTGTAGAGTGTGCAAACTCAATATTAATCAATTTGTTATTCATTAAATCTATTTTGCTTTAAGTTGAAAATTGGTGGTTTCTTGAGAATCATATCATCAGACCATTCTGGATATATAAAGCAAAGAGTAACAATATATTACCAAAGAGCAAAAAACATGGTAACAGGAAATTGGTTTCAGTAAACTAACTAGTATAATCTAGAAAGATCAGAAAGAAAGAAAAATCAAATCAGCTATTTGACTTCAGAAGCATCATCAGCAAACAACAGACCTTCGAAGATAAAAGACTCAATGGATAAAGCTCAAGTTCCTTGACACCTAAGAATAACCGGTAATTTGAATGTAAACTAGCATCTGTTTAAACAGCAATTTCAAATTTATCTGGAAACACCTGATTTAACTGATGCTTGCAAAATTGCTCTGCTATTAACTATGGCTGGTCAACATGCAATAGAGATCTACAACTCTTTTCAATACGCTGCAGGTCAAGACAAAACGAAGTTTGACACAATTCTTAACAAATTCGATGACCACTGTAAGATCCAGACTAATGAAATGTTTGACCGCTCCTTATTTCATAAGAGATTACAAAAGGATGGTGAATCGTTTAACAGCTTTGTTACTGATCTAAGACTGCTAGCACAATCCTGAAACCTTTCAGCACTGTATAACTCAATGATTCCTGACCAAACAGCGTTTGGTATTAATGATGAGCGCCTCAGAGAAAGATTACTAAGACACAAAGATCTGACACTAGAAATCGCGATCGAAAAATGTTTTGTTCATCAATGATCTAAGAATCAGTACCAAGAGTATTATCTCCCTGAAAAGGGCCCGAAAATCCTCCACGAGGTTGAGTGTATAAAAGCGGTGTCACAGATGAAGAAGCTGCACAATTTGGACGGCAGCCATCTTGCACTCAAACCCTGCACATGCGCACTTTGTGAAAAAATGCAAGACGGTTGTCATGATATTCAAACACACACATCATGATAGACACACCAACAGACACATCAGAACACACAACACCACAACCAATCACAGAAAGATATAAAAGCACAAACACGACACCTGGTGGTCAGTATTAGCTGGAGACGAGGACCAGGACAGACCTGCTACACGACACACTCAGGGAGACAGCACGTGCAGAGTATCCAGAATGAACTGTATATAAGAGTTAAAATAAAGTAGAGTTGTACCACATACAACTGTGTTGGCTCATCTGTGCACCAGAGAACCCAACACCACATGGTACAGGAGTGGATCGATACCTGCCGGCATACCTCAGTGTACAGAGAAAACCAGCAGTGCCCAGGCAAAATGATAGAGCTCCCGGTTCCGCAGCCGCTCCAGTGCCACGGCGATCTCCGCGAAAACTGGCGGCGATTCCGGCAAATGTTCGAATTGTTCCTGGTGGCAGCTGAACTCCAAGACCTGGATGATAGCGAAAAAATTGAATTTCTCCTCACCATCGCCGGTGCAAGGGCAAGAGAAATATTCACAAGGTTCAGGTTCTTCAGGAGGCAGCAAAGGTACGATTACCAGGCAGTCCTGGACAAATTCTCCAAGTACTGTGAAGAAAACGCAATCCAATCGGCAAGTAAAGGTAAGAAAAGCGGCAGTACTCACCTCGTGGCCGGGATCCCAGAGCCCGAATTCCCAGAGGCCGAAATCCCGGGCCTGAGAGAGGGCTGGGTCGAGGTCAGCGGCCATCTTGCTAAAGGTATCACGCTAGCACAGTTGCGCGAGCAGTGCGCAGAACCGGAAGTGTTGTTTGCGCATGCGCGAGATGCTGCGCATGCGCAGTCAAAAAAACGGCCATCGGTAAAGGAACAGCGATCTGAGCATGCGCAGTCGCTTCCTACGTGCTACATACCGAGCGTCAGTATGTCAGAGGCCCCAGACCGCACCAATTTAAAGGGGAAACGTCCCAAATCCAATTTAAAAGGGAAACGTCCCAAATCAAAAAAACAAAAATCTGTTAAAGCTGTAAAACAACCTTCCCTCACCTGGAATGACAGCACATTGCCGCAAATTGACCCAGGAGATGAATTTGACCTCCGCAGAACCCTCCGACAAGCAGTTACCTACGCACAAGCCAATGATTCCGACCTCGAATACTTCGATGACGATCTTTACAGTGTTTCCGGACCTCGCGAGCCCAATGATAGCTCCGTGGTCCTATACGACTATGACTCAGACGAACCTTTCGTGTTGCACATTGGCGGCCCCCACATTGAATCCGACGCAGATGCGGATTCATTTTTCGGATTTGAGGATCTTCAATCCAGCAGATATGATGTCCCAACTTATCAGTACCGGATGATGCTGCAGCCTGACATTAACAGACAGGGAGCGGTGCAAGCACACGGAGAGCGCCCTGCTGCCACACAGAGCGTGGTCCACGTCCCACTCAACGTTCCCGACTCTAAGAAAGAAGACATGCAAGACTCCAGAGCGCAGCCCTCGCATGAACCAGAAGTGACTCCAGAGTCACAAGCCTCCACAGCAAGCTCGTGGACAGACTCCACAATTGCAGAAACGCAAGACTCCAGAGCGCAGTCCTTGCATGAACAAGAAGTGACTCCAGTGTCACAAGCCTCCACAGAGAGCTCGTGGACAGCCTCCACGATAGAAGCAACCCAAGACTCCAGAGCGCAGTCCTTGCATGAACAAGAAGTGACTCCAGAGTCACAAGCCTCCACAGAGAGCTCGTGGACAGCCTCCACGATAGAAGCAACGCAAGACTCCAGAGCGCAGTCCTTGCACGAACAAGAAGTGACTCCAGTGTCACAAGCCTCCACAGAGAGCTCGTGGACAGCCTCCACGATAGAAGCAACGCAAGACTCCAATGTGCGGTCCTTGCAGGAACAAGACCATGAGGGTCTAGCAACCTCTCCTGACCAACCAGTGGCAGACGATGCAAGTCTGCCATGCTCACGTGAACAGCAAGGAGGCTATAACAGCCTACCATGCTCCACTACACAGCAGCATGACCATGACGGTCTCTCATGCTACAATGAAGGGCACAGCGCTGAAGACTGTTCAAGCCCAACTGAAGACAAGCCAAAGGAATCGCCTCTTCCAAGCCCGAAGAAAAAAGGTTTATGCGCTGACCTTCAGGATCATTATAGCCGAACAGAGATTAATAATGCTGCACGGTCACAGAAGGATGCTGAGGATTTGCTAAAGAAATTAATTGAATGTTTAACTTGCAAGGAGCAGACTGAGAATTGCCAGTGTTTTAGTACGGATCGAAAAAATGGACAAGACGTTGATCCTCAGGTAATGGAAATAACACAACCTGAATCATATCTACAGCAGGGACAAATGTCTCCCTTCAACACAACGCCGCAAAGTCCCAACTTCGGAGACCAGCAGTTAGTCAGTAATGACTCTTCAAACCTTGAGGGGAACATTAATTGCATTGAACCTATACACACTCCACTGATAAATGAGCAGAACATTGGAGCAAGAATCCTGAGGACACCGACATCGAGTAGCCAGATAACGAATTTAAAACCCACAGCAGTTTCAAGTGAACCAAGTGTGCTTTCCACTAATGGTGAAGATGCAGATAAGGTCGACCCGATTATCCATTGTACCACACTAACCCCAGAGATTAAGCAGTTATGTATGGGGAGTATAATGTGGGCAATTGAGAACAGTAAAAGAGAGACTGTGACCATGCCAGTCCCAGCAAAATCAGACCCAGAGACCATGAAGGCATGTACATTAGACAAAGATACATATGAGGCACCTGAGAAGTAAAGTGAAACGGAATGTTCTTTGGAAAATAGTACAATGTCGATAGAAACATTGGATCCTATATTCGAGACCATACATATGGGAGAATTTGGGGGTAATAAACAAGGTTCTGCAATGTCTGGGGGAAGATTTAAAATTCTAAAGAAGAAAAGCCCAAATGAAGGACAACGGCAAGACAATGACAGTCCACCGACATGGTGTGCACCACCAGATGAAAACTCTGACAATTTACCCAACCCTAGTGAACAGCAAGCTGCTAATGAGGATCTAGCCACGGGATGTGAGACGAGTGACGACAGCATCCCACTTCCCATGCAAAAGGTGCAAGGTGACAGACCTCGCCTAGTGCGTACCGAGGCACTCGACGATCACGGTGGGACCACTGACGACTGCGGTGGCGGCGCACCGCTTCCATCCTCGATGGCTCGAGCCTCTCCACTGGTTGGTGCATTCCTGCATGTTCCGACTCCAGAAGTGCAGCTTCAGGGAATCTCGGCTGCCTCCAGTGAACCTGTTGGGACTCCGGACGGGGAGCATCGACGGAAGGCAGACCGGACTCCAGATGGGGAGCAGCCAAGCACCGACTCTGATTCGCGCACGCCAGACCTTGCTCCGGACGGGCGGTGTCGCGGCCTCGGTGATGGCACGCTCAGGGTGACGGCGGATGCCACGGCGACAGGGAATGGATCGCGTGGCAGTCCCACTGGGTCGGCAATGGCGACCAGCACCGGCGGTCCAAGACGGACACACCAATTCGCGCCATCGCCAGACGTTGATGCGAGCAACAATTCTCTCTCCAAGGCGACATGCTTCGACGTTTCTCTGCGGAGTCGCCCTTCCGGCACAGCAGGTGGCCGGAACCAGCGTGCACGGTCTCGGCCAACTTCCACATCTGGCACAGTCATCGCCTTGCATGATATTAGTGATGGTGCTACTTCGATGGCAATGACCCATCGGCTACAAGATGCCGTCCACCACAAACATAAAAAGAAAAAAGACTCCACCTTGTTCCTGGCATGCAGGGCGGATGGATTGGTGCGTAGGCGCAATCAGCGAGCTTTGCGCCGCCTTCCACGCTCGCAACTGAACCGTACGCACACGCCAGATCCTCCACTGGTTCCCAAGGATGACTTCGTGGAGATGCCACGGATCATGCCCCTTCCATCGCCACCAGAACCAAACCACAGCTAAGGCAACACTAACAAAGATGTTGAATGTTATATTTGCACGAATGAAAAACCAAGCACTGCACGAAGTACAACAAATGGAAAAGTAGAGACTTCGGCAACAGCATCACCTCCAACAGTCCAAGGTGAACCAGTGTGAACCCAAATCTCCACAGCTGAACCGGCTTGAGGACCAGCCTATTCTTGAGGCGGTCACCCATTAGACTGGACTTATAATGCTGTTCATACGTTCAAAAAGTCAAACACTTCTGTATTATAGCCTGTTGTTGTTTATCGTTCCAGATATCGTCTGACCGGACCACTGTTCAAGTTGTTTTTTTTCTCGCATTCATGTTTTGTTATGGTACAACCTTGTTAGTGTGACGCACCCGACATCGCCCCATGTAAATAGTTACGTCATATACACACGCTGTACACAACACACGCACACACTCTTAGATGCACTCACGACACGATTATATTTATAACCACGTAGGCACATATCTTTGTAAAAAGGGGGGATGTCATGATATTCAAACACACACATCATGATAGACACACCAACAGACAAATCAGAACACACAACACCACAACCAATCACAGAAAGATATAAAAGCACAAACACGACACCTGGTGGTCAATATTAGCTGGAGACGAGGACCAGGACAGACCTGCTACACGACAGACTCAGGGAGACAGCACATGCAGAGTATCCAGAACGAACTGTATATAAGAGTTAAAATAAAGTAGAATTGTACCACATACAACTGTGTTGGCTCATCTGTGCACCAGAGAACCCAACACCACAACGGTGATCGGCGAGAGCCAATCTGCCCATGCGTGAAGAAGTACCGTGCTTAATGATGTCAACGTCATGACGCGTTCAAGGTGTGGAACCTCCCACTTCCCCCAAAAATGCCCTGCCAGAGGAAAACAATGCTCACAATATGGCAAATTAAACCATCTTGCTGCACAGTGCAGATCCTCACTCATAGTTAAATCTGCTAAACAGGCTTCAAGGCAGATTAATGTACGTAGTGTTGAATCTAAAGAAGTAGAATCAGAAGAGAATTTTTCAACTGACACAGATAGTTACTCACTAGAAAGCACGTTTTTTTGTTGGGATAATAGAGAAATGTGAAGTGTCCACTGAAGTAACAACACCTCATCGACTAATTAATTCTATAAATTCAGACACTGAATGGAACACTGTTTTAAAAGTTAACAATTGTCTAATTCAATTGAAATTGGATACTGACGCTTCAGCTAACTTGCTTTCAAAACTGGATCACAACAAGGTCAAGCAAGCCCCTGAGATACTTCCAGCAGCCTGTAGATTGAAAGACTACAATGGTAATTCAATCTCGTCGATTGGATCCTGCTATTTAAAGGTTTCCAACAAGAATATTGTGACATTACTACGATTTTAGATTGTCAAGTCAGATAAATCATCACTCTTAGGTGCACAAGCTTGCAAGGAGTTACACCTAATACAGCAAATTTATACTGCAACTTCGTCTCAACCGAATACTGAATGATGCTATCCAAAATATTTTCATTCAATATCCAGATGTCTTTAAAAGCATAGGTACACTTCCATTCAAGTATAAAATCTTATTAAGGACGGATGCCAAACCTGTGGTATATCCTCCCAGGAGAATTCCTGCTCTGGTGAGGGATAGATTGAAGCTAGAATTAGAGCGACTACAGAACCAAGGGATAATTTCAAGAGTCACAAAACTGACTGACTGGGTCAGTTCGATGGTTTGCGTTTTTGAAGAAACTGTCAGATGATCTATGGATATGTATAGACCCCAAGGATCTCAACAAAAACATCATGAGGGAACACTATCCCATTCCAAAACAAATGTGCGCATCTTCACAAAATTAGATGCATTGCAAGGATTCTGCCAAATGCAACTGGATGACTCAAGCAGAAAGCTCTGTACCTTCAATACACCTTTTGGAAGATTTTGCTATAATCGAATGCCTTTCGGAATAATCTCTGCATCTGAAATATTCCACAGAATCATGGAACAGATGACGGAAGGAATAGAAGGTATACGCAGATTACATCATAATATGGTCATCGACAAAAGAAGAGCATATTGAACGACAAAAACAACTGTTTCAGCGCATAAACAAATATGGCCTCAAATTAAACCAATCAAAATGCACTTTTGGAACTTCTACATTCAAGTTTTTGGGAGATAAGGGGCGGGATTCTCCCCTACCCGGCGGGGCGGGGGGTCCCGGCGGGATGGAGTGGTGGGAACCACTCCGGCGTCGGGCCGCTCCAAAGGTGCAGATTTCTCCGCACCTTTAGGGGCCAAGCCCTCACCTTGAGGGGCTAGGCCCGCGCCGGAGTGGTTCAAATTTTCCTAAGAAGTTGACAACGCCTGGAAATCGTAGTACCACTTTTTTATCCTTGGGGACTTTCATGCCCTGAATGGCTGCAATCTTCTCATTGTCTGCTCACACACCATGTTCGGATATCTGGTCTCCCAGGAACTTGAGCATTGAAGTGCCAAACGTACACTTGGATTGGTTTAACTTAAGACCGCACTTATGTATGCGCTGAAAAACGTGTTTCAGTCATTCAATGTGTTCTTCTTTTGTTGATTACCACATGACAATGTCATCAACGTAGACACTAACAGTGTGCAAAGAACAATCAACATAGTGCAAAAACCAGCTCCCATCCCACAAGGACCCGCCTAATTAACCCCCTAATCTACGTTTGCCCTAACCCCCTCCCCCCCTACTGCCCCCCCCCCCCCCCCCCCCGTCCCCCCCTGCTGACGATTAATTTTCCGCAAAGAAGTCGATAAATGGTTGCCACCTCCGGGCGAACCCTGACAGTGACCCTCTCAGAGCAAACAAAATTTTCTCCAGACCGAGAAAGCTCGCCATGTCCGATAGCCAGGCCTCCGACTTTGGGGGCTTTGAGTCCCTCCATGCCAGCAGTATTCGTTGCCGGGCTACCAGGGAAGCAAAGGCTAGAACGTCATCTTCTCTATCCGCCTGGACTCCCGGGTCCTTCGAAACCCCCAAAATTGCCACCTCTGGACGCGTCACCACCCTTGTTTTCAGTGCCCGGGACATAATGTCCGCAAATCGCTGCCAGTATCCCCTCAGTTTTTTTAAAAAAAATATTTTTTATTAAGGTTTTTTAACAACACAATTTTTTCCCCTTACAAACAATAACCCCCCCCCGTAACAAAATAACGCAAAATCTCCCTGAGCAAGATGGTATATTTACATAGCTTTATACACTGGCTCTTGGCCGCACGTACCGTTTCTCCCCACCCTCCATGCCATCTCCCGCTTGTCCATCCCCTTAAACAATCTCTCGTTCCCCCCTCCCCCCCGCCAGGGTTGCTGCTGCTGCTGACCGACCTTCTTCTAACGCTCCGCGAGATATTCTAGGAACGGTTGCCACCGCCTGTAGAACCCCTGCGCAGACCCTATCAAAGCAAACTTAATTCTCTCCAATTTTATGAACCCCGCCATGTCGTTAATCCAGGCCTCCAGGCTAGGGGGCTTCGCCTCCTTCCACAAGAGCAAGACCATTCGCCGGGCTACTAGGGACGCAAAGGCCAGAATTCTGGCCTCTTTCGCCTCCTGCACTCCCAGCTCATCCACTACTCCAAATATTGCTAGTCCCCAGCTTGGCTTGACCCGGACTTTCACCACCTGGGGTATTACTCCCGCCACACCTCTCCAGAACCCCTCCAATGCCGGGCATGACCAACACATATGGACATGGTTCGCCGGGCTCCCTGAACATCTTTCACATCTATCCTCTACTCCAAAGAACCTACTCAGCCTCGCCCTCGTCAAATGCGCTCTGTGAACCACCTTAAATTGTATCAGACTGAGCCTGGCACACGAGGAGGAGGTATTAGCCCTACCCAGGGCATCAGCCCATAGCCCTTCCTCAATCTCCTCCCCCAGCTCCTCCTCCCATTTACCTTTCAATTCTTCTACTAGCGCTTCCCCCTCTTCTTTCATCTCTTGGTGTATTTCCGACACCTTGCCCTCCCCGACCCATACCCCCGCGATCACCCTATCTTGAAATTCTTGTGCCGGGAGCAACGGAAATTCCCTCACCTGTCGCCTCACAAAAGCCCTCACCTGTATATATCTAAATGCATTTCCCGGGGGTAACTCAAATTTCTCCTCCACTGCCCCGAGGCTCGCAAATGTCCCGTCGATGAACAGGTCCCCCATTCTTCTTATCCCCGCCCGATGCCAGCCTTGGAACATCTTCCCCGGGACAAACCGGTGGTTACCCCTGATCGGGGACCACACCGATGCTCCCATTGCACCCCTGTGCCTTCTCCACTGGCCCCAGATCCTTAGTGTTGCCGCCACCACCGGGCTTGTGGTGTATTTTGTCGGCGAGAGCGGCAGCGGTGCCGTTACCAACGCCCCCAGGCTTGTTCCTTTACAGGACGCCATCTCCATCATCTTCCATGCCGCCCCCTCTCCCTCCATGACCCACTTGCGGATCATCGCCACGTTTGCTGCCCAATAGTAACTCCCTAGGGTTGGCAACCCTCCTCGGTCCCTATTGCATTCCAAGAACCCTCTCCTAACCCTCGGGGTCTTATTTGCCCACACATACCCCATAATACTCCTACCTACTCTCTTGAAAAAGCCCTTGGTGATCACGATGGGGCGGCACTGAAACACGAACACAAACCTCGGAAGGACCACCATTTTGACCGACTGCACCCTACCCGCCAGCGAGAGCGGGAGCATGTCCCATCTTTTAAAATCCTCCTCCATTTGCTCCACCACCCTCGTCAAATTCAGTTTATGTAGGGTCCCCCAACTCCTGGCTATCTGGATCCCCAGATACCGAAAACGCCTCTCCGCCCTCCTCAGCGGTAGGTCCCCTATCCCTCTTTCTTGGTCCCCTGCCTGTAATACAAAAAGCTCACTCTTCCCTACATTAAGCTTGTAGCCCGAGAACTCTCCAAACTCCTTCAGAGTCTGCATGACCTCCACCATCCCCTCCATTGGGTCCGCCACGTATAGCAGCAGGTCATCCGCATATAGCGATACCCGATGCTCCTCTGCCCCGCGGACTATCCCCCTCCATTTCTTAGACTCCCTAAGTGATATGGCCAAGGGTTCGATCACCAATGCAAACAACAGGGGGGACAGGGGGCACCCCTGCCTCGTCCCTCGGTACAGCCGAAAGTACTCCGACCTCCGCCGGTTCGTCACTACACTCGCCACCGGGGCGCTGTAAAGGAGCTTAACCCATCTAATAAACCCTCCCCCAAACCCAAACCTGCGCAATACCTCCCAGAGGTACTCCCACTCTACTCGGTCAAAGGCTTTTTCCGCGTCCATAGCTGCCACTATCTCCGCCTCTCCCTCTTCCGATGTCATCATTATCACATTTAAGAGCCGCCGCACATTGGTATTTAACTGCCTGCCCTTTACGAATCCCGTTTGGTCCTCGTGAATCACCCCCGGGACACAGTCCTCAATCCTAGTAGCCAGTGCTTAGCATCCACATTGAGGAGCGAAATCGGCCTGTACAATCCACATTGCAGTGGATCCTTGTCTCGCTTTAGAATCAAGGAGATTGTCGCCTCTGACATTGTCTGAGGCAGGGTTCCCTCCTCTCTTGCCTCGTTGAAGGTCCTCACTAGTAGCGGGGCCAGCAGGTCCACATATTTTCTATAGAACTCCACCGGGAACCCGTCCGGCCCTGGGGCCTTCCCCGCCTGCATGCTCCCCAAACCCTTACTCAACTCCTCCAACCAAATTGGTGCCCCCAAACCAACCGCCTCCTGCTCCTCCACCCTCGGGAACATCAGCTGGTCCAGGAATCACCTCATCCCCCCCTTCCCCCCCTGGGGGCTGGGATCTGTACAGCTCTTCATAGAAGGCCTTGAATACCTTATTTATTTTCGTTGCACTTCGAACCGTGGCTCCCCTTCCATCTTTGATTCCCCCTATTTCTCTCGCTGCCGCCCTCTTACGGAGCTGGTGCGCCAGCATCCGACTAGCCTTTTCCCCGTACTCGTAGGTCGCCCCTTGCGCCTTCCTCCACTGTGCCTCCGCCTTGCCCGTGGTCAGCAGGTCAAACTCCGTCTGGAGCCGTTGCCTTTCCCCAAGTAATCTTTCCTCCGGGGCCTCTGCGTATCTCCTGTCCACTCGCAAGATCTCCCCCACTAACCTCTCCCTTTCCATTCCCTCTGTCTTCTCCCTATGAGCCCTGATGGAGATCAGCTCTCCCCTGATCACCGCCTTCACCGCCTCCCATACCACCTCCACTCGCACCTCCCCGTTGTCGTTGGCCTCCAAGTACCTTTCAATACACCCCCTCACCTTCTCACACACCACCTCATCAGCCAGCAGTCCCACATCCAGCCGCCACAGCGGGCGTTGGTCCCTCTCCTCTCCCAGCTCCAGTTCCACCCAGTGCGGGGCTTAGTCCGAAACGGCTATGGCCGAATACTCCGTCCCCTCCATTCTCAGGATGAGTGCCCTGCCCAGAACAAAGAAATCTATCCGGGAGTATGCCTTATGTACGTGGGAGAAAAAAGAAAATTCCCTGGCCTGCGGTCTTGCAAACCTCCATGGGTCCACTCCCCCCATCTGATCCATAAAACCCCTGAGCACCTTGGCTGCCGCCGGCCTCCTTCCCGTCCTTGATCTGGAGTGGTCCAGTGCTGGGTCCAGCACCGTATTGAAGTCCCCTCCCATTATCAGTCCTCCTACCTCCAGGTCCGGAATGCGCCCCAACATGCGCTTCATAAATCCAGCATCATCCCAGTTCGGGGCGTATACGCTTACCAACACCACCTTGCAACCTACCACTCACCATCACATATCTCCCTCCATTATCCGCTACGATAGTCTTGGCCTCAAATGACACATGCTTTCCCACCAGAATTGCCACCCCTCTATTTTTCGCGTCTAATCCCGAGTGAAATACCTGTCCTACCCATCCCTTTCTTAACCTGACCTGGTCCGCCATCTCTTGGAGCATTGCCACGTCTGCCTTCAGTCCCCTCAAGTGCGCGAACACTCGAGCCCGCTTCACCCCCCCCCCCCCCCCCCCCCCCCCGCCCGCCGACTAGCCATCTTCTTTTCTGGGCCAGTCCCTTGTCCGCGTCTCCCTCACTCTCCAGTCCCCCAGCCGGGGGACCCCCGTCCCAGCCACCTCTTCTGTGTCCCGTTCTCTTTCGGCCAGTGCAGCAGCAACCCCTTCCCCCCCTCCCCCCCCTCCCCCCCCCCCCCCGCTAGATCCCCGTCTAGCTTTTTTGCTCCCCCCGTATCACTCCCGTAAGTCAGCTGACACCTGCTGACCCCGGCTTCCCCCGCCATCCCTTTGACCCCCCCCGTGTGGGAATCTCCCAATCAATGTACATTCCTTCGTTCCCCTTCCCGACTTTCTTGCCGCGCGCGGGAAACAAAACCCCGCGCTTTCCAAAGCCTGCCCCGCACCCCATGGCGCAGCTCCTGTCGTGGCCTTGTCTCTCGCCCCCAGCCCATATAGCATTTCCTGCGCGTGGTTGACCCCCTATATACAACAACCATCATACTTCAACCCTCAAGCACCCCCCTCCCACACAAACCCTCAATGAGATATATATTAGTATAAAGGTCCACCCCTCTTCGGGCATTTCGAAGTAGTGGTGTTGGCCATTATGTGTAACCTACAGTCACGCTGGCTGCAACATTCCAAATTTCACTCCTTTCCGATGCAGCACCGCTTTGGCCCGGTTGAAATCCGCTCTCCGCTTGGCAACCTCCGTGCTCCAGTCCGGGTATATTCTGATCTCTGCATTGTCCCACTTGCTGCTCCGTTCCTTCTTGGCCCATTTCAGGACCCTCGCTCTGTCCGTAAACCGGTGAAATCTCACCACCATCGCCCTTGGCGGCTCATTTGCCTTGGGCTTCCTCGCCAGCACTCGGTGCGCCCCATCCAGCTCCAGCAATCCTGGGGGGGCCTCCGCACCCATCAGCGTCCCGATCATTGTGCCCGCATATGCCGCGGCATCGGCCCCCTCCACTCCTTCTGGGGGACCCAGGATCCTCAAGTTGTTTCTCCTCGACCTGTTCTCCAGGTCTTTGAGTCTTCCCGCCCACGTTCTGTGCAGCGCCTCGTGCCGCTCCACTCTCTCCGCCAGGCCCACGAGCTCGTCGTCGTTCTCACTCACTTTTTCCTGGATCTTCACCTCTTGGGCTTTCTGGGTTGCTCCAAGTCTTTCAAACATTGCCAGTATAGGCGCCACCATCTCCTTACGCATCTCCTCGAAGCAGCGCTTGAGGAACTCTTGCATCTCCTCTTTGTCCGTGGGCGCCGCCATTTTTCTTTTTTTTTTCTTTCTTCTCCCGCTGCTCCAGGGCCGCTTTTTTCGCCGTTTCGCTGCGGGTCCGATCCATGCAGGTTAGTAGGGGACCTTTCTCCTTCCTTCCCCACGGGTTGGTTATTTAAAAAGTGCCGTTGGGGCTCCGTTAGTGGGCCCAAAAGTCCGTCTTCGCGGGAGCTGCCGAATCGCGCGGCTTAGCTCCGCATCGCCGCAACCCGGAAGTCAGTCCCCGAGTTTTGGACATACCCAGAACATGTGGACATGGTTCACTGGTCCTCCCGCACATCTAGCGCACCTGTCCTCCAGTCCAAAGGATTTACTCATCCGGGCCACTGTCATGTGGGCCCGGTTTACAACCTTGAATTGGATCAGGCTCAGCCTAGCGCATGTTTCGGTCGCGTTTACCCTACTCAACGCCTCCACCCATGAGCCCTCTTCTATCTCACCTCCGAGCTCCTCTTCCCACTTAAGCTTCAGCTCCTCGGTCAGCGTCTCCTCTGCCCCCATAAGTTCTTTATATATATCCGAGACCCTCCCCTCCCCCACCCATCCACTGGACACTACCCTGTCCTGGATCCCCCGAAGTGGCAGGCGTGGGAAGGATGGAATCTGTCTGCGTAGAAAGTCCCGCACCTGCAAGTACCTGAAATCATTCCCTCTCGCCAGCCCAAATTTCTCCTCTAGCGCCCTCATGCTCGGGAACCACCCTTCCAAGAACAGATCCCCCATCCTCTCAATCCCAGCCCTCCGCCATATTCGGAACCCAACGTCCATATTCCCCGGGGCAAACCGATGATTGTCACATATTGGGGACCAAACCGATGCTCTCACTTCCCCCACGTGCCTTCTCCATTGGCCCCAGATCCGCAAGGTCACCACCACTATAGGGCTGGTGGAGTACCGTGCCAGCGGGAGCGGCAGGGGTGCCGTGACCAGAGCTGCCAAACTGGTGCCCCTGCACGAAGCTGCCTCCATCCGCCCCCAAATCAACCCCGCATCCCCCATCCACTTCCTTATCATAGCTATGTTGGCCGCCCAGTAGTAGTTACTAAAGTTTGGCAGCGCCAGCCCCCCCTCCCCTCGGTTCCTCTCGAGTATCACCCTCTTCGCCCGTGGGGACTTTCCCGCCCATACGAATCCCACAATCATTTTATTGACCTTCTTAAAAAAGGAACGCGGAATGAAAATGGGGAGACACTGGAATACGCACAGGAACTCGGGAGGATCGTCATTTTGACCGTCTGCACTCTCCCCGCTAGTGTCAGTGGGAGCGCACCCCACCTCCAGAACTCGACCCTCATTTGCTCCACCAACTGGGATAAGTTCAACTTGTGCAACCGACCCCAGTCCTGCACCACCTGTATCCCTAAGTATCTGAAACTGTTGTCCCCTACTAACCTAAACGGCAGCCCCCTTAGCCGACCCTCCTGGCCCCTCGCCTGGACTACAAACAACTCACTCTTTGCCATGTTCAGTTTATACCCCGAGAACCGGCTGAGTTCCCTCAAGATTCCCATGATTCCATCCATCCCAGCCACTGGATCCGTGATGTATAAGAGCAGGTCGTTGGCGTATAACGAAATTCTGTGTTCCACCCCCCACACACCCCGTACCAGCCCCTTCCAACCCCGAGAAGCTCTCAGGGCAATTGCCAGCGGCTCTATTGCTAGCGCAAACAGCAGTGGGGAGAGGGCGCACCTCTGCTTTCTCCCTCGGTACAGTCTAAAATAGTCAGGCATCGTCCTATTCGTCCTAACACTAGCCTCCAGAGCCTGGTACAGCAGTCTAACCCAGTCGATAAAGCCCTCCCGAACCCAAATCGTCCCAGCACCTCTTATAAATAGTCCCACTCAACCCGGTCGAAAGCCTTCTCGGCATCCATTGCCACAACTACCTCTGCCTCCCTACTCTCCGGGGGCATCATGATCACATTCAGCAGCCTTCTTAGGTTGGCCACCAGCCGCCTGCCCTTGACAAATCCTGTTTGGTCTTCCATAATAACGTCCGGCACACAGTCCTCAATCCTAGAAGCCAAAAGCTTGGCCAATAATTTTGCATCTACATTGAGCAGAGAGATCGGCCTATAGGACCCACATGCCTCCAGGTCTTTGTCCCGTTTCAATATCAGGGAGATGGTGGCCTGTGACATCGTCAGGGGTAAAACCCCTCTGTCTCTTGCCTCATTAAAAACCCTAACCAGCACCGGCCCCACTATCATAGATTATCATAGAATTTACAGTGCAGAAGGAGGCCATTCGGCCCATCTCAGAGAACTTTTTATAGAACTCCACCGGATACCCATCTGGCCCCGAGGTTTTACCCGATTGCATGGTCCTCAAGCCCTCCAATATTTATTCGGTCCTAATCGGGGCCCCCAGCCCGTCTACCAACCCCCTACCCACTTTTGGGAAGGACAATCCGTCCGAAAAGCACCTCATCCCCTCTGGCTCCGCGGGGGGTTCCGAGGTATAAAGCTTACTGTAGAAGTCCCTGAACACCTTGTTCAGTCCTGTCAGATCTCCTACCAAGTTCCCCCCCCCCCCCACCCCCGTCGACTACCTTCCCTATTTCCCTAGCCGCCTCCCTCTTCCTCAGTTGCTGTGCCAGCATTCTACTGGCTTTCTCCCTATGCTCGTAGATCGTGCCCCTCGCCTTCCTAAACTGCTCTACCACCTTACCTGTGGACAACACCCCAAACTCCGTCTGCCGCCTTCGTCATTCCTTTAAAAGCTCTGCCCTCGGGGTCTCCGCATATCTCCTGTCTACCTGTAAGATCTCCTTTACCAGTCGGTCCGTTTCTGCCCTGTCCATCCTGTCCCTATGTGCTCGACCCCCGCCCCCCCTCCCCCAGCAAATCCCACACGGGGCTGGATACTAAGACCAGAGGGGTCGCGATTTTGGTTAACAAAAGGGTGCAATTCGAGGTGGGTAGTGCAATCTCGGATGGGGGGGAAGGCAGATTTGTCATGGTGAGTGGTAAGCTGGAGGGGATGAGGGTAGTTTTGGCCAATGTATGTGCCCCAAATTGGGATGATGTGGATTTTATTACGAGACTGCTGGGGAAGATACCTGACCTGGACTCGCACAGGCTGATTATGGGAGGTGATTTTAACACAGTCCTTGACCCCGGCCTAGACCGATAGTGTTCAAAAACGGGTAAGTTGCAGGCAATGGCAAAGGAACTGAGGGGGTTTATGGAGCAAATGGGGGGGTTGACCCATGGAGGGCTAGTTGGCCGACGGGGAAGGAGTTTTCTTTCTATTCGCATTGTTCAGAAGGTGTATTCCCGAATTGATTTTTCATCATGAGCAGGGATTTGCTGGGGGGGGGTGGGGGTTGGTGACAGACATAGGATATTTGGCGATTGCTATTTCGGACCATGCTCCACATTGGGTCTATGGAAGCCAGATGGTGGGTGTGCATATAGCTAGTTTATGGCAGGGGTTAAGTTACAGGGTGTTGTTGCTAGGGGGGGAAGGGGGGTAGTTGATCTGCTGACGAGGGAGGGACTTGGGTTTAGTAACATGGAGGAGGTTGGAGGTGGGGGCTGCCAGGTGGCGGGCCAGGGGAGGCACGGCACAGGGGCTAGGGGCGGGCCCAAGAAAGGAGATGGCTGATCGGCGAGGGGGGGTGGGGCACGGTGCCCCCCCCCCCAACCAGGCTGGTCACCTGGAACGTTAGAGGGTTAAACGGGCCAGTAAAGAGGGCATGTGTGTTCGCGCATCTGAGGGCTGATCTGCAGGTCTGCAGGAAGAAGGAGGTAATTATGCTACAGGAGACTCATCTGAAAGTAGCTGACCAGGTCAGATTACGGAAAGCTGGACCAGCTCACCCAGCTAGCTTGGTGGCTCTCGACTCAGGTGCCAACAAGTCTCCCACCTATTGTTCCCTCTGACCCATTCCCCCCACCCATCGACACCACTTCCCCAAACCAGCCATCCTCGAGCAATTGCTCTGAATAAAAAAACAAGAAACAAAGAAAGAAAACTCCGACACTAGTGCAATTCAAGTAATACAAAGTAAGTAATGGGCACTTCCAACCACCCCCATCAGAACACAAAAAGCCCCCTGAACCAAATACCTTAACTTCCCTCTTCACCAACAAACACTCGAATACAGAAGAAAAAATAAATAAAATAAAAAACATATAACATCACTCAATAACTTTTTAACTTAAGTCCCAAAAGTCCTCAGTTCGGCACCAGCCCTTCTCTCTTGGCGAAGTCCATTGTATCCTCGGACTCCTCAAAATAATGGTGCTGTCCCTCGTGCGTGACCCAAAGGCGCACCGGGTATAGCAGCCCAAGCTTCATCTGCTTCTTAAACAAAATCTCTTTGACTTGCCTGTAGCCTGCCCTCCTTCTGGCCACCTCCACGCTCAGGTCTTGTGGCGCAAGACACTATTGTTCCAATTGCAGCTCTGCGTGTGCTTGGCCCACTGTAGCACCCGCTCCTTGTCCAGGAACCTGTGGAACCTGACCACCATCGCTCAGGGGACCAACGATTCTTAAATTCTGCCGACGGGACCTATTTTCCAGGTCCTCCACCTTCTCCAGAAGCCTTTTTTGTTGGTCTTTCTGCCTCCCCATCTCCACCTCCACCACTGTTTGGTGATCCTCCTGCTCCTCCAGCGCCTTCTCCAGCTTCTGGATCGTCTGATCCTGGGCATCCAGCCTGTGCTCCAGGTGCTCGATAGATTTCTGGTTCAGGTCTAACCTGTCCCGTTTCAGCGCGGTGAAGCCCTCTTGGATGACGTTCAACAGATGTTCGGTTGTTGGCTGGGCTGACTGCACCGGGGTCCGGACATCGGTCATATTGTCCTCAGCAGCAGCCTCCATACTGCCCTTGCTTGCCCACTTCAACTGTTTACGATTCTTTCTGCTTCTTAATTCCATACACCTATATCTGGAGTCAGTGCCTGAATGCCTATGCCTTCAGATCCAGCGCTCGAAAGCACAAAAAAGTTGGGGGAAAAGGTCCAAAAGTTTGACCGGAGTGAGAGCCACCAAATGTGCAACTTACTCCCTCATAGCCGCCACCGGAAGTCTGATTTCTTGACACTTTAACAAACTCTCAAACTCATGATGACATGCATAAAACTGTTAAAACTTCATCATCACCTCCTTGTCAATGAGAAGAACGAAGAAACCAAATAGACTTAACTTGTAAATATTTACAGTAAATTGTCTGATCATTACTCATTTGCTTTGTACAGTGATATACATATCAAGTTTTGTTATATATTATTGTTATACATTTTTCCTTTTGTTAAACACAAGAAAGAAATGTTAAAAAAGAGGGATGTACTGATATGTATATATAGAGACAAATAAAGGGTTAATGACTATATATGAGCGTAACACAGCCACTAGGTGGCAACACTAGTTTCCTGTACAAATATGAGAACTCAAAGAATCTTGGGTCTCTTCAAACCAGGAGTGACTAGACAGCAGAGTGTAAGAGAGATAGATCACAGTATAGGTAGCACGTGTAGTTCAAAATAGTTGATACTTTATTCTGAAATACTTGATTGCTAGTCTTAGTTCTGTAGAGTGTGCAAACTCAATATTAATCAATTCGTTATTCATTAAATCTATTTTGCTTTAAGTTGAAGATTGCTGGTTTCTTGGGAATCACACCATCAGACCATTCTGAATATATCAAGCAAAGAGTAACAATATATTACCAAAGAGTAATATAACAGTCCCAGCCTGACCAATGGAATAGGTGAAGTTTGGGAAGGTCATCTACTGAGCATATGCTGTAGGTGATGAAAAGTGGGTTGGGAGGCACGGCTGCCGAGAATTTAGTCGTAAGGAGTTTGGCAGCTTTCTGTCCCTCCTGAGATGTTGACTATTAATGAAGCACATTTAAATCAACATTGTTGCTTTAATGTGGAATATATTTTATTAGCAACAAATGTATTTAGATTAATGTGATGTTAATGTGTTTTTCATTCAGCTAACAATGTTTCATTTCTTAGCATGTAGTTCAACATTCCAAAATGCAGGACCAAACAGCAACTGTTAATTGTACAAATAAAGGTTATAGAACTGTTCGTTCGGACGCAATGGTATCCTTTAGTTATTTAAACCCTGAACCAGTCGGTTTGCATATGGTGTTGAAGTTAGATTATATGCATTGTTATCCAATTAGTTAAACACTTAAGTCTGCCATTTTACACATCAGGAGAAAGCTTCTTATATTTTCCTAAATCTGACAACTCAGACATGGAAATTAATGTGGTGACTCTTAAAATAGTATATGATTGAGGATGCATTTGCACTTGGATAACTTTTATGGTTTGACAGAACTGATCAACTTAACTTTTACATGCACAGGAAAGTAAACAGCATGATCATTAAATACAGTGTTCAGCCTCTGAAAGGTGACAACTCCTGGAAAGCTATGCTGTATTTTTTTCTTCCATCTATAAGCGTTGCTTCCATGCTCCGACTCTTGATAGTCGGACGCATTTGTTATATCACTGTTTGTATCTCCATCTGTGAACACTTGTACTTGTCACAACAATAGCTTTAAAAGCCCCATCGTCATCATTTTAAAAGATCTTCCCGCAAGAGCACCTGTGAGCACTTGATTGGTTCCTTTCTAACCTAGATTGCTGAGATCTGGTCTTCTGTTGTAAACACTTTAAAAATACAAACTGTTACTGCTTGTTACCGAACTTTACCCGATAATTTCCTAGCTCTTTATTTCCTGCATTGTTTTTCCTGGATGCAATGAACCTCTGCGTGGTTAAAACACTTAAATGCCACTTGAGAACGTACTCAAAATAAGCAGAACCAAAATCTCTTAGACTTCTCTTACAAGCAGTAGCATGATGACTGGGAAGATTAGGATAATACACTGGCAAAGGGATGGGTGGGACAGACATACCATTCCTGCTACGGGACGAGGGTTAGGGGAGCAAACATATTGATTAGTAAGAGGACGAGGTTTATGGAGACCAGGACGGTTACAGACCAAGGGGCACCGGCGGTACTGGTAAATGTGTACACGCCCAACTGGGACGACACAGACTTCATAAAAAAGACCATGGCGGAAATCCCCGACATCGACACACACCAACTGATAATGGGGGGGGGGGCGACTTTAAATGCTTGCAGGACCCGTTGACCGACCGATCAAACCCCAGAACGAGGAAAAAGACAGGCATGGCTTGGGAACTGGGAACATTCAGATGGGGGCGGTGAACCCATGGAGGTTCCTGCACCCTGGCGAGAGGGAATTCTCGTTCTTCTCACCGGTCCACAAGGTATACACCTGAATCAACTTCTTTGCAGTGGGGAAATCAGTGCTCCGAGGAATAGTAGGAGCGGAATACTCAGCGATCATCATCTCCAACCATGCTCCGCACTACGTGGATATGAGGTTAGAGATGGGCCGTACCTAACGCCCCACATGGAGGTTGGACACGGACCTCCTGGCCGACAAGGCCTTCTGCCAGAAATCATCATAGGCCATAGGCGACTACTTAAGTAACAACCGGAATGGGGAAGGTTCATCTTCCACGTTCTGGGAGGCACTAAAGATTGTGGTCAGAGGGGAAACTATAGCCTATAAGGCGCGCAGAGACAGGGAAGAGAGGGCATCCAGGCAACAGCTGATTGGCTCCATCCTGGAGGTCGACATAAAGTACTCTGAGGCTCCGACTGTAGAGCTGCTGTTGGAGAGGAAAAAGTTACAAATGGACTTTAACCTGCTATCCACTAGGAAAGCAGTACACCAGTCCGCCAGACACGAGGACTTTCTACGAACACGGAAAAAAGGCTGGCTGCCTACAGGCTAACCAGCTGAGAAAGCAGGCAGCCACAAGGGAAATAGCGCAGGTCAAAGATAGCAGAGGCAGACCGGTAATGAAACCAAAAGAGGTCAATCGGGCATTTGAGTCCTTCTACCGAGGGCTGTATGCCTCCAAACCCCCCGACGGGGATGTGGGGATGAAACAGTTCCTCGACGGACTGGACATGCCAGTTGTGGGGGAGAACAGGGTGGGAGGAACTGGAAGCACATAAATACATAGAAGATAGGAGCAGGAGGAGGCCTTTTGGCCCTTCGAGCCTGCTCCGCCATTCATCACGATCATGGCTGATCATCTAACTCAATAGCCTAATCTTGCTTTCTCCCCATAGCCTTTCATCCCATTCTCCCCAAGTGCTGTATCCAGCTGCCTCTTGAATATATTCAAAGTTTTAGCATCAGCTACTTCCTGTGGTAATGAATTCCACAGGCTCACCACTCTGCGTGAAGAAAGGTCTCCTTATCTCTGTCCGAAATGGTTTACCCTGAATCCTCAGACTGTGAGCCCAGGTTCTGGACACACCCATCATTGGTAACATCTTCCCTGCATCTACCCTTTCTAGTCCTGTTAGAATTTTCTAAGTCTCTATGAGATCCCTCCTCATTCTTCTTAACTCCAGCGAGAACAATCCCAACCTAGTCAATCTCTCCTCATAAGTCAGTCCCGCCATCCCTGGAATCAGTCTGGTAAATCTTTGCTGCACTCCCTCCAAATTATACTGCATCTGCCATTGGTTTGCCCACTTGCCCAACCTGTCCAGATCATGCTGTAGGATCCCTGCATCCTCGTCACAATTCACCCTCCCACCTAATGTGGTATCATCTGCAAACTTTTTTTTTTTAAATTTAGAGTACCCAATTATTTTTTCAAATTAAGGGGCAATTTAGCGTGGCCAATCCACCTAACCTGCACATTTTTGGGTTGTGGGGGCGAAACCCATGCAGACACGGGGAGAATGTGCAAACTCCACACGGACAGTGACCCAGAGCCGGGATCGAACCTGGGACCTCAGCGCCGTGAGGCAGCTGTGCTAACCACAAGGCCACCGTGCTGCCCTATCATCTGCAAACTTTGAGATGTTACATTTTGTTCCCTCCTCCAAATCATTAATATATATTGTGAATAGCTGGGGTCCCAACACCGATCCCTGTGGTACCCCACTAGTTACTGCCTGCCAATTTGAAAAGGAGCCATTAATCCCTACTCTTTGTTTCCTCTCTGCCAACCAGTTTTATATCCACCTCAATGCATTTCCCCCAATCCCATGCGTTTTAATTTTGCACAATAATCTCTAATGCAGGACTTTGTCAAACGCCTTCTGAAAGTCCAAATATACCACATCGAGTGGCTCCCCCTTGTCCACCGTACTGGTTACCTCTTCAAAGAATTCCAACAGATTTATCAAGCATGATTTTCCCTTCATAAATCCATGCTGACTCCGACTGATCCTGCCACTGCTTTCTAAATGTTCCGCTATAAAGTCCTTGATAATGGATTCAAGCATTTTCCCCACTACCGATGTTAGGTTACTGGTCTATAATTCCATGCTTTCTCTCTACCTCCCTTTTTGAATATCCGAGTGACATGAGCTACCCTCCGATCTGCAGGCACAGTTCCAGAGTCTATAGAATCCCGGAAGATGACCACCAATGCATCCACTATTTCCAGAGCCACCTCCTTAAGCACTCTGGGATGCAGATTCTCAGGCCCTGGGGATTTATCCGCCTTCAGTCCCATCAGTTTTCCCAGCACCATTTCTCTACTAATGTTGATCTCCCTCAGTTCTTCCCTCTCACTAAACCTTTCATTCTCCAACATTTCTGGGATCTGATTTGTGTCCTCTAGTTAAAACTAGTATGGCAGGGGGGTGGGCACGGGAGCAATAGGTCAGAAGGTGAGAGCATTGAGGGAGAACTAGGGAATAGGGACAGTGTGGCTCTGAGGCAGCGCAGACGGGGAGAAGTTGCTGAACACAGCGGGTCTGGTGGCCTGAAGTGCATATGTTTTAATGCAAGGAGCATTACGGGTAAGGCAGATGAACTTAGAGCTTGGATTACTACTTGGAACTATGATGTTGTTGCCATTACAGAGACCTGGTTGAGGGAAGGGCAGGATTGGCAGCTAAACGTTCCAGGATTTAGATGTTTCAGGCGGGATAGAGGGGGATGTAAAAGGGGAGGCGGAGTTGCGCTACTTGTTCAGGAGAGTATCACAGCTATACAGCGAGAGGACACCTCAGAGGGCAGTGAGGCTATATGGGTAGAGATCAGGAATAAGAAGGGTGCAGTCACAATGTTGGGGGTATACTACAGGCCTCCCAACAGCCAGCGGGAGATAGAGGAGCAGATAGGTAGACAGATTTTGGAAAAGAGTAAAAACAACAGGGTTGTGGTGATGGGAGACTTCAACTTCCCCAATATTGACTGGGACTCACTTAGTGCCAGGGGCTTAGACGGGGCAGAGTTTGTAAGGAGCATCCAGGAGGGCTTCTTAAAACAATATGTAAACAGTCCAACTAGGGAAGGGGCGGTACTGGACCTGGTATTGGGGAATGAGCCCGGCCAGGTGGTAGATGTTTCAGTAGGGGAGCATTTCGGTAACAGTGACCACAATTCAGTAAGTTTTAAAGTACTGGTGGACAAGGATAAGAGTGGTCCGAGGATGAATGTGCTAAATTGGGGGAAGGCTAATTATAACAATATTAGGCGGGAACTGAAGAACATAGATTGGGGGCGGATGTTTGAGGGCAAATCAACATCTGACATGTGGGAGGCTTTCAAGTGTCAGTTGAAAGGAATACAGGACAGGCATGTTCCTGTGAGGAAGAAAGATAAATACGGCAATTTTCGGGAACCTTGGATGACGAGTGATATTGTAGGCCTCGTCAAAAAGAAAAAGGAGGCATTTGTCAGGGCTAAAAGGCTGGGAACAGACGAAGCCTGTGTGGCATATAAGGAAAGTAGGAAGGAACTTAAGCAAGGAGTCAGGAGGGCTAGAAGGGGTCATGAAAAGTCATTGGCAAATAGGGTTAAGGAAAATCCCAAGGCTTTTTACACTTACATAAAAAGCAAGAGGGTAGCCAGGGAAAGGGTTGGCCCACTGAAGGATAGGCAAGGGAATCTATGTGTGGAGCCAGAGGAAATGGGCGAGGTACTAAATGAATACTTTGCATCAGTATTCACCAAAGAGAAGGAATTGGTAGATGTTGAGTCTGGAGAAGGGGGTGTAGATAGCCTGGGTCACATTGTGATCCAAAAAGACGAGGTGTTGGGTGTCTTAAAAAATATTAAGGTAGATAAGTCCCCAGGGCCGGATGGGATCTACCCCAGAATACTGAAGGAGGCTGGAGAGGAAATTGCTGAGGCCTTGACAGAAATCTTTGGATCCTCGCTGTCTTCAGGGGATGTCCCGGAGGACTGGAGAATAGCCAATGTTGTTCCTCTGTTTAAGAAGGGTGGCAGGGATAATCCCGGGAACTACAGGCCGGTGAGCCTTACTTCAGTGGTAGGGAAATTACTGGAGAGAATTCTTCGAGACAGGATCTACTCCCATTTGGAAGCAAATGGACGTATTAGTGAGAGGCAGCACGGTTTTGTGAAGGGGAGGTCGTGTCTCACTAACTTGATAGAGTTTTTCGAGGAGGTCACTAAGATGATTGATGCAGGTAGGGCAGTAGATGTTGTCTATATGGACTTCAGTAAGGCCTTTGACAAGGTCCCTCATGGTAGACTAGTACAAAAGGTGAAGTCACACGGGATCAGGGGTGAACTGGCAAGGTGGATACAGAACTGGCTAGGCCATAGAAGGCAGAGGGTAGCAATGGAGGGATGCTTTTCTAATTGGAGGGCTGTGACCAGTGGTGTTCCACAGGGATCAGTGCTGGGACCTTTGCTCTTTGTAGTATATATAAATGATTTGGAGGAAAATGTAACTGGTCTGATTAGTAAGTTTGCAGACGACACAAAGGTTGGTGGAATTGCGGATAGCGATGAGGACTGTCGGAGGATACAGCAGGATTTAGATTGTCTGGAGACTTGGGCGGAGAGATGGCAGATGGAGTTTAACCTGGACAAATGTGAGGTAATGCATTTTGGAAGGGCTAATGCAGGTAGGGAATATACAGTGAATGGTAGAACCCTCAAGAGTATTGAAAGTCAAAGAGATCTAGGAGTACAGGTCCACAGATCACTGAAAGGGGCTACACAGGTGGAGAAGGTAGTCAAGAAGGCATACGGCATGCTTGCCTTCATTGGCCGGGGCATTGAGTATAAGAATTGGCAAGTCATGTTGCAGCTGTATAGAACCTTAGTTAGGCCACACTTGGAGTATAGTGTTCAATTCTGGTCGCCACACTACCAGAAGGATGTGGAGGCTTTAGAGAGGGTGCAGAAGAGATTTACCAGAATGTTGCCTGGTATGGAGGGCATAAGCTATGAGGAGCGATTGAATAAACTCGGTTTGTTCTCACTGGAACGAAGGAGGTTGAGGGGCGACCTGATAGAGGTATACAAAATTATGAGGGGCATAGACAGAGTGGATAGTCAGAGGCTTTTCCCCAGGGTAGAGGGGTCAATTACTAGGGGGCATAGGTTTAAGGTGAGAGGGTCAAAGTTTAGAGTAGATGTACGAGGCAAGTTTTTTACGCAGAGGGTAGTGGGTGCCTGGAACTCACTACCGGAGGAGGTAGTGGAGGCAGGGACGATAGGGACATTTAAGGGGCATCTTGACAAATATATGAATAGGATGGGAATAGAAGGATACGGACCCAGGAAGTGTAGAAGATTGTAGTTTAGTCGGGCAGTATGGTCGGCACGGGCTTGGAGGGCCGAAGGGCCTGTTCCTGTGCTGTACATTTCTTTGTTCTTTGTTCTTTGAATGAACAGTTGCTGTAGTTCCTCCATGTGTTCCTTGAATGTTTGCCATTGTCTACCCACTGCCATCCCTTTAAGTAACTCTCCCCAATCTATCAAGGCCAACTCACACCTCATATCCTCATAGTTTCCTTTATTAAGATTCAGCACCTTAGTCTCCGACTCAACTACTTCACTCTCCATCTTGATAAAAAATTCCATCATGTTATGGTCGCTCATCCCCAAGGGGTTTCGTAAGCCAGATTGGCAATGACTCCTTTCTCATTACACAGTATCCAGTCTAAGATGGCCTGCTCTCTAGTTGGTTCCTCCACATATTGGTCAAGAAAACCATCCCGTATACACTCCAGGAATTCCTCCTCTAAGGCATTGTGGCTAATTTGATTTGCCCAATCTATGTGAAGATTAAAATCACCCATGATCACCGATATTCCCTTATTACATGCATCTCTAATTTCTTGTTTAATGCCATTCCCAAACCCCACCAGTGCAGTTTGGGGGTCTATATATGACATCCACTAATATGTTTTGTCCGTTGGTATTTCTCAACTCTACCCATACAGATTCCACATTGTTAGAGCTAATATCCTTTCTCACTATTGTGTTAATTTCCTCTTTAAACAGCAGTGCCACACCACCACCTTTTGCTGAGAACCCTGGGACATTCAGTTCCCATCCCTGTTCACCCTGCAGCCATGTCTCCATAATCACAATTATATCATACCCATTTATATCTATCTGCGCGATTAGTTATCCACTTTATTGCAAATGCTCCGTGCATTAAGGCACAGAGCCTTTAAGTTTGTCTTTTTCACAATGCTTGTCTTGCTCCCAATATTTTTCTCTACTGCCCTGTTTGAATTTTGTCCTTGGTTTCTCCACCTATCACTTTTCTGATTCACTTTTCTACCTTTTGCTTTTGTCCTTGCTCCCTCTTTCTCCTACTCCTTGCGTAGGTTCCCATCCCCCTGGCTTATTAGTTTAAACCCTCCCCAACCGCTCCAGGAAATAATCCCCCTAGGACATCAGTTCCAGTCCTGCCCAGGTGTAACCCATCCAGTTTGTACCGGTCCCACCTCCCCCAGAACCAGTCCCAATGCCCCAGGAATCTGAAACCTTCCCCCTGACACCATCCCTTCAGCCATGTATTCATCCTATATATCCTGTCATTTCTACTCTGACGAGCACTTGGCACCGGTACTAATCCTGAGATCACTACCTTTGAGGTCTGATTTCCTTAACTTCCTTCCTGAAAATGAAATGAAATGAAAAATGAAATGAAAATCGCTTATTGTCACAAGTAGGCTTCAAATGAAGTTACTGTGAAAAGCCCCTAGTCGCCACATTCCGGCGCCTGTTCGGGGAGGCTGTTACGGGAATTGAACCGTGCTGATGGCCTGCCTTGGTCTGCTTTCAAAGCCAGCGATTTAGCCCTGTGCTAAACAGGCCCTACAGCCTTCCTAGCTCCCTAGCTTCCTAGCTCCCTCTATTCTGCTTTTAGGACCTCATCCCTTTTTTTACCTATGTATTTTGTACCGATGTGTACCACGACCACTGGCTGTTCACCCTCACCCTCCAGAATGTCCTGTACCAGCTCCGAGACATCCTTGACCCTAGCACCAGGGAGGCAACACATCATCCTGGAGTCTCGTTTGCGGCCACAGGAACGCCTATTCCCCTTACAATTGAATCTCCTATAACTATTGCACTGTCACACTTATTACTCCTCCCCTCTGCAGCAGAACCAACCGTGGTGCCACGAGTTTGGCTGTTGCCGTTTTCCCCTGAGAGGCCATTCCCCTCAACAGTATCAAAAATGGTATATCTGTTCTGCAGGGGCATGGCCACAGGCGATTCCTGCACTACCTGCCTCGCTCTCTTGCTCTGTCTGGTGGTCACCCATTCCGTTCCTGCCTGCGGAGTCTGAGCCTGCGGTGTGACCACCTCGCTGTACGTGCTACCCACAATGCTCTCCGACTCGCGGATGCTCCACAGAGTCTCCAGCCGCCGCTCCAGCTCTGAAACTTGAGATTCCAGGAGCTGTAACTGGAGACACTTCCTGCACACATGCTGACCCTGGGGACTGGAACTGTCCCCAGCCTGCCACATGGAGCAAGAGGAGCAGACCACACCGTGGAGCTGTCCTGCCATGAATTATTCCTTTAAATTAAACTTTTGACATTAAACTTTAGAAAGATGTTTTGGTGTCAGATTAAATCCAAACCCCGATTACTATATAATTAGATTTTTTTTTCTGAGTATTTATCCCTCTTGATCTGACAACAAATTAAAAATAGTTACTTAATTGAAATTACAATAGTGATTTAAATCAACCCAAAATAGTTATTTAAGTCAAATTTAAAAATAGTAATTCAAATCAACTTAAAAACAATAACCTAAGTCAAATCAAAACTAGTAATTAAATCAGTAACTCCACAGATATTCAAATTTAGCCCAGTCTGCCTTTCAATCAATCAGGTCACAGTCTCGTGTGATGTCACTTTACCGGGTTTTAAAAAATGTTTAAACAGACAATCAGCTGTCCTACCTGGAGCAGTCTTACCTCTCCGCTCTTTACTGAAGTCTCGCCTCTCTCTCTCGCTCTTTATTGAAGTCTCGCCTCTCTCTCTCGATCTTTATTGAAGTCTCGCCTCTCTCTCTGCACTCTTTATTGAAGTCTCGCCCTCTGTCTCTACGCGCTCTTTACTGAAGTCTCGCCTCTCTCCGCGCACGTTATTGAAGTCACGCCCTCCCTCTCTCTCCGTGCTCTTTACTGAAATCTCGCCTCTCTCTCCGCGCACTTTATTGAAGTCACGCCCCCTCTCTCTCCGCGCTCTTTACTGAAGTCTCGCCCTCCCTCTCTCTGTTCTCTTTATTAAAGTCACGCCCTCTCTCTCTCCATGCTCTTTACTGAAGTCTCGCCTCTCTCTCCGCGCTCTTTACTGAAGTCACGCCCTCTGTCTCTACGCGCTCTTTATTGAAGTCACGCCCTCTCTCTCTCCGCGCTCTTTATTGAAGTCTCGCCCTCTCTCTCTCTCCGCGCTCTTTATTGAAGTCTCGCCCTCTCTCTCTCTCCGCGCTCTTTATTGAAGTCTCGCCCACTCTCTCTCCGCGCTCTTTATTGAAGTCTCGCCCTCTCTCTCTCTACGTGCTCTTTACTGAAGTCTCGCCTCTCTCTCTCTGCGCTCTTTATTGAAGTCTCGCCTCTCTCTCTCCGCGCTCTTTACTGAAGTCTCGCCTCTCTCTCCACGCACTTTAGTGAAGTCTCGCTCTCTCTCTCTGTGCTCTTTATTGAAGTCTCGCCTCTCTCTCTCTCCGCGCACTTTATTGAAGTCTCGCCTCTCTCTCTCCGCGCTCTTTACTGAAGTCTCGTCTCTCTCTCTCCGCGCTCTTTACTGAAGTCTCGCTCTCTCTCTCTGCGCTCTTTATTGAAGTCTCGCCTCTCTCTCTCCGCGCTCTTTACTGAAGTCTCGCCTCTCTCTCTCCGTGCTCTTTACTGAAGTCTTGCCTCTCTCTCTCTCCGCGCTCTTTACTGAAGTCTCGCCTCTCTCTCTCCGCGCTCTTTACTGAAGTCTCGCCCTCTCTCTCTCTCCGCGCTCTTTACTGAAGTCTCGCCTCTCTCTCTCTCCGCGCTCTTTACTGAAGTCTCGCCTCTCTCTCTCCGCGCTCTTTATTGAAGTCTCGCCCTCTCTCTCTCCGCGCTCTTTACTGAAGTCTCGCCTCTCTCTCTCCGCGCTCTTTACTGAAGTCTCGCCTCTCTCTCTCCGCGCTCTTTACTGAAGTCTCGCCTCTCTCTCGCCGCGCTCTTTACTGAAGTCTCGCCTCTCTCTCTCCGCGCTCTTTACTGAAGTCTCGCCTCTCTCGCTCCGCGCTCTTTATTGAAGTCTCGCGCTCTCTCTCTCCGCGCTCTTTACTGAAGTCTCGCCCTCTCTCGCTCCGCGCTCTTTATTGAAGTCTCGCCTCTCTCTCGCCACGCTCTTTACTGAAGTCTCGCCTCTCTCTCTCCGCGCTCTTTACTTTTTAGAAATAAATTTACAGTACCCAATTCATTTTTTCAATTAAGTGGCAATTTAGTGTGGCCAATCCACCTACCCTGTGCATCTTTGAGTTGTGGGGGTGAAACCCACACAAACACGAGGAGAATGTGCAAACTCCACATGGACAGTGACCCAGAGCCGGGATCGAACCTGGGACCTCAGCGCCGTGAGGCTGCAGTGCTACCACTGCGCCACCGTGCTGCCCTCTCCGCGCTCTTTATTGAAGTCTCGCCCTCTCTCCGCGCTCTTTATTGAGGTCTCGCCCTCTCTCCGCGCTCTTTATTGAAGTCTCGCCCTCTCTCTCTCTCCGCGCTCTCTATTGAAGTCTCGCCCTCTCTCTCTCTCCGCGCTCTTTACTGAAGTCTCGCCCTCTCTCTCTCCGCGCTCTTTATTGAAGTCTCATAAGAACATAAGAACTAGGAACAGGAGTAGGCCATCTGGCCCCTCGAGCCTGCTCCGCCATTTAATGAGATCATGGCTGATCTTTGTGGACTCAGCTCCACTCTCCGGCCCGTACACCATATCCCCGAATCCCTTTATTCTTTAGAAAGGCATCTATCTTTTTCTTAAAAACGTTTAAAGAAGGAGCCTCAACTGCTTCACTGGGCAAGGAATTCCAGAGATTCACAACCCTTTGGGTGAAGAAGTTCCTCCTACACTCCGTCCTAAATCTACCTCCCCTTATTTTGAGGCTATGCCACCTAGTTCTGCTTTCCCCGACCATTGGAAACAACCTGCCCGCATCTATCCTATCTATTCCCTTCATAATTTTATATGTCTCAATAAGATCCCCCCGCATCCTTCTAAACTCCAATGAGTACAGTCCCAGTCTACTCAACCTCTCGTCATAATCTAATCCCCTCAACTCTGGGATCAACCTAGTGTATCTCCTCTGCACTCCCTCCAGTGCCAATATGTCCTTTCTCAGGTAAGGAGACCAAAACTGAACACAATACTCCAGATGCGGCCTCACCAACACCCTATACAATTGCAGCATAACCTCCCTAGTCTTGAACGCCATCCCTCTAGCAATGAAAGACAAAACTCGATTAGCCTTCTTAATCACCTGTTGCACCTGCACACCAACGTTTTGCGAGTCGTGCACCAGCACACCCAGGTCCCTCTGCACATCAGCATGCTTTAACATCTTACCGTTTAAATAAGAATCCATTCTGCTGTTATTCCTCCCAAAATGGATAGCCTCACACTTGGCAACATTGAATTCCATCTGCCAGACCCTAGCCCATTCACCTAACCTATCCAAATCCTTCTGCAGACTTCCAGTATCCTCTGCCCTTTTTGCTTTACCACTCATCTTAGTGTCGTCTGCAAACTTTGACACATTGCACTTGGTCCCCAACTCTAAATCGTCTATGTAAATTGTGAACAACTGCGGGCCCATCACTGATCCTTGAGGGACCCCACTAGTTACAGGTTGCCAACCAGAGAAACACCCATTTATCCCCACTCTCTGCTTTCTGTTAGTTAACAGCCCTCTCTCTCTCCGCGCTCTTTACTGAAGTCTCGCCCTCTCTCTCTCCGCACTCTTTACTGAAGTCTCGCCTCTCTCTCTCTCTCTCTCCACCCTCTTTACTGAAGTCCGCCTCTCTCTCCAATAGATCTGGGGGAAATTATGAAGAGCATCAGCTCCATGCAGACGGGGAAGGCGCCGAGACCTGACGGATTCCCAGTGGACCTCTATAAAAGATTTGCGCCAACCCTGGCCCCGCATCTAAGGGACATGTTCGCAGACTCTCTGGCAAGGGGCTCCCACGCTTGCACAGTCCACAATATCGCTGACACCCAAAAAGGACAAAGACCCGATGGAATGCGGCTCTTACAGACCCATTTCACTGCTAACTGTAGACGCGAGAAGGGAAAGGAATGGGGTGGGAGGGGAGGAGGGCACATCAAGACAGACAATATCAATATGTACATAAGAACCACATGTATTGTAAATATTAAATGTAAAGTGTTACTGTGTATAAATTGAAAATACCAGCAAAAAATTTTTTTTTTAAATAAAGAGCCCTGATTTTGGGTCCAGCACAGGTAATGAGATAAAAGTGTTCTCTATTCTGGATCATAAAACCATGTGAAGAGCAGCAGTGAGGAGGACACAGAGCAGATGTAGAGGAACAGAGACAAGTTGGGTGAGCGGGCAAGAACATGGCAGATTGGAATACAGTGTTGTGAAGTGTGAGCGTTGGTAGAAAAAATTAAAAAGCAGAATACAAAGAACAAAGACCAATACAGCACAGGAACAGGCCCTTCTGCCCTCCAAGCCTGTACCGGTCATGATACCACCCTTGGCCAAAACCTTCAGCACTTTCTAGTGCCGTATCCCTCTATACCCATCCTATCCATGTATTTGTCAAAATGCCGTTTGAATGCCGTTAATATATCGAAAGTATTTTGAATGGTGACAGAGTGGGGATAGCTTTTGGGATTTCAACATAAATACTCTCTATGGGTGCTGGATTACTGACAGCTAGCCAGCACATGGCAAACTCCACTTCTTCCGAATGAAATAGTTCTTTGGGGCCTTTAGCTGTGCTGGATATTCAGGAAGGCTACTCCAACTATGTAAATAGCCCCTAACCACAGCCCATTAGGTCAGATACTGATTCCGTGTAATGCTCTCTCCAGATGTTGAGGAATACTGGACTCGTCAGTGGTGAGTACCAGGCCAGACAATTATATATTGAAACAAATTTTAACCAACAGAAAAAAAATATTTTAAATACCTAGTGTTTAATTGCAAGCCCTTTTTAAATGAAGGTGCCTTAATAATTCTAAATTTCCTTAATGATCCTCTTAACCTCATAATTCTCTACATTATAACCTATCCTCACAGGAACTCTCAATTGCTTCAAACAAGCTTCAAGCACTACTTTAAAAACCTCTCCTTTCATCTAACAAAGCTCGAAGTGGTTTAGGATAATTTAACTTTTTTCTCAGGATACTATAAATTGTTTTTGTTTTGTTGCTAAAATGTCCATAATTGCAAACCTTATAGATCAATTAGTATTATTGGACATTCTAACTATAAATTAAGTTGTTTAAAACTAGTTTAAGGTAATCAAGATGACTGAAATGGCTCCAAAGGCATTTTTGAAAGTTGACTTTAATGATGCCTCAAGTTGATAAAGAAAACTTTTTTTTACCGTCTCTTCCATTGCAAACACTAATCTATTTTTTCAAATTTTAATAGAAATTTTAATAAAAGTGGTTGAGAACTATTGTTAGGGTTTACTCTAAGTCTGGTGAAGAAGGAAGGAATTGAAAACAATAGCTACTATAGATACAGTTATAAAAATCCCCATAGAATGATATAGTGCACAAGGAGACCATTTGGTCTATCATATCTGTGACACAGCTATCTAATCAATCCCTCTCCCATGCTCTTTCCCCTTAACCCTTAACCTCCTCCCCTTCGAGTATTTGACCATCTTTTTTTTTTAACGTGATGACTGAATCTACTTCCATTATTTTTCAGGGAGTGTGTTCCAGATCACAACATTCACTGTGCAAAGAAGTGTCACCTCTAGTTCTTTTGCCAATCACCTTTAATCTGTGAAGTTTAGTTACAGATCCCGTGGCTACTGGAAACAGTTTCTCTTTATTTACTGTGTCAAAATCATTCATGATTTTCAACATCTCTCAACTTTCTCTGCTCTAACAACCTTGGGAGAACAACCCCAACTTTTTCAAACTCTTTACATAAGTGATCCCTAGTACCCGAACACCCGGAATGTGGCGACTAGGGGCTTTTCACAGTAACTTCATTGCACTGTTAATGTAAGCCTACTTGTGACAAAAAAGGGTATTTATTTATTTCTACTAAATCCCAATTGCGCTCTCTGCAAGGCCTCGACATCTTTCTTAAAGGGTAATGCCAGGATTGGACTCAATACTCCAGTTGAAGCCTAATTAACATCTTATAAAAATTCCAATGACTGAAAATTGAAGGATAAGCGTGGTGTTTTTTGCGTAATTGTTGTTCTGTTAGCAGAGATTTAAGTGGCGATTCAACCACCGCGTTGCAGATCTGATTCTCCGACCCCCCCACCGGGGGCTGGCGTGAATCCCGCCCCCGCCGGTTGCCGAATTCTCCAGCACCGGAGATTCGGCGGGGGACGGAATCGCGCCGCGCCGGTTGGTGGGCCCCCCCCCCCCCCCCGGCGATTCTCCGGCCCAGATGGGCCGAAGTCCAGCTGCTGGAATGCCTGTCCCGCCGGCGTGGATTAAACCACCTCTCTTACCAGCGGGACAAGGCGGCACGGGCGGGCTCCGGGGTCCTGGGGGGGGGCGTGGGACGATCTGGCCCCGGGGGGTGCCCCCATGGTGGCCTGGCCCACGATCGGGGCCCACCGAATCGCGGGCGGGCCTGTGCCGTGGGGGCACTCTTTTCCTTCCGCCTTCACCATGGTCTCCACCATGGCGGAGGCGGAAGAGACCCCCTCCACACCGCATGCGCGGGGATGCTGTGAGCGGCCGCTGACACTCCCGCGCATGCGCCGCCCGGCAATGTCATTTCCGCGCCAGCTGGCGGGGCACCAAAGGCCTTTCCCGCAAGCTGGCAGGGCGGAAATCAGTCCAGCGCGGGCCTAGCCCCTCAAGGTGAGGGCTCGGCCCCTCAAGATGCGGAGACTTCCGCACTTTTGTGGCGGCAAAATGCCGGTCGGCGGACATCGCACCGATTACAGAGAATTTCGCTCCTGGTTCTCGCCGGTTAAATAGCAGGAAAGGCCAAAACTGAGATTCGTGCCAGGTGGGAATCAGTTTGCTATCTAACCAGCCCACAGCCGATGGCGAGTTCCGGATCACGCACAAATATGGTATGCACATCATTAATACTCATTTGCAATCATTTCCATCTCATTAGCAAGATTGAAGGTGAATATAATGGCCATGTGGGAATTAACCAGCTTCTCAGCGAAAAATCATGTGGGTGTCGTTTAATACCCCTTTTTAAAAATGTGAAGCTGGCGCAGAGGTTGCTGTAGGGAACTGAGGAGATGAATGGCCATTTCCATTTTACAGCTGCTCAAGGATATTGAAGCTGCTGCCACTGCCTCCCAGGCAATATTGGTGACCCTGCTGCTGGTCCTCCGACCATCTTGGGGGAAGTCCCTTCCTGCATCCACAGCGTCCAGAAGCCTGTCCAGGCTGGCATCGCCAAAGTGAGGAGCAGGTCAGCATGCTGCACTGGAGTGAGTGGCAAGGGAGCATTTAAAAGCAGCTCCTCCTTGGTCATAGAAGGCAGAGAGTAGCAATGGAAGGATGCTTTTCTAATTGGAGGGCTGTGACCAGTGGTGTTCCACAGGGATCAGTGCTGGGACTTTTGCTGTTCGTAGTATATATAAATGATTTGGAGGAAAATGTAACTGGTCTGATTAGTAAGTTTGCAGACGACACAAAGGTTGGTGGAATTGCGGATAGCGATGAGGACTGTCGGAGGATACAGCAGGATTTAGATTGTCTGGAGACTTGGGCGGAGAGATGGCAGATGGAGTTTAATCCGGACAAATGTGAGGTAATGCATTTTGGAAGGTCTAATGCAGGTAGGGAATATACAGTGAATGGTAGAACCCTCAAGAGTATTGACAGTCAGAGAGATCTAGGAGTACAGGTCCACAGGTCACTGAAAGGGGCAACACAGGTGGAGAAGGTAGTCAAGAAGGCATACGGCATGCTTGCCTTCATTGGCCGGGGCATTGAGTCTAAGAATTGGCAAGTCATGTCGCAGCTGTATAGAACCTTAGTTCGGCCACACTTGGAGTATAGTGTTCAATTCTGGTCGCCACACTACCAGAAGGATGTGGAGGCTTTAGAGAGGGTGCAGAAGAGATTTACCAGAATGTTGCCTGGTATGGAGGGCATTAGCTATGAGGAGAGGTTGAATAAACTCGGTTTGTTCTCACTGAAATGACAGCGGTTGAGGAGCAACCTGATAGAGGTCTACAAAATCATGAGGGACATAGATAGAGTGGATAGTCAGAGACTTTTCCCCAGGGTAGAGGGGTCAATTACTAGGGGGCATAGGTTTAAGCTGCAAGGGGCAAGGGTTAGAGGTGATGTGCGAGGCAAGTTTTTTTTACACAGAGGGTAGTGGGTGCCTGGAACTCGCTACTGGAGGAGGTGGTGGAAGCAGGGACGATAGTGACATTTAAGGGACATCTTGACAAATACACAAATAGGATGGGAATAGAGGGACACGGACCCCAGAAGTGTAGAAGATTGTAGTTTAGGCGGGCAGCATGGTCGGCGCAGGCTTGGAGGGCCGAAGGGCCTGTTTCATAGATTATCATTTAATTTACAGTGCAGAAGGAGGCCATTCGGACCATCGAGTCTGCACCGGCTCCCGGAAAGAGCATCCTACCCAAGGTCAACACCTCCTCCCTATCCCCATAACCCAGTAACCCCACCCAACACTAAGGGCAATTTTGGACACTAAGGGCAATTTATCATGGCCAATCCACCTAACCTGCACATCTTTGGACTGTGGGAGGAAACCGGAGCACACATGGGGAGGATGTGCAGACTCCGCAGAGACAGTGATCCAAGCCGGAATCGAACCTGGGACCTTGTAGCTGTGAAGCAATTGTGCTATCCACAATGCTACCATGCTGCCTGTTCCTGTGCTGTACTTTTAAGACCATAAGACCATAAGACATAGGAGCGGAAGTAAGGCCATTCGGCCCATCGAGTCCACTCCACCATTCAATCATGGCTGATTTCAACTCCATTTACCTGCTCTCTCTCCATAGCCCTTAATTCCTCGAGAAATCAAGAATTTATCAACTTCTGTCTTAAAGACACTCAACGTCCCGGCCTCCACCGCCCTCTGTGGCAATGAATTCCACAGACCCACCACTCTCTGGCTGAAGAAATTTCTCCTTATCTCTGTTCTAAATTGACTCCCTTTTATTCTAAGGCTGTGCCCCTGGGTCCTAGTCTCCCCTGCTAATGGAAACAACTTCCCTACATCCACCCTATCTAAGCCATTCATTATCTTGTAAGTTTCTATTAGATCTCCCCTCAACCTCCTAAACTCCAATGAATATATTTTCTTTGTTCTTTGTTTGTTAGCGGCGAGACACGGAAGCGCTAGTCTGGCAAATCAGACGGTGAGGTAGCCAGTAATGGCGAGAAGCTCATGGGAGCTCATTTCCAGTACTAAGTGCCATTAAATGTGGGCTATGATCTCGCCACTGGGGCCATTGTAAACACCTTGCCAATCGCGCCCAAAATGACACTTAAAATGTTTCCGTTAAATCACGTCCTTAAATTCATTAATAGAATTAAAGGGATGAATGAGTAATAAACTCGTTGGGTTAAGTTAAATGATAATGCCTTTAGAAATATCTGGAACTTCAAATTTAAAGAAATAGCCTATTGAAATGAAGCTTGCACCTGTCTGTGACAGTTTCATGGCAGCTTGCCCAAAATCACATGCCAGAAAATCAGAGCATCAAATCAAACCGGGAAGCCAAGCCATCAATTTTACTTTCAAATCTCCACCACGAACAAGGTTTCATGTCACCAGTGGAGCCTTTCAAAATATATTGTAGAGTGCAATGTTTTGTCCTCATCAAATCTTCCACATACTTAATATACCAGCTTTTGTATTTGAGTTACACTAGGAAAGGAGGTACTTATTTGATATTGACTTATTCATTCAGGTGATTATTATGGCAATTATAGGGCAACACGGTGGCACAGTGGTTAGCACTGCTGCCTCACGACGCTCAGGACCCAGGGTCGATCGCAGCCCCGGGTCACTGTCTGTGTGGAGTTTGCACATTCTCCCAGTGTTTGTGTGGGTCTCACCCCAACACCCCAAAGATGTGCAGGGTAGGTGGATTGGCCACGTTAAATTGCCCCTTAATTGGGAAAAAATAATTGGGTACTCTAAATTTATATTTTTAAAAATTAAAAAATTATGGCAATTTTCATGTAGGGACAAAGATGTCTGAAACGTTGTCATGTTCAGGATGAATAGAGGGTTGAGTGATGTATTTTTTGGTGAAGTTGCCCCGGGCACAGCAGATTGTGACTTTGCAGGACACACTAGGAACATATCAGAAAGCCCCTCAAGACCTGTCAGAACAATGAAAGCACTCCTTGAAGATCTGAATGATCCCCTTGATAGAATCTCTGACATGCATCACTGTGCTGCTTTTCAGAACATGGCTAGCAAAGCTCAATATCCACAGGAACAGGAAATTTACTTGTTGAATGAGCTTTGATGTGTTGGGTGTTCTGGATCACATTCAGGTCACCAACACTTGAAGTAGTGCACCGCTATTTTATTAAAAGGTTAACTATTTAAACATACTTGAACTGTGGGTAAATACAATACTAGCTTTAACTAAAGGCCTTTGCCTTGTCCTAACCAGTTAATGCACTCAGCACATGGTGAATGTCTGTGTTGCAGGCTGTGAGCTCTGTCCTCCTAGCTAGCTGCTACTCGAATGAGCGGGAACTCTGATGCCCCCTGTCTTTATAGTGCGTGTGCTCTCACTGGTGATTGGCTGCGGTGTTGTGTATGTTGGTTGGTCCCACTGTGTGTCCATCAGTGTGTGTCTGCACCATGATATACTGGTGTATATTATGACATTTATATAAAAATATGTGCCTGCGTGACAATAAATTGTGTGTGGTGAATGTTCCTGACTACGTGTGTGCGAAATATTTACAGGACTATGCACATAAAACTAAGCTATTTACATGGGAAGGTGCCTGGTGCAGAAAAAACAGTGTGTCACGCAAATATCGAGATGAACACTATATACAAACCACTTGAACGATTAAACGGAAGAACAGAACAGGCCAGAGAGTCCATTAGTGCACAAAGTTCACAAATTAAGTCTCTGAGGTGGTCGACGAATTCTGGTTGACCGCCTCAAGGGTGGGTCAGGAGCCACCGGCTGAGGAGCGGGCTGGACTGCGTCAGAGTGAGGAGGATGCAGAGTAACCGGAATCTCCGCATAGTCCAGGTCAGGGACAACAGGAGGGCGTGGCACCGGTGGAGGATCACGTAGCGAGCATGGAACGAGACGAAGGGCACGTCGATTACGGCGCAGAATGGAACCATCCGGTAGGTGAACCAGGAACGAGCGGGGAGCCACCTGCCGAAGAACCGCAGCAGTTGCCGACCAGCCACCATCCGGAAGATAGATGCGGACGTTGTCATCTGGAGCCAGAGCAGGGAGATCAGCTGCACGGGAGTCATGAGCCGCCTTTTGCTGTGCACGAGACAGTTGTATTCGTTAAAGGACCGGAACGTGGTTGAGGGCTGGAACGTGAATCCATGGGTGTGACCCATGAGCAACTCGGCTGGCAACAGGCCAGTGGACAGTGGGGCCGAGCGATAGGCCAGCAGGGCAAGGTAGAAGTCGGATCCCGCATCGGCAGACTTGCAGAGGAGCCGTTTGAGTATGTGGACGCCCTTCTCCGCTTTGCCATTGGATTGGGGGTACAGGGGACTGGATGTCACATGCACAAAGTTGTACCTCCTGGCAAAGTTGGACCATTCCTGGCTTGCGAAGCAGGGGCCATTGTCCGATATCACAGTGAGTGGGATGCCATGACGAGCAAAGGTGTCCTTACAGGCATGGATGACAGCAGACGATGTGATGTCGTGCAAACGTACCACCTCCGGGTAGTTCGATAAATAGTCTACAATCAGAACATAGTCCCTGCCCAGCGCATGGAACAGGTCGATGCTGACCTTGGACCAAGGGGATGTGACCAACTGATGGGGCTGTAGGGTCTCACGTGGTTGGGCCGGCTGGAACCTCTGACAGGTGGGGCAGTTGAGCATTGTGTTGGCGATGTCGTCATTGATGCCGGGCAGTACACTGCCTCTCGGGCCCGTCAGCGGCACTTCTCCACGCCAAGATGACCCTTGTGTAGCTGTTCCAAGACAAGCTGGCGCATGCTGTGCGGGATAACAATGCGGTCCAGCTTCAGGAGGACACCATCGACTACCGCCAGATCGTCTCTGATGTTGGTAGAACTGCGGGTATTGGCCCTTGAACCACCTGTCCGTTAGATGACGCATGGCACGCTGTAGCAGGGGGTCAGCCGCAGTCTCGCGGCGAATCTGGACGAGGCGTTCATCCACGGCCGGTAGATTGGAGGCCACGAAGGCCACATGGGCGTCAACCTGGCAGACGAATCTCGCTGGGTCACACGGGGTGTTGACTGCCCTGGACAGAGCGTTGGCTATGATCAGGTCTTTGCCCGGGGTGTATACGAGCTGGAAGTCGTATCGCCGGAGTTTGAGCAGAATGCGCTGGAGGCGAGGCGTCATGTCGTTCAAGTCTTTTTGTATTATATTGACCAGCGGGCGATGGTCGGTCTCGACAGTGAATTGGGGAAGGCCGTACACATAATCATGAAACTTGACGACATCGGTCAAAAGGCCCAGGCACTCCTTTTCTATTTGCGCGTAGCGCTGTTCCATGGGGGTCATGGCGCGTGACGCATATGCAACGGGGGCCCATGATGAGGCCTCATCGCGTTGCAGGAGCACTGCCCCAATGCCGGATTGGCTGGCATCGGTCAAAATTTTTGTCTCTTTCGCTGGATCAAAAAAGGCCAATACCGGGGCCGTGGTAAGTTTGGTTTTGAGTTCTCTCCATTCGCGCTTGTGGGCAGGAAGCCATTGGAGGTCTGTTGTTTCCTGACCAGGTTCCTGAGAGCTGTGGTATGAGAGGCGAGGTTAGGGATGAACTTCCCTAGGAAGTTGACCATGCCCAGAAATCAGAGGTCCGCCTTCTTGTCCTCTGGCTTTTTCATGGCTATGATGGCAGCCACCTTGTCCGCATCTGGCTGCACACCCAACTGGGAGATGTGGTCCCCTAGGAACTTGAGTTCTAGCCGAAGGAGCATTTGGCTCTGTTGAGGCGTAGACCCTGCTCCCATATGCGTTTGAACACGCGCTGGAGGCGACTGATATGCTCCTGCGGGGTGGTGGACCAAATGATTATGTTCCTACAGACAACCCTAAACTTTCTGAACAGGAATGGCTTCCTTTCTGTGAATATACGAATTATCTGTAACAACATGTGAAAGAAGACAGAAGAAAACTTATAGAGTGGACAGTAAAATGTCAAGGTAACTTTAACATAAGTAAAAGTGGCTAGCACAGTGGCTTCACAGCGCCAGGGTCCCAGGTTCGATTCCCGGCTTGGGTCACTGTCTGTGCGGAGTCTGCACATCCTCCCCGTTTCTGCGTGGGTTTCCTCCGGGTGCTCCGGTTTCCTCCCACAGTCCAAAGATGTGCGGGTTAGGTGGATTGGCCATGATAAATTGCCCTTAGTGTCCAAAGTTGCCCTTAGTGTTGGGTGGGGTTACTGGGTTATGGGGTTAGGGTGGAGGTGTTGACCTTGGGTAGGGTGCTCTTTCCAAGAGCCGGTGCAGACTCGATGGGCCGAATGGCCTCCTTCTGCACTGTAAATTCTATGATAATGATAATAACTCAGTAACTAACTTCAGATTATTTATTGTTTCCAGGACCTTGGGAAAAGGCAACAAGACGAAAACAGTGTTGCCAAAATTCAATGAATTTCCAAGCTCTCCTGTAAAATGTTCTCGTCACCTGACTAAAGCAGGTCCATACTGCAGCCTGAAGGACATCACAGATTCACTGTCACCTGAAATCAGCCAGCACATTAAAGGTTGTATGTAGTTGCGGTGGGACAAGGCAATACTAGGGCCACTTTCAGTGTAACTGAACAAGGGTTTATTGGCAATAATTAAAGGTAAAGTATACACAGGCACAGAGCCACTAAACAGGTCTTCACTCTCTGGTTCCAGGATCTTCTCTGACTGGGACTCAGCTTCCAGGGCCCCGTGCATTATCCCCATTGTTTGGGGTTTGCATGATAGGCCCCAGTGGTCACGTGAACTGTGAAGGCTCACCCCTTAAAGGGGCAGTGCCCTCACATCTCTCCCATCTTGCACCTTAATATTTACGGAACAGGTTATGTACAGTTACGATGCATAATAAAAAGGTTGAGAAAACACAAGGGGTGAAATTCTCCAGAAACGGCGTGATGTCCGCCGACTGGCGCCCAAAACGGCGCCAATCAGACGGGCATCGTGCCGCCCCAAAGGTGTGGAATACTCCGCATCTTTGGGCGCCGAGCCCCAACCTTAAGGGGTTAGGCTGGCGCCGGATGAATTTCCGCCCCGCCAGCTGGCGGAAATGGCGTTTGTTGCCCCGCCAGCTGGCGCGGAAATGACATCTCCGGGCGGCGCATGCGCAGGAGCGTCAGCGGCCGCTGACGGCATTCCCGCGCATGCGCAGTGGAGGGAGTCTCTTCTGCCTCCGCCATGGTGGAGACCGTGGCGAAGGCGGAAGGGAAAAAGTGCCCCCACGGCACAGGCTGCCCGCGGATCGGTGGGCCCCGATCGCGGGCCAGGCCACCGTGGGGGCACCCCCCGGGGCCAGATCGCCCCGCACCCCCCCCAGGACCCCGGAGCCCGCCCCCGCCGCCTTGTCCCGCCGGTAAGGTAGGTGGTTTAATTTACGCCGGTGGGATAGGCATTTTAGCGGCGGGACTTCAGCCCATCCGGGCCGGAGAATCGAGCAGGGGGGCCCGCCAACCGCCGCGGCGCGATACCCGCCCCCGCCGAATATCCGGTGCTGGAGACTTCGGCAACCAGCGGGGGCGGGATTCACGCCAGCCCCCGGCGATTCTCCGACCCAGCGGGGGGTCGGAGAATCTCACCCCAGGTCATGCACTTGAAATGACTTGTTTCCCTTTTGCGAAACATGCTGTTTCCTCTGGGAGGCCTGCTGTGCCTCCACCCTCTCTGCCAAATTAGGGAAAACTAAGTCCAATCGGAAACTGAGGTGAGTTATGTGGTGGAATGAGGGGCCGTGTTATAAGATAGAAAACGTATGGCTAACGTAATGCATAGTGGAGTACTGGACTGCTTCCTCGTTGCTGTTTGAATGTCCGCACAGACCGTTCCGCTAACCCATTTGAGGCAGGGTGACAGGGGGCTGGCTGTTCTAGCATCTCGAATGCCACTTGTTCGGACAAACTGCTGAAACTCTTCTCCAGTGAACACAGCCCTGTTGCCAGACAGTATTACTAGTGGGAGGCCATAGCGAGCAAAGATCTGCCGCAGGGCCTCTACTGTGGCCGCTGAGGTCAACGTCCCCATCTCTTGGGCATCCAATCACTTTGAGTGTTAACCAAAATGAGGATCATTCTTCCAAGAAAGGGCGTGCGAAGTCCACTTGTACCCTCATCTATGGGCAACCAGACCATTCCCATGGGTGGAGGTTGGCGGTTGGTGGCAACGGAGGAGATGCCAAAGGGTAACCTGGTCTATTGAAACAGATCATTATGAGTGTTAATTGTCGCTAACTTTCGGGAATCTTCATCCAGTTCTAATTGCAAATAGGCATTGTAACTTTATTGCAGTGTTACTGTAAGCCTGCTTGTGACAATAAAAAGATTATTATTACTATATTTTTTACTGAGGTTGAGTTTGGTGTATGTGAGGCCTCCTGCTAACTTCACACAAAGGTCTTCAATTTGTGGAATTGGGTACTTGTCTACCTGGGCTGCCTGATTTATCATAAGCTTGTAACCCCTGCATATTCTGAGTGGTCCGGTTTTAGCACAATGATCATAGGTAGCTGGGCATCCAATTGTTTTGTTTTTTTAAGTAATTTTTATTGGGGTTTTCACAAAATATCAACAACAGAATGAATAAGGAACCCAATAGAATTAAATACAGAACAAAGTAAAACAACCCCCGTGCCCCCCTCCCCCTATACATAAATAATAAATTAACACCCCGAGTTAACACAAAGCAAACACAGCAAATATATACACCCCCTCAGATCCCCCAGGGTAAATAAACAGAAATAAAATAGACCCCCCCACCTCCCCCCCGAGCTGCTGCTGCTGATCATTGTCTACCGTTCTGACAGGAAGTCCAAGAACAGTTGACACCGCCTAAAGAACCCTTGTATCGATCCCCTTAAGGCGAATTTCACCCTCTCCAATTTAATAAACCCCGCCATATTGTTGACCCAGGATTCCACGCTTGGGGGCCTCGTATCTTTCCACTGAAGAAGAATCCTTTGCCGGGCTACCAGGGACGCAAAGGCCAGAATACCGACCTCTTTCGCCTCCTGCACTCCCGGCTCCTCTGCGATCCCAAATATTGCGAGCCCCCAGCCCGGCTTGACCCTGGATCCTACCACCCTCGACACCGTCCTCGCTACGCCCTTCCAAAATTCCTCCAGCGCTGGGCATGCCCAGAACATATTGGTGTGATTTGCTGGGCTCCCTGAGCACCTAACACACCTGCCCTCTGCCCCTAAGAACCGGCTCATCCTTGTCCCGGTCATGTGTGCCCTGTGCAGCACCTTAAACTGTATGAGGCTGAGCCTCGCACACGAAGAGGAAGAGTTCACCCTCCCTAGGGCATCTGCGCACGTCCCCTGTTCGATCTCCTCTCCCAACTCCTCCTCCCACTTACCTTTCAACTCCTCCCAACTCCTCCTCCTGCATTGCCTGGTATGTTTCCAAGATCTTCCCCACTCCAACCCACCCCCGAGAGCACCCTGTCCTGTACTGTGCATGGCAGCAGCTGCGGGAATTCCACCACTTGTCGCCTACCAAACGCCCTTACCTGTTGTGGTAGTATCAGGTATTGCAGTACCCGAGAGGCTGTAGACCATTGGGTAAGCCTAGCAGCTTACCATTGGCTGTTGGGATGTGGCTCCGCCCTGACAGGCGGGGTATAAGAACAGGTGCCGTCCCAGCAGCCCTCATTCGGTACCGAAGCTGCTGGGGAACAGATCTAGTCAATTAAAGCCTTCAGTTATGGTACAACCTCGTCTTTGAGTTAATTGATCGTGCATCACCTGTAAATATCTAAAGGTGTTCCCTGGGAGGAGCCTATACTTCTCTTCCAGTTCACCCAGGCTCGTGAACTTCCCGTCCACAAACAGGTCCCCCAACCTTCTTGTCCCTGCCCTGTGCCACCCTAAAAACCCTACATCTATTCTCCCTGGGACAAACCGGTGGTTCCCCCGTATTGGGGTCCACACCGAGGCCCCAACTTCCCCCCTGTGCCGCCTCCACTGCCCCCAGATTTTGAGGGTAGCCGCCACTACCGGGCTCGTGGTATACTTCATTGGAGGGAGCGGCAGCGGCGCCGTTGCCAGCGCCTCCGGCATCCAATTGTTGATATGACCCTGGCATCATGGTTGTCCCTGGATTTTCAGGGTTTCTTCTGTATATGTCGACAACTTGGCGATTGTGCTACTTAGATTCAAAGACTGAACGCTTTCTCGAAGATATGTGAATGTTTTGTCCACCAACAACTGTGGCCGATGCCCCGGTTTCAACCTCCATCTTTAGTGGTCTCTCATTTAATGTGAGGACTATTGGGGCTGTTTTGCTCACTTTCACCATGTTTAACTTTTATGATTCAGGTTCTTCATCTGACTTCCTCTCCACTTTGTTCACTGGAGTCATGACTTGTTTTTTTTCAATTCGCCGTGCTCTGCCTGGCACGACAACGTGCCTGGATATGACCCTTCCTATTGCACTGAAAACAAGTAATTTCTCTGCTCTGGCACACTCCTTGGGGATGGTCTCCCTCCCATCGGTAGCAATCATCTTGACTTCTCGGCTGAAGACCCACTTTCTTTCCTAACCACTGACTATGATCCTGTTCCTGGGATCAGGGCTGAACTTCCTCCGTGCCTGTTGACCTGGCTGCATGCCCTGTCGCCATACCACCCCACATCTGGTTCATTTCACCCTCTTGCATGCTTTGAAGCTTTGACACACCACTCTGAGTGCACTCGGTTGCCTGAGCTATCCCAATGGCCTTGTCTAGGGTGATCTTCGTTTCACCCAGAAGCTTCCTTTGCACACTTATGTGGTTAATACCGCTGTGCCAAACTCACAATGCTCGGTCATTTGGTGGAGCCTGGTAACAAAGGCCGAGATCATCTCTTCTGAGCCCCTGGCAGCCAAATTAAACTTATATCACTGTAATATGATCTGAGGGTCTGGGGTTGAAATGCTCCCTGACCAGTGTTACCAACTGGTCAAATGACTTTGAGTCAGGAGACTTCAATTCCTTATTAGGTTGTTGGCCCACAATCTGTTAATAGGATAACCTTCTGTTTATCCTTACCTGTTATTTCATTTGCCGTGAAAATATAACAAAGACGCTCAATGTGCTGGCTCCAGTCTTTGGCCCCTTGGTCGAATGTGTCAAGCTTCCCAATCATGGGCATTTTTCACTCACTGTTTAATGATGCCTTCGTGCTTTTCGATTTCTTTGCTAATTTTGGAGGCTTCTCCCTACCCCCTCGAATTCTGAACTACTGCAGACTCCAATTGATCCGATTTACAATCGTCGCCAATGTGGTAGCTTAAGGCAACACCAGGGATACTTCCAGTGTACTGAACAAGGGTTCATTAATAACAAGTAAAGGTAAACTATACACAGGCACAGAGTCGATAAACAGGTCTTCACTCTCTGACTCCAGGATCCACTCTGCCTGGGACCCCACTCCCAGGGCCCTACACCTTTTCCCTATTGGTTGGGGTTCGCTCGCTCTCACATGATAGGCCTGAGCGCATCATGTGGACCACCTAAGGGCTCGCCCCTTAAAGGGGCTGCGATACCACAGTAGTCATACTCACAGAGTCATGTGAGCAGATGAAAATGGTTAAATGTTCTCATACAATTGATTGAAAAGCTCACTCACTGCCTTGTTGACAAAGCATCTTCTCATACACATCACCTTCCTTTGTCCAATACTGTGCATTTCAAGGAGAATAGCATAATATCTGATGTTGTTCATCCTATTTAAATATTGCTTGACTCTCCTCTTCTCCAATCGTTGCAATTTCTGCTCTGACTCCTCCACGATAATAAGCCCATTTGTAATGTTGTACTTCTGCGATGCCTACAATGGGGAGGTTGGGATGAAAATAACTTGACAATCTTCCACTGCCGGAATCAAACAAATCAAAAGGCAGAATGCTAAAAAATTTAAAAACACTCCAAAAAGTCAACTGCTGTAATTACCAATCAAATTTTCCAATTTCAGCCTGATCTCAGTGACTGTGACAGCAGCTGCACTTATCTCTCCCATTCCAACGTAGCCCCAGCCTGTTACAGATGTAAAACCCAAAGTTCAGACTGCTCCTGGCCCTCACTATTATAGTGAGCTGTTTGGAATTTAATGCACGGCTGTGGGAAAATCGCCCCTGATAAATAGGGAACCAATTTCTGTGCAGAAAACAAAGAGTCACAATCCCAGCTTCTCCGACCTAACCTAGTCAAGAAGAAAGTATAGTCATTTGAAGTTGCTGCCTATTCAGTTGTCATATTAAGTAACATTGATATCAGAAATATATATGTATATAAAAAGCCTGCTTAAATGCAGAAAACTTTCAGAAATCAAAATATTCTACATGATATGGAATCATGATTGTACAATGTCTTAAACTACATGCATCTTTACCAACAAGCAACTGCTCCCACGCTCACTTCATGTGACCCCCCCTTCTTGGGGTAGACCTGCTAGTGGTTTACAAGGTTATAAAAGATTTGGATAAGCAAGGACTTTTACTTTTATTGTTCCCAATAGCTGATTGTAAAGGACTAATGGACAAAGATTTAAGGCCTTGGGCAAGAGATGCAGCAGGAATGTGAGTAAGAACAATATTACGCAGGAGTGGCAATGACCTGGAACTCGCCTCCGATGAGAGTGATGGAAGAGAAAACGATCACTAAATTATGAAGGAAATTGGATACGTTGAGCAGCACGGTGGCTCAGTGGTTAGCACTGCTGCCTCAAGGGCTGAGGACCCGGGTTCGATCCGGGCCCTGGGTCACTGTCCGTGTGGGGTTTGCACATTCTCCCAGTGTCTGCGTGGGTTTCACCCCCACAACCCAAAGATGTGCAGGGTAGATGGATTGGCCACACTAAATTGTCCCTTAATTGGCAAAAAATAATTGGGTACTCTAAATTTGAGAAAAAAGGAAATTGGATACGCACTTGAAGAAAATTAACTTGCAGAGCTACAGGGATTGAGTGGGGGAGTGGGGTTGGCTGGCTGGCGGGCTACAGGGATTGAGTGGGGGAGTGGGGTTGGCTGGCTGGCAGGCTAAGGGGATTGAGTGGGGGAGTTGGGTTGGCTGGCTGGCAGGCTACGGGGATTGAGTGGGGGAGTGGGGTTGGCTGGCTGGCAGGCTACGGTGATTGAGTGGGGTAGTGGTGTTGGCTGGCTGGCAGGCGACAGGGATTGAGTGGGGGAGTGGAGCTGACCGGCTGGCAGGCTACGGCGATTGAGTGGGGGAGTGGGGTTGGCTGGCTGGCAGGCTACTGGGATTGAGTGGGGGAGTGGGGACGGCTGGCTGGCGGGCTACAGGGATTGAGTGGGGGAGTGGGGCCGGCTGGCTGGCAGGCTACGGGGATTGAGTGGGGGAGTGGAGCTGACTGGCTGGCAAGCTACGGGGATTGAGTGGGGGAGTGGGGACGGCTGGCTGGCGGGCTACAGGGATTGAGTGGGGGAGTGGGGCCGGCTGGCTGGCAGGCTACGGGGATTGAGTGGGGGGAGTGGAGCTGACCGGCTGGCAGGCTACAGGGATTGAGTGGGGGAGTGGGGTTGGCTGGCTGGCAGGCTACGGGGATTGAGTGGGGGAGTGGGGTTGGCTGGCTGGCAGGTTACGGGGATTGAGTGGGGGAGTGGGGTTGGCTGGCTGGCAGGCTACGGGGATTGAGTGGGGGAGTGGAGCTGACTGGATGGCGGGCTACAGGGATTGAATGGGGGAGTGGAGCTGACTGGCTGGCATGCAACTGGGATTGAGTGGGAGAGTGGGGTTAGCTGGCTGGCTGGCTACAGGGATTGGGTGGAGGAGTGGGGTTGACTGGCTGGCAGGCTACGGGGATTGAGTGGGGGAGTGGGGTTGGCTGGCTGGCGGGCTACGGGGATTGAGTGGGGGAGTGGGGGTGGCTGTCTGGCAGGCTACGGGGATTGAGTGCGGGAGTGGGGTAGGCTGGCTGGCAGGCTACGGGGATTGAGTGGGGGAGTGGGGTTGGCTGGCTGGCGGGCTACGGGGATTGAGTGGGGGAGTGGAGCTGACTGGCTGGCAGTCTACAGGGATTGAGTGGGGGGAGTGGAGCTGACCGGCAGGCAGGCTACGGGGATTCAGTGGGGGAGTGGGGTTGGCTGGCTGGCAGGCTAAAGGGATTGAGTGTGGGAGTGGGGTTGGCTGGCTGGCAGGCTAAAGGGATTGAGTGCGGGAGTGGGGTTGGCTGGCTGGCAGATACGGGGGTTGAGTGGGGGAGTGGCGTTGGCTGGCTGGCAGGCTACAGGGCTTGATGGGGGAGTGGGGTTGGCTGGCTGGCAGGCTGCGGGGATTCAGTGGGGGAGTGGGGTTGGCTGGCTGGCAGGCTACGGGGATTGAGTGCGGGAGTGGGATTTGCTGGCTGGCAGGCTACAGGGATTGAGTGGGGGAGTGGGGTTGGCTGGCTGGCGGGCTGCAGGTATTGAGTGGGGGAGTGGGGTTGGCTGGCTGGCAGGCTACGGGGATTGAGTGGTGGAGTGGGGTTGGCTGGCTGGCAGGCTACGGGGATTGAGTGGGGGAGTGGGGTTGGCTGGCTGGCAGGCTACGGGGATAGAGTGGGGGAGTGGAGCTGACAGGCTGGCAGGCTACAGGGTTGAGTGGGGGAGTGGGGTTGGCTGGCTGGCAGGCTACGGGGATTGAGTGGGGGAGTGGGATTGGCTGGCTGGCAGGCTACGGGGATTGAGTGGGGGAGTGGGGTTGGCTGGCTGGCAGGCTACGGGGATTGAGTGGGGGAGTGGAGCTGACAGGCTGGCAGGCTACGGGGATTGAGTGGGGGAGAGGGGTTGGCTGTCTGGCAGGCTACAGGGATTGAGTGGGGGAGTGGGGTTGGCTGGCTGGCAGGCTACAGGGATTGAGTGGGGGAGTGAGGCCGGCTGACTGGCAGGCTACGGGGATTGAGTGGGGGAGTGGGGTTGGCTGGCTGGCAGGCTACAGGGATTGAGTGGGGGAGTGGGGTTGGCTGGCTGGCAGGCTACGGGGATTGAGTGGGTGAGTGGTGCCGGCTGGCTGGCAGGTTACGGGGATTGAGTGGGGGAGTGGGGTTGGCTGGCTGGCAGGCTACGGGGATTGAGTGGGGGAGTGGAGCTGACTGGATGGCGGGCTACAGGGATTGAATGGGGGAGTGGAGCTGACTGGCTGGCATGCAACTGGGATTGAGTGGGAGAGTGGGGTTAGCTGGCTGGCTGGCTACAGGGATTGGGTGGAGGAGTGGGGTTGACTGGCTGGCAGGCTACGGGGATTGAGTGGGGGAGTGGGGTTGGCTGGCTGGCGGGCTACGGGGATTGAGTGGGGGAGTGGGGGTGGCTGTCTGGCAGGCTACGGGGATTGAGTGCGGGAGTGGGGTAGGCTGGCTGGCAGGCTACAGGGATTGAGTGGGGAAGTGGGGTTGGCTGGCTGGCAGGCTGCGGGGATTGGGTTGCGGAGTGGGGTTGACTGGCTGGCAGGCTACGGGGATTGAGTGGGGTGTGGAGCCGGCTGACTGGCAGGCTACGGGAATTGAGTGGGGGAGTGGGGTTGGACTGGCTGGAAGGCTACGGGGATTGAGTGGGGGAGTTGGGTTGGCTGTCTGGCGGGCTACAGGGATTGGGTTGCGGAGTGGGGTTGACTGGCTGGCAGGCTACGGGGATTGAGTGGGGGAGTGGGGTTGGTTGGCTGGCAGGCTACGGGGAATGAGTGGGGGAGTGGGGTTGGCTGGCTGGCAGGCTACGGGGATTGAGTGGGGGAGTGGGGTTGGCTGGCTGGCAGGCTACGGGGATTGAGTGGGGGAGTGGGGTTGGCTGGCTGGCAGGCTACGGGGATTGAGTGGGGGAGTGGGGTTGGCTGGCTGGCAGGCTACAGGGATTGAGTGGGGGAGTGGGGTTGGCTGGCTGGCAGGCTACGGGGATTGAGTGGGGGAGTGGGGTTGGCTGGCTGGCACGCAATAGGGATTGAGTGGGGGAGTGGGGTTGGCTGGCTAGCAGATACGGGGGTTGAGTGGGGGAGTGGCGTTAGCTGGCTGGCAGGCTGCGGGGATTCAGTGGGAGAGTGGGGTTGGCTGGCTGGCAGGCTACGGGGATTGAGTGGGGGGTGGAGCCGGCTGACTGGCAGGCTACGGGATTGAGTGGGGGAGTGGGGTTGGCTGGCTGGCAGGCTGCGGGGATTCACTGGGGGAGTGGGGTTGGCTGGCTGGCAGGCTACGGGGATTGAGTGGGGGAGTGGGGTTGGCTGGCTGGCATGATACAGGGATTGAGTGGGGGAGTGGGTTGGCTGGCTGGCACGCAACAGGGATTGAGAGGGGGAGTGGGGTTGACTGGCTGGCGGGCTAAGGGGATTGAGTGGGGGAATGGGGTTGGCTGGCTGGCGGGCTACAGGGATTGAGTGGGAGAGTGGGGCCGGCTGGCAGGCTATGGGGATAGAGTGGGGGAGTGGTGCTGACTGGATGGCAGGCTACGGGGATTGAGTGGGGGAGTGGGGTTGGCTGGCTGGCAGGCTACGGTGATTGAGTGGGGTAGTGGTGTTGGCTGGCTGGCAGGCGACAGGGATTGAGTGGGGGAGTGGGGTTGGCTGGCTGGCAGGCTACTGGGATTGAGTGGGGGAGTGGAGCTGACTGGCTGGCAAGCTACGGGGATTGAGTGGGGGAGTGGGGACGGCTGGCTGGCGGGCTACAGGGATTGAGTGGGGGAGTGGGGCCGGCTGGCTGGCAGGCTACGGGGATTCAGTGGGGGGAGTGGAGCTGACCGGCTGGCAGGCTACGGGGATTGAGTGGGGGAGTGGGGTTGGCTGGCTGGCAGGCTACAGGGATTGAGTGGGGGAGTGGAGCTGACTGGCTGGCAGGCTACGGGGATTGAGTGGGGGAGTGGGGTTGCCTGGCAGGCAGGCTACGGGGATTGAGTGGGGGAGTGGGGTTGGCTGGCTGGCGGGCTACGGGGATTGAGTGGGGGAGTGGAGCTGACTGGCTGGCAGTCTACAGGGATTGAGTGGGGGAGTGGGGTTGCCTGGCAGGCAGGCTACGGGGATTCAGTGGGGGAGTGGGGTTGGCTGACTGGCAGGCTGCGGGGATTGAGTGGGGGAGTGGGGTTGGCTGGCTGGCAGGCTAAAGGGATTGAGTGTGGGAGTGGGGTTGGCTGGCTGGCAGGCTACAGGGCTTGATGGGGGAGTGGGGTTGGCTGGCTGGCAGGCTGCGGGGATTGAGTGCGGGAGTGGGATTTGCTGGCTGGCAGGCTGCGGGGATTCAGTGGGGGAATGGGGTTGGCTGGCTGGCAGGCTACGGGGATTGAGTGGGGGAGTGGGGTTGACTGGCTGGCAGGCAGATACGGGGGTTGAGTGGGGGAGTGGGTTTGGCTGGCTGGCAGCCTATGGGGATTGAGTGGGGGAGTGGGGTTGGCTGGCTGACAGGCTACGGGGATTGAGTGGGGGAGTGGGGTTGGCTGGCTGGCAGGCTAAAGGGATTGAGTGTGGGAGTGGGGTTGGCTGGCTGGCAGGCTACAGGGCTTGATGGGGGAGTGGGTTTGGCTGGCTGGCAGGCTGCGGGGATTCAGTGGGGGAGTGGGGTTCGCTGGCTGGCAGGCTACGGGGATTGAGTGCGGGAGTGGGATTGGCTGGCTGGCATGCTACAGGGATTGAGTGTGGGAGTGGGGTTGACTGGCTGGCGGGCTACGGGGATTGAGTGGTGGAGTGGGGTTGGCTGGCTGGCAGGCTACGGGGATTGAGTGGGGGAATGGGGCCGGCTGGCAGGCTACGGGGATAGAGTGGGGGAGTGGGGTTGGCTGGCTGGCGGGCGACAGGGATTGAGTGGGGGAGTGGGGTTGGCTGGCTGGCGGGCTACGGGGATTGAGTGGGGGAGTGGGGTTGGCTGGCTGGCAGGCTACGGGGATTGAGTGGGGGAGTGGAGCTGACTGGATGGCAGGCTACAGGGATTGAGTGGGGGAGTGGTGTTGGCTGGCTGGCGGGCTACGGGGATTGAGTGGGGGAGTGGGGTTGGCTGGCTGGCAGGCTACGGGGATTGAGTGGGGGAGTGGGGCCGGCTGGCTGGCAGGCTACGGGGTTAGCGTGGGGGAGTGGAGCAGACTGGATGGCAGGCTACGGGGATTGAGTGGGAGAGTGGGGTTCGCTGGCTGGCAGGCTACGGGGATTGAGTGGGGGGTGGAGCCGGCTGACTGGCAGGCTACGGGGATTGAGTGGGGGAGTGGGGTAGGCTGTCTTGCAGGCTACAGGGATTGAGTGGGGGAGTGGGGTTGGCTGGCTGGCAGGCTACGGGGAATGAGTGTGGGAGTGGGGTTGGACTGGCTGGAAGGCTACAGGGATTGGGTGGGGGAGTGGGGTTGACTGGCTGGCAGGCTACGGGGATTGAGTGGGGGAGTGGAGCTGACAGGCTGGCAGGCTACGAGGATTGAGTGGGGGAGTGGGGTTGGCTGTCTGGCAGGCTACAGGGATTGAGTGGGGGAGTGGGGTTGGCTGGCTGGCAGGCTACAGGGATTGAGTGGGGGAGTGGGGCCGGCTGGCTGGCAGGCTACGGGGATTGAGTGTGGGAGTGGGGTTGGCTGGCTGGCAGGCTACAGGGCTTGATGGGGGAGTGGGGTTGGCTGGCTGGCAGGCTACAGGGATTGAGTGGGGGAGTGAGGCCGGCTGGCTGGCAGGCTACGGGGATTGTGTGGGGGAGTGGAGCTGACAAGCTGGCAGGCTACAGGGATTGGGTGGGGGAGTTGGGTTGACTGGCGGGCAGGCTACGGGGATTGTGTGGGGGGTGGAGCCGGCTGACTGGCAGGCTACGGGGATTGAGTGGGGAGTGGGGTTGGCTGGCTGGCAGGCTACGGGGATTGAGTGGGGAGTGGGGTTGGCTAGCTGGCAGGCTACAGGGATTGAGTGGGGGAGTGCAGCTGACTGGCTGGCAGGCTACGGGGATTGAGTGGGGAGTGGGGTTGACTGGCTGGCAGGCTACGGGGATTGAGTGGGGAGTGGGGTTAGCTGGCTGGCTGGCTACAGGGATTGGGTGGAGGAGTGGGGTTGACTGGCTGGCAGGCTACGGGGATTGAGTTGGGAGTGGGGTTGACTGGCTGGCAGGCTACGGGGATTGAGTGGGGGAGTGGAGCTGACTGGATGGCGGGCTACAGGGATTGAATGGGGGAGTGGAGCTGACTGGCTGGCAGGCAACTGGGATTGAGTGGAGGAGTGGGGTTGACTGGCTGGCAGGCTACGGGGATTGATTGGGGGAGTGGGGTTGGCTGGCTGGCGGGCTACGGGGATTGAGTGGGGGAGTGGGGTTGGCTTGCTGGCAGGCTACGGGGAATGAGTGGGGGAGTGAGGTTGGACTGGCTGGAAGGCTACGGGGATTGAGTGGGGGAGTGGGGTTGGCTGGCTGGCTGGCTACAGGGATTGGGTTGGGGAGTGGGGTTGACTGGCTGGCAGGCTACGGGGATTGAGTGGGGGAGTGGGGTTGGCTGGCTGGCAGGCTACGGGGATTGAGTGGGGTGTGGAGCCGGCTGACTGGCAGGCTACGGGGATTGAGTGGGGGAGTGGGGTTGGCTGGCTGGCAGGCTACGGGAATTGAGTGGGCGAGTGGGGTTGGCTGGCTGGCAGGCTACAGGGATTGACTGGGGGAGTGGGGTTGGCTGGCTGGCAGGCTACAGGGATTGAGTGGGGGAGTGGGGTTGGCTGGCTGGCGGGCTACGGGGATTGAGTGCGGGAGTGGGGTAGTCTGGCTGGCGGGCTACAGGGATTGAGTGAGGGAGTGGGGTTGGCTGGCTGGCGGGCTACAGGGATTGAGTGGGGGAGTGGGGTTGGCTGGCTGGCGGGCTACGGGGATTGAGTGGGGGAGTGGTGTTGTCTGGCTGGCAGGCTACGGGGATTGAGTGGGGGAGTGGGGCCGGCTGGCAGGCTACGGGGATAGAGTGGGGGAGTGGAGCTGACTGGATGGCAGGCTACGGGGATTGAATGGGGGAGTGGGGTTGGCTGGCTGGCAGGCTACGGGGATTGAGTGGGGGAGAGGGGTTGGCTGGCTGGCAGGCTGCGGGGATTCAGTGGGGGAGTGGGGTTGGCTGGCTGGCATGCTACGGGGATTGAGTGGGGGAGTGGGGTTGGCTGGCTGGCAGGCTACGGGGATTGAGTGCGAGAGTGGGGTTGGCTGGCTGGCAGGCTACGGGGATTGAGTGGGGGGTGGAGCCGGCTGACTGGCAGGCTACGGGGATTGAGTGGCCGAGTGGGGTTGGCTGGCTGGCAGGCTATGGGGATTGAGTGGTGGAGTGGGGTTGGCTGGCTGGCAGGCTGCGGGGATTCAGTGGGGGAGTGGGGTTGGCTGGCTGGCATGCTACGGGGATTGAGTGGGGGAGTGGGGTTGGCTGGCTGGCATGCTACAGGGATTGAGTGGGGGAGTGGGTTGGCTGGCTGGCGTGCTACGGGGATTGAGTGGTGGAGTGGGGTTAGCTGGCTGGCAGGCTACGGGGATTGAGTGGGGGAGTGGGGCCGGCTGGCAGGCAGATACGGGGGTTGAGTGGGGGAGTGGCGTTGGCTGGCTGGCAGGCTACAGGGCTTGATGGGGGAGTGGGGTTGGCTGGCTGGCAGGCTGCGGGGATTCAGTGGGGGAGTGGGGTTGGCTGGCTGGCAGGCTACGGGGATTGAGTGGGGGAGTGGGGTTGGCTGGCTGGCAGGCTACAGGGATTGAGAGGGGGAGTGGGGTTGACAGGCTGGCGGGCTACGGGGATTGAGTGGTGGAGTGGGGTTGGCTGGCTGGCAGGCTACGGGGATTGAGTGGGGGAGTGGGGCCGGCTGGCTGGCAGGCTACGGGGATTGAGTGGGGGAGTGGGGTTGGCTGGCTGGCGGGCTATGGGGATTGAGTGTGGGAGTGGCGTTGGCTGGCTGGCAGGCTACGGGGATAGAGTGGGGGAGTGGAGCTGACTGGATGGCAGGCTACGGGGATTGAGTGGGAGAGTGGGGTTGGCTGGCTGCCAGACTACGGGGATTGAGTGGGAGAGTGGGGTTGGATGGCTGGCAGGCTACGGGGATTGAGTGGGGGGTGGAGACGGCTGACTGGCAGGCTGCGGGGATTCAGTGGGGGAGTGGGGTTGGCTGGCTGGCAGGCTAAAGTGATTGAGTGTGGGAGTGGGGTTGGCTGGCTGGCAGGCTACAGGGCTTGATGGGGGAGTGGGGTTGGCTGGCTGGCAGGCTGCGGGGATTCATTGGGGGAGTGGGGTTGGCTGGCTTGCAGGCTACGGGGATTGAGTGGGGGAGTGGGGTTGGCTGGCTGGCACGCAACAGGGATTGAGAGGGGGAGTGGGGTTGACTGGCTGGCACGCAACAGGGATTGAGTGGGGGAGTGGGGTTGACTGGCTGGCGGGCTACGGGGAATGAGTGGGGGAGTGGAGCTGACTGGCTGCCAGGCTACAGGATTGAGTGGGGGAGTGGGGTTGGCTGGCTGGCAGGCTACAGGGATTGAGTGGGGGAGTGAGGCCGGCTGGCTGGCAGGCGACAGGAATTGAGTGGGGGAGTGAGGCCGGCTGGCTGGCAGGCTACTGGGATTGGGTGGGGGAGTTGGGTTTACTGGCTGGCAGGCTAAGGGGATTGTGTGGGCGGTGGAGCCGGCTCACTGGCAGGCTACGGGGATTGAGTGGGGGAGTGCAGCTGACTGGCTGTCAGGCTACGGGGTTTGTGTGGGGGGTGGAGCCGGCTGACTGGCAGGCTACGGGGATTGAGTGGGTGAGTGGTGCCGGCTGGCTGTCAGGTTACGGGGATTGAGTGGGGGAGTGGGGTTGGCTGGCTGGCAGGCTACGGGGATTGAGTGGGGGAGTGGAGCTGACTAGATGGCGGGCTACAGGGATTGAATGGGGGAGTGGAGCTGACTGGCTGGCAGGCAACTGGGATTGAGTGGGAGAGTGGGGTTAGCTGGCTGGCTGGCTACAGGGATTGGGTGGAGGAGTGGGGTTGACTGGCTGGCAGGCTACGGGGATTGAGTGGGGGAGTGGGGTTGGCTGGCTGGCAGGCTACGTGGATTGAGTGGGGAATTGGAGCTGACTGGCTGGCAGGCTACGGGGATTGAGTGCGGGAGTGGGGTAGGCTGGCTGGCAGGCTACAGGGATTGAGTGGGGGAGTGGGGTTGGCTGGCTGGCAGGCTACGGGGAATGAGTGGGGAGTAGGGTTGGCTGGCTGGCAGGCTACGTGGATTGAGTGGGGAATTGGAGCTGACTGGCTGGCAGGCTACGGGGATTGAGTGCGGGAGTGGGGTAGGCTGGCTGGCAGGCTACAGGGATTGAGTGGGGGAGTGGGGTTGGCTGGCTGGCAGGCTACGGGGATTGAGTGGGGGAGTGGGGTTGGCTGGCTGGCTGGCTACAGGGATTGGGTGGGGGAGTGGTGTTGACTGGCTGGCAGGCTACGGGGATTGAGTGGGGGAGTGGGGTTGGCTGGCTGGCAGGCTACGGGAATTGAGTGGGCGAGTGGGGTTGGCTGGCTGGCAGGCTAAAGGGATTGAGTGTGGGAGTGGGGTTGGCTGGCTAGCAGATACGGGGGTTGAGTGTGGGAGTGGGGTTTGCTGGCTGGCAGGCTACAGGGCTTGATGGGGTGTGGGGTTGGCTGGCTGGCAGGCTGCGGGGATTCAGTGGGGGAGTGGGGTTGGCTGGCTGGCAGGCTACGGGGATTGAGTGGGGGAGTGGGGTTGGCTGGCTGGCATGCTAAAGGGATTGAGTGGGGGAGTGGGTTGGCTGGCTGGCACGCAACAGGGATTGAGAGGGGGAGTGGGGTTGACTGGCTGGCGGGCTACGGGGATTGAGTGGGGGAGTGGAGCTGATTGGCTGCCAGGCTACGGGGATTGAGTGGGGGAGAGGGGTTGGCTGGCTGGCGGGCTACGGGGATTGAATGGGGGAGTGGGGTTGGCTGGCTGGCAGGCGACAGGAATTGAGTGGGGGAGTGAGGCCGGCTGGCTGGCAGGCTAATGGGATTGGGTGGGGGAGTTGGGTTGACTGGCTGGCAGGCTAAGGGGATTGTGTGGGGGGTGGAGCCGGCTGACTGGCAGGCTACGGGGATTGAGTGGGTGAGTGGTGCCGGCTGACTGGCAGGCTACGGGGATTGAGTGGGGAGTGGGGTTGGCTGGCTGGCAGGCTACAGGGATTGAGTGGGGGAGTGCAGCTGACTGGCTGGCAGGCTACGGGGATTGTGTGGGGGGTGGAGCCGGCTGACTGGCAGGCTACGGGCATTGAGTGGGGGAGTGGAGCTGACTAGATGGCGGGCTACAGGGATTGAATGGGGGAGTGGAGCTGACTGGCTGGCAGGCTACGGGGAATGAGTGGGGGAGTGGGGTTGGCTGGCTGGCAGGCTACGTGGATTGAGTGGGGAATTGGAGCTGACTGGCTGGCAGGCTACGGGGATTGAGTGCGGGAGTGGGGTAGGCTGGCTGGCAGGCTACAGGGATTGAGTGGGGGAGTGGGGTTGGCTGGCTGGCAGGCTACGTGGAATGAGTGCGGGAGTGGGATTGGACTGGCTGGAAGGCTACGGGGATTGAGTGGGGGAGTGGGGTTGGCTGGCTGGCTGGCTACAGGGATTGGGTGGGGGAGTGGGGTTGACTGGCTGGCAGGCTACGGGGATTGAGTGGGGGAGTGGGGTTGGCTGGCTGGCAGGCTACGGGGATTGAGTGGGGTGTGGAGCCGGCTGAGTGGCAGGCTACGGGGATTGAGTGGGGGAGTGGGGTTGGCTGGCTGGCAGGCTACGGGAATTGAGTGGGCGAGTGGGGTTGGCTGGCTGGCAGGCTAAAGGGATTGAGTGTGGGAGTGGGGTTGGCTGGCTAGCAGATACGGGGGTTGAGTGTGGGAGTGGGGTTGGCTGGCTGGCGGGCTACAGGGCTTGATGGGGGAGTGGGGTTGGCTGGCTGGCAGGCTGCGGGGATTCAGTGGGGGAGTGGGGTTGGCTGGCTGGCAGGCTACGGGGATTGAGTGGGGGAGTGGGGTTGGCTGGCTGGCATGCTAAAGGGATTGAGTGGGGGAGTGGGTTGGCTGGCTGGCACGCAACAGGGATTGAGAGGGGGAGTGGGGTTGACTGGCTGGCGGGCTACGGGGATTGAGTGGGGGAGTGGAGCTGATTGGCTGCCAGGCTACGGGGATTGAGTGGGGGAGAGGTGTTGGCTGGCTGGCGGGCTACATGGATTGAGTGGGGGAGTGGGGTTGGCTGGCTGGCGGGCTACGGGGATTGAATGGGGGAGTGGGGTTGGCTGGCTGGCAGGCTATGGGGATTGAGTGGGGGAGTGGGGCTGGCTGGCAGGCTATGGGGATTGAGTGGGGGAGTGGAGTTGACTGGATGGCAGGCTACGGGGATTGAGTGGGAGAGTGGGGTTGGCTGGCTGGCAGGCTATGGGGATTGAGTGGGGGAGTGGGGTTGGCTGGCTGGCAGGCTATGGGGATTGAGTGGGGGAGTGGGGTTGGCTGGCTGACAGACTACGGGGATTGAGTGGGAGAGTGGGGTTGGCTGGCTGGCAGGCTACAGGGATTGAGTGGGGGGTGGAGCCGGCTGACTGGCAGGCTACGGGGATGGAGTGGGGGAGTGGGGTTGGCTGGCTGGCAGGCTAAAGGGATTGAGTGTGGGTGTGGGGTTGGCTGGCTGGCAGATACGGGGGTTGAGTGGGGGAGTGGCGTTGGCTGGCTGGCAGGCTACAAGGCTTGATGGGGGAGTGGGGTTGGCTGGCTGGCAGGCTGCGGGGATTCACTGGGGGAGTGGGGTTGGCTGGCTGGCAGGCTACGGGGATTGAGTGGGGGAGTGGGGTTGGCTGGCTGGCGGGCTACGGGGATTGAGTGGGGGAGAGGAGCTGACTGGCTGCCAGGCTACAGGGATTGAGTGGGGGAATGGGGTTGGCTGGCTGGCAGGCTACGGGGATTGAGTGGGAGAGTGGAGACGGCTGACTGGCAGGCTACGGGGATTGAGTGGGGGAGTGCAGCTGACTGGCTGGCAGGCTACGGGGATTGTGTGGGGGGTGGAGCCGGCTGGCTGGCAGGCTACGGGGATTGAGTGGGTGAGTGGTGCCGGCTGGCTGGCAGGTTACGGGGATTGAGTGGGGGAGTGGGGTTGGCTGGCTGGCAGGCTACGGGGATTGAATGGGGGAGTGGAGCTGACTGGCTGGCAGGCAACTGGGATTGAGTGGGGGAGTGGGGTTGGCTGGCTGGCAGGCTATGGGGATTGAGTGGGGGAGTGGGGTTGGCTGGCTGGCAGGCTATGGGGATTGAGTGGGGGAGTGGGGTTGGCTGGCTGCCAGGCTACAGGGATTGAGTGGGGGAGTGGGGTTGGCTGGCTGGCGGGCTACGGGGAATGAGTGGGGGAGTGGGGTTGGCTGGCTGCCAGGCTACAGGGATTGAGTGGGGGAGTGGGGTTGGCTGTCTGGCAGGCGACAGGGATTGAGTGGGGGAGTGGGGCTGACAGGCTGGCTGGCTACGGGGATTGATTGGGGGAGTGGGGTTGGCTGGCTGGCAGGCGACAGGGATTGAGTGGGGAAGTGAGGCCGGCTGGCTGGCAGGCTACGGGGATTGAGTGGGGGAGTGGGGTTGGCTGGCTGGCAGGCTACGGGGATTGAGTGGGTGAGTGGTGCCGGCTGGCTGGCAGGCTACGGGGATAGAGTGGGGGAGTGGTGCCGGCTGGCTGGCAGGCTACGGGGATTCAGTGGGGGAGTGGGGTTGGCTGGCTGGCAGGCGACAGGGATTGAGTGGGGAAGTGAGGCCGGCTGGCTGGCAGGCTACGGGGATTGAGTGGGAGAGTGGAGACGGCTGACTGGCAGGCTTCGGGGATTGAGTGGGGGAGTGCAGCTGACTGGCTGGCAGGCTACGGGGATTGTGTAGGGGGTGGAGCCGGCTGACTGGCAGGCTACGGGGATTGAGTGGGTGAGTGGTGCCGGCTGGCTGGCAGGCTACGGGGATTTAGTGGGGGAGTGGGGCTGGCTGGCTGGCAGGCTATGGGGATTCAGTGGGGGAGTGGGGTTGGCTGGCAGCAGGCTAAAGGGATTGAGTGTGGGAGTGGGGTTGGCTGGCTGGCAGGCTACAGGGCTTGATGGGGGAGTGGGGTTGGCTGGCTGGCAGGCTGCGGGGATTCACTGGGGGAGTGGGGTTGGCTGGCTGGCAGGCTACGGGGATTGAGTGGGGGAGTGGGGTTGGCTGGCTGGCATGCTACAGGGATTGAGTGGGGGAGTGGGTTGGCTGGCTGGCACGCAACAGGGATTGAGTGGGGGAGTGGGGTTGACTGGCTGGCGGGCTACGGGGATTGAGTGGGGGAGTGGAGCTGACTGGCTGGCGGGCTACGGGGATTGAGTGGGGGAGTGGGGTTGGCTGGCTGGCAGGCTACGGGGATAGAGTGGGGGAGTGGTGCTGACTGGATGGCAGGCTACGGGGATTGAGTGGGGGAGTGGGGCTGGCTGGCTGGCAGGCTACGGGGATTGAGTTGGAGCTGGAGCCGGCTGAATGGCAGGCTACGGGATTGAGTGGGGGAGTGGGGTTGGCTGGCTGGCAGGCTAAAGGGATTGAGTGTGGGTGTGGGGTTGGCTGGCTGGCAGATACGGGGTTTGAGTGGGGGAGTGGCGTTGGCTGGCTGGCTGGCTACGGGGATTGAGTGGGAGAGTGGGGTTGGCTGGCAGGCTATGGGGATTGAGTGGGGGAGTGGGGTTGGCTGGCTGGCAGGCTACGGGGATTGAGTGGGGGAGTGGGGGTGGCTGGCTGGCAGGCTACGGGGATTGAGTGGGGGAGTGGGGATGGCTGGCTGGCAGGCGACACGGATTGAGTGGGGGAGTGAGGCCGGCTGGCTGGCAGGCTACGGGGATTGAGTGGTGGGGTGGGGTTGGCTGGCTGGCAGGCTACGGGGATTGAGTGGGAGAGTGGAGACGGCTGACTGGCAGGCTTCGGGGATTGAGTGGGGGAGTGCAGCTGACTGGTTGGCAGGCTACGGGGATTGTGTGGGGGGTGGAGCCGGCTGACTGGCAGGCTACGGGGATTGAGTGGGGGAGTGGGGTTGGCTGGCTGGCAGGCTACGGGGATTGAGTGGGTGAGTGGTGCCGGCTGGCTGGCAGGTTACGGGGATTGAGTGTGGGAGTGGGGTTGGCTGGCTGGCAGGCTACGGGGATTGAGTGGGGGAGTGGAGCTGACTAGATGGCGGGCTACAGGGATTGAATGGGGGAGTGGAGCTGACTGGCTGGCAGGCAACTGGGATTGAGTGGGAGAGTGGGGTTAGCTGGCTGGCTGGCTACAGGGATTGGGTGGAGGAGTGGGGTTGACTGGCTTGCAGGCTACGGGGATTGAGTGGGGGAGTGGGGTTGGCTGGCTGGCAGGCTACGGGGATTGAGTGGGGGAGTGGGGTTGGCTGGCTGGCGGGCTACGTGGATTGAGTGGGGAATTGGAGCTGACTGGCTTGCACGCAACAGGGATTGAGTGGGGGAGTGGGGTTGACTGGCTGGTGGGCTACGGGGATTGAGTGGGGGAGTGGAACTGACAGGCTGGCAGGCTACGGGGATTGAGTGGGGGAGTGGTTTTGGCTGTCTGGCAGTCTACGGGGATTGAGTGGGGGAGTGGGGTAGGTTGGCTGGCAGGCTACGGGGAATGAGTGGGGGAGTGGGGTTGGACTGGCTGGAAGGCTACGGGGATTGAGTGGGGGAGTGGGGTTGGACTGGCTGGAAGGGTACGGGGATTGAGTGGGGGAGTGGGGTTGACTGGCTTGCGGGCGACGGGGATTGGGTGGGGGAGTGGGGTGGCTGGCAGGCAGGCTACGGGGAATGAGTGGGGGAGTGGGGTTGGACTGGCTGGAAGGCTACGGGGATTGAGTGGGGGAGTGGGGCCGGCTGGGAGGCTACGGGGATAGAGTGGGGGAGTGGAGCTGACTGGATGGCAGGCTACGGGGATTGATTGGGAGAGTGGGGTTGGCTGGCTGGCAGGCTATGGGGATTGAGTGGGGGAGTGGGGTTGGCTGGCTGGCAGACTACGGGGATTGAGTGGGAGAGTGGGGTTGGATGGCTGGCAGGCTACGGGGATTGAGTGGGGGGTGGAGACGGCTGACTGGCAGGCTACGGGGATTGAGTGGGGGAGTGGGGTTGGCTGGCTGGCAGGCTATGGGGATTGAGTGGGGGAGTGGGGTTGGCTGGCTGGCAGGCTACGGGGATTGAGTGAGGGAGTGGGGTTGGCTGGCTGGCAGGCTACAGGGCTTGATGGGGGAGTGGTGTTGGCTGGCTGGCAGGCTGCGGGGATTCAGTGGGGGAGTGGGGTTGGCTGGCTGGCAGGCTACAGGGATTGAGTGGGGGAGTGGGGTTGGCTGGCTGGCACGCAACAGGGATTGAGAGGGGGAGTGGGGTTGACTGGCTGGCGGGCTACGGGGAATGAGTGGGGGAGTGGAGCTGACTGGCTGCCAGGCTACAGGATTGAGTGGGGGAGTGGAGCTGACAGGCTGGCAGGCTACAGGGTTGAGTGGGGGAGTGGGGTTGGCTGGCTGGCAGGCTACGGGGATTGAGTGGGGGAGTGGAGCTGACAGGCTGGCAGGCTACGGGGATTGAGTGGGGGAGTGGGGTTGGCTGGCTGGCAGGCGACAGGAATTGAGTGGGGGAGTGAGGCCGGCTGGCTGGCAGGCTACTGGGATTGGGTGGGGGAGTTGGGTTGACTGGCTGGCAGGCTAAGGGGTTTGTGTGGGGGGTGGAGCCGGCTGACTGACAGGCTACGGGGATTGAGTGGGTGAGTGGTGCCGGCTGACTGGCAGGCTACGGGGATTGAGTGGGGAGTGGGGTTGGCTGGCTGGCAGGCTACAGGGATTGACTGGGGGAGTGCAGCTGACTGGCTGGCAGGCTACGGGGATTGTGTGGGGGGGTGGAGCCGGCTGACTGGCAGGCTACGGGGATTGAGTGGGTGAGTGGTGCCGGCTGGCTGTCAGGTTACGGGGATTGAGTGGGGGAGTGGAGCTGACTAGATGGCGGGCTACAGGGATTGAATGGAGGAGTGGAGCTGACTGGCTGGCAGGCAACTGGGATTGAGTGGGAGAGTGGGGTTGACTGGCTGGCAGGCTACGGGGATTGAGTGGGGGAGTGGGGTTGGCTGGCTGGCAGGCTACGTGGATTGAGTGGGGAATTGGAGCTGACTGGCTGGCAGGCTACGGGGATTCAGTGGGGGAGTGGGGTTGGCTGTCTGGCAGGCTACGGGGATTGAGTGCGGGAGTGGGGTAGGCTGGCTGGCAGGCTAAAGGGATTGAGTGGGGGAGTGGAGTTGGCTGGCTGGCAGGCTACGGGGAATGAGTGGGGGAGTGGGATTGGACTGGCTGGAAGGCTACGGGGATTGAGTGGGGGAGTGGGGTTGGCTGGCTGGCAGGCTACGGGAATTGAGTGGGGTGTGGAGCCGGCTGAGTGGCAGGCTATGGGGATTGAGTGGGGGAGTGGGGTTGGCTGGCTGGCTGGCTACAGGGATTGGGTGGGGGACTGGGGTTGACTGGCTGGCAGGCTACGGGGATTGAGTGGGGGAGTGGGGTTGGCTGGCTGGCAGGCTACAGGGATTGGGTGGGGGAGTGGGGTTGACTGGCTGGCAGGCTACGGGGATTGAGTGGGGGAGTGGGGTTGGCTGGCTGGCAGGCTACGGGAATTGAGTGGGGTGTGGCGCCGGCTGAGTGGCAGTCTATGGGGATTGAGTGGGGGAGTGGGGTTGGCTGGCTGCTACGGGAATTGAGTGGGCGAGTGGGGTTGGCTGGTTGGCAGGCTAAAGGGATTGAGTGTGGGAGTGGGGTTGGCTGGCTAGCAGATACGGGGGTTGAGTGGGGGAGTGGCGTTGGCTGGCTGGCAGGCTACAGGGCTTGATGGGGGAGTGGGGTTGGCTGGCTGGCAGGCTGCGGGGATTCAGTGGGGGAGTTTGGTTGGCTGGCTGGCAGGCTACGGGGATTGAGTGGGGGAGTGGGGTTGGCTGGCTGGCATGCTACAGGGATTGAGTGGGGGAGTGGGTTGGCTGGCTGGCACGCAACAGGGATTGAGAGGGGGAGTGGGGTTGACTGGCTGGCGGGCTACGGGGATTGAGTGGGGGAGTGGAGCTGACTGGCTGCCAGGCTACGGGGATTGAGTGGGGGAGAGGGGTTGGCTGGCTGGCGGGCTACATGGATTGAGTGGGGGAGTGGGGTTGGCTGGCTGGCGGGCTACATGGATTGAGTGGGGGAGTGGGGTTGGCTGGCTGGCGGGCTACGGGGATTGAGTGGGGGAGTGGGGTAGGCTGGCTGGCAGGCTATGGGGATTGAGTGGGGGAGTGGGGCCGGCTGGCAGGCTACGGGGATAGAGTATGGGAGTGGGGCCGGCTGGCAGGCTACGGGGATTGAGTGGGAGCTGGAGCCGGCTGACTGGCAGGCTATGGGGATTGAGTGGGGGAGTGGGGTTGGCTGGCTGGCAGGCTATGGGGATTGAGTGGGGGAGTGGGGTTGGCTGGCTGGCAGGCTATGGGGATTGAGTGGGGGAGTGGGGTTGGCTGGCTGGCAGGCTACGGGGATTGAGTGGGGGAGTGGGGTTGGCTGGCTGGCACGCAACACGGATTGAGTGGGGTAGTGGGTTGGCTGGCTGGCACGCAACACGGATTGAGAGGGGGAGTGGGGTTGACTGGCTGGCGGGCTACGGGGATTGAGTGGGGGAGAGGGGCTGACTGGCTGCCAGGCTACAGGGATTGAGTGGGGGAATGGGGTTGGCTGGCTGGCAGGCTACGGGGATTGAGTGGGGGAGTGGGGCCGGCTGGCAGGCTACGGGGATTGAGTGGGAGCTGGAGCCGGCTGACTGGCAGGCTATGGGGATTGAGTGGGGGAGTGGGGTTGGCTGGCTGGCAGGCTATGGGGATTGAGTGGGGGAGTGGGGTTGGCTGGCTGGCAGGCTACGGGGATTGAGTGGGGGAGTGGGGTTGGCTGGCTGGCAGGCTAAAGGGATTGAGTCTGGGAGTGGGGTTGGCTGGCTGGCAGGCTACGGGGATTGAGTGGGGGAGTGGGGCCGGCTGGCAGGCTACGGGGATTGAGTGGGAGCTGGAGCCGGCTGACTGGCAGGCTATGGGGATTGAGTGGGGGAGTGGGGTTGGCTGGCTGGCAGGCTATGGGGATTGAGTGGGGGAGTGGGGTTGGCTGGCTGGCAGGCTACGGGGATTGAGTGGGAGAGTGGAGACGGCTGACTGGCAGGCTACGGGGATTGAGTGGGGGAGTGGGGTTGGCTGGCTGGCAGGCTACGGGGATTGAGTGGGAGAGTGGAGACGGCTGACTGGCAGGCTACGGGGATTGAGTGGGGGAGTGCAGCTGACTGGCTGGCAGGCTACGGGGATTGTGTGGGGGGTGGAGCCGGCTGACTGGCAGGCTACGGGGATTGAGTGGGGGAGTGGGGTTGGCTGGCTGGCAGGCTACGGGGATTGAGTGGGTGAGTGGTGCCGGCTGGCTGGCAGGCTACGGGGATTGAGTGGGGGAGTGGGGTTGGCTGGCTGGCAGGCTATGGGGATTGAGTGGGGGAGTGGGGTTGGCTGGCTGGCAGATACGGGGGTTGAGTGGGGGAGTGGCGTTGGCTGGCTGGCAGGCTACAGGGCTTGATGGGGGAGTGGGGTTGGCTGGCTGGCAGGCTGCGGGGATTCACTGGGGGAGTGGGGTTGGCTGGCTGGCAGGCTACGGGGATTGAGTGGGGGAGTGGGTTGGCTGGCTGGCACGCAACAGGGATTGAGTGGGGGAGTGGGGTTGACTGGCTGGCAGGCTACGGGGATTGAGTGGGGGAGTGGAGCTGACTGGCTGCCAGGCTACAGGGATTGAGTGGGGGAATGGGGTTGGCTGGCTGGCGGGCTACAGGGATTGAGTGGGGTAGTGGGGTTGGCTGGCTGGCGGCCTACGGGGATTGAGTGGGGGAGTGGGGTTGGCTCGCTGGCAGGCTACGGGGATTGACTGGGGGAGTGGGGCCGGCTGGCAGGCTACGGGGATAGAGTGGGGGAGTGGTGCTGACTGGATGGCAGGCTATGGGGATTGAGTGGGGGAGTAGGGTTGGCTGGCTGGCAGACTACGGGGATTGAGTGGGAGAGTGGGGTTGGCTGGCTGGCAGGCTACGGGGATTGAGTGGGAGCTGGAGCCGGCTGACTGGCAGGCTACGGGGATTGAGTGGGGGAGTGGGGTTGGCTGGCTGGCAGGCTATGGGGATTGAGTGGGGGAGTGGGGTTGGCTGACTGGCAGGCTACGGGAATTGAGTGGGCGAGTGGGGTTGGCTGGCTGGCAGGCTAAAGGGATTGAGTGTGGGTGTGGGGTTGGCTGGCTGGCAGGCTACGGGGATTGAGTGGGAGAGTGGGGTTGGCTGGCTGGCTGGCTACGGGAATTGAGTGGGGGAGTGGGGTTGGCTGGCTGGCAGGCTACAGGGATTGAGTGGGGGAGTGGAGCTGACAGGCTGGCAGGCTACGGGGATTGAGTGGGGGAGTGGGGTTGGCTGTCTGGCAGGCTACGGGGATTGAGTGGGGGAGTGGGGTTGGCTGGCTGGCAGGCGACACGGATTGAGTGGGGGAGTGAGGCCGGCTGGCTGGCAGGCTACGGGGATTGAGTGGTGGGGTGGGGTTGGCTGGCTGGCAGGCTACGGGGATTCAGTGGGGGAGTGTGGTTGGCTGGCTGGCAGGCTACGGGGATTGAGTGGGGGAGTGGGGTTGGCTGGCTGGCATGCTACAGGGATTGAGTGGGGGAGTGGGTTGGCTGGCTGGCACGCAACAGGGATTGAGAGGGGGAGTGGGGTTGGCTGGCTAGCAGACTACGGGGATTGAGTGGGGGAGTGGGGTTGGCTGGCTGGCAGACTACGGGGATTGAGTGGGAGAGTGGGGTTGGCTGGCTGGCAGGCTACGGGGATTGAGTGGGGGGTGGAGCCGGCTGACTGGCAGGCTACGGGGATTGAGTGGGGGAGTGGGGTTGGCTGGCTGGCAGGCTACAGGGCTTGATGGGGGAGTGGGGTTGGCTGGCTGGCAGGCTGCGGGGATTCACTGGGGGAGTGGGGTTGGCTGGCTGGCAGGCTACGGGGATTGAGTGGGGGAGTGGGGTTGGCTGGCTGGCATGCTACAGGGATTGAGTGGGGTAGTGGGTTGGCTGGCTGGCACGCAACACGGATTGAGAGGGGGAGTGGGGTTGACTGGCTGGCGGGCTACGGGGATTGAGTGGGGGAGAGGGGCTGACTGGCTGCCAGGCTACAGTGATTGAGTGGGGGAATGGGGTTGGCTGGCTGGCGGGCTACAGGGATTGAGTGGGGTAGTGGGGTTGGCTGGCTGGCAGGCTACGGCGATAGAGTGGGGGAGTGGTGCTGACTGGATGGCAGGCTACGGGGATTGAGTGGGAGAGTGGGGTTGGCTGGCTGGCAGGCTATGGGGATTGAGTGGGGGAGTGGGGTTGGCTGGCTGGCAGACTACGAGGATTGAGTGGGAGAGTGGGGTTGGCTGGCTGGCAGGCTACGGGGATTGAGTGGGAGCTGGAGCCGGCTGACTGGCAGGCTATGGGGATTGAGTGGGGGAGTGGGGTTGGCTGGCTGGCAGGCTATGGGGATTGAGTGGGGGAGTGGGGTTGGCTGTCTGGCAGGCTACGGGGATTGAGTGGGGGAGTGGGGTTGGCTGGCTGGCAGGCTAAAGGGATTGAGTGCGGGAGTGGGGTTGGCTGGCTGGCATGCTACAGGGGTTGAGTGGGGGAGTGGGTTGACTGGCTGGCGGGCTACGGGGATTGAGTGGGGGAGTGGAGCTGACTGGCTGCCAGGCTACAGCATTGAGTGGGGGAGTGGAGCTGACAGGCTGGCAGACTACGGGGATTGAGTGGGGGAGTGGGGTTGGCTGTCTGGCAGGCGACAGGGATTGAGTGGGGGAGTGAGGCCGGCTGGCTGGCAGGCTGCGGGGATTGAGTGGTGGAGTGGGGTTGGTTGGCTGGCAGGCTACGGGGATTGAGTGGGAGAGTGGAGACGGCTGACTGGCAGGCTACGGGGATTGAGTGGGGGAGTGCAGCTGACTGGCTGGCAGGCTACGGGGATTGTGTGGGGGGTGGAGCCGGCTGACTGGCAGGCTACGGGGATTGAGTGGGGGAGTGGGGTTGGCTGGCTGGCAGGCTACGCGGATTGAGTGGGGTTGGCTGGCTGGCAGGCTACGGGGATTGAGTGGGGGAGTGGAGCTGACTAGATGGCAGGCAACTGGGATTGAGTGGGAGAGTGGGGTTAGCAGGCTGGCTGGCTACAGGGATTGGTTGGAGGAGTGGGGTTGACTGGCTGGCAAGCTACGGGGATTGAGTGGGGGAGTGGAGCTGACAGGCTGGCAGGCTACGGGGATTGAGTGGGGGAGTGGGGTTGGCTGGCTGGCAGGCTATGGGGATTGAGTGGGGGAGTGGGGTTGGCTGGCTGGCAGACTACGGGGATTGAGTGGGAGAGTGGGGTTGGCTGGCTGGCAGGCTACGTGGATTGAGTGGGGGAGTGGGGTTGGCTGGCTGGCAGGCTATGGGGATTGAGTGGGGAGTGGGGTTGGCTGGCTGGCAGGCTAAAGGGATTGAGTGGGGGAGTGGCGTTGGCTCGCTGGCAGGCTATAGGGCTTGATGGGGGAGTGGGGTTGGCTGGCTGGCAGGCTGCGGGGATTCACTGGGGGAGTAATGTTGGCTGACTGGCAGGCTATGGGGATTGAGTGGGGGAGTGGGGTTGGCTGGCTGGCACGCAACAGGGATTGAGTGGGGGAATGGGGTTGGCTGGCTGGCGGGCTACGGGGATTGAGTGGGGGAGTGGGGTTGGCTGGCTGGCAGGCTACAGGGATTGGGTGGGGGAGTGGGGTTGACTGGCTGGCAGGCTACTGGGATTGAGTGGGGGAGTGGGGTTGGCTGGCTGGCAGGCTACGGGAATTGAGTGGGGTGTGGCGCCGGCTGAGTGGCAGGCTATGGGGATTGAGTGGGGGAGTGGGGTTGGCTGGCTGCTAAGGGAATTGAGTGGGCGAGTGGGGTTGGCTGGTTGGCAGGCTAAAGGGATTGAGTGGGGGAGTGGGTTGGCTGGCTGGCACGCAACACGGATTGAGAGGGGGAGTGGGGTTGACTGGCTGGCGGGCTACGGGGATTGAGTGGGGGAGAGGGGCTGACTGGCTGCCAGGCTACAGGGATTGAGTGGGGGAATGGGGTTGGCTGGCTGGCGGGCTACAGGGATTGAGTGGGGTAGTGGGGTTGGCTGGCTGGCAGGCTACGGGGATTGAGTGGGGGAGTGGGGCCGGCTGGCAAGCTACGGCGATAGAGTGGGGGAGTGGTGCTGACTGGATGGCAGGCTACGGGGATTGAGTGGGAGAGTGGGGTTGGCTGGCTGGCAGACTACGAGGATTGAGTGGGAGAGTGGGGTTGGCTGGCTGGCAGGCTACGGGGATTGAGTGGGGGAGTGGGGTTGGCTGGCTGGCAGGCTACGGGGATTGAGTGGGGGAGTGGGGTTGGCTGGCTGGCAGGCTACGGGGATTGAGTGGGAGCTGGAGCCGGCTGACTGGCAGGCTATGGGGATTGAGTGGGGGAGTGGGGTTGGCTGGCTGGCAGGCTATGGGGATTGAGTGGGGGAGTGGGGTTGGCTGGCTGGCAGACTACGAGGATTGAGTGGGAGAGTGGGGTTGGCTGGCTGGCAGGCTACGGGGATTGAGTGGGGGAGTGGGGTTGGCTGGCTGGCAGGCTACGGGGATTGAGTGGGGGAGTGGGGTTGGCTGGCTGGCAGGCTACGGGGATTGAGTGGGAGCTGGAGCCGGCTGACTGGCAGGCTATGGGGATTGAGTGGGGGAGTGGGGTTGGCTGGCTGGCAGGCTATGGGGATTGAGTGGGGGAGTGGGGTTGGCTGGCTGGCAGGCTAAAGGGATTGATTCTGGGAGTGGGGTTGGCTGGCTGGCAGGCTACGGGGGTTGAGTGGGGGAGAGGGGTTGGCTGGCTGGCAGGCTACGGGGATTGAGTGGGGGAGTGGGGTTGGCTGGCTGGCAGGCTACGGGGATTGAGTGGGGGAGTGGGGTTGGCTGGCTGGCAGGCTACGGGGATTGAGTGGGAGCTGGAGCCGGCTGACTGGCAGGCTATGGGGATTGAGTGGGGGAGTGGGGTTGGCTGGCTGGCAGGCTATGGGGATTGAGTGGGGGAGTGGGGTTGGCTGTCTGGCAGGCTATGGGGATTGAGTGGGGGAGTGGGGTTGGCTGGCTGGCAGGCTACAGCATTGAGTGGGGGAGTGGAGCTGACAGGCTGGCAGACTACGGGGATTGAGTGGGGGAGTGGGGTTGGCTGTCTGGCAGGCGACAGGAATTGAGTGGGGGAGTGGGGTTGGCTGGCTGGCAGGCTGCGGGGATTGAGTGGTGGAGTGGGGTTGGTTGGCTGGCAGGCTACGGGGATTGAGTGGGGGAGTGGGTTGGCTGGCTGGCACGCAACAGGGATTGAGAGGGGGAGTGGGGTTGACTGGCTGGCGGGCTACGGGGATTGAGTGGGGGAGTGGAGCTGACTGGCTGCCAGGCTACAGCATTGAGTGGGGGAGTGGAGCTGACAGGCTGGCAGACTACGGGGATTGAGTGGGGGAGTGGGGTTGGCTGTCTGGCAGGCGACAGGAATTGAGTGGGGGAGTGAGGCCGGCTGGCTGGCAGGCTGCGGGGATTGAGTGGTGGAGTGGGGTTGGTTGGCTGGCAGGCTACGGGGATTGAGTGGGAGAGTGGAGACGGCTGACTGGCAGGCTACGGGGATTGAGTGGGGGAGTGCAGCTGACTGGCTGGCAGGCTACGGGGATTGTGTGGGGGGTGGAGCCGGCTGACTGGCAGGCTACGGGGATTGAGTGGGGGAGTGGGGTTGGCTGGCTGGCAGGCTACGGGGATTGAGTGGGGTTGGCTGGCTGGCAGGCTACGGGGATTGAGTGGGGGAGTGGAGCTGACTAGATGGCAGGCAACTGGGATTGAGTGGGAGAGTGGGGTTAGCAGGCTGGCTGGCTACAGGGATTGGTTGGAGGAGTGGGGTTGACTGGCTGGCAGGCTACGGGGATTGAGTGGGGGAGTGGAGCTGACAGGCTGGCAGGCTACGGGGATTGAGTGGGGGAGTGGTGTTGGCTGGCTGGCAGGCTATGGGGATTGAGTGGGGGAGTGGGGTTGGCTGGCTGGCAGACTACGGGGATTGAGTGGGAGAGTGGGGTTGGCTGGCTGGCAGGCTACGGGGATTGAGTGGGGGAGTGGGGTTGGCTGGCTGGCAGACTACGGGGATTGAGTGGGGGAGTGGGGTTGGCTGGCTGGCAGGCTGCGGGGATTCACTGGGGGAGTAATGTTGGCTGACTGGCAGGCTATGGGGATTGAGTGGGAGAGTGGGGTTGGCTGGCTGGCAGACTACGGGGATTGAGTGGGGGAGTGGGGTTGGCTGGCTGGCAGACTACGGGGATTGAGTGGGGGAGTGGGGTTGGCTGGCTGGCACGCAACAGGGATTGAGTGGGGGAATGGGGTTGGCTGGCTGGCAGACTACGGGGATTGAGTGGGAGAGTGGGGTTGGCTGGCTGGCAGGCTACGGGAATTGAGTGGGGGAGTGGGGTTGGCTGGCTGGCAGGCGACAGGGATTGAGTGGGGGAGTGAGGCCGGCTGGCTGGCAGGCTGCGGGGATTGAGTGGTGGAGTGGGGTTGGTTGGCAGGCAGGCTACGGGGATTGAGTGGGAGAGTGGAGACGGCTGACTGGCAGGCTACGGGGATTGAGTGGGGGAGTGCAGCTGACTGGCTGGCAGGCTACGGGGATTGTGTGGGGGGTGGAGCCGGCTGACTGGCAGGCTACAGGGATTGAGTGGGGGAGTGGGGTTGGCTGGCTGGCAGGCTACGGGGATTGAGTGGGGGAGTGGAGCTGACTAGATGGCAGGCAACTGGGATTGAGTGGGAGAGTGGGGTTAGCAGGCTGGCTGGCTACAGGGATTGGTTGGAGGAGTGGGGTTGACTGGCTGGCAGGCTACGGGGATTGAGTGGGGGAGTGGAGCTGACAGGCTGGCAGGCTACGGGGATTGAGTGGGGGAGTGGTGTTGGCTGGCTGGCAGGCTATGGGGATTGAGTGGGGGAGTGGGGTTGGCTGGCTGGCAGACTACGGGGATTGAGTGGGAGAGTGGGGTTGGCTGGCTGGCAGGCTACGGGGATTGAGTGGGGGAGTGGGGTTGGCTGGCTGGCAGACTACGGGGATTGAGTGGGGGAGTGGGGTTGGCTGGCTGGCAGGCTGCGGGGATTCACTGGGGGAGTAATGTTGGCTGACTGGCAGGCTATGGGGATTGAGTGGGAGAGTGGGGTTGGCTGGCTGGCAGACTACGGGGATTGAGTGGGGGAGTGGGGTTGGCTGGCTGGCAGACTACGGGGATTGAGTGGGGGAGTGGGGTTGGCTGGCTGGCACGCAACAGGGATTGAGTGGGGGAATGGGGTTGGCTGGCTGGCAGACTACGGGGATTGAGTGGGAGAGTGGGGTTGGCTGGCTGGCAGGCTACGGGAATTGAGTGGGGGAGTGGGGTTGGCTGGCTGGCAGGCGACAGGGATTGAGTGGGGGAGTGAGGCCGGCTGGCTGGCAGGCTGCGGGGATTGAGTGGTGGAGTGGGGTTGGTTGGCAGGCAGGCTACGGGGATTGAGTGGGAGAGTGGAGACGGCTGACTGGCAGGCTACGGGGATTGAGTGGGGGAGTGCAGCTGACTGGCTGGCAGGCTACGGGGATTGTGTGGGGGGTGGAGCCGGCTGACTGGCAGGCTACAGGGATTGAGTGGGGGAGTGGGGTTGGCTGGCTGGCAGGCTATGGGGATTGAGTGGGGGAGTGGGGTTGGCTGTCTGGCAGGCTATGGGGATTGAGTGGGGGAGTGGGGTTGGCTGGCTGGCAGGCTACAGCATTGAGTGGGGGAGTGGAGCTGACAGGCTGGCAGACTACGGGGATTGAGTGGGGGAGTGGGGTTGGCTGTCTGGCAGGCGACAGGAATTGAGTGGGGGAGTGGGGTTGGCTGGCTGGCAGGCTGCGGGGATTGAGTGGTGGAGTGGGGTTGGTTGGCTGGCAGGCTACGGGGATTGAGTGGGGGAGTGGGTTGGCTGGCTGGCACGCAACAGGGATTGAGAGGGGGAGTGGGGTTGACTGGCTGGCGGGCTACGGGGATTGAGTGGGGGAGTGGAGCTGACTGGCTGCCAGGCTACAGCATTGAGTGGGGGAGTGGAGCTGACAGGCTGGCAGACTACGGGGATTGAGTGGGGGAGTGGGGTTGGCTGTCTGGCAGGCGACAGGAATTGAGTGGGGGAGTGAGGCCGGCTGGCTGGCAGGCTGCGGGGATTGAGTGGTGGAGTGGGGTTGGTTGGCTGGCAGGCTACGGGGATTGAGTGGGAGAGTGGAGACGGCTGACTGGCAGGCTACGGGGATTGAGTGGGGGAGTGCAGCTGACTGGCTGGCAGGCTACGGGGATTGTGTGGGGGGTGGAGCCGGCTGACTGGCAGGCTACGGGGATTGAGTGGGGGAGTGGGGTTGGCTGGCTGGCAGGCTACGGGGATTGAGTGGGGTTGGCTGGCTGGCAGGCTACGGGGATTGAGTGGGGGAGTGGAGCTGACTAGATGGCAGGCAACTGGGATTGAGTGGGAGAGTGGGGTTAGCAGGCTGGCTGGCTACAGGGATTGGTTGGAGGAGTGGGGTTGACTGGCTGGCAGGCTACGGGGATTGAGTGGGGGAGTGGAGCTGACAGGCTGGCAGGCTACGGGGATTGAGTGGGGGAGTGGGGTTGGCTGGCTGGCAGACTACGGGGATTGAGTGGGAGAGTGGGGTTGGCTGGCTGGCAGGCTACGGGGATTGAGTGGGGGAGTGGGGTTGGCTGGCTGGCAGACTACGGGGATTGAGTGGGGGAGTGGTGTTGGCTGGCTGGCAGGCTATGGGGATTGAGTGGGGGAGTGGGGTTGGCTGGCTGGCAGACTACGGGGATTGAGTGGGAGAGTGGGGTTGGCTGGCTGGCAGGCTACGGGGATTGAGTGGGGGAGTGGGGTTGGCTGGCTGGCAGACTACGGGGATTGAGTGGGGGAGTGGGGTTGGCTGGCTGGCAGGCTGCGGGGATTCACTGGGGGAGTAATGTTGGCTGACTGGCAGGCTATGGGGATTGAGTGGGAGAGTGGGGTTGGCTGGCTGGCAGACTACGGGGATTGAGTGGGGGAGTGGGGTTGGCTGGCTGGCAGACTACGGGGATTGAGTGGGGGAGTGGGGTTGGCTGGCTGGCACGCAACAGGGATTGAGTGGGGGAATGGGGTTGGCTGGCTGGCAGACTACGGGGATTGAGTGGGAGAGTGGGGTTGGCTGGCTGGCAGGCTACGGGAATTGAGTGGGGGAGTGGGGTTGGCTGGCTGGCAGGCGACAGGGATTGAGTGGGGGAGTGAGGCCGGCTGGCTGGCAGGCTGCGGGGATTGAGTGGTGGAGTGGGGTTGGTTGGCAGGCAGGCTACGGGGATTGAGTGGGAGAGTGGAGACGGCTGACTGGCAGGCTACGGGGATTGAGTGGGGGAGTGCAGCTGACTGGCTGGCAGGCTACGGGGATTGTGTGGGGGGTGGAGCCGGCTGACTGGCAGGCTACAGGGATTGAGTGGGGGAGTGGGGTTGGCTGGCTGGCAGGCTACGGGGATTGAGTGGGGGAGTGGAGCTGACTAGATGGCAGGCAACTGGGATTGAGTGGGAGAGTGGGGTTAGCAGGCTGGCTGGCTACAGGGATTGGTTGGAGGAGTGGGGTTGACTGGCTGGCAGGCTACGGGGATTGAGTGGGGGAGTGGAGCTGACAGGCTGGCAGGCTACGGGGATTGAGTGGGGGAGTGGTGTTGGCTGGCTGGCAGGCTATGGGGATTGAGTGGGGGAGTGGGGTTGGCTGGCTGGCAGACTACGGGGATTGAGTGGGAGAGTGGGGTTGGCTGGCTGGCAGGCTACGGGGATTGAGTGGGGGAGTGGGGTTGGCTGGCTGGCAGACTACGGGGATTGAGTGGGGGAGTGGGGTTGGCTGGCTGGCAGGCTGCGGGGATTCACTGGGGGAGTAATGTTGGCTGACTGGCAGGCTATGGGGATTGAGTGGGAGAGTGGGGTTGGCTGGCTGGCAGACTACGGGGATTGAGTGGGGGAGTGGGGTTGGCTGGCTGGCAGACTACGGGGATTGAGTGGGGGAGTGGGGTTGGCTGGCTGGCACGCAACAGGGATTGAGTGGGGGAATGGGGTTGGCTGGCTGGCAGACTACGGGGATTGAGTGGGAGAGTGGGGTTGGCTGGCTGGCAGGCTACGGGAATTGAGTGGGGGAGTGGGGTTGGCTGGCTGGCAGGCGACAGGGATTGAGTGGGGGAGTGAGGCCGGCTGGCTGGCAGGCTGCGGGGATTGAGTGGTGGAGTGGGGTTGGTTGGCAGGCAGGCTACGGGGATTGAGTGGGAGAGTGGAGACGGCTGACTGGCAGGCTACGGGGATTGAGTGGGGGAGTGCAGCTGACTGGCTGGCAGGCTACGGGGATTGTGTGGGGGGTGGAGCCGGCTGACTGGCAGGCTACAGGGATTGAGTGGGGGAGTGGGGTTGGCTGGCTGGCAGGCTACGGGGATTGAGTGGGGTTGGCTGGCTGGCAGGCTACGGGGATTGTGTGGGGGGTGGAGCCGGCTGACTGGCAGGCAACTGGGATTGAGTGGGAGAGTGGGGTTAGCAGGCTGGCTGGCTACAGGGATTGGTTGGAGGAGTGGGGTTGACTGGCTGGCAGGCTACGGGGATTGAGTGGGGGAGTGGAGCTGACAGGCTGGCAGGCTACGGGGATTGAGTGGGCGAGTGGGGTTGGCTGACTGGCAGGCTAAAGGGATTGAGTGTGGGTGTGGGGTTGGCTGGCTGGCAGATTCGGGGGTTGAGTGGGGGAGTGGCGTTGGCTGGCTGGCTGGCTACGGGGATTGAGTGGGAGAGTGGGGTTGGCTGGCGGGCTACAGGGATTGAGTGGGGTAGTGGGGTTGGCTGGCTGGCATGCTACAGGGATTGAGTGGGGTAGTGGGGTTGGCTGGCTGGCATGCTACAGGGATTGAGTGGGGGAGTGGGGTTGGCTGGCTGGCATGCTACAGGGATTGAGTGGGGGAGTGGGGTTGGCTGGCTGGCGGGCTACGGGATTGAGTGGGGGAGTGGGGTTGGCTGGCTGGCATGCTACAGGGATTGAGTGGGGGAGTGGGGTTGGCTGGCTGGCGGGCTACGGGATTGAGTGGGGGAGTGGGGTTGGCTGGCTGGCAGATACGGGGTTTGAGTGGGGGAGTGGCGTTGGCTGTCTGGCAGGCTGCGGGGATTGAGTGGGGGAGTGGGGTTGGCTGGCTGGCAGGCGACAGGGATTGAGAGGGGGAGTGAGGCCGGCTGGCTGGCAGGCTACGGGGATTGAGTGGTGGGGTGGGGTTGGCTGGCTGGCAGGCTACGGGGATTGAGTGGGAGAGTGGAGACGGCTGACTGGCAGGCTACGGGGATTGAGTGGTGGGGTGGGGTTGGCTGGCTGGCAGGCTACGGGGATTGAGTGGGAGAGTGGAGACGGCTGACTGGCAGGCTTCGGGGATTGAGTGGGGGAGTGCAGCTGACTGGCTGGCAGGCTACGGGGATTGTGTGGGGGGTGGAGCCGGCTGACTGGCAGGCTACGGGGATTGAGTGGGGGAGTGGGGTTGGCTGGCTGGCAGGCTACGGGGATTGAGTGGGTGAGTGGTGCCGGCTGGCTGGCAGGCTACGGGGATTGAGTGGGGGAGTGGGGTTGGCTGGCTGGCAGGCTATGGGGATTGAGTGGGGGAGTGGGGTTGGCTGGCTGGCAGGCTAAAGGGATTGAGTGTGGGAGTGGGGTTGGCTGGCTAGCAGATACGGGGGTTGAGTGGGGGAGTGGCGTTGGCTGGCTGGCAGGCTACAGGGCTTGATGGGGGAGTGGGGTTGGCTGGCTGGCAGGCTGCGGGGATTCACTGGGGGAGTGGGGTTGGCTGGCTGGCAGGCTACAGGGATTGAGTGGGGGAGTGGGTTGGCTGGCTGGCACGCAACAGGGATTGAGTGGGGGAGTGGAGCTGACTGGCTGCCAGGCTACAGGGATTGAGTGGGGGAATGGGGTTGGCTGGCTGGCGGGCTACAGGGATTGAGTGGGGGAGTGGGGTTGGCTGGCTGGCAGATACGGGGTTTGAGTGGGGGAGTGGCGTTGGCTGGCTGGCTGGCTACGGGGATTGAGTGGGAGAGTGGGGTTGGCTGGCTGGCAGGCTACAGGGATTGAGTGGGGGAGTGGAGCTGACAGGCTGGCAGGCTACGGGGATTGAGTGGGGGAGTGGGGTTGGCTGTCTGGCAGGCTACGGGGATTGAGTGGGGGAGTGGGTTGGCTGGCTGGCAGGCTACGGGGATTGAGTGGTGGGGTGGGGTTGGCTGGCTGGCACGCAACAGGGATTGAGTGGGGGAGTGGGGTTGACTGGCTGGCGGGCTACGGGGATTGAGTGGGGGAGTGGAGCTGACTGGCTGCCAGGCTACAGGGATTGAGTGGGGGAATGGGGTTGGCTGGCTGGCGGGCTACAGGGATTGAGTGGGGTAGTGGGGTTGGCTGGCTGGCGGCCTACGGGGATTGAGTGGGGGAGTGGGGTTGGCTCGCTGGCAGGCTACAGGGATTGAGTGGGGGAGTGGAGCTGACAGGCTGGCAGGCTACGGGGATTGAGTGGGGGAGTGGAGCTGACTGGCTGCCAGGCTACGGGGATTGAGTGGGGGAGAGGGGTTAGCTGGCTGGCGGGCTACATGGATTGAGTGGGGGAGTGAGGCCGGCTGGCTGGCAGGCTACGGGGATTGAGTGGGGGAGTGGGGCCGGCTGGCAGGCTACGGGGATTGAGTGGGAGAGTGGGGTTCGCTGGCTGGCAGGCTATGGGGATTGAGTGGGGGAGTAGGGTTGGCTGGCTGGCAGACTACGGGGATTGAGTGGGAGCTGGAGCCGGCTGACTGGCAGGCTACGGGGATTGAGTGGGGGAGTGGGGTTGGCTGGCTGGCAGGCTACGGGGATTGAGTGGGGGAGTGGGGTTGGCTGGCTGGCAGGCTACGGGAATTGAGTGGGGGAGTGGGGTTGGCTGGCTGGCAGATACGGGGTTTGAGTGGGGGAGTGGCGTTGGCTGGCTGGCTGGCTACGGGGATTGAGTGGGAGAGTGGGGTTGGCTGGCTGGCAGGCTACAGGGATTGAGTGGGGGAGTGGAGCTGACAGGCTGGCAGGCTACGGGGATTGAGTGGGGGAGTGGAGCTGACTGGCTGCCAGGCTACGGGGATTGAGTGGGGGAGAGGGGTTAGCTGGCTGGCGGGCTACGGGGATTGAGTGGGGGAGTGGGGTTGGCTGGCTGGCAGGCTACGGGGATTGAGTGGGGGAGTGGGGTTGGCTGGCTGGCAGGCTACGGGGATTCAGTGGGGGAGTGTGGTTGGCTGGCTGGCAGGCTACGGGGATTGAGTGGGGGAGTGGGGTTGGCTGGCTGGCATGCTACAGGGATTGAGTGGGGGAGTGGGTTGGCTGGCTGGCACGCAACAGGGATTGAGAGGGGGAGTGGGGTTGACTGGCTGGCGGGCTACGGGGATTGAGTGGGGGAGTGGAGCTGACTGGCTGCCAGGCTACGGGGATTGAGTGTGGGAGTGGGGTTGGCTGGCTGGCGGGCTACATGGATTGAGTGGGGGAGTGGGGTTGGCTGGCTGGCGGGCTACGGGGATTGAGTGGGGGAGTGGGGTTGGCTGGCTGGCAGGCTATGGGGATTGAGTGGGGAGTGGGGCCGGCTGGCAGGCTACGGGGATAGAGTATGGGAGTGGAGTTGACTGGATGGCAGGCTACGGGGATTGAGTGGGAGAGTGGGGTTGGCTGGCTGGCAGGCTACGGGGATAGAGTGGGGGAGTGGGTTTGGCAGGCTGGCAGACTACGGGGATTGAGTGGGAGAGTGGGGTTGGCTGTCTGGCAGGCGACAGGGATTGAGTGGGGGAGTGAGGCCGGCTGGCTGGCTGGCTACGGGGATAGAGTGGGGGAGTGGGGTTGGCTGGCTGGCAGATACGGGGGTTGAGTGGGGGAGTGGGGTTGGCTGGCTGGCAGGCTAAAGGGATTGAGTGTGGGAGGGGGGTTGGCTGGCTGGCAGGCTACGGGGATTGAGTGGGGGGTGGAGCCGGCTGACTGGCAGGCTACGGGGATTGAGTGGGGGAGTGGGGTTGGCTGGCTGGCAGGCTACAGGGCTTGATGGGGGAGTGGGGTTGGCTGGCTGGCAGGCTGCGGGGATTCACTGGGGGAGTGGGGTTGGCTGGCTGGCAGGCTACGGGGATTGAGTGGGGGAGTGGGGTTGGCTGGCTGGTATGCTACAGGGATTGAGTGGGGGAGTGGGTTGGCTGGCTGGCATGCAACACGGATTGAGAGGGGGAGTGGGGTTGACTGGCTGGCGGGCTACGGGGATTGAGTGGGGGAGAGGGGCTGACTGGCTGCCAGGCTACAGGGATTGAGTGGGGGAATGGGGTTGACTGGCTGGCGGGCTACAGGGATTGAGTGGGGTAGTGGGGTTGGCTGGCTGGCAGGCTACGGGGATTGAGTGGGGGAGTGGGGCCGGCTGGATGGCAGGCTACGGGGATTGAGTGGGAGAGTGGGGTTGGCTGGCTGGCAGGCTATGGGGATTGAGTGGGGGAGTGGGGTTGGCTGGCTGGCAGACTACGAGGATTGAGTGGGAGAGTGGGGTTGGCTGGCTGGCAGGCTACGGGGATTGAGTGGGAGCTGGAGCCGGCTGACTGGCAGGCTACGGGGATTGAGTGGGGGAGTGGGGTTGGCTGGCTGGCAGGCTATGGGGATTGAGTGGGGGAGTGGGGTTGGCTGGCTGGCAGGCTACGGGGATTGAGTGCGGGAGTGGGGTTGGCTGGCTGGCATGCTACAGGGATTGAGTGGGGGAGTGGGTTGGCTGGCTGGCACGCAACAGGGATTGAGAGGGGGAGTGGGGTTGACTGGCTGGCGGGCTACGGGGATTGAGTGGGGGAGTGGAGCTGACTGGCTGCCGGGCTACAGCATTGAGTGGGGGAGTGGAGCTGACAGGCTGGCAGACTACGGGGATTGAGTGGGGGAGTGGGGTTGGCTGTCTGGCAGGCGACAGGGATTGAGTGGGGGAGTGAGGCCGGCTGGCTGGCAGGCTACGGGGATTGAGTGGTGGAGTGGGGTTGGTTGGCTGGCAGGCTACGGGGATTGAGTGGGGGAGTGCAGCTGACTGGCTGGCAGGCTACGGGGATTGTGTGGGGGGTGGAGCCGGCTGACTGGCAGGCTACGGGGATTGAGTGGGGGAGTGCAGCTGACTGGCTGGCGGGCTACGGGGATTGAGTGGGGGAGTGGGGTTGGCTGGCTGGCAGGCTACGGGGATTGAGTGGGGTTGGCTGGCTGGCAGGCTACGGGGATTGAGTGGGGGAGTGGAGCTGACTAGATGGCAGGCAACTGGGATTGAGTGGGAGAGTGGGGTTAGCAGGCTGGCTGGCTACAGGGATTGGTTGGAGGAGTGGGGTTGACTGGCTGGCAAGCTACGGGGATTGAGTGGGGGAGTGGAGCTGACAGGCTGGCAGGCTACGGGGATTGAGTGGGGGAGTGGGGTTGGCTGGCTGGCAGGCTATGGGGATTGAGTGGGGGAGTGGTGTTGGCTGGCTGGCAGACTACGGGGATTGAGTGGGAGAGTGGGGTTGGCTGGCTGGCAGGCTACGGGGATTGAGTGGGAGAGTGGGGTTGGCTGGCTGGCAAGCTACGGGGATTGAGTGGGGGAGTGGAGCTGACAGGCTGGCAGACTACGGGGATTGAGTGGGAGAGTGGGGTTAGCTGGCTGGCGGGCTACGGGGATTGAGTGGGGGAGTGGGGTTGGCTGGCTGGCAGGCTATGGGGATTGAGTGGGGGAGTGGGGTTGGCTGGCTGGCAGGCTAAAGGGATTGAGTGGGGGAGTGGCGTTGGCTCGCTGGCAGGCTGTAGGGCTTGATGGGGGAGTGGGGTTGGCTGGCTGGCAGGCTGCGGGGATTCACTGGGGGAGTAAAGTTGGCTGACTGGCAGGCTATGGGGATTGAGTGGGGGAGTGGGGTTGGCTGGCTGGCACGCAACAGGGATTGAGTGGGGGAATGGGGTTGGCTGGCTGGCGGGCTACGGGGATTGAGTGGGGGAGTGGGGTTGGCTGGCTGGCAGGCTACAGGGATTGGGTGGGGGAGTGGGGTTGACTGGCTGGCAGGCTACGGGGATTGAGTGGGGGAGTGGTGTTGGCTGGCTGGCAGGCTACGGGAATTGAGTGGGGTGTGGCGCCGGCTGAGTGGCAGGCTATGGGGATTGAGTGGGGGAGTGGGGTTGGCTGGCTGCTACGGGAATTGAGTGGGCGAGTGGGGTTGGCTGGTTGGCAGGCTAAAGGGATTGAGTGTGGGAGTGGGGTTGGCTGGCTAGCAGATACGGGGGTTGAGTGGGGGAGTGGCGTTGGCTGGCTGGCAGGCTACAGGGCTTGATGGGGGAGTGGGGTTGGCTGGCTGGCAGGCTGCGGGGATTCAGTGGGGGAGTGGGGTTGGCTGGCTGGCATGCTACAGGGATTGAGTGGGGGAGTGGGGTTGGCTGGCTGGCACGCAACAGGGATTGAGAGGGGGAGTGGGGTTGACTGGCTGGCGGGCTACGGGGATTGAGTGGGGGAGTGGAGCTGACTGGCTGCCAGGCTACGGGGATTGAGTGGGGGAGAGGGGTTGGCTGGCTGGCGGGCTACATGGATTGAGTGGGGGAGTGGGGTTGGCTGGCTGGCGGGCTACGGGGATTGAGTGGGGGAGTGGGGTTGCCTGGCTGGCAGGCTATGGGGATTGAGTGGGGGAGTGGGGCCGGCTGGCGGGCTACGGGGATTGAGTGGGGGAGTGGGGTTGGCTGGCTGGCAGACTACGGGGATTGAGTGGGGGGTGGAGCCGGCTGACTGGCAGGCTACTGGGATTGAGTGGGGGAGTGGGGTTGGCTGGCTGGCAGGCTATGGGGATTGAGTGGGCGAGTGGGGTTGGCTGGCTGACAGGCTACGGGGATTGAGTGGGAGAGTGGGGTTGGCTGGCTGGCAGGCTACGGGGATTGAGTGTGGGAGGGGGGTTGGCTGGCTGGCAGATACGGGGGTTGAGTGGGGGAGTGGCGTTGGCTGGCTGGCAGGCTACGGGGATTCACTGGGGGAGTGGGGTTGGCTGGCTGGCAGGCTACGGGGATTGAGTGGGGTAGTGGGTTGGCTGGCTGGCACGCAACACGGATTGAGAGGGGGAGTGGGGTTGACTGGCTGGCGGGCTACGGGGAGTGAGTGGGGGAGAGGGGCTGACTGGCTGCCAGGCTACAGGGATTGAGTGGGGGAATGGGGTTGGCTGGCTGGCGGGCTACAGGGATTGAGTGGGGTAGTGGGGTTGGCTGGCTGGCAGGCTACGGGGATTGAGTGGGGGAGTGGGGCCGGCTGGCAAGCTACGGCGATAGAGTGGGGGAGTGGTGCTGACTGGATGGCAGGCTACGGGGATTGAGTGGGAGAGTGGGGTTGGCTGGCTGGCAGGCTATGGGGATTGAGTGGGGGAGTGGGGTTGGCTGGCTGGCATGCTACAGGGATTGAGTGGGGGAGTGGGTTGGCTGGATGGCAGGCTACGGGGATTGAGTCTGGGAGTGGGGTTGGCTGGCTGGCAGGCTACGGGGATTGAGTCTGGGAGTGGGGTTGGCTGGCTGGCATGCTACAGGGATTGAGTGGGGGAGTGGGTTGGCTGGCTGGCAGGCTACGGCGATAGAGTGGGGGAGTGGTGCTGACTGGATGGCAGGCTACGGGGATTGAGTGGGAGAGTGGGGTTGGCTGGCTGGCAGGCTATGGGGATTGAGTGGGGGAGTGGGGTTGGCTGGCTGGCAGGCTACGGCGATAGAGTGGGGGAGTGGTGCTGACTGGATGGCAGGCTACGGGGATTGAGTGGGAGAGTGGGGTTGGCTGGCTGGCAGGCTATGGGGATTGAGTGGGGGAGTGGGGTTGGCTGGCTGGCAGACTACGAGGATTGAGTGGGAGAGTGGGGTTGGCTGGCTGGCAGGCTATGGGGATTGAGTGGGGGAGTGGGGTTGGCTGGCTGGCAGGCTACGGGGATTGAGTGGGAGCTGGAGCCGGCTGACTGGCAGGCTATGGGGATTGAGTGCGGGAGTGGGGTTGGCTGGCTGGCAGGCTACAGGGATTGAGTGGGGGAGTGGGGTTGGCTGGCTGGCAGGCTACGGGGATTGAGTGGGGTTGGCTGGCTGGCAGGCTACGGGGATTGAGTGGGAGAGTGGGGTTGGCTGGCTGGCAGGCTATGGGGATTGAGTGGGGGAGTGGGGTTGGCTGGCTGGCAGGCTACGGGGATTGAGTGGGAGCTGGAGCCGGCTGACTGGCAGGCTATGGGGATTGAGTGCGGGAGTGGGGTTGGCTGGCTGGCAGGCTATGGGGATTGAGTGGGGGAGTGGGGTTGGCTGGCTGGCAGGCTACAGGGATTGAGTGGGGGAGTGGGGTTGGCTGGCTGGCAGATACGGGGGTTGAGTGGGGGATTGGGGTTGGCTGGCTGGCAGGCTACGGGGATTGAGTGGGGTTGGCTGGCTGGCAGGCTACGGGGATTGAGTGGGGGAGTGGAGCTGACTAGATGGCAGGCAACTGGGATTGAGTGGGAGAGTGGGGTTAGCAGGCTGGCGGGCTACAGGGATTGGTTGGAGGAGTGGGGTTGACTGGCTGGCAGGCTACGGGGATTGAGTGGGGGAGTGGAGCTGACAGGCTGGCAGGCTACGGGGATTGAGTGGGCGAGTGGGGTTGGCTGGCTGGCAGGCGACAGGGATTGAGTGGGGGAGTGAGGCCGGCTGGCTGGCAGGCTACGGGGATTGAGTGGGGGAGTGGGGTTGGCTGGCTGGCAGGCTATGGGGATTGAGTGGGGGAGTGGGGTTGGCTGGCTGGCAGGCTAAAGGGATTGAGTGTGGGAGTGGGGTTGGCTGGCTAGCAGATACGGGGGTTGAGTGGGGGAGTGGCGTTGGCTGGCTGGCAGGCTACAGGGCTTGATGGGGGAGTGGGGTTGGCTGGCTGGCAGGCTGCGGGGATTCACTGGGGGAGTGGGGTTGGCTGGCTGGCAGGCTACAGGGATTGAGTGGGGGAGTGGGGTTGGCTGGCTGGCATGCTACAGGGATTGAGTGGGGGAGTGGGTTGGCTGGCTGGCACGCAACAGGGATTGAGTGGGGGAGTGGAGCTGACTGGCTGCCAGGCTACAGGGATTGAGTGGGGGAATGGGGTTGGCTGGCTGGCGGGCTACAGGGATTGAGTGGGGGAGTGGGGTTGGCTGGCTGGCTGGCTACGGGGATTGAGTGGGAGAGTGGGGTTGGCTGGCTGGCAGGCTACAGGGATTGAGTGGGGGAGTGGAGCTGACAGGCTGGCAGGCTACGGGGATTGAGTGGGGGAGTGGGGTTGGCTGTCTGGCAGGCTACGGGGATTGAGTGGGGGAGTGGGTTGGCTGGCTGGCAGGCTACGGGGATTGAGTGGGGGAGTGGAGCTGACTGGCTGCCAGGCTACAGGGATTGAGTGGGGGAATGGGGTTGGCTGGCTGGCGGGCTACAGGGATTGAGTGGGGTAGTGGGGTTGGCTGGCTGGCGGCCTACGGGGATTGAGTGGGGGAGTGGGGTTGGCTCGCTGGCAGGCTACGGGGATTGAGTGGGGGAGTGGGGCCGGCTGGCAGGCTACGGGGATTGAGTGGGAGAGTGGGGTTCGCTGGCTGGCAGGCTATGGGGATTGAGTGGGGGAGTAGGGTTGGCTGGCTGGCAGACTACGGGGATTGAGTGGGAGCTGGAGCCGGCTGACTGGCAGGCTACGGGGATTGAGTGGGGGAGTGGGGTTGGCTGGCTGGCAGGCTATGGGGATTGAGTGGGGGAGTGGGGTTGGCTGGCTGGCAGACTACGGGGATTGAGTGGGGGAGTGGGGTTGGCTGGCTGGCAGATACGGGGTTTGAGTGGGGGAGTGGCGTTGGCTGGCTGGCAGGCTACGGGGATTGAGTGGGAGAGTGGGGTTGGCTGGCTGGCAGGCTACAGGGATTGAGTGGGGGAGTGGAGCTGACAGGCTGGCAGGCTACGGGGATTGAGTGGGGGAGTGGAGCTGACTGGCTGCCAGGCTACGGGGATTGAGTGGGGGAGAGGGGTTAGCTGGCTGGCGGGCTACATGGATTGAGTGGGGGAGTGAGGCCGGCTGGCTGGCAGGCTACGGGGATTGAGTGGGGGAGTGGGGTTGGCTGGCTGGCAGGCTACGGGGATTCAGTGGGGGAGTGTGGTTGGCTGGCTGGCATGCTACGGGGATTGAGTGGGGGAGTGGGGTTGGCTGGCTGGCACGCAACAGGGATTGAGAGGGGGAGTGGGGTTGACTGGCTGGCGGGCTACGGGGATTGAGTGGGGGAGTGGAGCTGACTGGCTGCCAGGCTACGGGGATTGAGTGTGGGAGTGGGGTTGGCTGGCTGGCGGGCTACATGGATTGAGTGGGGGAGTGGGGTTGGCTGGCTGGCGGGCTACGGGGATTGAGTGGGGGAGTGGGGTTGGCTGGCTGGCAGGCTATGGGGATTGAGTGGGGAGTGGGGCCGGCTGGCAGGCTACGGGGATAGAGTATGGGAGTGGAGTTGACTGGATGGCAGGCTACGGGGATTGAGTGGGAGAGTGGGTTTGGCTGGCTGGCAGACTACGGGGATTGAGTGGGGGAGTGGGTTTGGCTGGCTGGCAGGCTATGGGGATTGAGTGGGGGAGTGGGGTTGGCTGGCTGGCAGACTACGGGGATTGAGTGGGGGAGTGGGGTTGGCTGGCTGGCAGGCTAAAGGGATTGAGTGTGGGAGGGGGGTTGGCTGGCTGGCGGGCTACGGGATTGAGTGGGGGAGTGGGGTTGGCTGGCTGGCAGGCTACGGGGATTGAGTGGGGGGTGGAGCCGGCTGACTGGCAGGCTACGGGGATTGAGTGGGGGAGTGGGGTTGGCTGGCTGGCAGATACGGGGGTTGAGTGGGGGAGTGGCGTTGGCTGGCTGGCAGGCTACAGGGCTTGATGGGGGAGTGGGGTTGGCTGGCTGGCAGGCTGCGGGGATTCACTGGGGGAGTGGGGTTGGCTGGCTGGCAGGCTACGGGGATTGAGTGGGGGAGTGGGGTTGGCTGGCTGGCATGCAACACGGATTGAGAGGGGGAGTGGGGTTGACTGGCTGGCGGGCTACGGGGATTGAGTGGGGGAGAGGGGCTGACTGGCTGCCAGGCTACAGGGATTGAGTGGGGGAATGGGGTTGACTGGCTGGCGGGCTACAGGGATTGAGTGGGGTAGTGGGGTTGGCTGGCTGGCAGGCTACGGGGATTGAGTGGGGGAGTGGGGCCGGCTGGATGGCAGGCTACGGGGATTGAGTGGGAGAGTGGGGTTGGCTGGCTGGCAGGCTATGGGGATTGAGTGGGGGAGTGGGGTTGGCTGGCTGGCAGACTACGAGGATTGAGTGGGAGAGTGGGGTTGGCTGGCTGGCAGGCTACGGGGATTGAGTGGGAGCTGGAGCCGGCTGACTGGCAGGCTACGGGGATTGAGTGGGGGAGTGGGGTTGGCTGGCTGGCAGGCTATGGGGATTGAGTGGGGGAGTGGGGTTGGCTGGCTGGCAGGCTACGGGGATTGAGTGCGGGAGTGGGGTTGGCTGGCTGGCATGCTACAGGGATTGAGTGGGGGAGTGGGTTGGCTGGCTGGCACGCAACAGGGATTGAGAGGGGGCGTGGGGTTGACTGGCTGGCGGGCTACGGGGATTGAGTGGGGGAGTGGAGCTGACTGGCTGCCGGGCTACAGCATTGAGTGGGGGAGTGGAGCTGACAGGCTGGCAGGCTACGGGGATTGAGTGGGGGAGTGCAGCTGACTGGCTGGCAGGCTACGGGGATTGTGTGGGGGGTGGAGCCGGCTGACTGGCAGGCTACGGGGATTGAGTGGGGGAGTGCAGCTGACTGGCTGGCGGGCTACGGGGATTGAGTGGGGGAGTGGGGTTGGCTGGCTGGCAGGCTACGGGGATTGAGTGGGGTTGGCTGGCTGGCAGGCTACGGGGATTGAGTGGGGGAGTGGAGCTGACTAGATGGCAGGCAACTGGGATTGAGTGGGAGAGTGGGGTTAGCAGGCTGGCTGGCTACAGGGATTGGTTGGAGGAGTGGGGTTGACTGGCTGGCAAGCTACGGGGATTGAGTGGGGGAGTGGAGCTGACAGGCTGGCAGGCTACGGGGATTGAGTGGGGGAGTGGGGTTGGCTGGCTGGCAGGCTATGGGGATTGAGTGGGGGAGTGGTGTTGGCTGGCTGGCAGACTACGGGGATTGAGTGGGAGAGTGGGGTTGGCTGGCTGGCAGGCTACGGGGATTGAGTGGGAGAGTGGGGTTGGCTGGCTGGCAAGCTACGGGGATTGAGTGGGGGAGTGGAGCTGACAGGCTGGCAGACTACGGGGATTGAGTGGGAGAGTGGGGTTAGCTGGCTGGCGGGCTACGGGGATTGAGTGGGGGAGTGGGGTTGGCTGGCTGGCAGGCTATGGGGATTGAGTGGGGGAGTGGGGTTGGCTGGCTGGCAGGCTAAAGGGATTGAGTGGGGGAGTGGCGTTGGCTCGCTGGCAGGCTGTAGGGCTTGATGGGGGAGTGGGGTTGGCTGGCTGGCAGGCTGCGGGGATTCACTGGGGGAGTAAAGTTGGCTGACTGGCAGGCTATGGGGATTGAGTGGGGGAGTGGGGTTGGCTGGCTGGCACGCAACAGGGATTGAGTGGGGGAATGGGGTTGGCTGGCTGGCGGGCTACGGGGATTGAGTGGGGGAGTGGGGTTGGCTGGCTGGCAGGCTACAGGGATTGGGTGGGGGAGTGGGGTTGACTGGCTGGCAGGCTACGGGGATTGAGTGGGGGAGTGGGGTTGGCTGGCTGGCAGGCTACGGGAATTGAGTGGGGTGTGGCGCCGGCTGAGTGGCAGGCTATGGGGATTGAGTGGGGGAGTGGGGTTGGCTGGCTGCTACGGGAATTGAGTGGGCGAGTGGGGTTGGCTGGTTGGCAGGCTAAAGGGATTGAGTGTGGGAGTGGGGTTGGCTGGCTAGCAGATACGGGGGTTGAGTGGGGGAGTGGCGTTGGCTGGCTGGCAGGCTACAGGGCTTGATGGGGGAGTGGGGTTGGCTGGCTGGCAGGCTGCGGGGATTCAGTGGGGGAGTGGGGTTGGCTGGCTGGCATGCTACAGGGATTGAGTGGGGGAGTGGGGTTGGCTGGCTGGCACGCAACAGGGATTGAGAGGGGGAGTGGGGTTGACTGGCTGGCGGGCTACGGGGATTGAGTGGGGGAGTGGAGCTGACTGGCTGCCAGGCTACGGGGATTGAGTGGGGGAGTGGGGTTGGCTGGCTGGCGGGCTACGGGGATTGAGTGGGGGAGTGGGGTTGCCTGGCTGGCAGGCTATGGGGATTGAGTGGGGGAGTGGGGCCGGCTGGCAGGCTACGGGGATTGAGTGGGAGAGTGGGGTTGGCTGGCTGGCAGGCTACGGGGATTGAGTGGGGGAGTGGGTTTGGCTGGCTGGCAGACTACGGGGATTGAGTGGGAGAGTGGGGTTGGCTGGCTGGCAGGCTACGGGGATTGAGTGGGGGGTGGAGCCGGCTGACTGGCAGGCTACTGGGATTGAGTGGGGGAGTGGGGTTGGCTGGCTGGCAGATACGGGGGTTGAGTGGGGGAGTGGCGTTGGCTGGCTGGCAGGCTACAGGGCTTGATGGGGGAGTGGGGTTGGCTGGCTGGCAGGCTACGGGGATTCACTGGGGGAGTGGGGTTGGCTGGCTGGCAGGCTACGGGGATTGAGTGGGGTAGTGGGTTGGCTGGCTGGCACGCAACACGGATTGAGAGGGGGAGTGGGGTTGACTGGCTGGCGGGCTACGGGGAGTGAGTGGGGGAGAGGGGCTGACTGGCTGCCAGGCTACAGGGATTGAGTGGGGGAATGGGGTTGGCTGGCTGGCAGGCTACGGGGATTGAGTGGGGGAGTGGTGCTGACTGGATGGCAGGCTACGGGGATTGAGTCTGGGAGTGGGGTTGGCTGGCTGGCATGCTACAGGGATTGAGTGCGGGAGTGGGGTTAGCTGGCTGGCATGCTACAGGGATTGAGTGGGGGAGTGGGTTGGCTGGCTGGCAGGCTACGGGGATTGAGTGGGGGAGTGGGGCCGGCTGGCAGGCTACGGCGATAGAGTGGGAGAGTGGGGTTAGCTGGCTGGCAGGCTACGGGGATTGAGTGGGGGAGTGGTGCTGACTGGATGGCAGGCTACGGGGATTGAGTGGGAGAGTGGGGTTGGCTGGCTGGCAGGCTATGGGGATTGAGTGGGGGAGTGGGGTTGGCTGGCTGGCAGACTACGAGGATTGAGTGGGAGAGTGGGGTTGGCTGGCTGGCAGGCTATGGGGATTGAGTGGGGGAGTGGGGTTGGCTGGCTGGCAGGCTACGGGGATTGAGTGGGAGCTGGAGCCGGCTGACTGGCAGGCTATGGGGATTGAGTGCGGGAGTGGGGTTGGCTGGCTGGCAGGCTACAGGGATTGAGTGGGGGAGTGGGGTTGGCTGGCTGGCAGGCTACGGGGATTGAGTGGGGTTGGCTGGCTGGCAGGCTACGGGGATTGAGTGGGAGAGTGGGGTTGGCTGGCTGGCAGGCTATGGGGATTGAGTGGGGGAGTGGGGTTGGCTGGCTGGCAGGCTACGGGGATTGAGTGGGAGCTGGAGCCGGCTGACTGGCAGGCTATGGGGATTGAGTGGGGGAGTGGGGTTGGCTGGCTGGCAGATACGGGGGTTGAGTGGGGGATTGGGGTTGGCTGGCTGGCAGGCTACGGGGATTGAGTGGGGTTGGCTGGCTGGCAGGCTACGGGGATTGAGTGGGGGAGTGGAGCTGACTAGATGGCAGGCAACTGGGATTGAGTGGGAGAGTGGGGTTAGCAGGCTGGCGGGCTACAGGGATTGGTTGGAGGAGTGGGGTTGACTGGCTGGCAAGCTACGGGGATTGAGTGGGGGAGTGGAGCTGACAGGCTGGCAGGCAATGGGGATTGAGTGGGGGAGTGGGGTTGGCTGGCTGGCAGGCAATGGGGATTGAGTGGGGGAGTGGGGTTGGCTGGCTGGCAGGCTACGGGGATTGAGTGGGCGAGTGGGGTTGGCTGGCTGGCAGGCTATAGGGATTGAGTGGGGGAGTGGGGTTGGCTGGCTGGCAGGCAATGGGGATTGAGTGGGGGAGTGGGGTTGGCTGGCTGGCAGGCTACGGGGATTGAGTGGGGGAGTGGAGCTGACAGGCTGGCGGGCTACGGGGATTGAGTGGGGGAGTGGGGTTGGCTGGCTGGCAGGCGACAGGGATTGAGTGGGGGAGTGAGGCCGGCTGGCTGGCAGGCTACGGGGATTGAGTGGGAGAGTGGAGACGGCTGACTGGCAGGCTTCGGGGATTGAGTGGGGGAGTGCAGCTGACTGGCTGGCAGGCTACGGGGATTGTGTGGGGGGTGGAGCCGGCTGACTGGCAGGCTACGGGGATTGAGTGGGGGAGTGGGGTTGGCTGGCTGGCAGGCTACAGGGCTTGAGTGGGGGAGTGGGGTTGGCTGGCTGGCAGGCTACAGGGCTTGAGTGGGGGAGTGGGGTTGGCTGGCTGGCAGATACGGGGGTTGAGTGGGGGAGTGGCGTTGGCTGGCTGGCAGGCTACAGGGCTTGATGGGGGAGTGGGGTTGGCTGGCTGGCAGGCTGCGGGGATTCACTGGGGGAGTGGGGTTGGCTGGCTGGCAGGCTACAGGGATTGAGTGGGGGAGTGGGGTTGGCTGGCTGGTATGCTACAGGGATTGAGTGGGGTAGTGGGGTTGGCTGGCTGGCGGCCTACGGGGATTGAGTGGGGGAGTGGGGTTGGCTGGCTGGCGGGCTACGGGGATTGAGTGGGGGAGTGGAGCTGACTGGCTGCCAGGCTACAGGGATTGAGTGGGGGAATGGGGTTGGCTGGCTGGCGGGCTACAGGGATTGAGTGGGGTAGTGGGGTTGGCTGGCTGGCGGCCTACGGGGATTGAGTGGGGGAGTGGGGTTGGCTCGCTGGCAGGCTACGGGGATTGAGTGGGGGAGTGGGGCCGGCTGGCAGGCTACGGGGATAGAGTGGGGGAGTGGTGCTGACTGGATGGCAGGCTACGGGGATTGAGTGGGGGAGTAGGGTTGGCTGGCTGGCAGGCTACGGGGATTGAGTGGGAGCTGGAGCCGGCTGACTGGCAGGCTACGGGGATTGAGTGGGAGAGTGGGGTTGGCTGGCTGGCAGGCTACGGGGATTGAGTGGGGGAGTAGGGTTGGCTGGCTGGCAGGCTACGGGGATTGAGTGGGAGCTGGAGCCGGCTGACTGGCAGGCTACGGGGATTGAGTGGGGGAGTGGGGTTGGCTGGCTGGCAGGCTACGGGGATTGAGTGGGAGAGTGGGGTTGGCTGGCTGGCCGGCTACAGGGATTGAGTGGGGGAGTGGAGCTGACAGGCTGGCAGGCTACGGGGATTGAGTGGGAGAGTGGGGTTGGCTGGCTGGCAGGCTACGGGGATTGAGTGGGAGAGTGGGGTTGGCTGGCTGGCCGGCTACAGGGATTGAGTGGGGGAGTGGAGCTCACAGGCTGGCAGGCTACGGGGATTGAGTGGGGGAGTGGGGTTGGCTGTCTGGCAGGCTACAGGGATTGAGTGGGGGAGTCGGGTTGGCTGGCTGGCAGGCGACACGGATTGAGTGGGGGAGTGAGGCCGGCTGGCTGGCAGGCTACGGGGATTGAGTGGTGGGGTGGGGTTGGCTGGCTGGCAGGCTACGGGGATTGAGTGGGAGAGTGGAGACGGCTGACTGGCAGGCTACGGGGATTGAGTGGGTGAGTGGTGCCGGCTGGCTGACAGGTTACGGGGATTGAGTGGGGGAGTGGGGTTGGCTGGCTGGCAGGCTACGGGGATTGAGTGGGGGAGTGGAGCTGACTAGATGGCGGGCTACAGGGATTGAATGGGGGAGTGGAGCTGACTGGCTGGCAGGCAACTGGGATTGAGTGGGAGAGTGGGGTTAGCTGGCTGGCTGGCTACAGGGATTGGGTGGAGGAGTGGGGTTGACTGGCTTGCAGGCTACGGGGATTGAGTGGGGGAGTAGGGTTGGCTGGCTGGCAGGCTCCGGGGATTGAGTGGGGTTGGCTGGCTGGCAGGCTGCAGGGATTGAGTGGGGGAGTGGGGTTGAGTGGTGGTATGTATAAGGGGTAATACGGTACACCAGGAATGCCGAGGAACTATTGGAGGACAGATGCTGGATCCCGATTGGATCCTCCACCTACTGGGCTCCACCCAGATAGGAGGGGTATGAGAGCCTGGGTTTAATCCCCGCAGCTGCATTCTGTGGCAGAGCTGCTGGGGAACGTGTCTGAACAAGTCTGCTCAATAAAGCCTCGATTGAAGTTCTTTACGTCTCGCCTCGTGTGTGATCAATGGTGCTACAGGTTGGCTGGCTGGCAGGCTACGGGGATTGAGTGGGGGAGTGGGGTTGGCTGGCTGGCAGGCTCCGGGGATTGAGTGGGGTTGGCTGGCTGGCAGGCTGCAGGGATTGAGTGGGGGAGAGGGGTTGGCTGGCTGGCGGGCTACGGGGATTGAGTGGGGGAGTGGAGCTGACTGGCTGGCAGGCTACGGGGATTGAGTGGGGGAGTGGGGTTGGCTGGCAGGCGGGCTACGGGGATTGAGTGGGGGAGTGGGGTTGGCTGGCTGGCAGGCTACGGGGATTGAGTGGCGGAGAGGGGTTGGCTGGCTGGCAGGCTACGGGGATTGAGTGGGGGAGAGGGGTTGGCTGGCCAGCAGGCTATGGGGATTGAGTGGGGGAGTGGAGCTGACAGGCTGGCGGGCTACGGGGATTGAGTGGGGGAGTGGGGTTGACTGGCTGGCAGGCTCCGGGGATTGAGTGGGGGAGTGGGGCCGGCTGGCTGGCGGGCTACAGGGATTGAGTGGGGGAGTGGGGTTGGCTGGCTGGCAGGCTCCGGGGATTGAGTGGGGGAGTGGAGCCGGCTGGCTGGCAGGCTACAGGGATTGAGTGGGGGAGTGGGGTTGGCTGGCTGGCAGGCTACGGGGATTGAGTGGGGGAGTGGAGCTGACCGGCTGGCAGGCTACGGGGATTGAGTGGGGGAGTGGGGCCGGCTGGCTGGCGGGCTACAGGGATTGAGTGGGGGAGTGGGGTTGAGTGGTGGTATGTATAAGGGGTAATACGGTACACCAGGAATGCCGAGGAACTATTGGAGGACAGATGCTGGATCCCGATTGGATCCTCCACCTACTGGGCTCCACCCAGATAGGAGGGGTATGAGAGCCTGGGTTTAATCCCCGCAGCTGCATTCTGTGGCAGAGCTGCTGGGGAACGTGTCTGAACAAGTCTGCTCAATAAAGCCTCGATTGAAGTTCTTTACGTCTCGCCTCGTGTGTGATCAATGGTGCTACAGGTTGGCTGGCTGGCAGGCTACGGGGATTGAGTGGGGGAGTGGGGTTGGCTGGCTGGCAGGCTACGGGGATTGAGTGGGGGAGTGGGGCCGGCTGGCTGGCAGGCTACGGGGATTGAGTGGGGGAGTGGGGCCGGCTGGCTGGCAGGCTACGGGGATTGAGTGGGGGAGTGGGATTGGCTGGCTGGCAGGCTACGGGGATTGAGTGGGGGAGTGGGGTTGGCTGGCTGGCAGGCTACGGGGATTGAGTGGGGGAGTGGGGCCGGCTGGCTGGCAGGCTACGGGGATTGAGTGGGGGAGTGGGATTGGCTGGCTGGCGGGCTGCAGGTATTGAGTGGGGGAGTGGGGTTGGCTGGCTGGCAGGCTACGGGGATTGAGTGGGGGAGTGGGGTTGGCTGGCTGGCAGGCTACGGGGATTGAGTGGGGGAGTGGGGCCGGCTGGCTGGCAGGCTACGGGGATTGAGTGGGGGAGTGGGATTGGCTGGCTTGCAGACTACGGGGTTTGAGTGGGGGGGTGGAGCTGACTGGCTGGCAGGCTACGGGGATTGAGTGGGGGAGTGGGGTTGGCTGGCTGGCAGGCTACGGGGTTTGAGTGGGGGGGTGGAGCTGACTGGCTGGCAGGCTACGGGGATTGAGTGGGGGAGTGGGGCCGGCTGGCTGGCAGGCTACGGGGTTTGAGTGGGGGAGTGGGATTGGCTGGCTGGCAGGCTACGGGGATTGAGTGGGGGAGTGGGGCCAGCGGGCTACGGGGATTGAGTGGGGGAGTGGAGCTGACTGGCTGGCAGGCTACGGGGATTGAATGGGGGAGTGGGGCCGGCTGTCAGGCTACGGGGATTGAGTGGGGGAGTGGGGTTGGCTGGCTGGCAGGCTACAGGGATTGAGTGGGGAAGTGGAGCTGACTGGCTGGCTCTTCAGAGAACTGTCATGGACTTGATGGGGCAAGTAGCCCCCTTCTGTGCCATAAATAACTCCATTGGTTGGACTTTCGTGGAGTCAGGAAGACTCCACGGATCTTTTAAATGGTTAATGTGACCAGGATGAAGAATTCCTGCCCCCCCCTTTCCACCTAATCCAACTTTTGCTGGCAAGAGGAAATCCAAACTCGGAAGAGCTATTTGAACTTAGTACTAAGTTTAAACAGACCCCATTTTTGCTGCTGTAAGTATATGGGAATCATGAATTGATAAGAGTCAAAAAACATACTCTTGAAGGGTAGGTAAAGCCTGTTTATGTGTTTGTGCGGAGTCTGCACATTCCCCCCGTGTCTGCGTGGGTTTCCCCCTGATGATCCGGTTTCCTTCCATGATCCAAAGATGTGCATGTTAGGTGGATTGGCCATGCTGAATTGCCCCTTAGTGTCCAAAAAGGTTAGGTGTGGTTACTGAATTACAGGGTTACGGAGGAGGTGAAGGTTTCAATCGGCAGCTCTTGCAGGGGTGGGGGGGCTGCCATTCCATAGGGCAGGGACGCACTTTAGGTATCTGGGGGTGCAGGTTGCCCGGGAGTGGGGGAGGCTTCGCAGGTACAACATCTCTGGTTTGGTGGGGAGAGTGAAAGCCGATCTGGCAAGGTGGGACGGCCTTCCTCTGTCACTGGCAGGTCGGGTACAGGCGGTTAAAATGAATGTGTTGCCGCGATTCCAGTTTATTTTTCAATGCCTACCGATTTTCCTGCCAAAGTCTTTTTTCAGGGAGATTGAGGGAAGGATTACCTCATTCCTCTGGGGAGGGAAGGTGGCCAGAGTGAGAAAGGTGCTGCTACAGAGGGGAAGGCAGGCAGGGGGTTTGGGTCTCCCGAACTTGTTGCACTACTACTGGGCGGCGAATGTAGAGAAAGTGCGGAGCTGGGTCAGAGGGGTGGATTCTCAGTGGGTCAGAATGGAGGAGAGTTTGTACAGGGGGTCGGGGCTGAAGGCACTTGCAACAGCGCCGCTCCCGATAGCTCCGGGGAAATATTCAGGGAGTCCGGTAATAATAGCTTCATTGAAAATCTGGAGGCAGTTTCGCCAACACTTTGGGTTGGGTTTAGGGTCAAGGGAAATGCCGATTCGGGGGAACCACAGATTTGAGCCAGGGAGGTGGGATGGAAGTTTTCGGAAATGGGAAGTGAAGGGGATTAAGACGCTAAAAGATTTGTTTCTTCGGGGTCGGTTTGCAGGATTGAGGGAGCTGGAAGCGAAGTATGGGCTCGAGCAGGGAGAAGTGTTTAGGTAAATGCAGGTTCGGGATTTTGCCAGGAAGGAGATACAGAGCTTCCCAGAGGAACCGGCCTCCACATTGCTGGAGGAGGTGTTGACGACAAGGGGACTGGAGAAGGGTGTCAGCGGTGTACGGAGCTATTCTGGAAGAGGATAAGGCACCACTGGAAGGGATCAAAGCAAAGTGGGAGGAAGAGCTGGGAGAGGTTATAGAGGAGGGGGTCTGGTGTGAGGTGCTCCGGAGAGTGAATGCCTCCACCTCATGTGCGAGGTTGGGGCTGATACAGCTGAAGGTGGTATAGAGAGCGCACCTCACGAGGACGAGGATGAGCCGATTTTTTTAAGGAGTAGAGGATGTGTGTGAGCGTTGTGGGGGGGGGTGGGGGGCAGCGAATCACGTTCATATGTTTTGGTCCTGTCCAAAGCTAGGGGAGTACTGGAAGGAGGTATTTAGGGTAATTTCCAAGGTGGTGCGTGTGAAACTGGACCCAGGTCCCCAGGAGGCCATATTCGGGGTGTCGGACCAGCCAGGGTTGGAAACGGGAGCGGAGGCAGATATCATAGCCTTCACCTCGTTGATCGCCCGAAGGCGGATCCTGCTGGGATGGAGAGCAGCCTCTCCACCCAGTGCCCTGACGTGGCGGGGGGACCTGTTGGAATACTTGACCCTTGAGAAGGTTAAGTTCGAACTGAGGGGAAGCTCGGAGGGGTTCTACAAGTCATGGGCACTATTTATTATGCACTTTCAAGAACTGGATAACATCGAACATTAGTTGGGGGGGGGGCTGTGTAGATTAAGGGTGACTATGGGTAATCCCTGATTCCTTTTTGTCATTTGTTTATGTAAACATGCGGGTTGAGGTTTGGGGGTTGGTGGGCGGATGGGATCGCTGTTATTATGGGGATTGACATATCTTGCTGATTATTGTTTATTGTTGATGGGTGTAAATGTGGGAGAAAATGTGAAAAAGGAGGAGAATAAAAATATTTTAAAAAAAAATAAAAATAGGCAGCTCTTTCCAAGAGCCGGTGCAGACTTGATGGGCTGAATGGCCTCTTCTGCACTGTAAATTCTATGATTCTATGATCTTAATTTTTTTTAATGTTCCACTCTTCAAACATTAAGTAAAAGTACTACGACTGTCAGTGACAGTTAATAAAAAAACTTCTGCTAGACTGCATCAATTAACAGGCCACCTGATGTAGGTTAGAAATATTTTTACATCTTCTTCAACAGAGTTCTTTGTTGACATTTCCCCAAAGACAATTATTATGTTATTATGAATACTTGGCAGCATTTGAAAAACCATCATTAACTCAGCAGGATATTCTCAGTTCACAGATTGATTGACATATTAAAGAAGCTATTAAAGGATTAGGTGTCTGTGGGGGTTTGAACAGAAATATGTTTTTATTACAAGGGATTAACGACTTGACATTTAAAAGCTTTTAATGGACTTCATGAAATGAAATGAAATGAAAATCGCTTATTGCCACAAGTAGGCTTCAAATGAAGTTATTGTGAAAAGCCCCTAGTCGCCACATTCCGGCGCCTGTTCTGGGAGGCTGATATGGGAATTGAACCCGTGCTGCTGGCCTTGGTCTGTTTTATAAGCCAGCTAAATGGGAGTTAAAAGTGAGAGCTGTATTAGATTGTTAGCAGTTGCATGTGTTTTTTTTTTATCTCGATAGGGCTCTTGATATCTGTCAATGGTGGATACTGGGTGAGTGGCTATGGAGGTGACATGGGGATCATGAGGGAGCATTGGGCCTGGGTAGGGTGTGAGTGGATGTGAAGGGTGAGGGGTAGGGGGCCTAACAACTTGCAAAACAACTTGGACAATGTCTCAGAGAATCTAATCAGCCCAGCTGGGCACCTGCTTGACCCTGTGGCCGCCTATGGTCTACTTCCAATGTGAGTGGGCCGAACTCTATTCCACCTCACCTCTCGGGGGTGAATTGTGTGTATCAGTGTATCTTTTACCGATGCAGGTCCAGAAAGTCAGGAAATTTACTGACTTGAACAACCCAATGTCTTGATAGCGAAAATCCGGCCTGATGACTTCATGACATCAGTTTCACCAGTTGGGCATCAATGATTACAGGTGGGTAACTTTTTTTTAATTCATTCATGGGAAGTGCGTATCTGGGCCAGCATTCATTGCCCATCTCTGAGGGCATTTAAGAGTCAACCACATTGCTGTGGGTCTGGAAACACATGTAGGCCAGACCAGATAAGGACGACAGATTTCCTTCCCTAAAGGATGTTAATAAACCAGATGGGTTTTTACAACAATCGACAATGGTTTCATGATCATCATTTGACTTCTAATCACAGAGTTTTTTTAAATTAAATTCAAATTTCACTATCTGTCATGGTGGATTCAAATCCGGGTCTCCAGAACATTACTCTGGGTCTCTGGAATAGTCCAGTGACAATACCACCAAGCCAATGCCTCCCCCTAACTTAAATTCATACTTGGGTTTTAAGCAATTTAAGTTTTCTTGCTCTCTTTCATGAGGTTTGACCATTCTTCAAATCCATACACACTCTTTGCTGCTGTGGTACTTCTGTTGATAAACACTAAAATAATACATGGGAGCACCAACAATTGAACTGGTTCAAATATGCAATCTGCAGAATCCTGAAATACTGCATTGAGAAGCTATCTTTTTACTATAATTACAGGCTGGAACAATTATCCAGCTGCCTAAAACAGCATGATAATTGCCAAAGCTTTTAAAACTATTCCATAAGCTCACATTATCAATAGCAATTCTTTTTAGAAATTGAAGGAAGGCTTTTACAGTATCATCAACAAAGGTCACTGATATTGTGCAGAGATTATCCCTGTCTGTAATAACTTTGATGCTGACTTACCGCCATGCGATCAGTGCAGTCTGTTGCACTGAGACTATTTTGCACCGTAATGACAAATCCGTCCAGAGGTGGTTGCAGTAAATCTTTCATGGCAATTGATGGAATTAAGATTTTTGGTCATTAATTGTAAGTGATGAAGGAAGGAGAACAAAAAATGCAAATCATTTGTGTAGTCTTTTCTATAAATTGAGCTCGGACCAGTATTTAACCCGTGCTTGTACAGGTTACATGAAGGATGCTTTTTAAATCTTTTCAGATATGTCAGTCAAAAAGGAGTATGCTTATTATTTCAGAGGAGCAGGACAGGAGGTGTAATAACTGACAAAGGAAGACGGGAATGGATCAGCGTCACAACTATGTACAGACATTGAAGAGTATTGTAGCGGATACAAGGCAGTTGGCAGGGATCATGACGACGTCTGATGCTAATTTGTTATTGCAATTTGGGAAGAGGTTTCAGGAATTGCTTTGTGGAGTGATCGCCACCCCCCAGCAATAGCAGCATCCATCTCCCCATGAGGAAGGCCTCCAGAATAGTATGTGTTTTCTATTTGCAGGCATTGACTTAGGGTCTTAGGAGACCATTGGGGGAAAAATGTTTTGGACAGCCTTGGGGCACTATCTTTCATGATGTGCAGGATCTAACTGCGACTGGGCAGTAGTAATGAAAATGTAGTCTGAAGCAGAGTCCTCCCAGGACACAATTGTCCCTCCGGCCCAAAAAGCTCATGGTCATGCTTCATATCCAATCATTGTGGCATCACTGATCCTCAGGTAACACCTAGAGAATACTAGAATAGGATTAAGGAGTACCTCAGTAAGCATAGTGTTCAGAAGAAAGAAAAATTGGGTATGAAATGGTAATGCTACGATAATGGGAACTGTCAATAGGTTATGAACTGTGATCGGATTTTGGAGATGGTAGCCTCTGGTGAGTCAGCTATTCCAGGCCAGCTGGGAGAGACAAATTGTTGGGTGGACTAAGAAATTAATTGTCTTAAATTACTAATTCAAGACATTGAGCAGAATTTTCCACCCTACCAGCAGTGGGAAGTGTGGTGGGCTAGGCACAAAATAAATCTGTTTCCTAACAGTGGGATAAACCGTTGGAATTTTGTTCTCCCGACTTGCTAGTCAGGTTAATGATGTACAATGTCGGGAACACCATTAACACACATTAGCATTTAGTACATGCTAATTAAAAGGCCACCTCGCTGGAATGAAGATTTCCCTCCAAATTCCCCGCCAGCGAGAATTTAGAATGTTACGTTTTATGACTTTATACAAGTAGCATAGAATCATACAACTTACAGTGCAGAAGGAGGCCATTCAGCCCATCGAGTCTGCACCGGCCCTTGGAAAGAGCACCCTACTTAAGGGGATGGGTGGGGAAAATGTCCAGGGAAGTGGGTGGGGGAGGACGAATGTCTGGGTATGGAGGTGGGAGATTGTTGGGGAAGGGGATGGAGTGTCTTAGAGGATAGGGCCAGTGGTGACAGCAGTGGGGCACTGTGGGGGAGAACTCAGGGTACTGGTGATAGGAGGGAACAGTTACAGTCAGATTGGTGAGTTGGATGTTGTAGATCGGCAAGTTCAGATGGGAGTCTGGTAGATGCAGGTCTCAATGGGCAGGTCTCATCAGGTGGATCATGTAGGAAGACATGGGCATGGGGACGATAATGGGCGTCGGTTCTGAACGCAGGAAAGGCATGTGGAGGTGGATGGTGAACAGAGGTGGGGGAGTTCAAAGGTGACGGGGAGAGGAATGGTGACCTTCGGGGGTCTATGGTGATGGGGGTGTTGGAGGTGAGTAGAAGGTGGTGGAATGAGTTTTAACAGTGACTTGTACCATTTTCCCAAACTGTCCTTGACCACGCAATTAGTCATTCAGTGCCCTGAAGGTGGGAGAAGAGTCTTTTTGGGTGGGTGAAGTTCAAGGTCAGCGCATCTAGCTGACTAAAGGGACATCCTAATACTTACAAGGTGACTGGATGTCAAAATATTCAGTTGTGGTCTCTCTATTGTGAAACTGGCATTGCAGCAGACCACAAACCCGGTTCGTGGGTCTTATATCGAGATCTCAGGAAGGTGTGGAGTTGCCCTTCATCCTGTGCCATTTGCTAATGGCTGCAGTAAGAGGCAGGGATGAAGGGAGTGTGGAGGGGTGGGGGGGGGGGGGGTGGAATGCCTCCGAGGGGCACGGCTAGTGAAGGGAACCCAACTACTGACTCCAAACCTCCATCCTCCTGGGTGAATGATCATGGCCGACAAAGGATCATGTGGTTAGTTTTTCTATGCTGCCAAGGCAATGTTCTCCCTGTCGAGTCTCGAGGGTAGTGGAGACAAGCAGAAAAGTGTCTATGTGAGGCTTCTTGCCCATGGTTCTCATCACTCTCATCAAAAAACAGTATCTCCATTTATGGATAAACAGGAGGAACACCCATCGATGGTCCTCCAGGATATCCTTCGTCTGGAATGGGTGGGGTGGGAATACCATGACGGAGGCCAAATGAAGCGCACAGCACTTGCCTACTGGCTTTGAGTTGGAGGGAAACCTGTAAAGGACATGCTTATTATATGTATCACTTCAATTCACTCACACATCCACTGAGGGCATTCTATGATACAGGCTGCAGGCAACCCTGTCTTGGTAATGACTCCCATCCAGATGAAAAGAAGGAGGGCACAGGACGATGAAGAACAAGGGCCTGAGCAGCAAGAGGCAGCAAAAGGCCTCATGGAAGTCAAGATGCTGGCAAACATGGACCACTGCATCGGCAATCATTGGCCTGACCGGGGGTGTATCACCAGCAATGCTCATTTCCAGCGATGAGCAAAAGACAATGCTGGAGGTGCCCTTGTGTGTCCTGGGATGTGGTTGCTTTTTCCGTGTGTGCTGCGGCTACAAGGACTCTGGAGGAGTAATAATGTGCAGTGAGTGAAAGTATATCTGGGTGCCCTTTAAGATTGGGACCAGAACCTTTGCCCCCATGAGGTAATGGCAGGAGGCCAGCCTCTTGCACACCCCTCCACGAGGTTCGCTGTGCTCCTTGTGGATGCAACATTCATAAGCTCAAAAGCAGAAGATTGCATGTGTTCACCAGCTCCACTGCTCAACAGGATCATGCCAACTTTCCCACCCACCACGAGACTTAGCCTCTAGAGTGGAACATTTTGTCTGTTGTTTCCAATAAGCTGATGTTAAATCTCCATTGCTGCTGGTCCCAGTTGTTCTTCTGTTTCTTTCTCCTTCCATGTTATGATCCCAATTGATGTTATAACTGGACGGGAAGATCCCAGAATGGTTTAAAAGACCGTGGGCTGGATTCTCCATCAGCCGGATCCTACGTTTCGCCGGCAGTGCACTCACGCCCGCAGATTTCCCGACAGCATTGGGGTGCCCACAATTGGAAACCCCATTGGCTGGATGCCGTGAGGGAGAATCCCGCTGCTGGCGGAGTAGCACCGCACCAGAAAATGAGTGCGGCGGGGTGGAAAATTCCACCCTGAAACTTTTACTTTTTTTTATAAAGCGGAACAGAATCACAGGACCACTAATTAGTTTTAACAGCAAGAGAAAAGCATTTATTAAACATGAACAAATTGGATTTAATACTCCTTTACTCCCCCTTAGCAAAACAATTACACCAAAGTTTTGAAGATTAACATGGATTACAAACTACATCTTTAGATACAATGGTCTAATTAACACAAAAAGTCCCCTTTAAGCACACATGATAACTGTGGTCGAATAATCACACTCCGCTCTGAACCCAAGTTAGTGACTGTGAATTTGTCTTCAGAATTCCCCAGATGATTGTCTTTTGAGAGTTTCCAAACACCATCCACAAAAACATGCTTCTCCCATAATTATGCTTTCTCTTAGCTGTTTGCATTTGAAATCCAGACAATTTTCTAAATGACACTTTAAAACAAAATTTCCACTCCACGTTTAACAGCAAATGAAGTCCAGAATTCACACCAACCCTTTCAGGATTTATTTATCTTGACTGCTGTGCAAATTGCACAAAATTGCTTTAATTCTCAATTCCCGGACTGTATTAAAATGGCATCAGCCATTTGTTTTACCCTTGAAGGCTGTTGCCTCATTTTAAATTTGATTACAAAAATTGTCTCTTTATGGAGTCATAGAGGTTTACAGTATGGAAACAGGCCCTTCGGCCCAACTTGCCCATGCTGCCCAGTTTTTACAACTAAGCTAGTCCCAATTGCCCGCATTTGGCCCATATCCCTCTATACCCGATTTATCCTTATAATTGTCTAAATGCTTTTTAAAAGAGAAAATTGTACCCAACTCTGCTACTGCCTCTGGCAGCTCGTTCCAGACACTCACCACCCTCTGTGTGAAAGAATTGCCCCTCTGGACCCTTTTGTATCTCTCTTCTCTCACCTTAAACCTATGCCCTATAGTTTTAGACTCCCCTACCTTGGGAAAAGATGTTGACTATCTACCTTATCTATGTCCCTCATTATTTTGTAGACTGCTATAAGATCACCCATAAGCCTCCTACGCGCCGGTGAAAAAAGTCCCAGTCTATCCAGCCTCTCCTTATAATTCAGACCATCAAGTCCAAGTAGCATCCTAGTAAATCTTTTCTGCACTCTTTCTAGTTTAATAATATCCTTTCTATAATAGTGACCAGAACTGCACACAGTATTCCAAGTGCGGCCTTACTAATGTCTTGCACAACTTCAACAAGATGTCCCAACTCTTGTATTCAATGTTCTGACCAATGAAACCAAGCGTGCCAAATGCCTTCTTCACCACCCTGTCCACCTGTGACTCCACTTTCAAGGAGCTATGAATCTGTACTCCTAGATCTCTTTGTTCTATAACTCTCCCCAACACCCTCCCATTAACTGAGTAGGTCCTGCCCCGATTCGATCTACCAAAATGCATCACCTCACGTTTATCTAAATTAAACTCCATCTGCCATTCATCGGCCCACTGGCCCAATTGATCAAGATCCCATTGCAATCCTAGATAACCTTCTTCACTCCGTGCTATGCCACCAATCTTGGTGTCATCTGCAAACTTATTAACCATGCCTCCTAAATTCTCATCCAAATCATTAATATAAATAACAGTGGACCCAGCACTGATCCCTGAGTCACACCGCTGTCCACAGATCTCCAGTTTGAAATGCAACTCTCTACAACCATCCTTTGTCTTCTGCCATCAAGCCAATTTTGTATGCAATTGGCTACCTCACCCTGGATCTTGTGAGATTTAACCTTATGCACAACCTACCATGCAGTATCTTGTCAAAGGCCTTGCTAATGTCCATGCAGACAATGTCAACTGCACTGCCCTTATCTACCTTCTTGGTTACCCCTTGAAAACACTTAATCTTTAACTGAGAACACTTGGTTTACTCTTCCTTGAATTCTTCTGAATAATACCTTGTTCTCTGTTCACTTAACTCTTGACTTTTTGGACTTTTATCTTCATTTCTCTAATTTCCTTAACTAGCTGCTCTTCAGAACGCTGCACTTGTTTTCCAACCATTACCATTACTCTGCGGTATGGCTTTTCTTCTAGCAAAGCTGAGAGTGATGTTCCCTGTCTAGCCTTCTAAACCACTGCCATAACTTCAGCTAAAATGAAAACTTAAAAGTTTCTCTTCTTTACAAGGCGCCAGTTGCTAAGCAACACCACATACCTCTGCTGGCCTATTTATTTATTTTTCATGCCGTAACCTTCTCTAAGCACAATAGAAACAGAGTTGGAACTTAACCAGCACCCACACATACACACACCTTTGTCTAACATGGATCTAACTATAGGTTTTATCCTTCCAGGAATAGAAACATTAAATTAAATGCACTTAAAACTGTACCTTATTTCTAATATTTACCAATACAAATGTAAACCCCTTAAACCACGTTTGTTTTCCTTCCAATGCCTGTGGCTATTTTTCTGCAAGGCATTGCATCCTTTTTTTCTCAACTTCTTCCTCAAGGACATTTATCACTATGCTTTTTAACAAGAGCATAATTCTGAAGAACATAGCAAGCAACGGTAGCATGGTGGTTAATACAATTGCTTCACAATTCCAGGGTCCAGGTTGGGTTCCCGGCTTGGTTCACTGTCTGTGCGGAGTCTGCACGTTCTCCCCGTGTGTGCGTGGGTTTCCTCCGGGTGCTCCGGTTTCCTCCCACAGTCCAAAGATGTGCAGGTTAGGTGGATTGGTCATGCTAAAATTGCCCTTAATGTCCAAAATTGCCCTTAGTGTTGGGTGGGGTTACTGGGTTATGGGGATAGGGTGGAGGTGTGGGATTGGGTAGGGTGCTCTTTCAAAGAGCTGGTGCAGACTCGATGGGACGAATGGTCTCCTTCTGCACTGTAAATTCTATGAAATTCTATGATAACCCCTATTAAGGAGAATCTGTGAGGATTGCATTGTTAATTTTCTCCAGAACAATGCAGACTGTGGAATCTTCCCTTTAAAGTGCCAGTATTGTCATGATGTGGATAGTGATGATGATGAAGTAGTCCATGTCCAAGTTCAGCAAGACCTGGATTGATGAGTGGTAAGTAACGTTTGCGCCACAAGTGCCAGACAATGATAATCTTCAACAAGAGATTATCTTGCTACCCACCGGGCAGCACGGTAGCATTGTAGTTAGCACAATTGCTTCACAGCTCCAGGGTCCCAGGTTCGATTCTGGCTTGGGTCACTGTCTGTGCGGAGTCTGCACATCCTCCCCGTGTCTGCGTGGGTTTCCTCCGGGTGCTCCGGTTTCCTCCCACAGTCCAAAGATGTGCAGGTTAGGTGGATTGGCCATGATAAATTGTCCTTAGTGTCCAAAATTGTCCTTAGTGTTGGGTGGGGTTACTGGGTTATGGGGATAGGGTGGAGGTGTTGACCTTGGGTAAGGTGCTCTTTCCAAGAGCCGGTGCTGACTCGATGGGCCGAATGCTCTCCTTCTGCACTGTAAATTCTATGAAGAGAGAATCTAACCATCGTCGCGAGACATTCAATGGAATTAACAACGCGGGTTCAATTCCTGTTGTTATCCAGCGGAGGTTATCCATGAAGGCCCCACCTTCTCAACCTTGCCTGAGGTGTGACGACCCTCAGCTTAAATCACCACCAGTCAGCTCTCTCTCTCAAAGGGGAGAGCAGACAATGGAGACTTCCATTATTTAAATTGCTGAATCCACCATTATCAACATCCTGGCGTTACCATTAACCAGAATCTAAACTGGACTAGCCATATAAATACTTTGGCTACCAGAGCAGGTCAGAAGCTAGGAATCCTGTGACGAGCAACTGCACCCCCTCCTCGAACAGCATTGTGGGTGTACTTACACTACATGGACTGCAACAGTTCAAACAGACAGCTCACTGCCTTCTCAAGGACAACTAGGTTTGGGTAATAAATGCTGGTCTAGCCATCAACACCCACATCCCTTGAATGAATTAAAAAAGGATATTGAATGACCTTCAATAAATGTTGCTTTTGCAACTATTATAGGCAGTTGGACATGAGCTATGAAAGAAGAGGATAGCTCTTGTCCCTCAGGAGTCAACCTTTATTATCTAGGTGGAAAATCACTGGAATACAGGAGTACCATAATACAAAACAGTCATAGCAGCTACTTGAAAATTGGTATGAAACAATTACATCGGTCACACACCATTTAAGGAAAAGTATCATTTTGATTCAAATTGTTCAAGCAATGATAATATGTGGCTCATTTAGGTGTCCATTGTGATCTGGGGAAGCTAGCCCTGTAACAAAAATTAAATTCCTTCTTTATGTTGTTATTGAGGTGATATAATAAGATTGCTAAACCCTGCAGCCCTATTAAACAAGGTATCAGCCACCTGATGCATTCAGGAATGGAAAGAAGACAGACTTCCATCTTAGTAAAATCCCCTGTAGTGTCCTACTGAGAACCTGTGGCAAAAAAAGTTAAGTACTGTTGTCACCTTGACACAGACAGTGGGGGTGATTTTCAGCCTGCGATCGCTGTAAGAGAACACTGTAACGCAGGCGGAAACTCCAGAGCGAATCGGGAAATCCCATTCTCTCCGGACAGATTGTGTTTTCCTGATGATTGTCCGGGGTGGGGGCGATACCTCAGTGGCGGGGCTGAGGCTCATTCAGAATCAGTTCTGGTCGGAACACCCTTTAAAGATGCCCCCATCCCCCCCCCGATCTCTGTGGACATGACTCTATCAGGCCCTGTCCTACCAGAGTGACAGCATAAACCACATCCACTCATTTTAACGTCTTCAAAGAGGCTCAAGATCTGAACACAAAATTGGTCTGTGCAACTCGAGAGTTACAGGTCAGTTTTCAGTCTGAACTTGGCACGTTGCCAAATTCTGGTAAGATTCTGCCCCAGTAATTTTGGTTGTGGTGAAGATGGGTTTCAGTCCTAGCTGTAGGAGGAGACGTTGCTCATACAAACCCTCTTTGTTGGAACAAAATCCCAAACGCATTTCTTGAGTAGGATCCTGGAAGCAGTATCATGGTCTTTCCAGTCTTGCTAGCAGCTAGAGGCATGTAGGTCTCATCCACCTCCTGTGACACCTAATGAGGTATCTTACCCTATAACCTGAGGTCTTCCCCTTCCTGCTCTAATTCTACCTCAATTAAGATAGTATGGGGAGGAATCTCTATTGGAAAAAGTATGGCAAAGTTTCTGTGAGATTTAATGACTCATTTTTTTAAAAACACGTTGCCGCATGTACCAGAGACAGGAAAGAAGGAAGCCTCCTCTATAGCATCAAAATAAAATTCATACAGAAATAATCAACTTATTATCAGTCGTAGGAAACATGGAAATCTGCTAAAATACTCCTGTCATGGTCAACAGCTGCAACTATTTTATGCTTGTTTGCTACAGGGGTCAGTTAATCCTGATGGAAATTATGAGATTTTCGATGTGTGCTGTCATTATCCTATCAATTCCTCGTGTTTGGTGGGAAAAGGACAGGCACTTTTTGTGATGACTCCCACTCCCAGTCGAAGTTATAGCAGCAATAAAAAGGAATGTGTTTTGGTGGAACGAGTTCTAAGTTAAAATGAAATTCTAGACTCAGATATTTATGATCGACTATTGATAACGATTAATCCAAACTGGTAGGAAAATCCCCTAGATTGCTGGAAAGCTGCTGGATTCAAATTACTCACATGATATTGCCAGCTATTGTACATTCACATCGTACAATTGTGAAGCAAAAACACAACTTTCCCTCGCTCTCTGAATTAAGGAATTTTTTTTTCATTCACTTATGGGATGTTGGTATCGCTGGCTAGGCCAGCATTTATTGCCCATCCCTAATTGTCCTTGAGAAGGTGGTGGTGAGCTGCCTTCTTCAACTGCTGTAGACCCTGAGGTGTAGGTACACCCACAGTGCTGTTAACGGCAGTGTAATTCAAGTCAGTGGTGAATGGCGTGGAGGGGAATATCCAGGTGGTGGTGTTCCCAGCTATCTGCTGTACTTGTCCTTCTAGATGGCAGTGGTTGTGGATTTGGAAGGTGCTGCCTAAGGAAGCTTGTGGAGTTACTGCAGTGCATCTTGTAGTTGTTTTACATAGCTGCAACTATTCGTCAGTCATGGGGGGATTCAATATTTGTGGAGGGGGTAGCGATCAAGCGGACTGCTTTGTCCTGGATCGTGTGGGGCTTCTTGAGTATTGTTGGAGTTGCACTCTTCCAGGCAAGCATAGAGTATAGTATTCCATTGCACTCCTGAGTTGTGCCTTCTAAATGGTTGACATGCTTTGGGCAGCACGGTAGCATAGCGGTTAGCGCAATTGCTTCACAGCTCCAGGGTCCCAGGTTCGATTCCCGGCTGGGTCACTGTCTGTGCGGAGTCTGCACGTTCTCCCCGTGTGTGCGTGGGTTTCCTCCGGGTGCTCCGGTTTCCTCCCACAGTCCAAAGATGTGCAGGTTAGGTGGATTGGCCATGCTAAATTGCCCTTAGTGTCCAAAATTGCCCTTAGTGTTGGTTGAGTGGGGTTACTGGGTTATGGGGATAGGGTGGTGTGGGCTTGGGTAGGGTGCTCTTTCCAAGAGCTGGTGCAGACTCGATGGGCCGAATGGCCTCCTTCTGCACTGTAAATTCTATGAAACTATGAAACTATGAATCTGGAGGTGAGTTACTTGCCACAGGATTCCTAGTCTTTGATCAGCTCTGGTAGCCACAGTATTTATATGGCTAGTCCAGTTTAGTTTCTGGTCAATGGACCAGGATGTTGATAGAGGGCAGCAAGGTGGCACAGTGATTAGCACTACTGCTTCACAGCGCCAGGGACCCAGGTTGAAGTCTGGCCTTGGGTCACTGTCTATTCAGAGTTTGTACAGTCTTGTGTGGATTTCCTCCGGGTGCTCCGGTTTCCTCCCACAGTCCAAAGCTGTACAGGTTAGATGGAAATGCAATGATAAAATTGCCCCTTAGTATCCAGGGATGTGCAGATTACATTATGGGTAATAGGGATAGGATGCGATGGACATGGGTAGAGTGCTCATTCAAAGGATCGGTGCAGACGCGATAGGCTGAATGGCCGCCTGTAGGAATTCAGCGATGGTAATGTAATTGAATGTCAAGGGGTTATAGTTAGATTCTCTCTTGTAGGAGATGGTCATTGCCTGGCACTTATGTGGCATGAATGTTACTTGCCACTTGTCATCCCAAGCCTGGATATTGTCCAGGTCTTGCTGCATTTAGACACGGACTGCTTCATTAACTGAGGAGCCATGAAGGGTGCAGTCACCAGCGAACATCCCCACTTCTATTTATGATGGCAGGAAGGTCATTGATGAAGCAGCTGAAGATGGTTGGACCAAGGTCACTCACCTGAGGACCTCCTGCAGTGACATTCTTGAACTGAGATGATTGACTTCCAACCACCAGAACCATCTTGCTTTGTGCCAGGTATGACTCCTACCAGTGGAGGGTTTTCCCTCGGATTCTCATTGACTCCAGTTTTGCTAGGGCTCCTTGATGCTGCATCCGGTCAAATGTTGCCTTGATGTCTCACCTCACCCGTTGAGTTCAGCTCTTTCGTCCATGTTTGAACTAAGACTGTAATAAGGTCAGGAGCTGAGTGACTCTAGCAATCAAGAGCAGGTTATTACTGAGTAAATGCCGCTTGATAATGCTGTTGCTAACACCATCTATCATTTTTCTGATGATCGAGAGTAGACTGATGGGGTGGTTATTGGCTGGGTTGGATATGTTCTATTTCTTGTTGCAGCGAAATTTTCCACATTGCTGCGTAGAAGCCAGTGTTGCAGCTGTACTGGAACAGCTTGGCGAGAGGTGCGGCAAGTTCTGAAACACAAGTCCTCAGTACTATTGCCAGAATATTATCAGGGCCCATAGCCTTTGCAGTACCAGTGCCTTCGACCATTTCTTGATAGCATGTGGAGTGAATCAAATTGGCTGAAGACTGACATCTGTGATGCTGGTGTCCTCTGGAGATGTCCAAGGTGGATCATCCACTCGGCACTTCTGGGTGAAGGCTGCTGCGAATGCTTTCGTCTTGTCTTTTGCACTGATGTGCTGGGCTCCTCCATCATTGAGGCTGGGGATATTTGTGGAGCCTCCTCCTCCAGTGAGTTGTTTAATTGCCCACCACCATTCACAGCTGGATGTGGCAGAGCTTAGGTCTGATCTGTTAGTTGTGGAATCGCTTAGCTCTGTCTATTACTTGCTGCTTATGTGTTTGGCACACAAGTAGTCTTATGTTGTAGCTTCACCAGTTTAACATCTCATTTTTAGGTATTTATGGTGTTGCTCCTGGTATGCTACCCTACACTCTTGTTATATATGTAGGTTATTGTAGCTGTGTGCAATGTCTCTTTAAGAATCAGAGTCACGTGACTTGTGTGATGTCATCAGCTACTTTGCGGGCTTTTAGGGTGTCTAGTGCCACATCTTGTACAGGTGAAGATCTATTCAATAAACCTCTGTTAATCTTGCGTCAAACCCACATGCTTCTGCAGTCTTATTTTTTTTGTACTGTTAGTCTAAAGATACAACAGTTTACAAAAAGAAAACGGGATGGGAGTGGGAGGGATTAGAAGAAAAGGAAAAAAAAAATCATTTTTCAAAATTTGTTGGAGTAGAGCAGTTCTAACAGATCAATCAACTGGTTGAAAGAAGATCAGAAATTGCTGGCATCAGATCCGATAAGATTTTAGAGCAGAAATTCATAGGAAGAGTCCATACCGATTTTAAATTGGCAATCCAAGGAGTTAGTCGGGGGGCTCGCCTCGTGCAGTACAGTGAGACACGAACGCAGAGTGTGTCAGGGAACAAAGGGTTATCATAATATTTTTCCAAAGTTAAAGCTGTTGTAAGTTAAAGCTGATGAAAATTAAAGCTGTTATAAACAGGTAATTCTTCAATGAACTAGACCACTGAATTAAGCAAAACATTCCAATAGCATGAAAAATGGCAAGAAATTTTGGCATGGTGGGCTCTTTTGATGGGGACTTGGAGAACTGGAAGTCATATTCAGAGAAATTGCATTAATATATTCAAGCCAACAAAAGTTTGGAGAGGTTAAGGTGGAGTTTGCACGTTCTCCCCGTGTCTGCCTGGATTTCCTCTGGGTACATCGGTTTCCTCCCACAGTCCAAAGATGGGCAGGTTAAGTGGAATGGACATGCTAAATTGGCCCTTAGTGTCCAAAAAGGTTATGTGGGGTTACTGGGTTAGGAGGTAGACTGCAGGGTTGGTGCAGACTCGATGGGCCAAATGGCCTCCTTATGCACTGTAGTGATTCTATGTTCTGGTACCATAAAACTGATGCAGGTGTCTGTAAATAAATAATGCCTAAATTACAGTTATACCAGGAGGTATATGTCTATAGTTCAGTCTTTGAATATGTGCCTCCAAAAGCCATTCAATCCCGCCCCGCCACCCGCTTCCCCATTCTCCAGCGGCGTTTTTCGGGCGCCGGCGGGATTCCCGCCACGCCGGTCGGGGGCATTTGACAGCGGCAGCGGCGATTCTCCAGGCCCCGATGGGCCGAGTGGTCGACGAGTTTGGCCCAGTCCCGCCGGTGTGAATCACTCACCTCACACACGGCGGGACCTGGAAGGCAAGTGTGCGGGGCCGTTATGGGGAGGGGGGGGGTGGGGCGTGGTGGGGGGGGGGTGGATCTGACCCGCGGGGGGCCCCCACAGTGGCCTGGCCTGCGATCAGGGTCGACAGATCGGCGGGCTGGTTCCGTGGGGGCCTACTTTACTCTGCGTCGGGCTGCTATAGGGCTCCACCATATTGCCCAGTGGCCAGCGCGGTGAAGGAAACCCTTGCGCATGCGCGGAAATACGCTGGCTGTTACGTGCATGCGCGAACTTCGGCGCCGGCTGGAGCTGCAGGAACCACTCTGGCATCAACCTAGCCCCCTAGAAAGGTGAGAATTCCTCACTTTTGAGGGCCGTTGACGCCATGGTGATTGGCACCGGTTTTCACGCCGGCTTGGGGACATAGCCCCATTATTGGACAATCCTGCCCAATGTCTGTGCTGGATGGAATACATGGATAGTTGACGGAGAAAAAGCCTCCACAAAGAAGGAAATCTGCACACTGCTGCACTTGATGTTTTGTGTGGTCTTGTTATCGAATTGTGAGAATAGTCTGGGAATATATCCCTGCCGATACCGGCTGCCTTGCAGCCATTTAGCACTTGGTGAGGTGAGACTTCTTTCCCCCATCTGGTGATAAGTCCCACCCAGCAAGGCCGGGTTTGAGTGGTGCCCACTGCTGGAACTATAAACATTACCTGAAGAAGAGGAATTAATGAAGGTGGGTGTATTGGTGGGCCTGGCTGACAAGTCCAGGGGAGGGGGGTGGGGGGGGTGGGGGGGAAGGGTGAAGAGTGTGGGGGGGTGTAGGGGTTGAGAGGCTGGATGAGGGTTGTGGGGGGAGAAGGTTTACAGGGGGGCGTATAACTTGTGGATACAGTAGACCACAAAGGTTTTACTTGCCCAGTAACAGATGCCGGTCTACCACCTGCAATAGGCCTCCTCCTGCTGTAGGTACAATAGTGGCAGCGGATGGGATTAGGTACTTAGGTCAAAATACTGGAACGGGATTCTCTAATCCCGCGACAGAGTGTCCACGCGTCGTAAATGCCGTCGCGTTTTACGACGGCGTGAACGGGGCGAGACGAGGACCAATTCTGGCCCCTACAGGGGGCCTGTATGGCACTGGAGCGGTTCACGGCGCTCCAGCTGCCGATCCCAGGGCGAACTGGTTGCCGCGGGATCCACGCATGCGCAGTGGCACCGGCTCCAACGCGCGCATGCGCGGTGGCCTCCTTCAACGAGCCGGCCCCGACGCAACATGGCGCAGAACAACAGAGGCCGGCACGTAGGAAAGGAGGCCCCCAGCCAGAGAGGCCGGCCCGCCGATCGGTGGGCCCGATCGCGGGCCAGGCCACATCGGAGGCCCCCCTGGGGTCGGACACCCCCCCCCCACAGGCCGCCCCCCGACCCTTCCACGCCGAGCTCCCGTCGGCTGAGAGCAGGTGTAGACGGCACAGGCGGGACTCGGCGCTTTTACGACGGCCTGGGCCGAGAATCGGCATAGAGCAGCCCCCGACCGGCGCAGCGCCAATGGCGCCGATTCTCCGCTCTGCGGAGAATCACGTGTCGGCGTCGGGGCGGCATGGCGCGATTCGCGCAGGTCGGGGGTATTCTCCTGCCCCGAGCTGAGAGAATCCCGCCCCTGATGTTCATGTACAAAACATGGTGGGCATATGTGCATAGTGTACCATATGACAAGGCCAAGGCTTCTCTTGGTTTTTAACTAAATTTACTTAATGGAAGAAACAGCCACTTAACATTTTTGTGTGTTTAGGGTATGAGTGAGGCATCAAAATGCTTCTGGCAAAATACACACTAATTTACAGCAGGAAACTTCATTGTCGAAAATGTCAAGCAAACTCGGTGATTTTTAAAATTGTTCATGTGATGAGATTTTGAAAGATTTAAGCACTTTTCAAGGAAAATCTTTCCTTCCTTTGTTATATCAAGTAGTAATCAATTCACTGCTATTCAGTACAGCATCACAAATCTAATGAAACCTGTTTAAAGAGAGACATTGATGTCTGCTGCACAATGTGAAAAGCTGCCCCTCTAGCTCAGTAATGTGTAAAGATTGCTTCTTGAAGTATTTTATATAGGAGGAAAGGTAACATTATATGACCCTGAGTTTTCATATGAACACGATCCTGGATATAATGATGCAATCGCGCCTCCTGGTGCCCTCAAGAGAATGCAGGGTCAGAGAGAGGGCACCTAATTTGCAAGAGCCTGGTGGCTGTCTGCATCAGTAAAGGCACATCTCAAGTGCCAACAAGTGCACACAGGCTGGAAAATCCAGTTCAAAGCCTAGGGATGGAAGAATGGCTGTTTTTTCCCTTCTGTCCCAAGAGACAACTTGTTGACTTATTTGGCTGCATTTCAAAGGAAACTCCTCAAATATCTTTTTAAATTATCTTCAGGGTTCCAGGCTGATTCCTTGGCTCGTGCCTCAGAAGGCCAGAGTGCCTCACCTGATCAGGTTTGCCAGCCTCCACACATGTTAGATTCCTTAGAAGCCGGGAAGTGCTGGAATTTACTACCAGCAGTATATTTGGGTCTTGGCCGATTTTGGGAGTTTTCTTTTGAGAAGGCCTACAAAATTTGGATCTTATGCTTTCTGTTACTGATTTCAACAAGCAATGAATATATAAGAGTGATACTATGACCCTGAAATTCTTGATTTGAGGAGGGTGTAAGTCAGCAAATAACTGCCAATTGTATGCAGCAGTTCTTATGCAGAAAAGCACTGGCATAAATTCTGTAGAATTTACATATGCCCTGAAGTGTCTATTCTCCCAATGGCAGCTACATGCACGTGGGAGAGAGAAGAAGAGATCACTTCACCTATCCTAAATGCCTGCTGAATTCCTATCTGCTTTTGAGGGTATGCATCAATGTTTAAAGGCCATTGTTTTCCAAAACCTATCCTTCAAGACATAATTACTCAATTAAAGAGACGTGATTCCCCAAAAGCAATTGGTGAGCCTTAATGTAAATTTCATGGGCGAGATTCTCTGACCCCCCGGCGGGGGCTGGTGTGAATCCCGCCCCCGCCAGTTGCCGAAGTCTCCGGCACCGGATATTCGACGGGGGCGGGAATCGCGCCGAGCCGCTTGGCGGGCCCCCCCCGCGCGATTCTCCGGCCCGGATGAGCCGAAGTCCCGCCGCTAAAATGCCTGTCCCGCCGGCGTAGATTAAACCACCTACCTCACCGGCGGGACAAGGCGGCGCGGGCGGTCTCCGGGGTCCTGGGGGCGCGGGGTGATCTGGCCCCGGGGGGTGTCCCCCACGGTGGCCTGGCCCACGATCTAGGCCCACCGATCTGCGGGCGGGCCTGTGCCGTGGGGGCACTCTTTTCCTTCCGCCTTCACCACGGTCTCCACCATAGCGGAGGCAGAAGAGACTCCTTCCAATGCGCAAGCGCGGGAATGCCGTCAGCGGCCGCTAACGCTCCCGCGCATGCGCCACCCGGAGATGTCATTTCCGCGCCAGCTGGCGGGGCACCAAAGGCCTTTTCCGCCAGCTGGCGGGGCGGAAATCCGTCCGGCGCCGACCTAGCCCCTTAAGGTTGGGGCTCAGCCCCCAAAGATGTGGAGCATTCCGCACCTTTGGGGCGGCGCGATGCCCGACTGATTTGCGCCGTTTTGGGCGCCAGACGGCGGACATCGCGCTGTTTCCGGAGAATTTCGCCCCATATTTCAAACAATGAAACATAAACATATGGGGGGGATTCTCCGAACCCCGCACCGGGCTGGAGAATCGCAGCAACCGCGCCACGACACCCCGACGCCGGCGAGCGAATCTCCGAGGTGCAGAGAATCGGCGCCATTTGTGCCGGTGCGTTTGGCACAGCACCTGCCGGCGGGAACTCTGCGGGAACAGTCGGGGGGCAGCCTGGGGGGGGGGTGGCTCCTTCACAGGGGGCGGCCTCCGATGGGGTCTGGCCCGTGATCGGGGCCCACCGATCGGCGGGCCGGCCTCTCCCCCCCCGGGCCTACTTTCTGGCATGGCTGGCCCTGAACACCGACTCCATCTTGAGTCAGGGCCGGCGCACTAAAGGAGTCCCCCGCGCATGCGCATGATGGCGCGGCCCAACTGCGCATGCGCAGGATTGAGCTGGCCCAACTGCACATGCGCGGGTCGGCGCGGCGCCCATTTGGCGTGAACTCCAGCGCCGTGCTGGGGGCCTCTGAGGGCGTTCACGACGGCGCAAACTCTTGGGCCCAATATTGGAGAATCGCCCCCATGGTGCATTTCTAATGACCAGCACAGTTTCTTGCATAGTTTCACGACATGCTGGGAGATTTAATTGTGTTTCTATTCTTCACTGGTCAAGTACTTCAGCTCTACGGCAGGGTCAAATAGCAAGAATGATTGCTGGGTGACCAGAGAGATCTGCTGCACACATGGCTCATCGACCAGTACTGCAGAGAAACTCAATAAAGAAGAACACATGAAGACAAGGTTCAGAATGAAATAAGCCATTGGACTGTTCAGAGACAGGTTCTACTTCCAGACCATTGAAGACTCAGATGAGGACCTCAGTGGAATGGCATATAGTACACTGAAGGACACACAGACCAAGATGTTTGGTTCATTGACATTGACTTGCCAAATATCCTCATGTAACAGTGTAGCAGTCAAGGAGCATGAGGAGTTTGTGTTCAACTTGACAGTGGGCTTGGTGCAAAGCTTTCTCTCTCCACAGCCTCTGAACCAGCTCCTTGTTGTGCTTGAGACCCAGAAGCACTGCCACTGTTGCATCCAATGCCTGTGACAGCCTTTGTACTGATACATCACCGCGAATCCCCTGCCATTCCCATGAGCATGCAGCACCACTCCCTGCCAAATCCCAGAATTCAATGCAATATGTCCAGGACTACTCCAAAGCACTTATAGGGCGAAATTCTCCGTTATCGGCGAAATTCTCCGTTATCGGCAAAAAACGGCGCAAATCCGACTTGCGTCACGTCGGAAAAATGGGTCGATAGTCTCCGGCCCGAAATGGGCTAGCAGCGACGTAACGGGATCCGCGCTTGCGCAGTGGTTCACG